>NC_143056.1:36105000-36730000 GCF_052426305.1 Pelodiscus sinensis
TACCTTTCATTCTTAAGGTTCCAGTGTACTTTTCTTGGTTGATGAGAGCAGTGTTTTAGAATTGACACTGTTCTGAGCTTCCATTTTGTCTGCCTATAATGATAAAGCACGAACTATCTCTTCCCTCCTACCATCTCTCTTTAGGAGGGATTTTTTTACCCCTTTAAGATTACTGTTAAAATGTAAATGGAGTAATCTTCAGTCTCACATGGAGCTGACAACATTAGTGCTACTCATTTTTTATGTTGGGTTATTGTAGTAAATAGGATGTAAGATCTCAGTGCTTTCTAATAAGACTACGTGAGGGCCTCAGGGTATGTCTACACTACAGAGATTTTTGGAAAAATGTGCTTTTTTCTAAAAGAACTTCAATTACATCCACACTGCAATCGCGTTCTTCTGAAAGAAAATTGAAAGAACAGAGGGGTTTTTCCAACTTTGGTTATCCTGTTTCTATGAGGAAGAAGCCTTTTTCCAAAAGAGCTCTTTCAGAAAAAGGTGTGTCTGTGTGGACAGGGAAGAGGGAGTTCTTTCGAAAGAAGAGGAAAGAAGAAAAAGCACAGGTGCCCTGGTGCCCACTCCATCCATAGTAATCACAGTTGAAATGTGAGAGAGAATCATTCAGTGTGGATGCTCTCTTTCAAAAAAGCAGATAGCTTTTGCAGTGTGGACTCTGTCTTTCGGAAGAAGTTTTTCCAAAAGATCTCTTCCGGAAAAGCTTCTTCTGAAAGAAGTCTGCAGTCTAGAAATAGCCTCAGGTATGCTCTGGGCTGGATGCCCTAGGCCCACCTCCTCAGGGAACGAGAACAAAATGCACACATTTTGCCCAGGGACCTGCAGAGAATGTCCAGGCCCCTGTATAAAATCCAATGTAGGGGAGAGTTTGGGACATACCTGTTTAGGTCATGCTCATATAATGAAGTTTCTTTGCTGAGAACTTGTTGGATATTTTTGTAGTTCCTTAAGCCTCTACACTTTAAACAGAAGTTCTGTAGGCTGACTGGGGGCAGAAGCTACTGAAGAATGTCACACATCCATTTTACATCCAGCACAGAACAGGAATGAGTAATTGTTAGGTGAGAAGTTGACATAATGTTGCTAACAGTTTTGAGCAAGATGCAAGATGTTATACAAGACTAGTGGAAGCTTGACTAGGTGTCTTAGAGAAATAGTAATGGCTTGCAGAGCTTTTCATTTCTAGGTCACTGAATTGAGTATATCATATTTTGTCAGTGCAAGTTATCACTAGGTGATGACTCTTCTGTGGGTTATGGAAAATTGGCTGGTGGTCTGAATTCAGTTCCCAGTGCATGAGTTATTTAAAATCACCACCATAGCTGGCACTAACTGGTATGGCGGTGGATGGTCCAAATATTTAGGCTATGTCTACACTAGCACTTATGTTGGTATAAATTATGTTGCTGAGGGATGTGACTAAGTCATCTCCTGAGTGACATAAGTTATATTGACCTAAGTGCTGGTATGGGGACCAGCACTATGTGAGTGGAAGAGCTGACACTTTTGGGGACTGAAGTAATCAAGTGAACAGGAAAGCTCTCTTCCGTCAGTGTAGAGTGTCAGCTACAGTGGTGCAGTTGCTTTGCTGCAGTTGTTCCATTGTAAATTCTCTAGCCTAACTATAGCCTAAATGGGGATGGACAGTGAAACTGCTTTCTCAGCCCTTGAGGTAAGTCCTCTCACAGCACTGCTTTTCACAGATTTACAGAGTACAGTAGTATGAAAAATGTACATAGATTCAGAGATTTTGAGTCCAGAACAGACTTCAATTATTTCATCTTATTTGTAGTGTAGCCCACAGTCCAAAGGCTATAGAATTTCACTCAATTATATTGTATTATGTCCAATAACTAGAGGTTAGCAAAAGCTTGTCTTCTGGAAAAGCATCCAATCTTGATATGCTGACATCAAGAGGTAGGGAATATGCCACTTTCCTTAACAGTCTGTTCCAGTAGTTAATGAACTTCACTATTACAAATGTAAGCCTTACTTCTGATTTGAATTTCTCTGACCTTAGTTTCTAGCCATTTTTTTTTTGTTATGCTTTCTCTATTATATTAAAGGGTTCTTAAATATCTGGTGTTTTCTCCCAATGAAGATACTTACATACAGTATTCAAGTCACATAACAATGTTTGCTTTGATAAGCTAACCAGAATGAGCAATGAATCTAGCCCTGCAGTTAAGTTTGCCTTTTAGCAGTGTGTGTTTAACCTCTCAACTAGAAATAAAGGAATCAGGTACCTCTTACATTTGGTACTAAGCATCCCTTTCAACACACATGAAAGTCAGGAGACTTTCCACTGAATTCACTGAGAGTTGGATCTGCCCCCCAAAGTATTTAAGATTTAAACCAATACAAATTAAAGACTGAATGAACAAATCCCAACACTGCTAAAAGTACCAACTGAAAGGTGCTTGCACTCATACCTATAGTTTACGTAATGATGGATGTGAATGTACCGTAATAATTTCAAAACATTCTAGATATAAAAGTTACACAGCCATTCAAAATCATGTATTCTATGATAGCATTACACTTCTGGCTGTTAATGTACATTACTATTCTTACATTAGCAATAGAGATTTAGAGCAATGAGATGCTCTTGGTGAGAATTTAATGAATGTTAAATTTTCACTGAACTCAGGCAGTTCTTTGGTGTAGGCATTACCTTATTTTGCTACTTATTTTATCTTTTTGCTCCTGCTGTTCAAATACATATAGAAAACAAATTTATTGTCAAGACCATATATAGAAATAATGAATTTTACATTCAAATTGGAAAATCTTAAAGGAAAGTTAGTTAAAAATATCAGCAATGTGAATATTACACAAAAATATTTTTCTAAGGGTTACCTCCTCTAAAAAGAAAATGTCATATGTTCAAAAGCTACTTTTTGTAAAAACTAATTACTTCTAAAAATCTTCTCACAGATGAAAAAACTTATTAATTGAAATTATTTATTAAGTAATTTGGAATAAATAACTCAATGTAAACAAATTGGAAGTTGCTCATAGACAAATCTTGCACCCAAAAATGTGATATTCATTGAATGACTAAATTGCTCTTAATTTTTATCCACTGTGGTTTTTTTTCTTCTCAAAATAATCAGCTATGCATTACAGGTTGCACCTCTCTAAACCAGGACTCCCTGGACCATGGATGTTCCAGGACCAGAGAGTCCCAATGTAGGGTTGGCAGCTGGGAGCCCTAAGGGCTGGCCAGGGTAGTGGATTGTCAGCAGCAAACGCCAGTGGGGCCAGGAAGCCCAGCGTGGAGCCCTGCAGAGCTGCCCGGAGGAGCCAGCTACATGACAGGAGCCAGCCAAGAGGTCAGCAGCTGGGCCAGGGCTGGGGAACAGTGATGGGGGACAGAAATGACATCCCCTGGTCTGGCAAAATCCCTCATCCAGGACCAGTCAGGTCTCAAGGATTCCAGACCAGGGCGGTTCAACCTATAACTATCACTTTATGATAGAAGTAGAATTTGATATAATTATTATGTGAATTCCATGAGACATGGACACTGTGGGTATACTGATAGGCAAATGTAGGAAAAGAACAGCTTGCAAAGAAGGGTAACCAACCCCACAAAAACAAACAAACAAACAAAAAACCGATTCAAAATAATACTAATCTCAAATTGGGACAAAAAGCTGACATTTCAAATGTTTATAAAAAAATCTGTGGAGAAATGATTTGGTGTATTGAAATGTTTTTTATTTGATTGTTAATTATTTATTTTTATGTTGATCTTTTTAACCTATTTATCAGAGTTATAGAGGAAGGCAGGAAGGGACCACCAGATTATATAGCAGAGATCATTAAATATCACTTAGCCACTAACAAATAACACCAACTATTAGACTAGAGTACGACAGCCCTCAGGAACCCCAACTATTGTGTGCCGCAAGCAGAAAAGAAGAGGGGACAAAATGTTCACCGATATTGGAGTCCTCTTCAATGGCAGGGAATTAATTTAGGGTGAGATAAGACAGATGAAGCAAGTGATGTGAGCCCACCGCTGCAGAGAAAACCAAACCACCCTTACGATGCCTGTCAATCTGAACTGGTTGAAAATTCCTTCCTGCCTCTAACATGGCAATCGGGTTTTTCCTGAGCATATGAGCAAGACCCATCAATTGAGAGAAAATTCTTGGTAGTGTTAGAGCACCAGCACAACCAGTCTAGCAACCCATTTTCAGACAATTCAAACTCAATTGCTTTAACAAATATGTATTTGATTTTTCATTTACAGTAAGGCTCTTTTATACTGAATAAAGATGAAATAGGCCTTAGTGAAAATAAGAATCAGATTTGCACTTCTCGGTCAGTGTACAAGGGCCTTAGTGTAAATGCAAATTATCAGGCTTTGTTTCTGCACAGCTTTTGGCTGTTTTCTTGCTTCTTTCACTTGCATGAAGGGCCTGATCCAATGCCCTTTGAAGGCAAAGAGGATCATTTCATTAATTTATAAGAGTGTTGGATCAGGTCCAAAGTCTGTTCAGTTCTAGCATGCCTTTTACTTTTTTTTTAACTCCGTCTTCATGTCATGCCTGAAATGTAGGATTTCTTTGGCATTTTAGTGTGGCATTTTAATGATACTTGCACAACTGGATTAGTGTGCTCTCTCTTCCAAATGATTAATACTGAACACGTGTCAAAAACTGGCAGCAAGTCGTTCGAACATTGCTCTCTCCTTTTTCTCAGTCTGAGGCAATGTGTAAATGCTCCCTCAGAAATTACCTCCAGGCAAGACCTCAAAGGCCAGATCTGTACAATTACAAAGAACAAATATGTTCCAAATTTCTAAAGCTTGCAATATGGAGCATAAAAAAAAAAAGGACAAGGATCCTTCCTCCTTCCCTCCAACCCCCCTCCACCTCATTTCCCCCTTCTCTTCCTCCAGATGATTTCTTTGTTCTGTTCTCTATCTCATCAAGATTAAAGTGCTGATCCCCCTTTGAAAATGATGTCATTTTCTTGCCTTGGCAGGGAGCGAGTTCATTACAAAACTGAAGTGTGACTGATGGCTTTGAACAGATATGGGTGGAGAGGAAAAATGCACTCAGGGAAAGGTACGAAACTCAAAAGAGACAGGTTGACAGTTCAGCTGGCAGCAATAGACATGGAAAGAATAAGGGAAAATAGTTGTTTGGTGTAAATCTCTCTCTCTTGTATTCTCATTTACAGCCATTGAGAAGCTGCTTTTATTTCTTTGATGGTTTCATTTTGAATTGATGCTATGGATTAGAAATAATTTTAAATATTAAATATTACCTTCGAGGTGCCTGGCACCTCCAAGTATATTATACCATGCAGATCAGTATGAATATAGGTTCTTTTCATTACTAGGTTTGGAAAATAATTTGCTGTTGAATAGGGTCACCTCTACACATTTATGATTGGGTCTTGTGGGGACTGAGGTTTGCAGGATTTGAAGAAGCAAAATCAGGTTTGAAAATTATATGTATCATAAAGTCAATTTAATCTTCGTGAAAGATGCAGCACTTATGACAGCCCTGGTGACCTAATTTTGCTTTACTGACAGGAAAAGAAATGGGAAATAATCCTGATCTGAAGAACAACTATTAGCAGTGATAAGATGATTCCACTGCTGTTACTTCCAGCCCTGGGTCTCTTTGGGGGCAATTATGACATCTGTTTTTATGACATGGATCTGGTGCTTAATTTGTACCAGGGCTAAGTTTGGTAATTAATAGCGCTGGCACTTCCAGGCTTGCTGCATGACTTATGAAAGTAGAAAAATTCCTTGAAGCCTGATGCCCAGTTGTTTGAGCCCTTTTCATTACAAAGAACTGTGATGAGGATAATCAGTTCATTTCATAGGGGCCCTCAAACAGCCATTACGTATTAGAATCTATGAAAGCCAAATTCTGATCTCTGCATTCATGTTAAGTGACGTTCACCCATGTTTGGAAGGACAGGACAAAACTTGACTCTAAGCTGTATTTTGAAGTTTTGAATGATTCATTAGTCTATTCCGGCCTTCTCACCAGGGGTGAGTTTTGTCCACTGAATAGCACATTAATCAATTAGCTTCAACAGGATTTACTATTCTGAAAAAGATCCTGCACCTTGCACAATGCTTAGTACCTTGGACTTTAAGCACAATCGCAATAGATCTAGTTCCTGATTTTGAGGGTCCCTTAAGCACATAAGCTGCAGGGAAATTTAAGTTTCTATTTAATTTTAAACGTGTTTTAAGTGCTTTCCTGAAAACAGATGGTTTCCTAATTGGGGTCATAATAAAGAATAATACATAATTTGTTTGAAAATACGAACTATTCAATGGGGTTTTTCCCACTTATTCACTGAGCTTCACTAGAATGGCAGAAGTTATAGTCCAGCTCCCTGCCAGAGTGAATGGGACTTCTTTTCTTTAACTATTCTCTAGCCCAGGGGTCTCCAAACTACGGCCCGCGGGCCGGATGCGGCCCGCGAGGCCCTCTCATCCGGCCCGTGGAGACCTTTTTGTCTACGGAAAAAAAATTACAGAAATTTACGTGTATCCTGCCAAGATCAGCCGCCGCTTACGTGGACATTATGTTTTTACCGAATTAAAATAGAGGCACGCAGTAGTGCGTTATGTTTTCCAACCGATCATTACATTGCAAAACCTTATTCGCTGCTTACTTTTTCTACTTCTTTCTAGATGTCAAAACTTTTGCATCAAGGTACCTTTCAATCTTTGGAACAACATACCTGTGTGAACAAACATTTTCAAGAATGAAATACGTGAAGAACAATTTGAGAACAAACTTGTCCAATGATAATCTCAGGTCACTGTTGATGTTAGGGACAACAAATCTAAAGCCAGAAATGTCTGCTATTTTGGCATCCAGGAAACAATTTCACCATTCACACTAATACAGGTGTTCATGTGTAGTGTATCAATGTGTTATTAAATAATAACTGAATAAAATAATATTAAATAAATAATTAAAAACAACATCCATGTTTTGATTGTTTTTTATTTGGACCTCAAGTGTGTAGTCGGCCCCCGAACTGCTGTTTGATAGTTAATGCGCTGAAAAGTTTGGAGACCCCTGCTCTAGCCTAATAGAGTTGGCTGCTAGGAAGTTTGTTCCTGATATTCTTTTTTCCTCCCTTAGTCATATCCTTTTAATTATATCCCATTTACTACACTAGGGCCCAGACCCTGCACAGGCTTAACTTCATATACCTGAGTTTATATATATATATGAAGTGCTATATAATAATTAAGTAATAGTATTAGGTTTCTTTCCTCTTTGTCTAAACTTTTGTATAACATCATTGTGTATTTGTAAACAACTGCCACATTACACCCCAGAGCTGGCTGCATTATCACTTGTGGGTAACTTGAATCATAGAGACAGTGCAGCCTAGTGGACAGAGCACTGTACCAGGATTCAAGAGTCATGGATTCTATGCTCAGTTGTGCGGTCAACCTGTTGAATGAACTTTGCCATGTCTCTTCCCTGTTCTCTGTCTCAACTTACCCAAATGTCAAATTAGGATAATGATACTAGACTGCTTTGGAAAGTACTTTGAGATCTATTGACAAAAGCATGATATAAGAGCTAGGTAATATTTATTTGTATTTAAAATGCTTTGAGATCCTCCAGAGTCAACAGGCACTATTTACAAATGTAACACATGTGATGTTATGTTTTGTACACACGTGCAGACACATAGACACACAAGAGTGAGTGAGAGATTTGAAAGTTAACATCTTTGGAGAGCAATCTCACACCACACCTGGGCATTTGCACACATGTGCGGAGGAATATTTACAGCAGTCAAAATTCTCAGATCTAATTTACACTCCATATGAAAACAACAAACAAATTAGCAGATAGGAAATTCTTACCCTGCTGTCGTGTGAAAGCATCACTAACACATCTTCAATTAGATCCTTTGCCCAGAGGCAACAAAACAGTTTCTGCAGAACTATCTGTCAAGTTTAAATACTAATCAAAATATTATTTGGCTTTTGAATATGCATCAATTAGCTCCTTTCTAAAATCTTTAAATTTACTACAGTTGTGGAATGACAGTTACAATGATACATTTAGTGCAACATGCAAAAACATGCACTGATGAAATATTTTCACAAGACCACTCTTGATTCTGATTTGTAAAGGTGTCTCTGGTCCGCCAAGCTAAATTTGACTTGCCAGTTTGATTTTATTTCTGAAGAAGGTAACTTGTTTGAAGCCTAACCACCTCTGAATTGTAGGAGTGACACACTTCTCACAAAATGGCCAATTTAATATTAGCAGTGCAGTGTGACCTCTTTATGCACCTTAAGAAATACTTTCCCCTTTTTCATTTCTCCCCAGGTCCAAATTTTAATGTCCATTTACAGAAATAAATGATATATATTGGGGTTTTTTAAGTTCTTAAAAGCTCTCTCTTTCCCCTCTCCCTTTTGGAGGGAAAAAGCCTGTCAGTTGCAAAAGGAAGCAGACTCATTCAGATAGTGATTGATTTTATTCCAGGTGCAGTCCATCTGAATCTTTCCAACTAGTAGGATGAAACATGCCATATTGCCATTGCTTCAGGCAAATGCAAGTTTAAGAAGATTTTTTTCTTTGCTATTTTTATTTTTGACCCCCATTGCTGCTTGCAAAATATTCAAGACTTGCTCACTGTTAAATGAATAATAAAGAGCAAAGGAAGTATGCTCCCAAATATCAACAAACACCTTTGTGCAGGTTAGAATATCAGGTCTTACTGTGAGAATGTTAATTGTTGGAGGGCACTCACCGTTCATTGAAGAGTGTGACTATGTCCTTTTCTGAAACTGACAAGTCAAAGTGACTAAAGCACAAACTGATTCTTTGGTAAACAAAATATTGATGCTGCAACATCCAAATAGCTGAAATTACAACTGTCCCCAATGGAACCTATTAGTCCAGCATTAAGAAACCTTCAGTCCTTTATTTTAAACTGTAAAGCATTAAAAAGTTAGGTTGCCATCTATATGTTATTTACAATGCCCCCTCTTCTGTTTTTATTCCAAAAATGCACTCCCCAATTCTGCAATCCTAAATCAGGCAAAGGACATCGGGATCAGAGTTTGCCCTCTTTATGCAGGACTTAGTCAAATCTTCAGAGATTCCTGGATAACAACATCCCAGCTTGGGCTGAGATATAACTCTTGCAGTTAATGTCTGGGGAATGGGCTGTGAGTGCAACTGTTTGTCAAAAAGAGTGAGGTCTGAAGAACATAAGAACGGACATACTCATTCAAACCAAAGGCCCATCTAGTTCACTATCATGTCTTCTGACAGAAACCAGTACCAGATGCCTCAGAGAGAGTGAACAGAATAGGTACTATCAAGTGATCCCTCTCCTGTCACCCATTTCCAGCCCCTGACAAACAGACACTAGGGACACCATTCCTACCATTCTGGCTAATAACTATTGATGGACCTAACCTCCATGGATTTATCTAGTTCTTTTTTGAACCCTGAAAGACCTGGTCCAGTAGCTGATATCTCTGATATTTCTCTGGTCCAATGTTGCAAAGTCCTTATTCAGGCAAAACCTCCACATTCCAGTCAATCACTGGCTTAATGTTTAAAACAATATTAAGCCTTAGTACGTGGATAACATTTGTCTGGTCAGACTCTGTACAAATCAGTAAGTAGCATGAATACAGCACCCTTCATGAGTCAGGCAGCCTTCTGCACAGAAGCCAATCAAGTGTTTTATCTAATCAGACTGTAAATAGCTCTAGCTGTTTTCATCTCTACTGCTTGCCGTCACTAAGGTTTATGGTCCAGATTCTGAATACCCTTCTATTTCTAAGATTCTCACCAAGGTCAATCTCACAGAAGTCAATAGATGCATGGGATGTTTTAGTGAGACAAGATTGAAAATAAGGTTGGTGCTGGTATTGCTGCATGTTATTGCTTCAGATTGGAACTGAGTATTCTCTAAATGGTGACTGTAAAATAGAGTGAAACATTCATCTCCATTTTTGAGCAGTTCTGGATTGTGTTCACCTAAGAAATGTCTTCACAGAATCTCTTCAAGGAGGTACCTTTGTTCTACTGCTTTTTATATGGAAAGAAGGGAACAGAATGAGTGTAATTCTTTGGATCATGATTAATTGAAGGGACAAAATGTGGTTAAATGTTAGTTTCCAAAAAAAGAATCCACCTGATGCAGTGCAAATGAAGAGAATAGTTTCCAAAAACAAATGCACACACACAGCTTTTTTGGGTTTCCTTCTCTTAGATTGTACAGAACAGATAAGAGGCATTCATAGTCACAGAGAGATCAATATTTTTTGGATTATATCTTCTCTTTAAAGATGCACTGATGGCATTTAATACATCAGCATATTCACTGTTCACTGTCTCCATTTGTTAGACTGAGATTTGAAAATGTCATAATAATTTCCATTTAGTATACCTATTTCTCATATTATTGTCATTACTTGTGGGAAATCATTAGTACCACAGAAAGTGCCCTCTGGAGATCTCAGTGTGGGGAGAACTCTGGATTTGTTATTTGATAGCCTAATCTGAAGAGTCAGATGCAGGGACTTTCAGAGAGAAAACTCCTGCCTCAAAATTATTTTTACCCAGAAGTAGAATACAGTTGTGTAGGGCACCTGAAAATTCACTGGGTCTTATTGGGCCCTCAATATTATGACTAATGTGGCCATTTGTGTATGGTGATGGAGGGCTAAATAATAAGTTTTCCCACCTGTAGTCCATCCTATGTGTGGCTGAGAGTGCTTATTCCTGCTCCCCATCCTTGTGGAAAAAGATTCTTAAAAGTGAAGACGGAGCTCTTTCCACTCTCCCTTTGTGATAGGTATGGTAGAGAGGAAAATCTGCTCTGTCCATCAGCTCTCCCCATTGCACTAGCTACAGCATCTAGATCAGTGGTCACCAACCAGTAGATCAGGATCTACTGGTAGATCTTGGAGCCTCTCACAGGTGATCCTGACTTGATAATCTCTTGGTCAAACCAGTGCTGGCACTTCAGCTGCCCCTTCCCTCCCGCTGCTGCACATCTTGTGCCCTTTGCCTTGGAGCTTCCCCCTCTCTTCCCCAGAGCCTCCTGCTTGCTGTGCAGAACAGGGAAGGGAGAGGAGGGAGCACTGATGTCACTGATACCGCCACAGAACAGATGGGGGCACAACAAAACTTGGGATGGAGTTTGCTGGCTGCTTTTGGGGGAGGTGCAGGGCCAGGGCAGGGGTGAGCCTGCCTTAGCCCCACTGCACCACCACCCAGGAGGCACCTGAGATAAGCAGTGCCCAGCTGGAGCCAGCTCCAAACCTCTCCCCTAGTCATGAACCGCCTCCTAAATCCCAAGCCCCTTGAGATTTGGAATGTTGGGTAAATACGGCCTTCCAACCAAACGTGGCTGAACATAATCACATTTGGGACTACATTGCCATGAGAGAAAGAAGGCTGACATATTTGTATGAAGTGTTCATTTTTAGCTAGAACAGATGAGCCTGTGTGTGTATGGTGTGGGGCTTCAGTGAAATTACAGTACCATTAATACAGAATTTATTATTTATTTGCATTTTGGTAGAGTCTAGGAACTCTAGTCATGGGCTAGGATCCTGTTGTGCTAAGCACCATGTAAACATACAAGAAAAAATCAGTACCTTGGCCCAAAGAGTTTAAAACCCAATATAAGGAAAGGGACCACAGGTGATTACAGCCAGCTGGAAAAGCACAAGTAAACAATTTAGTAACTTCTAAAGCAAAAACAATTTCTTAGCTGATGGTAACTAAACGCCAATCCTGAAAACATTGCCTTCCAACTTTCCATAGGTAATTAATTCAAATGGCCTGGTTATAATCTAAAAAGTGGGCTTCTACTGGATGCAATGACTGATCTTCTGACATGTAAAATTGTAATGCAGGCACTTTTAAAATCCCACTCATTTAATTATAAAGAGTAGGATGATATCTTTGGGAATGATAATAAAGTGAAAAAGAAATCAAGAAATGTTAAAGACATTTTAATTATTAATTAGGGTTAAACTGATGCTTTCATGGCACACACACACTCACATTTAACACCTGCAGAGCACCGCTGGCTTACTGATAATGGGTAACTCTAATTCATATCGAGTCTGCATGCATCAGGAGAAGGGGGAAAAGTGCCCCCTGCCTCACCCAAAAGGTAAAAGAGCAAAAGCAGGTCAATAATACTAAAGCAGGGGTCTACTTCTAAGAAGCACTAAAGAAAGAAAATTAACTGTTCTCCTGTTCTTTTTTTCTATAGGCAGTTGTCTCATGAACTAACAGGTAATGATTTACTTTATTCCATTGTGAAGCTCTAATTTAGCTGACAATTGTTTGTATTACAGTGAGAATGGTCAGACATATAGTACCACTACGATGACTAAAACGTCCAATCCGTGGGAGAGCTTGATAACTCACTCGATGAGTTGCTCATGCTACAAAGTGAACAAACCACTGCAATCTTGATTTCACTACTCTGCCACAGTATAGCAACTCATTTGAACAGTCATAATGGAGACCTGGATTTTAGTGTCTGTAGGGGTAGGCCAACCTGAGCCAAACCAGCTTCAACTTCTTTGTGTGTTTAACTAGTGTTTAACTAGTAATTGTAAATGTTTTGTAAGCATTACCAACCTCTCTGTCATCTGACACTGACGCCAGTTTCCCACTGGTGTTCACTCCATAGTCTTGACTGGAGCGAAGTGAATCAGGTCCAACATATGCTATTGGCTGAATCCGTCTCACATAAATAACTTAATAAAAAATGCAGTATGGCTAGCATGCTTATAAAGGTAAACATCATTCACAATGTGGGGCATGGATTCAACTCAATTTCTTTCACAAACAGCATTAGCAAATAGGAATTCACTATGCCACTGCTACTTATTTATTTGAAGATACGTATCGATTATATGTGTAAGACACACACCTATGGGGTGTGGTTCACTGTCCCATGTAATGGCCCTTAGACCACGTACAGCGAGAGATAAGAATGAGTGACCTTGACAGCCTAATCTGAGAGCCAGCTGGCTTTATAGCTCAAGCTGTAGTGGCTCCTTCATTCATTTTCTGAGCTCCCAGGTTTGAATCTGCCCTTTAGCGGTTACATATGTACAATCATGACTGCAATTTTCTTGTAATGAAGAAAAGGAATTATTTTAGATCTGATGGTTTAAGTTCCTTCAATTCTAGAAAAAGAAGTCACAGGTAGTAAAATACATGGATTCCATTCCCAAGCTATCTGTCAGTTTTTGCATTGAAAGTGTGTCCCATTACATTTATTCTGAGCTGTCTGGTGCAGCCTAATATTTCTTCTCCCATCTCTACTCTCCAAAAGCAAACAAAAACCCAAACAAAATTCTCAAACCAACATTTCCAAGTAGACCCTTGCTTATGAACTCTTCTCACTTGTCCATAATATGCTATTCTCCTCCATTTCTGGTTTAATAACATCTAAGTGCTATGCAGAGAAAGTGGGTCAAGGTCCTCAATATGTCTCATAGAATACTAGGACTGGAAGGGACGTTGAGAGGTCATCGAGTCTAGTCCCCTGCCCTTATGGCAGGACCCAGAATTGTCTAGACCATCCCTGATAGACATTTTTCTAATCTACTCTTAAATATCTCCAGAGATGGAGATTCCACAACCTCCCTAGGCAATTTATTCCAGTGTTTAAGAATGTTAAGCAAGTTCCTGACAGTTAGGAACTTTCTCCTAATGTCCAACCTAAACCTCCCTTGCTGCAGTTTAAGCCCATTGCTTCTTGTTTTATCTTCAGAGGCCAGGAAGAACAAGTTTTCTCCCTCCTCCTTGTGACATCCTTTTAGGGTATGTCTACACTGCCACCCTAGTTCGAACTAGGGTTGCTAATGTAGGCATTTGAAGTTGCAAATGAAGCCCGGGATTTAAATATCCCGGGCTTCATTTGCATCTTGCTGGGCGCCGCCATTTTTAAATCCCCCTTAGTACGGACTCCGTGCCCGTGGCTACACACGGCACAGAGTAGGTAGTTCAAATTAGGCTCTCCAATTCGAACTACCGGTACACCTCTTTCCACGAGGAGTAACGGTAGTTCGAATTAGAGAGCCTAATTCGAACTACCTACTCCGTGCCGCATGTAGCCGCGGGCATGGAGTCCGCACTAAGGGGGATTTAAAAATGGCGGCGCCCGGCAAGATGCAAATGAAGCCTGGGATATTTAAATCCCGGGATTCATTTGCAACTTCAAATGCATAAATTAGCCACCCTAGTTCAAACTAGGGTGGCAGTGTAGACATACCCTTAGATATCTAAAAACCACTATCATGTCCCCTCTCAATCTTCCCTTTTCCAAAATAAACAAGCCCAATTCTTTCAATCTCCCTTCATAGGTCACAATCTCTAGACCTTTAATCATTCTTGTTGCTCTTCTCTGGACCTTCTCCAATTTATCCACATCTTTCTTGAAATGTGATGCCCAGAACTGGTCACAATACTCCCAACTGAGGCCTAATCAATGCAGAGTGGAGTGGAAGAATGACTTCTCGTGTCTTGCTCACAACACACCTGTTAATGCATCCTAGAATCATGTTTGCTTTTTTTGCAACAGCATCACACTGTTGACTCATATTTAGTTTGTGGTCCACTTTAACCCCTAGATCCCTTTCTGCAGTTCTCCTTCCTAGACAGTTGCTTCCAATTCTGTATGTGTGAAACTGATTGTTCCTTCCTAAGTGGAGCACATTAAATTTGTCCTTATTAAACTTCATCCTGTTTACCTCAGATCATTTCTCTAATTTGTCCAGATCATTTTGAATTATGACCCTATCCTCCAAAGCACTTGCAACCCCTCCCAGCTTGGTATCATCTGCAAATTTAGTAAGCGTACTCTCTATGCCAATATTTAAATTGTTGATGAAGATATTGAACAGAACCGGTCCCAAAACAGACCTTTCCAGCAGGATTGTGAACCATTAATAACTACTCTCTGAGAATAGTTATCCAGCCAGTTGTGCACCCACCTTATAGTAGCCCCATCTAAGTTGTATTTGCCTAGTTTATTGATATTACTCAGGTGACATAAAAGGAGACGAGATTTCCTCTTATGGAATTAGCCTATAATAGGAGGAATCCCCAAAAGGTGCAAGCTGGATCAGTCAGGTTCTTTCTGTAGGACAGTGATTCCCAAACTTTTTTTATACCACAAACCAGCAAACCCATTTCACAAACTTTTGGTGGACTGGCAACATTTTATGTGCATATTTTATGTGCAACATTTTATGTGCACATTTTATGTGCATATTCAAATAAAATGTGGCTGGTCCACCAAAAATTTGTGAAATGGGTTTGCCGGTCTGTGTTATAAAAACCCATGACCCTCAGATCACCTCAGTGCCAGCCCTAAGCCCTAGAGCACCTCTCTACTATCCCTCTGTGCGAGCCACTGACCCCAGAGTCCCCGGCACCCAGCCCCCCTCTGAGCCAGCCTCCCACCCTCAGAGCCCCCCAGTGATAGTCCCCTTCCACAAACACCTCAGTGCCAGCCCCTCACCCCTTAGAACCCCCCCCATCAGACTCCACAGTGCCAGCTTCCTGTTCCCAGAGGCCCACTGCACACAGCTCCTCAGGCCCCCAGTGCCAGCCCCCAGTCTCCAATATTATCCCCATCTTCAGTGCCCTCAAGTGCCAGCTCCCCACTCCAGACACCCCAGTGCTCTCAGTGTCAGCCCCAATCCCTTAGATTTCCCCAGTACTAACCCTGCCTCCAAAGCCCCCCAGTATTAGCTTCATTCCCAGGGCCCCCAGGGCCCGCCTCTGCCTCTTAGAGCCTCCCATCCCCAAGAGCCCTGCCGCATGGTCCTCCTGCCACACAGTTAACTGCTCTTCCACAGCTGGGAGGAAACCCTGCCCACGCCCAGTGCTGGTTGGCTGTGAGTCAGGGCAGGACACATCTCTCCCAACAGCTGCGGAGGGAGGGAGGCGCTGGGTGATGTAGCCCAGTCCTGGCAACCTGTGGTTCACAGCCTGGTGCTGGTCCACAGACTGGTGGTTGGGAACTGCTGGTAGAGGAGACATGCCAGGGAAAGGGAGTTGAAAGGGCCAGGATGGAGAAAAAGGCTGCCCAAAAGTTTCTAATACCGAAGCTTTCTTTGTTTCATTCTTTCTTTCCTTGCTAGTTCTACCAAATCCTGTACATTCTGAGAATAAGGCTTAAGTCACAGATAACTAAAGGCGGGGCTTCCTAAGGGAACAGACATTTTCTCTCCTCTAATCCCAGCAGCTGCTTCACCCCAACTTGTGTCAGTGCACTATTTGGAAGCTCCGTTCTTTCTTCTTTATGAAATATTTGTTCAACACTCCAAATTATGTCCTTTTTGATCAAATGAAATTAAAAAACAGTTTTTTAATGCTACTGCTTGCTAAAGTCAGGTTCCATTTTAGGCGAATGAATTATACAACACAGCAGGGTGGGGAAGAGACATTTAGGCTTTTCCAAACCTCATTAATTGAAAGGATTTCATGCTTTCTGAACAATCATGTGCTAATCCTAATTTTAATTTTCTAATGCTTCTATACACACAGAAAACTAACCTATTTTAGACATGGCTAACCAAGCAGAATCATCTTCTCATCTCTGTATATAAAGTCTGGAAAAAAAATTAAATCAATGTCACATATATGATCAACTCTATCTCTCACCCTCTTTTCCTTCCCCTCTCTTGCATTGGGTAAGATCTGGGTGAATATTTTGTTTTACCTATATTAAAATTGGTTGGTAATAAAGCTGAAAAAAGGCAAACATTCCACATGTTTTAGGATCTAAGATGATTGCCTGCAGAGTAAGGAAGTCACTTGCATTTTTCATTCTTATATAGTGTTATGTAATTGACTTTCTCTAAAGCAACAATTACTGGCCCCTTCTGGAGAAGTGATCAGTGATTTTCAATCTTGACCATTTGAGGGCCTCTACAAAATTTGAATGGAGATGTGGACACCTTTGGAAATCTTAGACATAGCCTGTGGACCCCTGGTACCTGCAGAACACACTTTGAAAGCTGGCCTAGATGATGGACAAAGACAAATTATCTGCTTATGTGGAACATCCTATTTCCTATGCTTTTTGTTGTTCTGTTAACAGTGGCCCAAATCCTGAAACCTTTCAGAGTCCTTTCACAAGCAAAACTCAGTTATTGTACATCAGTATGAATATTCTAGTGAAGTTCTTGGCCAGCTCTTTTAAAACTCTAGAATGCAAGCTATCTGGACTTGTTGATTTTTTTAAAAAGTTTAATTTTACATCTGTTATTTATCCTCATCCTCATCAGTTTTGACTTAAGGAGAACTTTAAAGGGACAAGATGGTGTTGAAAATATTTATTACTGGCAAAACTTCTGTTGGCGAGACAGGCTTTTGAGCTGCACAAAACATCTTCAGGTCTGGGAAAGTTATTCCTAGCATCATAGTTAAATAAAAGGTGGAATAGATTGTTTAGCATAAGTAGTTAGCACGTACTCCAGAAGTTGTTCAGTAAAAGATATTAACCTCACCCACTATGCCTTTCTAATATATTGGTTTCAACATAACTACAGCTACACAGAGTGAAATTTTAATAGTGATAGAAATGTAGCCATGTTAGTCTGGGGTAGTTGAAGCAAAATGCAGGACAATGTAGCACTTTAAAGACTAACAAGATGGTTTATTAGATGATGAGCTTTCGTGGGCCAGACCCACTTCCTCAGATCAAATAGTGGAAGAAAGTAGTCACAACCATATATACCAAAGGATACAATTAAAAAAAATGAACAAATATGAAAAGGACAAATCACATTGCAGAACAATAGAGGGATGCGGGGGGGGGGGGGGGGGGCGGAAGGAAGGAAGGTAAGTGTCTGTGAATTGATGATATTAGAGGTAGGGAGAGTGGGATGTTTGTGAGTTAATGGTATTAGAGGTGATAATTGGGGAAACTGTCTTGGTAATGGGTGAGATAGTTCAAATGTTTGTTAAGTCCTTGTTGGCAAGTGTCGAATTTTAACATGAATGACAGTTCAGAGGATTCCCTTTCAAGTGCAGATGTAAAAGGTCTTTGTAGCAGAATGCAGGTGGTTAAGTCATTGAGAGAGTGTCCTTTCTGGTTAAAATGGCAAGAAACTGTTTTCTCTTTGTGATCTTGTCTGATATCTGTTTTGTTCTTTGAAAGACAAGACCTTTAAAAAGGAAGCAAGAATATTTAGATAGATTTATTATAAAAAAAAATCAGGACACATTAATTAAAGGTTTCTTTATCAAAAAGCATTCCTCTATCCTGAATTTTATCAATTTAAAATGTTAGGATAACAATGTCCCTTTATATAGGAAGCATGAAAGGACAGAAATCACAAGGCAGTTGGTAATGTTTGTGAATAGAACTTATAAAAGTTTTTGTGATTGTGATCATCTCGTCTGACCTCTTGTATAACAAAGGGCACAAGACCTCTATTAGTTCCTAATTCAAATTCAACAGCTGTGCTTAAACTAGGGGGGCTGCAAGCAGATTTCAGGGGTTTGACAAGCAGGGCCGGTGTTAGACTTGTAGGGGACCACGGCAGAAAGCCAAAACTACACTTTCCACTGCTGACTCATGGCGCCCTTGAGCCCTGAAATCCAGAGCTAAAGCTGAAACTGGAGTAAATTAGGTTCACAGGCACCCGTGACTTAAGAATCCAAGAAATTGCTCTGTTTGCTTCCCACTAACACCAGCCCTGACTTTATATGCAGAAAATCAATAGAGGCCCAGGTGGGCTGTGGAGTTTTTAAAGCATGTTGGGCAGTGCCTCTGAAACAAAATGTTTGAGAACTCTTGTACTAGAATATATATTTTAGGAAATATATCCAAACTTGATTTAAATTTTTCCAGTGATATACGGTAGCATTACCTTTGGTAAATTTTTCCAATGATTAATTGCTCTCACTGCTAACAATTTGCACCTTATATCTATTTTAGTCTCTATTTCCAGACGTTGGTTCTTGTTTAACTTGTGTCTGCTAGTTTGAAGATCAACTATTATCAAATTTCTGTTTCTTGTGAAGGTACCCGTACACTGTTACAAAATCATTTCTTAAATTTCTCTTTGATAAGCTAAATAGATGGTGCACTTTGAGACTTTCAGTATAAAACATGTTTCTCAATCATTTAATCATTCTCATGGTTGTTCTCTAAATGCTCTCAACATCCATCTTTCAGTGTGGACAGCATAAGTGGATATTGTCTTTAACTCTGCTGGCCAAAAATGTCTATTTATGTACTTTTGCTTTCCTTATCAAATTTCTGTACTTCCTAGATTATAATTCATATTTATGGATGCCAACTTTCTATTTTCTCTATTTGTTTTTAAATAGCTATCTTCCCTTTCCCTCCAGGACAGCCTCTTTTTATTTGTTTTGTTTTGTTTGCTTGTTTTAACCAGCATAGCCTTGTTTCTTAGCTTTGTGAATATTGTTTTTAAATAGTTCCCCGTGATCAGTCCAGTTTGAACTAAAGAGCTAAATATTGCGACTAGACATTATCACACCTTTTGTGGGTCTTAAAGATGAAAAATGTGTAACATCTTAAAGAATGGGCACTTCCAATTTTTTAAACCGTTACTTAGCCTACAAGATCAAATCTACAAGTTGTGCAAATGCAAATGATGACTATTTCCAATAGTCCTGAAGTTTGCCTCTGTGTAATGCTTTCTGTAAAATTGCTCCTGAAGAAAATCTGCACCAAAAATTCTGCACACAATATTTACAAATCCAGGAAATCCTGCAAATTTTATGTCAGAATAACATTACATAACCATACCAGTTTCAATTATTTTGGTATTTTATTTCAAAATACTTGTCAGCAAATATGTCTGTAATCTCTCTCTCTCTCTCTCACACACACACACACACACACACACACACACATACACACACACACACACACACTCCTCTTGAGTAGAGTTAAAGACAACCGAGTTCCTGTTTCTCTCCCACTGCTGCCCCCCGCCCCCCGAACTTAGCCAGGGGGCCAGACACCCACAACCAGACACCGTCCTCCAAGTCCAACCATGTTGCCCCCTAACCCAGATATCTGCACCAGGGCCAGCATTAGGCCAATTTGCCTGATTCCCTCGAATATGGCCCCACGCCCTAAAGCCAGAGAGCCCTGCACCCTAAACCCGGAAGAGCGCAGCGGCTTCTGTGTGCCACGGGAAGGGGAATTGGCTCGTGGGTTTGGCTGGAAGGTGGGACTCTGCCCTGTAGCTTGGGCCCTGCACTTCCTAAAGCCGGCCCTGATCTGCACTTTCCCCAAGAGTCCAGCCACAGGGTCCCTTAGCCCAGCATTGTGCATCCCTTTCCCCACAGAGCCTAGCCACAAGGCCCCCCTAGCCTAGACATTTGCCCCTTCCTGTCAGGAGCCCAGCTGTGATCTGTCAGATGCCTGCCCCCTACCCCTCAGAGTCCAAAGATCGAGAGGGAGAAACAGCTTGATATTGGTCCTGAGCTTACACAGTTTCTTATACACATCACTTCCTTGCCTCAAGGCCTGAAAGGAACTGCAGCTGTCGGGAACCCTCTAGCCACTGCCAGTGTATTCTGTATTTGAGCTGGGCACCTCCAGGTCTGGTGGCCTTAGTGGAGACAGCAGCACTGCAGCCAATTTCTGTGGGAGAAGGAAATTCTGCATGCACATCATTAATTTCTGCAAAATTCTACATTATGCAGTGGTGCAGAATTCCTTCAGGAGCGTCAAGTGCCAAAAAGAAAAGTGCTGGACTGTGCATCATCCAAAAATGAGGCTAAGGTCCAGGAAAATGGGCGGAAGGGGGTCGAATAGTTACATATATTTCCTTAGAACATCTTGAACTGGTATATACAGGGGCTACGTCTAGACTGGCATGATTTTCTGGAAATGCTTTTAACGGAAAAGTTTTCTGTTAAAAGCATTTTCGGAAAAGAGCATCTAGATTGGCACGGATGCTTTTCCGCAAAAGCACTTTTTGTGGAAAAGTGTCCATGGCCAATCTAGACGCGCTTTTCGGCAAAAAAGCCCCGATTGCCATTTTCGCAATCGGGGCTTTTTTGCGCAAAACAAATCTGAGCTGTCTACACTGGCCCTTTTGTGCAAAAGTTTTGTTTTGCTCCCGAATGGGAGCAGCATAGTATTTCCGCAAAAAGCACTGATTTCTTACAGTAGGAAGTCAGTGCTTTTGAGGAAATTCAAGCGGCCAGTGTAGACAGCTGGCAAGTTTTTCCAGAAAAGCGGCTGATTTTCCTGGAAAACTGGCCAGTCTGGACACAGCCAGGTATTTTTTAACACACCAGCGTTTGGTTCTAAAGGAGTTTAAACCATTGCCACTTAGAAACTAAGGGACTGGAAGAAGGTGTAAATTACACCAACCTAGACTCCCGTACGCTTATTTACACACTAGCTCTGAATTTGAATCAGGAACTAATTTATCAGATAAAATGTATTGTCACAACATAGGTGGACTACAACCAAAAGCATTATCATGTGTTGTCTTTCAGAAGGTCCAAGGATTATAATGTTATAAACACATTTTTGTCCTTCAGTTAAGCCACTTAGGAAGTTGATACTGTACAGTGCTTAACATGAGATAATCATACAGGCCTAATGAAGAGACATTAGCATATGATAGAAATAGCAAGCAGAAGCCTGGTTTACATGCTATAGGAATGCCTCAAATTCAAGCAAAAATTGCAAATGTCATAAAATACAACATTGCAATAATTCAAAAATTATAACATTAAAGATTATAAATGATGTGGCAATAAAGTTAAGTAAAAGAGCTAGTGCTATATGTCAATATAACTGCAGCCCCATATACAGTGTAGTTTAAAACGAAGAAGGAAGTATTATCTTTTCCACATGTGTGAATGTCTAGCACTTCTTTTCTCAGTATTCAACTGATCACAGGGAAGGCTTATATAGTGGTATACATGCTATCTTTATAAGTCTGAAAACACATCAGTGATAACAATTCAGTTTTGAAAAAAAAAAGCACCTTACCCATATAAGAGATGAACTGAAGAGAAATTTTTCCCTGCTTTGGTTTTGGCTTCATTTTAGATATGCTGATTCCATCATCATGCATTTCTGCTGAAGGTTTGTAGGAAATATTTATCACAGCAAGCAATTTCCTGCAGCGTGTTTCTGAAGTTTTATGGATGGCTGAACCAGTTCAGGAAAAAGGAGTAGAAAGAGAGGAAGGGGGGAGAAAAAAGAGGAAACAGATGTTTTCAGTTCTTACTTTGTTTTTAGTGTCTGCTGGGACTGCCAAGATGGGACCCACTTAGTAGTTATGAAGCTAGTTATTGTGCTGTGGACTACTGTCTACTAGAAAATGAGTTAAAGAATGAATAGATAACACTAGAGAAGTGTGACAGCTAAAGCTCAAACGCTGATGAGCAGCCTACTTCACAAAGAGATGGTTATGGAACACCTTAAACACATGGCTCTGCAGCCCTAAGGAACTAAGCATAGAATTGCATTTCTGACCATCTTTGCTAATGTCCATTGAAGGACTTATTCTCCATGAACAGTGCATGTTATCTAAAAATACCTTGAATGGAAAGCCTTTGATTTAATGGTGAATTTAGAAATGGATACATATTACAATTCAAATTCTAGTCCCTTCGTTGTCTTCAAGATTTGTTCCTATAGGTCAAGGTTCCCTCTCATCTGTGCAGCAGCACAGCCCTGCAGCTGCTTAATGAGCCATGTCCTGCCAGGGGCTCAGAACTCGCACACAGAGTTGCCTGGTGGGGGGAGACACACTTCTCCCTCAGTGACAGCAGCAGCTCCCTCAGTGACAGCAGAGATTCGCTGATGAGGACAGAGCAGCGAATCTCTCTCAGCCAGTAGGGACACATCCCCTCCCTACCAGATGGGCGAGACTAGTTGCTCAGTCCTCAGCAGGGAACTGTTGCTGTCACTGAGGTAAACGTGCTCCTTCCCCCAGCCAGGTAGCTCTTTGTGAGAGTACTGAATACCTGGCCGGGCAGGGCTCATTAAGTAGCTGCTGTTCTGTGCTGCCGCATAGCTTAGAAGACAACTTGCATAGTTATATATATTTACACACACATTTTTATCGCTTTCTATTAAAATCCAATATTTTATTTTATAATAAAATATTTTTTATGTTATTATTATTTTATTTTATTAAAACTATATTGTTTTTAAAAGACATTTCCAATATCTTCAATATCTATGAACTCTTTGTATTGCAGGTGAATGGAAAAGATGATCTAATGGAAGAACACATAAAATGAGATTGTCCCTTTAAAACCACGTGGAACAATGCAAGTGGCATATCTTCTCCACTTCCATGAGGCACCTCCCATTTCATTGTGTCTTTGACAGAAGTAGAACAGACTGGAGTGATAGAGCTCCTGGGATATGTAGGCAAAAGTGTAACCATTAGCTTAACAGGAAGTCCTATAAATATTCTATTAGACTAGGATGTTCCACAATGTCGTGAGCCCTGGGAATGAAGTAAAGATACAAGTAAACTAATTATGCATAGGAAGTGCTCTGTAGCAAATTCAGAAAGTGAAGACCAAAGGAAACACTGGGCCTGATTTTCCTTTTACTAAATTGCTGTAAAGTACATAAGAACATAAGAACATAGTACAAATATTATTATGGATTCTGGTGGAGTTACCTGAATGTAAATCTTGGATAGGTAAGAAGAGAAACCACGTCCATTCAGCTGATAAAAAAAACATGTTATTCAATACTTATTCTGACTAGTTAAAAATATGGGCTGCTGGATGCAGATGTGAATATAGACTGGGGATCTCTCATTTGAATTTCCTCCATGTCTCAAATGTCAAGCCCAATCCTGAGAGTTTCCAAAAAGCAAAATTCCCACCCTGACATAAATGGGTGGTCAGCACACTTTAGGATGAATCCAAATTATTAGTGTAACACCAGTGATGAAATCCTGGCCTGATTTATATCACTGGAAACTATGCCACTGGATTCAGTGGACTCAGTATTTTACCCAAGGGCTGCGTCTAGAATGGCAAGTTTTTCCACAAAAGCATTTGCTTTTGCAGAAAAATTTGCCAGCTGTCTACACTGGCCACTTGAATTTCCACAAGAACACTGACGATCTCATGTAAGATTGTCAGTGTTCTTGCGGAAATGCTATGCTGCTCGCGTTCGGGCAAAAGCCTTATTGCACAAATGCTTTTGCTCAAGAGGGCCAGCGTAGACAACGAGGTATTGTTTTTCACAAAAAAGCCCCGATTGCGAAAATGGCGATCGGGGCTTTCTTGCACAAAACAGCGTCTAGACTGGCACTGACACTTTTCTGCCAAAAGTGCTTTTGCGGAAAAGCGTCCGTGCCAATCTAGATGCTCTTTTCCGCAAATGCTTTTAACGGAAAAACTTTTCCGTTAAAAATATTAGCAGAAAATCATGCCAGTCTAGACGTAGCCAAGGTGTCTAATCATGCAAAACTTAGTCACACAATTCAGACATATAATCCCATCAAAAAATAATTACTGTTGTATTTCGCCTTTGTGACCGTTTGTATAATGGTATTGTTCTAAGTCTATAAAGCCCCATTACAAAAGAGACTATTATTAAAATTATGGTTCATGAAGAATTTTTGAGTTTTCATAATTTGTTTTCAGTTTGCATTGGAATGCAAGCACACTTTGGTGACAAAACCTGGGAGAGAGAGGGAGAAGTTCTCTTGTTTTGATCAGAAATTCCTTTTTTTGACCTGCAACACTTTCTTGATGAAAATTGTATCAAAACGGATACATTTCCATGCAAACTATTGGTTGTGACAAATTGGCTTCATGAAAAAATGTTGGGTTGAAAATGCTGTACAGATCAGAAATGTTGGCTCACGAAACCCCTGACAGCCATAACAAAACAGCAGGATTATTTTATTTCATATGAGTATCTCTCTCTAGAAGTCTAATAAACAAATAAAGTACATTTTCAAAATGTCACTCAAGAAGTAAAATGATTAATTTGGTTAATGAATTGTGGGATTTATTCACTTTTGTCTGAGATCATTGTATCTGAGATGCCAAAGGAAAATGGACTCCTTGGTCTTTAACCAAATCTCACGGTGAGAAATGTTTCTCTTCCAATTCACTGTATGTCTTTTTCTCCTGTTCTTTTCTGTGTGTTGATAAGAATTGATGAGTACATATCCCAACGTTAGCTAAGAATTAATTATGATTTTGTAAAAGCAGAGGCAAGAGACACAAATTGGTTGGGGGTATTGTGCTCTCCTTTCCTAGAAAGCTTCAATCCAAATAGTTACCAGATCAGAAAATGCCGTGATACCTTTGCTCCAATTAAATAATACCTTTCTCCACAAGTAAGACTGCTGAAATCATTAACTCACAGCACTGCTAAGTCGGCTAACCCTCTGAAGCTCGTAGTCTGAGTTACTACTCAGCCTGACTGAGGTGGTAACAAACTATCCTTATGGATATAAAGAATCTTTTGTTAAATAAAGTCAAGTTGAAAAATATAGCTAGAGAAACTGGCAGAATTTTAGTCTGTTTTTTTTTCTCCATGAAATTCTGTTTGAACTAGAAATAATGAATTGAGTTAAGAAAGAGAAAATGTAAACTGAATAGTACGAAAGAAATCTGATTGAGAGTAGTTGGTCAGACAAAGTGGTACAAATCTCACTGTTTGTGATGTTCTAAACAAGATTAGATAAAGCTTTTGTTTGTGTTGGCAAGAATAATCTTGACTCAATGGAGTAGGATAGTCATGAGGATGGGCAATGAGAGCCCTTTGGCTCAGTCTACACTGCATGCTTATTTCAAAATAACAGAGTGCGTGTTTACACAGAAAGCCCATTATTTTGAAATAATTTTGAAATAACAGGCTTCTTACTCTGACTTCTGTAACCCTCATTTCACAAGGAATAAGGGAAGTCAAAAGGAGAGAGTACTTCCTTTGACTTCCTGCTGTGTAGACAGTGCCAAAAACTGAGTTACTTTGACTTCAGCTACGCAATTAACATAGCTGAAGTTGCGTACCTTAACTTGACTTTAGTCCACAATGTAAACATACCCTTACTTATCTAATATCTATTATTCCTGTCCTTTTGTATACATCACTCTCCTAGGAAATATGAATAGGTCTTTGTGTACACAGTGGTGGGAGACTGTAGAATAAGGCCCAGTCATGTGTAACCCACACACCTAGTGTGGTTACTGAGCAATGAAAGTGGTATCTAGACCACAGCAACAGTTAAGATCAAGAGACCTCTACAGTAGGGGCTAGGCGCTACCTGGCTTTTCGCTTAGAAGGTAGAAGCTTCTATACTCCACTTCAGAAGTCCTAGGTTCAAATCCCCCTGGTGGTGGTTACACGTGTACACTCTTTACTCATACCTTCAGAATGAAATGGAGAAAAATTTTCACTGTAACTGTAGTTCTGAATGGAACATAGGTCTGAATGGAAGAATCCAATCTGCATACTTCAGACATGTTCAGATCCTATTCCCCTGGATAAGTCCCCATCAAAATTTCATTGAGCCCCTTATTCTGGACACAGCACATGGCTATCTCATCCACAGATACCCTTTTTCAGTTTAGGAAAGTTGATATTTAATCATGTATAATAAATATCACCTTGATCTTATTATCACCTGGATCTCTTAATTACTGTTCTGTGTCCAGAGGTTTATGCTACTGTGACAGGGCAGTATCGCCCCGCACCGTGACTCCCGCCGAGCAGGCGTTGCTCGGCATCCAGCCAGAGGCCGCCTGGTGCTGTGCGGCATGCTCCTGTGCCGCGCCGGGTCTGGCGGGGCCAGCCGATCTGCCGGCGAGGAGCCCGCGGCATGGCGGCAGGAGCCGGGACAGCGCGGAGGGATTCACCCACCCAGGCAGACCCGTGTGACAGAAAAATGGCGGCGGGAACGGGTATCCCCGCCCCCGCCTAAGAGGATGACATCAGGTAGGACGTAAGCGGCGGGACGCTTAAAAACGCCGCCGCCGTGCCAAAGAAGGAACGCCGCGAGTGAGGGGGGGGTAGAGGACTCGGTGAGGGTCTTGACTGGCCAGCAGGGCCGATCTGCGGACGGCAGAGTGAAGCAACTCCGCCAGCCTGTTGGCCAAAGGCAAGGTGAGCCCCTGGCGAGACTGGTGCAGCCAGGGACGGGGAAAGGAAGTAGCCCAGGGCAGAGCCATTTTTAGGCTGGTGGGCTGACGCGTTACAGCGGGATGCCCCGTCAGCCGGACCGGAGCTAGACGGTTCCGCGTACTTAGGGCCCGGGCCCGGGTCTGTGGCCTGTGAGCAGGGGCGGGCCTGGGCCCCCCTTTCCCCACCCCGCGGATAGCGGGAGAAACCGAGGTTAAAAAAACCCCCACAACGACCTGCAACAAGCACACAAGGGTGACGCTTAAGGCGGCCCGCCCCTGTAACAGGGGCCGGGCCGGGGGTGCAGTCAGGTGAGACTGGTACAGCTACAAAGAAGGGTGTCCTGCTCCTTGCATCATTCCTTGGGAGGCCAGATACATTTACCTTTACTGCTTCTCAGCTCTGCAATCTGTGTGCAGGTGGCCTTGTAACTTCCCTGGCCCTTGGAGCATGGCCTATCAGGGGCGTTGCTGGGCAAGGTGTGGGAGGGTCCTGGCTCCACAATCCTCAAAGGGTCAGGGCCTCAGACAAAAGGAGTAGGCAGGGACTAGCCTCTCCCCGCCAGCACTTCAGTGCCGCCCGGGTCTCTGGTGGTGATGTAAAGGCCCTAGAGCTCTGTCAGCAGTCCTGTGGCCTATCGGTCAGTACAGATAATTATTTAACCTTTATTTGTTACCCTAGAATCTAGGTGCCTCAGAATCTTTGATATATTTACCCACATACACTTGGAGTGATTGGGCAGTGCCATTATTCCCATTTTACAGGTGAGGAACTAACATGCACGGAGAAGTTAACTGACTTCCTTAAGGTCACACAGGAAGCTTATATCCCAGGCAGGCATTATAACCAGCTTTCCCATATTCTAGACTAAAGCCCTAAGCACTGGACCATTCTTCTTTTCTGGAATCCCAGAAAGCATTTACAGGGACAGTTTCTGTGCTTGAGGGAGTATTTGCACTGCATTTGTGAGAAGCAAAAAGGGGGGCAGAAAAGCCAACAACAATCCACCCATAAGTATATTCCTCATGTCTCTTTAAAATCTAAGGAAATCCTTTACAGACCCTGTTTGAATGTCTCCAAGGAAATGTTTACTTCTGGAAATGATCTTTGATTCAGTGCAAGGTGAGTCAACTTTTCAAGCAATGAAACGTTATTGCCTTCTTGTTTATTTGGAAAGTTTATTCTGCTTATTTAACTAAGAAGAAATTACTGAAAGGCAAACAGAGCATCCATACAACCCAGTGAGGCAGCTTTATCCAAGCCTTACTGAACTGTGTGTGAAGTCACTGAGCTGTATCCACACATACAGTGCTATGAATGCCCTCATTGTATCGGGAACATAAATATTGTCTATAAGCTCTGGGCTCCTGAATAACACACGCTCTTAAAAAGGTTCAAAGACTTACTGTACTTTAAACTCTAGTAATACTGATGTTGCTTGCCTTAGACATCTGTTCAGAACATTCCTTTAGTCAGCACTGCTCCGTTTTATGAGAAAAAATCTGAAGAAAATATCAAGCCATTACCATTACATCATGTTACTTACTTTTCACACCTCTGTAAGGTACAAGTTTATACAAGCTTAAAAAAATCAATATGCTTGAAGTGAAAGTTTGCCCCCATTTTGTGCACAGCAGCTTTCCTGGACTGATAGGCAAAGGATTTCTTAGTCAGACATAAGACTTTAAATGGTATTTGTAAATAAAGTGTTTTAATGCAAATCTGCATTTTGTAACAAGCTACCGGGCAGCTTCCATCTCACTGATCTCAGAGACCAGATTGTGGTATCAGCAGGAGGAAGTTCATAACCATTTAAAATAGTGTCATCTTAAATTCTCAGGGGCCTAGTTTACACCAGGACCTTAGTCTGAAATTAGACCCCCAACGTTAATTTTCTAAGCATTGCAGCCACACTACTAACCCCGTTATTCCAGAATAAGGGGCCGTGGAATTTGAACTCTGTAGTCCTGCTTTTCACACTCAATAATGCTATTCCTGAACTTGTAAGTCTAAAATAACTTTAGTGTAGGTGCTCGGTGTCATTACCATAAAATCTCGAATATAATGCACTGAGATGAATAATGCGCATCCTGACTTTTGAATTTTATCATAATGAAAAAAATCTATACTCCTATATATAATGCACACCCTATTACCTTTAAATTCGGTTGATTTTAGTAATGTTTATAACTTATTTTCATAAATGTCAGCAATTAATTAACTATAAACTATTTCATATGACAAGTAAGATGTAAATTTCATATTATTTATTGTTTTTAAATATTTTAAAGCACTGTAGGAAACCCTGCCATTTCAGTTGATGTTGATTTCATGTTTAATGCCGTCTTAGCATGGCGTTGGCATAGTGGAGGTTCGTTGTCTTCTGACGCGGAACTGCCAAAATAAAACTTTAAACAATAACTCCTATATATAATGTGCACTTTGACTTTGACCCGGAAAAAAGTGTGCAGTATATTCGAGATTAAATGGTAATTCAAACTAGTTGGCCTCTAGGAGTCCTGCAGCTTTCCAGAGTGCTTCTTGGGGCTCTGAATCATCATAGATACAGAAAGCTCCATTAATGTGAATAACTACCTTGGACTGCATTTGATCTTCTCCGTAGTGAGAACACAGAACTTTGAATTTATAAAATCAGGTGCCCAGAAATCAAATTTAGTAAATTTGAAATAATCGCCTATTATAGACATGGCCAAGCAGAAGTAAGATTTATTTATGTATGGGAGGTGGGTGTGAGTCTGTGTGTCCTGCTTTAGCAAGGCTTTAAGGATAATCAGTTCTGATGCTTCAGGGCATGAGCTTGTCAGCAGTACAATGCAACTAGAGAAGAGATTTGCTGGTGATTTCCTTTTTTTGAATTGATAAGTACAGGTTGAATCTCTCTAGTCTGGCATTCTCTGCTGAACCAGAGAATTTGCCAAACCACAGGCGGTCAATATTGTTTAGCAGCATTACCAACACTTCCACTGCTTACTGGGCTCTTAGAATCATAGAATCATAGAATCATAGGACTGGAAGGGACCTCGAGAGGTCATCGAGTCCAGCCCCCCGCCCTCAAGGCAGGACCAAGCTCCGTCTACAAGAAGACATGTAGGGGTAAATTAGAGCTAAATAACAACACAGAACATTGAGAACAAGGACTGGTAGCTGTAAACATACTTTAAGGGACTGCAGAAAACATAAGAGGACATCCAGCTAACTCACATCATGCAGGGCCACGGATGTTGTAGGACCAAAGAATGCCAGGCTAGAGAGTTTCAACCTGTAGTAGACTGATATCCAGCTTGAAGAAACATAATGGCTACGTCTACACTGGCCCATTTTCAGAAAGCGGCATGCTAATTTTAAACTTCGTAATAGGGAAATCTGCGGGGTTTGAAGTAGGAATAAGAGATCCTCCGGAATAGGGCTTTATTCCAGAGGATCGGGCCAGTCTAGACACTCTTTTCCGGCTTTTCTACAAGCCAGAAAAAAGCGGCGGACATCTTTATTTAAATCCCGCGGGGGATATTTAAATCCCCCGCGGATTTCCCTATTACGAAGTTTAAAATTAGCATGCCCCTTTTGGAAAAGGGGCCAGTGTAGACGTAGCCGTAATCTGATAAGCTACAGCACCAAAGAAAAGTGTCATGTATCTTATTGTTTTATAGCCATCCTGTTTTATTCTTGTCCAGTGTCACTAGATTATTTCTAACTATAGGAATCTAAACTTTCCTATCATCGAAATATCTGAGCATGTTATGGATGGCTTCTTGGATCACCAAATACCTGGGCATCACTTTTTTTTTTCTGATTATCTATTTTTTTTTCCATACATAAAGCTTCTAAACAAAAACAATATACATGTCTCTGTGGTTCCAAATTCCAGCTGGAACCAGAAGAGACAGAAAAACACCCAAAGAAAGTCTGTACTTTACCCTACTTTATACATAACCAGTAAGTATTGAAAGTTTGCAAAGAGTTTGTACCTGGTGCTATTTAGCTTGATTTTATATGATCAAGACTTGTGGGTAGTTCAGCTAAAATTTAGATAAACAGCCCGACAATGGCATAGTTAATTGCTTCAAACTCAATCTCTGAAATGTTTGTGGTTCATTCATCGCTAATATATTTTTATGCTCATCAGCTGTGATTTCATATTTGCTCTTGTGGTGAAACATGAATCTGTCCTCATTCATAAAATCATACATTCTGAGGTCACAAAAATGACCATGACTGTATATTCTTCCCTCCTTCATCATGAAAACAGGTTTTAGTTTAAACTGTCTCATTTATTTTCTTTACAGTATGGCAGGGTAGTTGTGCTTTACTGGGGGAAAACAGTGTGAACTGCAACCTTGTCTTCTGCTGGGAAGATATAAGACCAGATCCTTAGCACAATGTAAATCATCATAGATCCACTGAAGTCAAAGAAGCTAGGCTAGCTTACACTGACTATGGCTACATCTACACTGCTTCCCTTTTCCGCATGAAGAAATGCAAATGGAGCACTCATTTGCATATGTTGCACTCTCATTTGCATTTCATCCTCGGATCCCTTTTGCGCAAGAGTTTTTTGTGGAAAAAAAGCGCTGTGTAGATGGGAGCCTTTTTGCGCAAAACTCCCCTTTTGTGCAAGAACCATTCTTCCTCATTTTTTGCACAAAAACCTCTTGCGCGAAAGGGATCTGAGGAGGAAATGCAAATAGCAGCGTGACATATGCAAACGAGCACTCCATTTTCATTTCCTCTTGCGGAAAAGGGAAGCAGTGTAGATGTAGCCTATGAGTCTAGCCTACAGACATTTTTTCTCTCCAATTTTACCCTTTCAGTCAAGGGCAAATTTCTCTCCACCCATGTAAGTCCTAGTATTATACAGGTGAAGTGAGATGGAAAAGGCCTGGCCAGAATGTGGATATAGTGTGCTTCAGAGTAGAAAAAGGAAGGATGTGATTAGACTAAATAAAAAGAAAAAATATTCAGGCTGCTGAAAGCTGATAGGCCCTTGTTTTATCCCTGGGAAAGGATTATGTAGTGGATCAGTTCTTCCAGCCCACCTACACCACTAGCACAGGATGCTACTATATAACTGCAAGTCCCCTCTTTCTATTATTCAGGACTTTTGCAGAGATACATCTCTGGGGTACACAACAGTAGAGGTCCCACTATGCAAGAAGTCCAGTAGTGTCCTCTCTGCAGTCCCATTGCAGAGATTATGTGGTACAGAGATTTGCAATTATTATTTACTTTCTTTTGTATTATAGCTATGTTCTATTTAGTCATCTCTGAGTTATTTCATTAAATCCCAGCTTAAACGGTAGGACTACAGGTAACTTTAAAATCCTGCTTAATAAGGTTATTCTGTTTGATCCCTAAAGTACTTTTCTTGATTTTAATATTTTAATATTTACTTTACAAAACTGATGACTTTCTGTTTTCTCTTGCTCTTTTTTTTAACACCATCTTTGGTGGTTGAGCGGAGAAGAGAATTGAAAAGCCTTGGCCATTCAATAGGAAAAATAAAATCCTCCTGAATAAATCTTCCAGTCAGCAGAGCATGTTTTGTGTTTGGACTGTTTATGAAGTTTACTAGTGATAAAGGGTCAAATTTAAGCCAATAGCCATCTAATATAATGGAGGGGGTTGGTATTTGTATCACCTTTCTCAGGCAAACATTGCAAAAATATTTAAATATAGTTCATTCTATTTTATGGCTTCAACTATTTTACTCCAGTTTGCTTTTAGTGAATATTTTATTGAACACGTTTACTGTCAAGAATGTTTATGAAAGCTACTCAGTTTAAGCTTCACAGCTGATCCCAATACAATGATGGATCCAATTAGTACCCCGAAGTCCAAATCCCTGAAAGACAGGAAGGCTGGCCAGGACTTCAGATACACAGAATTGAAATTCCTTGCTTTTCCATAGACTCTCTGTGTGACAAAGAGCAAGTCATGTAGCCTCAAGTTTCCTATCTGTAAAATGGGTAAAACAGTACTTCCTTACAAGATTTTATGTTTTGAAGTTAATTATCTTAAAGATTATGCTGTGCTCAAAAGCTACCATGAAGAGGATCGAATAAGAAACTACGATAGATAGAAATTTGGAAAATTTGAACAAAGATTGAATTCTGAACCTCACATATTGTATCATTTTAATGATTATTTGAGTGTCAATACAAATCAGTCACATTGGTTGGTCACATTATAATTGGCTTCAGCTACCATTCCAAAAACTGTAACATTCTTTGCTTGCAGTGGCACAACAAAAGGTTTCAAATTCTTTCCTGCCTTTAAAACATCAAAGAAAACACTTCCAGCTTCACTCTTAAAAGCAATAGCCCTTTGGTCAGTATAAGTAGATGCAGACATATCTATAGCCATGGGAGCTGGTTTTTGGATTTGGTCCATGTTCAGTAGTCAAATTGGTATATGGGAAGGAAAAGTAACACCAGCAACAATGAGTTTCAAATCAAAAGAAGATTACTATGATTAAGTCCTTGACTATATTTTTTAAATGTTCAGTGGTATAACTGCATCTTTGGTACATTACCAGATTAAGGTGTATTGCTATCAGCCTTGCTTTGGTTAAATTAGAAGTTTGCATTAGTCTAAATGATTTGAGATGCTTATACAGCTATGGATTTCCTTAATATAGACAGGGCCTAAAACTATTATTTGAAGGACAGATTAAAACATTGAGAACCGGGATCAAGTTTCCACTTTAAATGTGCATCTACACTGCACCGTTATTTCAAGATAACTAACGTTATTTCAAAATAACAATGTGAGCATCTACACAGCCATTCCGTTATTTCAAAATAATTTTGAAATAACGGAAGGCTTAATCCAAAATCTTTAAACCTCATCCTACAAGGAATAACGCTTATTCCGAAATAGCTATTTCGAAATAAGTCGTGTGTAGAACCTCCACTGCCGCTATTTTGAAATAACCCCTCTCCAGGGCCATTCTAAGTTATTCCTCCCCAGTGCCTCCTGGGGCTCTAAATTGAGACAGCATGACTACATTAGGGAAGCCTGCTTCGGACTAATTTTGAGGCTTCCCTACAGTGTAGACGTGCTATTTCAAAATAAGCTATTTCGGAATAACTATTCCAGAATAGCTTATTTCAAAATAAATGTGCAGTGTAGACGCAACTTAGATGTGTGTAACTGAAGAGCAAATGGACACAGTAGTACCTGAACTCTGCCCATTGATCCAGCTCCCTCAGAATGTCTTGTACCATTTCACAGTTCTGCATAATTCCAAGATGCAGTAATTTTTCTATTAAATAAAAAACTCACAAAAAATGTTTTCTTCTTTCCTCCAGTCATAACATTCTCCTAAAAATCACACCAGCTCAGGGTGAACAACATTCACTCTTGCTTCACTAACAATCTAGTATACAAAGATCCTCTAAGGCTGCATCTATACTATCACTTTTGTTAGTACAAGGTTTTTCATTCCGAGGGGTGAAAATACACTCCTCTGAGTGATGTAAGTTACACTGACAAAAGTGCTGGTGAGAACACTTCTGGGTCAGTAAGAGATATTCTCCCAGGCTATGTTCCCTCTGGGTGGCACTGTTGCCTCCTGGCATGGCGTTCAGCTGACTTCTGCACCACTCAGCCAGGCCGTTGTGCAGGAGCAAACAGCACAAGCAGCTGTTTGGGCCCTGCGCTCCCCATGCATCACCATCATGCCGCATGGGGAGCGTGGACCCCAAACGACCATTTGCATCGCTTGCTCCCACGCGGTAGCCCGGCTGAGCAGCACAGAAGTCAGCGGAGCGCCACGGCGGGAGGCAACAGCACCACTCAGAGGGAACAGCCAGTGTTTCAGCATTAGGGTATGTTTACACTAGCAGCCTATTTCAGAATAGGGCTGCAAATGTAGGCATGCAGAATTGCAAATTAAGCCCGGGATTTAAATATCCCGTGCTTGATTTGCCTCTTCCAAGCCGGGCGCCATTTTTGAAATTCACAAGCCCAGAATAACTGCCCTCGTCTACACACGGCAGTGAAACGGGTGTTTGAAATAAAGCTCTGTTTCGAACTACCTGTTATTCCTCTTGCAATGAGGTTTAACAAGTAGTTCAAAATAGGACTTTGTTTGTAGACACGGGCAGTTATTCCGGGCTTGTACATTTCAAAAAAAAATAAATGGCGCCCAGCCGGGAAGATTCAAATCAAGCGCGGGATATTTAAATCCTGGGCTTGATTTGCAATTCCCAATGCCTACATTTGCAGCCCTATTCTGAACTAAGCTGCAAGTGTAAACATACCCTTACAGAGTCACAGACATTGGGCTACTATATATATGATAACAGCTTTGGTAGTGTGGACAGTCGCCTTATTTCAAAATTTTGAAATAACTCCCCAGTATAGACGTGCCCCTACTGACATAGCTACTGTCACTTCTTGGAGGTGGTTTTGTTATATCCATGGGAGAGCACTATCCCATTACCATAGAGCAGCTACGTGGGAGATCTTATTGTAACACAGTACACCTGAGACATTGTACACTTGCTCATACAGACATGGCCTTACACTAGAAATAGGAGCTTGGTGTCATTATTTTGGCTTTCCAATAGGACAAGCCCCAAAAGTAAAGTTTAATTCTTTTGATACACATTTTAATAGCATTCCAGTTATTATAGAAATGGGTTTCCCTCATAATGCTTGATACTAGAGAAATGTTAGTGTTCTTGTAGACACAAGATTTACTAACATGTTCTTCACCATGTATATAGACTGATTTTTCTTTAAAGACGGGCACTGCTTATAATCAGGCAAGCCGTTAAAAAGGTAAATGGGCCTTCCTTTGCTATCCTGTGAATTCAAGGTCCTATTCTGAAGAAACTGTGCTGTTGGCTACAAAATTTAGTCCATGATACACCTATCAATTTTACTATTTAATGTCCAATATCATCTCTCTGTGGAGATGTAACTACTGTCACATAATTAATAGTTCTGTATATTGATCACCCTGTACACCCTAAGGAAATGGTGGGAATGTTTAGCTAAAGGCAACTCTGATGATTTCAGAGACAAACAGGATGTAGTTATTCAATTTCCATTTCTTTTGGCACTATATAAAATTAGACCTCAAACTGAGCTATGAAATTTGTTTATGAGGAGAAACTACTGGAAAGGTTAAGGAGTTATTCTGATGAGGATTTGAAGCAAGATGACTCTAAAATAAAATTCAGATCAATATCTAAAATCAGGTTAGATCTGCTCAATGTTTTATATTCAATCCATTTACTGTATTTAAATAAAAAATGGATAATTTTCACAGAATGGAAATGTGTTAGAAAATCCATTTTCATGTTAGAGTTCTGTGTTTTATGTAAAAAAAAAAACAACATCCTAAATCATGAAAACAGATTCATTAGAGTTTAGGCACTTAATTTTTTTTGATTGCTGTAATGTCTCAGCATAACATTGTATTTAATTTATTTTTCCCAACATGGCTGATTTTTTAAAATTTATTTTGTTTTTTCAACAAATCCTGAATTATTTATTTCATGGGAGGAGTAAAACATTTCCCAAGTGGCTCTAAGGCTATCAACTCAAATACTCTGTCAGGATTGAAGTTTGGCATTTTTATTGGATCTTTGCACAGGAAAGACCTTAAAAGCAAAATATCATGGTCTATAGAAAAGTTATTTCAAGTCAGCTTTAGAGATTTCCAAACTATAATACCATTTTTCTCTTTTTTTCTAAGGACTATACTGTTGGCTTTTGGTAGTATGAGATTCTAGATTTATTGCTGAAGGAATATGAAACACAGTACCAATAACATGTTTTTAGAACTCCCCAAAGCTTTTCTAAAATAGATTTTTTTGTAAAATATAGACTATAAGATGGTGTATTATAGTATCAAGGGTATATTTACATAATTCAATTAGGGTATGTCTACACTACCCCCCTAGTTCGAACTAGGGGGGTAATGTATGCATACCGAACTTGCTAATGAAGCCCGGGATTTGAATTTCTCGGGCTTCATTAGCATAAAGCCGGCTCCGCCATTTTTAAAAGCCGGCTTGTTCGAACCCCGTGCCGCGCGGCTACACGCGGCACGAGCTAGATAGTTCGAACTATGTAGTTATTCCGAACTATCTGTACGCCTCGTGGACGTAGTGTAGACGTACACTTAGAGCTCTGGCACTGGTGACTAATTCATCCATCCCAAATGTATACAGATACAATATTTACTCCCTACTACACTGTCCCAGTGGGAATGGGTAAAATTATGCTGACCTTAAGAATAAGGATGAAGATCCTGAATGCGATGTAGTTAAAATCATAAAGGCACATTCCTTGACTCTCAAATATGTAAAAATGTATATAATAAAATAACCATTTAACTGAAAATCTGGCAGACTCTTAACTTGTACCTTTCACTAGCAGAGATGCTTAATTATTTTAAACTAAGAGCTGCACATATTTTTAGAAAGGTCAAGGGATCACAATCAGATGAACACTCAGGAAGCACAAATGGAGCAGAAACCACCCACAAGTCCCTTTATTCAGAATTTTGGAGGCCTTTTGATTGCTGAAGGTCCAGTGTAACCACCTCCTACATTTTCTTTCCTAAAGTTCATACTGCAGTTGAGTGTGTCATGCCATCTGGAATGATTCACGACTATGAGGGCCAACCGCAGTGCAGACTGTCAAAAAGCAGGGCAGAAACTCCTAACCAGTGGTATGTTCTACAGTTAGGTTTCACCAAGTCTGTAACCAATGTGAACTCCTAAAGTAGTACAATAATCTTACATAACCTTACAATCACAGACAGCCCCCTTGGGCACTCCAAGTTAGATTGCCACAGAGGAGAGCTTGACTTAGTGACACTCACTTGGGCCAAAGATCACAAAATATTGAAGTTGCTCCTAGTTACAAGAGACAATTCACTTATCCCAGGTCAATTTGTATCTCTGTGCTTGTAGCTAATCCCACAGTCAACAAAGAAGAAATAAGCTCCTATATTTCCAAAAGGTGACAGGGATGTAGTGATCTGTCAGAATTAAATATTTTTAGTGCTAACCTAGGATCTCTGTTTTTGTCTCCTTGTCTCGAGCTCTGTGAGAGTCCAAACAACAAAAAGAAAAAAATCATGTCATCTGTCTTTATTTCCCTTTTTCAGAATCCACGATAGGATGAGCCCTTCTGCACGTAGCCTGTATAAAGGAAGTTAGCAAACTATATCATGGGGTTTCACAATGGCCTATTTAGCATTCCTAGCAGAATTTTTACAATTGTGAAGCAAACTGTAGCTATTAGCACATAGAATGGATACAGACATTGCAAGTAAGATTAATGCATGCAGCAACTTACCAGTATTTTATAGAATATCAACACTACTTATATCCTTATAAGTCTAATACTTATCCTGAACAATGCTAACATACAGGTGAGCTGGTCTGGTTTCCAGCAGTGAATCTGTGGGTTCTTAGATGATGCCTATAGCCTTGGAAAGACTGGCACCTAGTCTACCAGCATTACAGAGTGGCTGGAATGTGCTGTGTTCTGGCCATTTCCAGCTAGTTTATACTTATTTAGGACAAGTCACAGAAGACCATACATACAATTTTCTTAACACAGTCACCCTTAAAAGGCATAGATTGGACACTGCTGCTATATCATTACGAATAATATAATAAATTATTATTAGAAATCACGTATAATAATTGGCTAGTGAAATTCCTTTGTAGAAGAATGATTACTTTTAAAGCCATGACTGAGTGACTAGGTAGGTTAAAATATTCCCCTACAATTTTCTGTGTGTTACAGTTCCTGATGTCTGATTTGTGTCTATTTATCCTTTGTCTGGTATGGTCAGTATACATGACAAAGGGCATTGCTGGCACCTGATGGCATATATCATACTAAAGGATATGCATTTGTATGAGCCCCTAATATTGTGGCTTATGTGGTTATGGAATGTGAAAAGAAGTCAGTAACATATTTAGAAAACATGGCTGGAGCCCTGCATAGCTACAAATTTGTATCCACAGCTGCAACTATATCTGCAAAAATGAAGCACGGCTATCCACATCTGCAAAAGTGGATACCTGTATATATAAAGCAGATATCTCTGTATTTGCAGAGCTATAAATATGGTGTTACATGTAGAAGTGGTAGATAAGAGAAAGATTGGAAGATCCAAAGGTACTCTACAGCTGGCCAACATTTTTTTTAAATGAAATGTTTTGGCCAATTTTAGCTGAAATTTTGACATTCAACGAGAAAACAAATCAGTCAGGTGGTTTTTTGTTGGAAAGGTGTGGGGCGGGGGTAGGGAGTAATTTGTCCAACTAGAGAGCTGGCTGGGATTTTTGTTTATTACTTTTTGAAGTCATCAATAAAAAGTGAAGAAAATAGCTATTTATACTAGGGCTTTTTTTCTAACCAGCTCTATTCTATCATACTACAGACTATAAAACTAGATAGTCTGATCTTTATAGCCCAGTCCTGGAAAGGCACCATCAGACAAAAGGAAAAATCAGGGACCAATGTAGCTGGAATCTTTAATGCTCTGAAGGAACAGGGAGCTGATGGAGATGTCACTGCTAATAAGTGAAGGCTGACTTTTTTGCTCGTGGCTTCAAACTTTGATATCTCAAAAAATAAGATGGATGTGAATCTAAAAGAAGCTTGAAAACAGTGTCAGTCTGGAGAGGTGCCAGGATGATTCTTAACAAAATACCAAGTGCCATCTTTCAAGACCGATTCAAACATAAAATCCCTTTATATTAACTGCAGTATCAGTCATTGCATACTACACCTAGAAAAAAGAGGCCTTTATCTCTATCTATATATTAAGAAGCCACACAGGAGATGTTTATTTGCTTCCCCTCTGAGCCACCCAGCTGTTCCTTCCATTTGTGGTCTTAGGGCTAATTACATAATGTCCTTAATTTATACCCACTGGTAAATCAGATCAGAGCATTACCTGGAGGGCAAGCTCTAATTAGAGGAATTTCAGAACAAATTGTCTAAAGAGCTTGTTTGGTGTGATTAAATGCAAGTGATGGGCCCCTCTCTCTTTTTCCTTTAAAAACATGAATATTTACTTTGCACTAAAACCTGTCAGATTAAAAAGATAAAAAAAATCAATAACAGCAGTTCATAGTAAGTGGCTATAATATGAGTGGTATAATCATCAAAAGCAGCAAATATAAGTTTTCTTATCTGCAAGTGAATGTCTATATCGCTGAATATGCCTCACTGTGGATATGTCTCCACTGCACACCTAGCTCAAAATAAGCAATGCAACCTGAGTTGCATAAATTGCGTAACTTATTTCGAGTTAATTTTGAAATAGCTTATTTTGAAATTTGGCGCTGTCTACACAGCACCAAATTTTGAAATAGAGCAGTATTCTGAAACGTCCCTTAATCCTTGTGTAATGAGGTTTACAGAGGCATCGGAATAGCACAACTGTAATTTCAAAAGCTATTTCAAAATGCTGGGTGTGCTGTCAATACGTGGAATAACTATTTCGGGATAGAACAAGTGTTCTGAAATAGCATCACTGTCTAGATGCACCCTGTCTGGGCATCTGTCAGAAATCACAATGTGGACTGTACCATCTAAGACTGCAGAAGGAGCAGGGAAACTAGTGCACCTCCAAACATTCATGGTTTTAACAACATAGTTTTTGGAGATGAAGAAAAGAGATTTACAGCAGCATCTTTCATCTGAGGCTAAATTATTGTTTTTTCAAAAATTAATCAAGTCCCATACACCCCTATGGGCTATGTGTTTCCTTTTTCTAATGGATAAACTGAGGTTCAGAGTGGTTAATGGGTATATTGCAGCACAACTCAGTAGGGATGCATCTGTACTGAACTCTGAGCTCAAAATAAGCTATGCAATTTGAGTTACACAAATTGAGTAGCTTATTTTGAGGTTATTTCAAAATAAACAGCTATTCCAAAATGACCCTTAATCCTCACAATAGCATGAAATATTGAAAGATATTTAAAAATAATGAGCTCACTGTCAAGACACAGAATACATGTTTTGGGATACCGGAAGTATCCCAAAATAGCGCCACAGTGTAGATGTACCCTAGGAGCTGTAAGTGAGAATAACTTCCATCTTGCCTCAATCATGAGAGAAAGTGTTGAGCTAATATTTGAAGTGGATGGGGAACTCTGGCTCCCCTCATCCCACCTCACTGGCCAGAGTAGCTGATTGTGTACATAGGAAGGTGAAGGCCCTTTATGGACAGATGTGCATGCAACTGGATACAATTATTCTGCCAAGGGCTCCCATATACACATATTATAAATGGGTACCAACCCAAGTCCTAAAGTTATCTCCCCCAAAAGTCTGGTGGAGCTGAGATCTGAACTTCAAAATTTGCTGCAATCTTTATAATGGTCGATATTCACTTTTGGAAGCTTGGATACAGAACCAAACTTAGCTGCTCTGCCTTAGCTACACAATAATTTAGGTGCATGGACCCAGGTCCAGTACACAGTTAGGGTATGTCTACACTACAGCGCTAGTTCGAACTAACTTAGTTCGAATTAGTTAATTCGAACTAAGCTAATTTGAACTAACGCATCTAGAACTAAAAACTAGTTCGAATTAGCGTTTTGCTAATTCGAACTAGCGCGTCCACACTGATTGGACGCAGGGGGGCATTTAAGGGCAGCTGAAACCGGTTCTGGCAGGGCATCAGGTCAGTAGTTGCTTTGTGTGGCTGCTGTCTGAGGCTATCTGAGGCTCGTGCTTAAAGGGAACCCCCTGGACAGCCGGTTCTCAGCTTTTCCTGCTTGCTTGCCAACCTCGCCGAGGGACAGCAAAGCGTCGGTCTCTGTGCCCATCTGTGTCGGTGCTTCCCTTCGGGGGGGCTGCCGCAGGTGGCAACATGGAGCCACGGCTCGCCCTGCACCTTCTGGTGCACTTTCTGGACTTGCTGCTGCAAGCCTGCCAGAAATGGCTCGAGGCTGCCTGGCACCACCTGGGGAACGTCAGCCCCCTGCCTCTCCGCCTGGCCGCCCTGGGGGCCGTAGAGGAGCCGCGTCGGTGCCCCGGCACCGGCGTGCCCTGCCGCGTCTGGCGTCTGGACACCAGCAGCGACTGGTGGGACCGCATCGTCCTGGAGCGCTGGGACGACCGACAGTGGACCCAGAACTTTAGGATGAGGAGGGACACCTTCCTGGAGCTCTGCGAGTGGCTCACCCCTGCCCTGCAAAGAAGGGACACTCGCATGAGACCTGCCATCCCCCTCCAGAAGTGTGTGGCCATCGCCCTATGGAAGCTCTCCACGCCGGACAGCTACCGATCCGTCGGGAACCAGTTCGGTGTGGGGAGATCCACTGTCGGAGCGGTGCTCATGCAGGTACGGTGCTCGTCGGCCACTGAGCCGGAGGGGGAGGGGGGCTGCGAGGAGGGGATGGGCCGCCCCAGGGACAAAGGTGGGGGTGGGAGGAGGCGAAAGCGCTCCGCACCGGAGGGGTCGGGCTGTCCCGGCCGTACTACACGCCGCCAGGGGGGTTGCTTCCAGGAGTGGGGTGCGGGGCACTGCCAGGACACGCACGCTCCCAGCCACCCGGGCGCCCCACTGATTGGTGCTTTGCTGTGTCTCTCTCCGCAGGTGGTCAAGGCCATCAACCAGGTGCTGCTCCGCAGGGTGGTCCACCTTGCCGACCCGGACGCCGTCATCCAGGGATTCGGCGCCCTCGGCTTCCCCAACTGCGGGGGGGGCCATCGACGGGACGCACATCCCCATCCGTGCCCCGGAACACCAGGCGTCCCGGTACGTCAACAGAAAGGGGTACTTCTCCGTGATCCTGCAGGCCGTGTGTGACCACCGGGGACAGTTCACGGACATTAATGTGGGCTGGTCCAGCAAAGCACATGACGCCCGGGTGTACCGCAACTCCTCCGTGTGCCAGCGGCTGCAGGCCGGGACCTTCTTCCCCGACCGCCACATCAGGGTCAGGGACGTGGACATGCCCGTGTGCCAGGTGGGGGATGCCGCCTACCCACTGCAGCCGTGGCTCATGAAGCCCTACACGGGGCACCTCAATCCCTCCCACCAGGCCTTCAATGCCAGGCTGACCAAGGCCCGGATCGTGGTGGAGGGGGCCTTCAGGCGACTGAAAGCCCACTTTCAATGCCTCCTCACCTGTCTGGACCTGGCTGAGCACAACATCCCTCCCGTGGTGGCGGCATGTTGTGTGCTCCACAATTTGTGTGAGCGGAAGGGGGAGGCTTTCCTGCCAGCCTAGATGGCTGAGGCTGACCGCATGGCTGGACACTACAGTCAGCCCCTCACCGCTGCCGTCCGGGAAGCCCAGCGGGGGGCCATCCGGATCCGGGAAGCCCTGCGGGAGAGCTTCCAGGTGGAGGAGGAGGAGGACTGACCTCTCCCTTGCATGCCCCACTGGGGCCTTCTTCCACCCTACCCCCCCCTTCCCCTTTCCCCTCCCTACCTACTGTCAAATAAAGACACCTGTTTTTCCAACAAAAACATCTGTTTATTTCACAGAACTGGGGTGGGGGGAGGGAGGAATGAAGGTGGGAGAAGGGAGGGGGAAACCTGGGATGAGGGAGCTGGAAGGGGAGGGGAGGGAAGGGAGGAAGGGAAAGGAAAGCTCAGGGGTGGGAGTCCGGCTGCCTCTCCCGTCTTGCCACACTGCGGGTCCGGGGGCGTTGGTGGGGAATGGTTGTGGAGGGGGGGGCAGGAGGGACAGGGGGTGTGGAGGAAGCAGGAGTGGGAGCAGGGGGAGCAGGGGGAGCAAGAGGAGGAGCATGGGGAGCAAGAGGGGGAGCAGGGGGAGGAGGAAATGGGAAGCGATCCAGCAGGCTCTGGAGGTGGCCTCGCAGGGCACAGCCCTGCTCCTCCAGGGCCTCCAGACTCCTCCGGCTCAGCCTGAGGTCCTCCTGGACCCAGTGGTCCTGGAGACGGAGCTGTCGATCCAGGAACCGGAGGTGCCACCTCTGGTAGTCCTCCTGGTTCCTGGCTGTACTGCTTGCCCGGGCGCAGGCGGCTGCTGCAGGCGGGGTGGTGCGCCCTGCAGGCCCAGGTGCTGCAGCTGTGGTGCAAGAAGACCAGCGGTCAATTACCCCAGGGGCCCAGGTGTGTGAAACCCAGCTCCACTGTGCAAGGCCAGGGCCCCTGCAGGATCCCCAGCTGCTGCTCCGTGGTGGGCAAGGCCCAGGTGCATGGTCCCGGGGCTCCCTCTCGCCCCAGCCCCCCGTACACATAAGGGGAACATGAGGGTACTCACAGGTGGACACCTCCCCGGCCTCAGACGACGCAGGCGAGCGGGTCTGTGGCGTGCCTCGGGGGTCCCGGGTCCTGGGCAGGCTGGCGGCAGGCTCCTGGCACTCAGAGCCCTCTTCCTCCTCCTCGGTGTCCAGGAGCGGTCCCTCTGCCCCGGGGTCAATCACGTCCCGTGAGGCAGGGACGGCATGAGCCCCCAGGATGCGGTCCAGGGCATGGAAGTGGGGGCAGGCCTCCGGGTTGGCCCCTGGCAGGCAGGCCCGGGAGTAGGACTGCCGCAAGTCCTTTATTTTGCAGCGCACCTGCTCCCGGCTGCGCTGGTGGCCCCTGGCGGCCAGGCTGGCAACCATGCAGCCGTAGACGGCCGCGTTCCGGTGGCTAGTGCGGAGATCGTGGACATTGGAGGCTTCCCCCCCAAACCTCGATGAGGAAGCCTAATACGAACTAGGTACTCCGTGCCGCGTGTAGCCGCGCGGCATGGGGTTCGAACTGCTGGCATTTAAAAATGGCGCGGGCCGGCTTTATGCAAATGAAGCCCGGGAAATTCAAATCCAGGGCTTCATTTGCAATTGCGGTATGACTACATTACCCTCCTATTTCGAATTAGGAGGGTAGTGTAGACATACCCTTAGTCTGTGTCTACACAGCAGGCACCTATTTTGAAATAGTATCAAAATACTGTCAAGCTGGAGGACTTCTTACTCTGACTCCTATAACCCTCATTGTAGAAAGAATAAGGGAAGTCAGAAGAAGAGTGCTCTATTTCAAAATAAGTGCTGTGTAAATGCTCTCTATTTTGAAATAAGCTATTTCAAAATAAGCTACACAATTAACAGATTGTGGGTCTTTGCCCACGAAAGCTTATGCTCCAACACTTCGGTTTGTCTATAAGGTGCCACAGGACTCCTCACCGCTTTTACACAATTAACGTAGCTCAATTTGCTTAGCTTATTTAGAGTTAAGCCCTGCAAATGTAGACACTCCCACCACACACACACACAAATAAGATTTCCCTCCCTGAGAAAAGTGATGGGGATGAAACAGGATCTTGTGTATTTACATTAAAATGTGCAAAGTACTGGAATATTTGTATTTAGTGATCAGAGGAAGTTTGGCAATGGTTGAGGAATTAGGAGATCTAGATTTAAAGCCAGCTCTGCTAGAGACTTATGTGACTTTGATCAAATCACTTAGGCTACGTCTACACTGGCCCCTTTTCCGGAAGGGGCATGTTAATTTCACCTATCGTAGTAGGGAAATCCGCGGGGGATTTAAATATCCCCCGCGGCATTTAAATAAAAATGTCCGCCGCTTTTTTCCAGCTTTTAAAAAAGCCGGAAAAGAGCGTCTACACTGGCCCCGATCCTCCGGAAAAAGCGCCCTTTTCCGGATGCTCTTATTCCTACTTCAAAGAATAAGAGCCTCCGGAAAAGGGCGCTTTTTCCGGAGGAGCGGGGCCAGTGTAGACGCTCTTTTCCGGCTTTTTTAAAAGCCGGAAAAAAGCGGCGGACATTTTTATTTAAATGCCGCGGGGGATATTTAAATCCCCCGCGGATTTCCCTACTACGATAGGTGAAATTAACATGCCCCTTCCGGAAAAGGGGCCAGGGTAGACGAGCCCTTAATGTCTCTGTGCCTTGGTTTTCCATCTATAAAATAGAGATCACAATCATACCTTTCTCCCATATTTTATTTATCTTGCCTATATAAAAATATTTGTTGCCAGAATATCTTTTATTGAGCACTTATATAGCACATTACGTGATGGGGTTCCTATCTTGGTTAGCACCTCTAAGCAGGACTGTAATACATGTAATAACAAAGTCTTAGTTGATATATTTTTTTAGATTTGCAACACATCAAGCAATACTGCTTAGATGGATTGAAATAGACAATATAAAATGAATTATGCCACTGTCAACAAAGCCAAGAACTTACACATGTTGAAACGTGTATTTTAAGTAAGAAATTTTCCCAGGAACAAAAGGCTGTTAGGCACCTAACTCCCATTTAAACTTAGAGAGAATTAGTCACTTAACTGCCATTTTGTGTCTTTGAAAATCTCCCTTTAAATGAATACAGAAAGGGAATCTGTATTCAACAATAACATAGCACACTTTAATTTCTGAACTATTCTTAGGGGCCATAGCAACCTTGGATTATTATATTACCCTCATGATTTTACATTTGAGATGCGTATATTGGTGAAGCCAACAAACAACAAAAGACATTACTGCATAATAATATGAAATTCACATCTAAGGTTCAAAATCAGGACAAGTTATTTTAGGGTTATGTAAGCAAGTATTCAACAAAATGTGTGCAGCTCTGTTTCACATGCCTAGGTGAATCTGTTTGAATTAGTGAGGTTGTCATGAAGGAATGCCTAACTTTACAACCTTGATTCACATCCTTCCTGCTAACTACTCTATCAGGACAAAAAAAGTCTATATTGCTTGATTGGAAGTTTATTTTATTTGCTCAAGACATGGAGTTAAAGTTGTACTTTCCTTGACTGTGCCTATAAAATGGTCATATCTTGGAGTTGGTACCCAATAAAATAAAACAAACTGACTAACTTTTCAGTAGTATCCAATCAATATTATGTAACCTGAAAAAGAGCTTGAAGTGCAGGATTTAAAGATGTTTTTAAACTCTCTGTAAAAAGACAAAAGAAAAAAATAGATTGCGGGGGGGGGGGGGAGGAGGAGAAGGATGAGGAGGGGCTTAAGATCCTAGATGTTCAGCAGTGTTCAGAATATACAACTCTAGATGAAATGAGTAGAATCTATGAATGCTGCTAGATTCATATAGTTCAAAGTCAGAAGGGACCATGGTAATCATTCAGCCTGCACCCTATGTAACACAGACCATAAACCTTCTCCAGAACAATTCCTAGAGCAGATCTCTTATAACAAAGCATCCAATTTGTATTTAAAAATTGTGAGTTGGAAAATCCACAACAACCCTTGCTAAATTGTTCCAATAGTTAATTATGCTAACTCAGAGAAGGGTATGTGGGAGGAAGGGGGAAGAGCAGAGCCTTATTGCCATTCTGAAGGTACCTTGCTTCAACTTCCACTCACTGAACCATATTATATTTCTCTCTACTAAACTGATGAGCCCATTATTCAATATTTGTTCCCTAGGTACATATTTATAGTGTGATCAGGTCACCCCTTCACTTGTCTTTGTTAAACTAAATAGATTGAGCTCCTTCAGATTGTCAGACTAGATTGAGCTTCTTGAGTCTGTCAATAGTGATTGAAATGTAGCCTTGTTAGTCTGGTGTAGCTGAAACAAAAAACAAGACTATGTAGCACTACATTGTCCTGTTTTTTGAATCTGTCACTAATTCTTTAGTCATTCTCATGGTTTTCCCCTAGAATCTATCACCATTCTCCTCAAATTATGGACATCAGAACTAGGCAGCATATTCCAGCAGCAGTCTTAACAGTGTCAAATAAAGAGGTTAAAATAATCTCTGCGGGTATGTCTACACTACAAAGTTAGTTCGAACTAACAGACGTAAGTTCGAACTAACTTTCATGGGCGCTGCACTAGCGCTCCGTTAGTTCGAATTTAATTCGAACTAACGGAGCGCTTAGTTCGAACTAGAAAAACCTCATTTTACGAGGATTAAGCCTGGTTCGAACTAGCTAGTTCGAATTAAGAGGTATGTAGCCCCTTAATTCGAACTAGTGGGAGGCTAGCCCGCCCCAGCTTTCCCTGGAGGCCACTCTGGCCAACACCAGGGAAACTCTTCTGCTCCCCTCCCAGACCCGGACCCCTTAAAGGGGCACGGGCTGGCTACGGTGCCCGTGCCAGGTGCAAGCCTGCCAGCACCCAGCCAGCAGACCCTGCACCTGGCACGGATCGAGCCACCCACCCAATGCCCTCCAGCCCTCCCCCTCTTCCCGGGACCAGGCTGGCGGCTCCCGGGAGCTTGCCCGGGACCGCAAGAGGCGGGCACCTTCCTGGGCTAGTGCAGACATTGTGGACCTCGTCCACGATCTCCACACTAGGCACAGGAAAGTGGCCGTCTAGGGCAGGAGAGCTGCCAGCCTGGCCACCCAGGAGCAGGTGTGCAAGAGAATCAAGGGGGTCCAGAGAGACCCCCAACACTGAGCCCTAAGCATACAATGGCCGTCCTGGGTCAGACCAAAGGTCCATCTAGCCCAGTATCCTGTCTGCAGACAGCATCCAACCCTAGGACCCTGGAGGGGATGGACCGAAGACAGTGACCAAGCCATTTATCTCGTGCCATCCCTCTCCAGCCTTCCACAAACCTTGGACAGGGACACCACTCCTACCCCCTCGCTAATACCACTCCATGGACCCAGCCTCCCTGACTTGATCTCACTTCCCTTTAAACTCTGTTCTAGTTGTAGCCTTCACAGCCTCCTGCAGAAGGAGTTCCACAGGTTGACTCTTTGCTTTGTGAAGAACAACTTTCTGTTACTAGTTTGAAGCCTGCTACCCATTCCTTTCCTTTGGTGTCCTCTAGACCTTCTTTATGGGAACTAATGAAGAACTTTTCTGTATGCACCCTCTCCACCCCACTCATGCTTTTAGAGACTTCTATCCTGTCCCCCCTCCATCTCCTCTTTTCTAAGCTGAAGAGTCCCAGTCTCTTTAGCCTCTCTTCATATGGGACCTGTTCCCAACCCCTGATCTTTTTAGTTGCCCTCCCCTCTCCCAGCCTCTCTCTTCCCCTCTCCCACCTCCTTTTCTCAGTCTCCCCCAGTTTTGTTCAATAAAGACAGATTCCATTTTGGAAGACACATTATCTTTATTTTGTACATCAAGAAGAGGGGCTAGGGAAGGGTAAGTGGAAGGAGGTGAGGGAGGAATGGGGCACGAGCCCCCGATGGGGAGGACTGGGCTGGCTCTGCGGGCTTCTGGGGGTCTCCTGCAGCTCCCAATTGCCCCCTCTCCCCAGATGGCAGCCTGTGGCAAGTGCAGTCGGTCTGATGGCCGAGTGCTGTGATGTGCCCAGTGTGGGTAGTCCGGGCAATCCAAGCCAGGACTGCTTTGCAAGCGGGGCACCCCTGAGAACTGTCTGTCCGGGGTGGGGGTCGGGACCCTTTAAGCACAGCCCTCGGCTAGCCTGAGACAGCATCTCCACGCTCTAAGTCCTCCTCAGATGCCCTGCCGGCACTGCTTCCAGCCTTGTTAGCCCGGTTCAGGGTCCACTTAATGTGGACATGCTAGTTCGAATTAGCAAAATGCTAATTCGAACTAGTTTTTTATTCTGGATCCGTTAGTTCGAATTAGCTTAGTTCGAATTAACTAATTCGAACTAAGTTAGTTCGAATTAACATTGTAGTGTAGACATACCCTACATTCCTATTCAAGAGTCCCCTGTTTATGTATCCATGGATCATCTTCATCACTCATATTTAGCTGATTATCCATCATAACCTACAAATCTTTTTTCAGTCACTGCTTCCCAAGATAGCATGTAAGTGTGACCTATATATATAATGTTCCAAGATGTATTCATTTATATTTATTTACATTAAATAGCATATTGTTTGTTGGACCCAGTTTATCAAGCAACCCAAATCACTTTGAATCAGTGATCTGCCCACTTAATTATTTACCACACTCCCTCCTTTTTTTGTGTGTCAACAGGAAACTTTATGAATTGTAATTTTGTATTTTCTTCCAGGTGACTAAATAACAAAGTTTAAATAATGTAGGGTCAAGAAGCAATCCTTGTGGGACACCAGTACAGAAACACCCTTTTTTTGATTATTCAATTTGATTTACAATTACATTTTGAGATCTGTCCATCAGCTAGCTTTTAATGTGCATTGCATCAGAAATATCAGATTAATTTGACAGAATCTCTTTTCTGTAAAACCATATAGATAGGCATTAATTGTATTGCCCTCTTTCACAAATCAAAGTTAAAGAATGTCATATTTGGAACCCAAAATAGTGAGAGACCCAACATCGCTGAGCACTTTTGAAAATGTTGGCCCTAATCCCTGCAAGGTTGAGCTTCACACTGCTGGTATGCGTGACTTTACAGAAAGGGCTCAACACCTCTGAATCTAATTGTATTTAATCGATAAAACTGGTGGGGAAATCCCATTCAAACAGACATTTTGATTGCTTTGCTGAGTCACTGTTTCTAAGCATGGGCAGAACTATGGAATGTGGGGTGAAATCACTGAAGTGATGACAAAACTCCCATTGGCTTCAATGCAGTCAGAATTTCTCTCTGTTCATTATGGTATTCTGCTCTCTGCTGAACAGATAGATTCAAAAGCATATTTGTTCTCATTCCTCTGAAGTCTAGAACATGTTTGAACTTTTTGTAAACACTCCTAGAATTGAGATACCAATAGCTTTTAATAACAAATGACACTGATTTCATATACAATTCTTATACTACTAAATATAAATGGTATATTTGTTAAGTTAGCTATTCAAAATTATTTTAAATTCCAGTTGATTATTAAAGATATTTTCATTTCATTATTACTGAATACTCATAACTCTTTTTCTGTTAATCGTCTGCAATAAGGTCAATCTTTTTAAGTTACTATCTTTTCAATAACTGTGTTAGTGTACTGTAGGAGAAAGAAGAAAGATCTTGAAAAATGGCAAAATAAAAATGATTAGATGATTTGGGATGGGTAAAATGGGAAAAGTATTTTACAGAGTGAAGCAGATTAGGGCTATTTAGCATGGAAAATTTAAGGGGAAAATGTACAGTGTATGAGATGCTTATTTAATAGTACAGGGAAGTCAATTTGAGCTTTCTTATTTACCTTTTCCCATAATAGAGAAAATGGAACATTTGAAGAAATTAATAGAAATATTATCTTAAAAGGAAATTATACAGAGAATAGTCCACCTGTGGATTTTTCTGACATGGGAAATATTGAGGGAAAGATTTAGATAAGGATTAGACTTTTATATGAATAATGGTGACATCTGGATTTACTATAGCTAGGATAAAAACTACAAAGGCTATTTCAGTCCTAATTATTCTGGGCATAAACCAAACACCAGCTGGAATGAGTGTGTGTGCGGGGAGAGGGAAAATCCACCAATGGTGTGATAATACCCAAGTAGGTGTATTGTGCAGCTGTTTCATGTTTCTCTGATGCAGCCAACTTCCTCATTGTTGGAGCATAATACTTAAATAGACACACCACCAGTCTCTTCTGGTAATGACAGTTTCTATGGGCCCCTCTTCTTGCTTTCCTCCACACAAACCCCAATGACTACAATTGGAGTTCTGAGTACATAATAAATCTCACAGATTGGACCCTTTCTTTTTTAAATTAGAAGCTTATTTTGCAATCAATAAGACCTGATCCTGTGAGGTGCTTCTCTGAGATGTGGCTATTGAAATTCTAAATCCTTCAGCTCTGTATCACAACTGACACACCAATGGTGCTTTTGTAATAATCTGTTATTGCAGAGCAGTAAGTGCATGGGTTTGTTCCAGATGTCCTTTACATCATTCAGTCACCTTTCTGTACAATGTGCTAATAACTTTTAACTAAAGATCATATTGTCATGATAGGAACTTTTATAAAAATGAACAACCTATAGACTCTGACAAGAAGGCCATATTTTATGTTTTGTGTGGGCATATCTAGATGCTACATCATAAACAAAAGGTTGAATTATCAAAACAAATGTTATTGAATAAAGCACTCTCAGCTTAGAAGAAACCAGTCATGCTGTCCATCCACTTTTTTCCCTTTTGTTTAGTGCAATTCAAAATTTGAAATAATCCAATGTTTACATGAAAGCCACTTCAGTAGTGGTTTCAATTAACTTGAGCACTCTGTTGTAAGGACAAATGCTTTCATGCCACAGAATTGCAGTCTGAATATAAATTTCAAATATTTCAGGTCTGTGGCTCTGGGGGTTGGGTTTGACTCATTATAATGATATGAGATGATTCAGAAATTCAGAATAGGATCTGGGTTTGAAATTGTAGCCAAGCCAAAGTAAGTGTACATTTGGTGAGGAATGTGTTCTTTTTCTCTTGGTTTTAGGAAACTTTTTAGTTGTTTGAGAGAGACATGATCTGTGTAGAGAACACTTGTATTCTCTAATGCTTTTCCTGTACGTTCCTAAATCATTAAAGCTCTGAGCTCCCACAAAGAATGAGGAGACAGTGGTATGTAGTAATATCATATGGTTACAAAAGGGCCTAAAGTCATTGAACTTAAATCACTAAATTTTTAAAGTTGTTGGAGATTAAAAAAAAAAAAAAATTCTGTTGTTGCTATAGTAATTATAGAAGTTTCTTCCTACCTCAGGTTTATTTTGAACTACAGGTTCAAATAAACTTGAAAAATGTGGAGAGGAAACTATTTTTTGACTGGATTTGATCAAAAGTATATGAACAACGCAAAATCATGAATCGGTCCTTGGCACATGAAACTTAGTCCAGATTCTAGAAACTTGTGGGGCATATTGAAAAATTAGAGCGAATTTTCAGATTTGTAGGAGAACTTTGTCCCACAGTTCTACCCCAAAGTTCTGCCCCTTGCTTCATCAGTTCACTGGACTTTAGGAAAGTTAGCTAGGGTATACTTACACCGAATTTAGACACTCATGGTTGGCCCATGCAAACTGATTTAGGCTCGTAGAACTTGGGCTAAGAGGTTGTTTAATTGTGGTGTAGATGTTTGGGTTTGGGCTTGGGCTGAAACCTGAGATTTGGAGTCCTTAGTAGGAGTCTTAGAGTAGGATCTTAAAGTAGGGTCTATCCAGAGAACATATGTCTACACTGCAATTCAACAGATCCTTAGTCCAAGTCCCATGAGCCTAAGTCAGCTGGCATGTGCCAGCTGTGGGTTTTTAATTGCAGTGTAGACATACCTTTAACTTCTTTACCTCGGTTTCCTCATATGTAATAAGGGAATAATAAATGTTCCCTCTGTACTTCCTTGCGGTGTTGTGAATTTTAATGACCATGAATGATCATCAAGTGCTTTGAATTTCTTGGAATGAAAGTGTGTTATATGATACATGTAAAGTATTATAACTGCAGTGACTTTCTAGTAAGAATTAAAGGAGTCTGAATACTTCAGACAGAGCTTTAAAATATTCTTTCACTTACAAAAAATGGCTTTGCACATACTCCATTTGTTTTCATTCCAATGTGCATTGAATGGGTTTTGCTGGCTTGAATGTTTTCAGAAACCAAATTTCACATTTGCACATATGGAGTATTTGAGCCTAGAGAGCTTCCTTAATCATTGTCATATAATTGGCAGTATCATATGACTTATCTGACGAAACATAACCAACGTGTCACATGGAAAATGTCACATAGGGATGAGTTTGCCACATACTATGTATGAGTATCATACACTGAGTAGTCCTCTTGGGTTCTATGGAACTATAGAGTGCAAACTACTACACTATAAATGAGTTGTATCAGTCAGGCTCACTTTGCATACATGTGAAGAACTCTTCATGATTAATCTAACCAGATTATTAACAATTACTAATTGAAAATTTTCAAATTACACGTACATTTACAAAAATGCCCGTCTGATCAGAGATGTTCTATGAGAAGGGGGAGGGGGAGGAAGGCAATGATGGATGAAAAATTATTAATTGTGAATTATTCATTCACTTGTAGAAATTATACAGACTGATATAGGACAGTTCAACAGACCGCTCCTTCATAAAAATAGGAAAATCTGCACTATGATAGCCTTTGTAAAGAACCCATTCTGCGGCTTTTCTTGAAAACTTGCTAACACATAAAACAAAGAGCCAAATACTGCTAGTCATAGCAGTGTGAAATTTCCCTTTGTGCATCTACAGCAAGGCAATAATTTTCGCAGAGGGGCCACTTATTGAATTTTGGTATGTGTTCACAAGCCGACTCCACCTCCAGAAGAGGCAGGGTCTGGGGTGGAAAGAGCAGGACGTAGGATGGAAGTGACTGGGCTGGGGATTAGCTCCCCCACCGAGTTGACTGGGGCTGGAGGCTTTGAATTAAAAACACATCAAAAGGCATGAGGCGTTCAGTCCCACAACTATCTTGTTGTCTGACTGTTGTTCGGAATTGCTATGGCTATTTAAAGAGTTCATTCAGCTCCAGCCCCTGTTAGGATAGTGCCACGATTGGAAGCCATGACCATTTAAATTGGATCCTGCCTAGAAATTTGGTGGCATGGGAAGCAGGATATAAATAGAAAGTGGCCAGATGCAGTCCACAGGCTGCATCTTGCCCAACTTTCATCAACAGGAGGAATATGAGCCAAAAGGAGGAGTGATCTTTGGAAAGAAATAAAAATGCAGTCAAGTAAGTTATTGTACATGAAATAAGCATGGGATTGAATCTTTGCACCTGACTTTCATGCCTTAGGTACAATCGTTCTGTAGAACGAGGCAGACATGCTTTCTATGCATTTCTCATGCATTAGATAAACTCTTGAGATACTTGAAATCCCATTTTTTTCTGTTGCGATTAATATTAATATAAACCTAATCAAGGACAGACTGAATTCACAAATAGAACCTTTCCCTTTCAGCATCTTTCCTATAGTTTCTCTGTTAGCAGTTTCACTGGCTAGTAGAGGTAAATGTAAATAAATTGAGCATATTCTTCAAAAGGAAGAAATAACCCATCTATTTTTACTTAAATATTCTTTTAAGGTTTCCCAGCTGATACCACTTAGTTAAGCAAAGTCTGTGAAATAGATTATAGTAAATAGAAATGTTATAGTCTCCTTATTTGGATAGGATTTATTAGTGGTCCATGTTTCCATTGAACTTTTCATGCTGGTGTTGGTAGTAGCTTGTCTAAAGCATCACCTCAATGGATTTTGCAGATGTGCCAGCATATCCACAGACCCAAGGCATGAAGAAATCTCTGCTTCACATGCGCACTGAGGTGAGCCTCCAGCACACCAGTTAGTTGTCCCTTTAGTCTATTCCAATGAAGGGTAAAAAGAGGAGTTGGTGTTCTAAACATAAAGCAAACAGTTCAATTCCAAGCTGCCCACCACTTTTCCCCCGGGGTATCACTGCCCTTTCCTTGAAGGTTAGGTCCCAAAAAATCTCTTACTCAAATCACCTGTTCCTGGGGGTCTAACTGCTCCCCAATGTGTTCTCCAGTTAGCAGGTCCATCTCTCCACGATGCTATTGAAAAACTCTCTCCAGGCAAAGCTCCATCCTCCTTCCTTGCAAGTCAGCCCTGAACTCAACCAGTCTCTTTTCTTTTGTTTCCCCTCCCAACTTACATGGGCTTCAGGTAAAATAAGGCCATGCTAGAAAGCCCAAGACTATGTCCGCATTGTTCATTCTTGCGCAAGAAGATATGCAAATGAGGCATAGTGATGAATATCGCCATGCCTCATTTGCATACCTAATAAGCCGCCATTTTGCAAAAGGGGCTTTTGCCCAAGAAGGAGCAGTCTATACTTCTCCTTCTTGTGTAAATACCCCCTCTTGTGCAAGAGCCTTTCTGCTGCTTATTTTCATGCACAATGGCTCTTGCACAAGAGGGAGGGTTTGTGCAATCTTGAGCAAAATTCCCTGGCACAAAAATGGCAGCTCATTAGATATGCAAATGAGTCATGGTGATATTCATCACCATGCTTCATTTGCATATCTTCTTGCACAAGAATGCGCAAAGTAAATGTTGCCCAATAGTTTTTTCCTATGTATTTCACTGCTTGTCTGTGGCCTCTTTACCCTATCACAAGATTTTACTTATACAGGAGGGCTGTGTCTAGACTGGCAAGTTTTTCCAGAAAATCATCTGCTTTTCCAGAAAAATTTGCCAGCTGTCTATACTGGCCGCTTGAATTTCCAGAAAAGCACTGACGATCTCATGTAAAATCATCAGTGCTTTTCCAGAAAAACTATGCTGCTCCTGTTCGGGCAAAAGTCTTTTTCCGAAAGACTTTTGTGCAAAAGGGCCAGTGTAGACAACATAGTACTGTTTTCCGCAAAAAAGCCCCGATCACGAAAAAGGCGATCGGGGCTTTTTTGCGGAAAACTGTGTCTAGATTGGCCACAGACGATTTTCCACAAAAAGTACTTTTGCAGAAAAGCATCCTGCCAATCTAGACGCGCTTTTCCGAAAATGCTTTTAATGGAAAACTTTTCCGTTAAAAGCATTTTCGGAAATTCATGCCAGTGTAGATGTAGCCGAGGTATAAAACACTTTGGGCCAAATTCACAGAAAAGAACTGAAGGCTGAGTCTAGACTGGCATGATTTTGCACAAATACTTTTAATGGAAAAGTTTTTCTGTTAAAAGTATTTGCGCAAGAGAGCATCTATACTGGCATGTGCCTTTGTGCAAAAGATTTGCTTTTGCGCAAAAGCATCCGTGCCAGTGTAGATGCTCTCTTGTGCAAGAAAACTCCAATGGCCTTTTTAGCCATTGGGCTTTCTTGCGCAAGAAATTAATGTGGCTGTCTACACTGGCTCTCTTGCGCAAGAATACTTGCGCAAGAGGGCTTATCCCTGAGTGGGAACGTCAGAGCATTTGTGCAAGAACCACTGATTTTGTACATTACAAAGTCAGTGTTCTTGCGCAAATACTCGTGGCCAGTGTAGACAGGTGGCAAGATTTTGCGTAAAAGCAACTGCTTTTGCGCAAAATCATGCCAGTCTAGATGCAGCTGAAGTGTCTAAGTCAAAAAATATAGGTGCGAATGAGACCCTTGAAATACCTGTTCTACTGCTGCCTAGCCCTAGAGGAACCTAAATTCCTTGGCACCAAGATTTTCCCTGTAAAAGTCTCCTAGATGCATACATTTTGGCACTGGGCAAGTGGACAATGTCTGACTATAGGTGTCTAGGTGCCTATCTTGTGCTGAAGCCACACCAAGATCAGGTGAAGATGAGCTTTTCTCTGCCTATCTCACCTGTGGGTCCAGACCCGTACATTTTCTTTAACATCAAACTGCTATTAGGATTGGTTGCTAATTATTATTATATGACAGCTTGTTTAAATGGTCCCCCAAAATGTACTGGGCTCTTTTCAGACAAGTCTTGCAAAATGGAAACCTATTGAAGGCTGTGACTCTGATTCTGGACACACACAAAAACAACAGTAGATATGTAGCTTTACATACCAGAAATAGTCTAACTGGGTGGCCACATATTTAGATGTCAAAATACTATACAATTCAGTTGCAAAAGGACTCGGAGGTTACTTTGAAAATCAGGAGCCTAGTTCCAAGAATTACTAGAATCCACTTTCCTTGCTATACAAGTGGGAAGTTGTTTGCACCTTGAATAATAGAACAGGAGGCATGGGTGGGTGTATATCACCTTTGGATGGTGCTGAAAATTCCTCCCTATACGTGTTCTCTCACACTCAATACTTTAGAATATTCCTCCTCACCCCCAACATATTGAGCCACAATAAAATTTCATTCTGAATGCTGATTACCATTGACCTTTCCTGATGCATGAAGGAAGGTACATGTCTCCTACTTTATTTTGCAAAATTATAATTAAAAGGGGTGTGGGGGAAGAGTTAAATGTGTGAAATTTTAATAGAGGTCCCCAGTGCAGCAATTGTGCAGTATGTCATTTTGGATGCATTTTGACTGAATTTGCTTTCACAAAATACCCACCAGACCTGCTTCTAGAGGCTGTTTTGCCATCTGCACTATTAAAACATCCCCATTAAATGTGCCTGGGGTCTAATCTTTCACACGTGATTACAAATTGTCCATAACACACAGGCTAAAATAGAATTACAGGAATTAATTTTCAAACTGTAAATGTGCAAATTCATTAAATAGGAAGGAAAAGGATATCTTCATTATAATTATTTTCATCTGGATTGGATGCTGATTAGGATGATAAACAGGCACCCGTAATAAAGCTCAGATGTTAATACTAACATTTGCCTTGCCGATGAGCGTGAAAGTTTTAATGTGTTTGTAATGTAAACTTTGCAGCAGCTCTTCCTTTTCTCTTGTCTGTCTGGAAGAATCCCTCTGCTAAACAGTCTGTGCCTCACTAGTACAGTTACATGTTGTACATTCTTAGACTAATGAGAATTAACCATGCCAAAAATGTAACCACACACCAGACATCTGCTCTGTTTGTTCAATGGGCAGAGAGTTGCTAAGGGAATAGAGAAGAAGAAAATAAAACAATCTTCTTCAGTTATGCCTTAGGAAAAGGACACAGACCAAGCAAAAAGCTGGTAGGAAGTATTGTCTAGTGCTTAGAAAACAGAACTGAGAATCAAAATTTGGGATTGCTGACAGTTCTTGTCTTTGGGCAAGTCACTCTGTCTCTTTCCCTATCTGTATAATGGGGATAATAATTAGCTATCTCAGTGAAGGCTTGAGTGTACTTTCAAGTCACAGCCCTGAGACTGGTGTAAAGTCTTAGGGCACAACTACACAGCAGGGAAAAAGTAAAATTAAACTATGCAACTTGAGCTACATCAATTGTGTAGCTGAAGTGGGAATAGCTTAATGCGATTTTTGGCTCTTGTCTACACAGCAGGAAGTCCAAGTTAGAGTATTCGTCCTGTGACTTCACTTACTCCTTGTAAAACGAGATTAAAGGAGTCAGAGTAAGAAGTCCTTCAGCTCAACATTATTTCAAAATAATGGCTTGCTGTGTAGATGCACTCTGAGTTATTTGAGAATAACGCTACTGTGTAAACATGCTCTCACTGTGCTGAACCAGTGGGAGCGATGGTATATTTGGAAACATCCAAGAGCCCCCAACATTCAGTTGGATTTGTACAGTATTTCAACATGTGCAGCACACTATATGCTATGTACATCAGGGCCTTTCCTTACCGCTTAGAGTTATCTTATGCCCCAAGCATACACATGTAAGGCAGAAGTGACTATGTTTAAGTAAAATCAAGTGATTAAATGCAAATGTAAGCTATTTAATGTAAATTCTCCTTGTGAGTATTTGTACAGTGTATAGGACTGGTGTTGTGTGAATTAATACACTCCATACAATGTTTAAAAATCTTAAATATGATGGAGTTCTGCAATATCTCAAAATGGAGTCTGAAACTCCATTTTGAAACCTTAAGAATTTTCTTTAGGCATCCATTTGAAATACACATTCTGTCACGTCCACAGGTAACTGTTAGATTTTGAAAACAGCAAGCAGTTACCTGGCGAGATTTGAATAGACTATGAATATTCATTAGCTATTGTGCCAGCCAATTAGCTTATAGCACGCATCTTCCAAGAGCCAATCAATTTGAACCAGGCAACAAGAGCATCTTTACCACCCAATCATTTTAAAACCTCAAACCCTCATGCATATTCATGAGTGTTGAGCATAAAAGGGCTTTGCTGCGGAGCAGTTGCTGCTGGCCCCTAGGCTTATCCTTGGGTCAGACAGTGTCGGGTCGTCGGGTATAAGTCTGAGAGAGAGAGAGAGTGTAAGGTTCTATATACTCTTGTCCTAGGTCAGATGAGTGAGGTCTTATACAGGGTTTCTCTCTGAAAAGGGACTGACGTAAAGTCATGCTCCCTCAATTTAGTCTAATTTAGTCTTTTACAGGAATAGGCTGACGGAAGGTCAGACCTACCCTGATTAGGTTAGGTATTTAGTTAGGTAGTACTTAGTTAGTATAGCTCCCGTCATCGAGTTTGTATGTCAGGTCGCGTCGGTCCACGCATGTCGGCCGTCGTTGTGCCTGTTCGTCGGGCTCGTCGGGTTTAGATAGGTTTTTTATTTTAGATTTAGTTAGGATAGATAGGAAGGTGTCTAGCTTCCTTCGTCTGATCCGGCTGCACCGAAGTGCAGAGAAGAGGCAGCGAGGACCAGAGGGCTTCGTGGAAGGTGGACCTACTGTCTTCGTCCTCCATCCATGCTTCTAGGGATCTCCTGGGCTGTTCCTCTCCCACGGCTTTAATTAGCCAACGGATTGTAGGTCGCCTAGCGTCAGGATCAGCCGACAAGGGACGCCTAGCTGTCCTCCCTGAAGGCTTTCAACTAGCCCAAAGGTCGCAGGTCGCTAGCACCGCATCAACCGTCTATCGTCATAGATTCTGTGTAGGTATAGGGACCTGGAGGGACTTCCCCTCCTGGTCCATTAGTGTAAAAAAAAGGGGACTGCCCCCTCATGGTTCATTTGAGGTACTGCTTGTTAAATTTGTTTGTTTTTAATAATATAGTCTTGTGGTTTCCAGTTAAATCCAAGTCTCCAGTTTTCATTTGCGCGCCATATAAATCTAAGATTGACACTCCTGGTGATCAGATACGGGTTTGAGAGTCACTACCTTATATACCATCCCTTGCGGATGAGCCGAGTTATTAGATAACTCTCGGGGAAGTTGTCCTTAAGACATCCTTCCTAATTCTGTCAAAGAGATACCGTAACACACAGAAAAAATAGTCTCTTGCCTGTAGTTATTAAATTAAGTATCACCCAATGTCATAGAATCATGGAAATGTAGGGCTTGAAGGGACTTCAAGAGTCATCAAGTCTAGATCTCTGCACTGAGACAGGACTAAATATATTTAGTGCAGTATTATTGTAGAGATGTCAGCATAGGTGCTGACTTCTCCTCTTCCTCTACCCCAGACCCTGCACTTACTCAGTCTATTCCCTCAAGTCGCTGCCTCTTCCCACCCCTACTTTGCCCTAATTTCATACCTTCCATGAAGCCCTGCCCCTGTTCTTCCCCTGCTCCACTCCCATTCCACCTCTTCTCTCAAGCCTCTGACCCACCTCTTTCCACCCTGAACCATCAACTCCCTTCAGTGTACCCCATGCTATCTCCTTCCTCTCCCTTCCAGAGTTTCCTGAATGCTGCAAATAAGCTATTCATAGCACTGCAGAAGTGCTGGGATGGCAAGAGAGGTGAGAGCATGTGGCACACATAGGCTACGTCTAGACTGGCCCCTTCTCCGGAAGAGGCATGCAAAGCAGGCAAGTCAGAATAGGTAAATCCGCGGGGGATTTAAGTATCCCCACGGGATTTAAATAAACATGGCCGCCGCTTTTTTTCCGGCTTGGGGAAAAGCCGGAAAAGAGCATCTAGACTGGTGCGATCCTCCGGAATAAAACCCTTTTCCGGAGGATCTCTTATTCCTACTTGCAAATAGGAATAAGAGATCCTTCGGAAAAGGGTTTTATTCCGGAGGATCGCGCCAGTCTAGATGCTCTTTTCTGGCTTTTCCCCAAGCTGGAAAAAAAGCGGTGGCCATGTTTATTTAAATCCCACGGGGGATATTGAAATCCCCCGCAGATTAACCTATTCTGACTTGCCTGCTTTGCATGCCTCTTCCGGAGAAGGGGCCAGTCTAGACGTTGCCATAGAGGGAGGAGGCAGGAAAAAGACATGGAGGTGAGCTTGTCTGCTCGTGGGTGCTTCATACCCATTAATTTTTCCCTGTGATTTCTCCAGTCTCATAGCACCCATGGAGTCAGTGCCTATGCATGCCATTCCCAGGACATTAGAGCCACAAGGTGGGTGAAGTGATATTGTTTATTGGACCAACTTCTGTTGGTGTGAGACACAATTTTCAAGACACAAATAGGTCTGGAAAACATACTCAGCATTGTCACTACTAAATGCCAGATATAAGAGATAGGTTTAGCATAAGTAATTAACATATTTTAAGTGACCATTGCAGGTGAAGTGGCTGGCTAACAGACCTCCATGAGAGGGACAAAGGAAGTTGGATGGTGGGTTGTTAGTTATAGACAAAGCCCTACCATTTTGGTCAATTTCATAGTGTCAGAGTTAAAAAAAATCATAAATTGTCATGATTTCAGTTATTTTAATTTGAAATTTCACAGTGCTGTCATTGTCAGGGCTCTGAGCCAAAAAGGAGTTGTGGGAGGTTGCAAGGTGATTGTAGGGGGTATTGCAGTACAAATATCCTCACTTCCGCACTGCCTTAAAAGCTGGGCAGCTGGAGAGTGGTGGCTGCTGACAGGGAGCCCAGCTGGTGGCATGATGTGGTATTGCCATCCTTCCTTCTGAGCTGCTGTCTGCAGAGCTGGGCCCACAGTCAGCAGCCACCACTCTCTAGCCACCCAACTCTCAAGGCAGCACCACAGAAGTAAGAACGGCTTGGTATGTCATTTCCATCCCTACCTTTGCACTGCTTCTGGCAGGAAGCCCCCTTCAAAGCTGGGCGCCTGGCCATCTGTCACTGCTTTCTACAGTAAAACTCTAAAGCTACGTCTACACTGGCAATCTTTTCCGGAAATGCTTAAAATGGAACAGTTTTCCGTTATAAGTATTTCCAGAAAAAGCGCATCTACATTGGCAGGATGCTTTTCCGGAAAAGCACTTTTTCCGGAAAAGCGTCCATGGCCAATGAAGACGCGCTTTTCCGGAAAAAAGCCCCGATCGTCATTTTCACAATCGGGGCTTTTTTGCGGAAAAGACTACTGTGCTGTCTACACTGGCCCTTTTCCAGAACAGTTTTTCCGGAAAAGGACTTTTGCCTGAACGGGAGAAGCATAGTTTTTCCGGAAAAACACTGACAATTTTACAGTAGATAGTCATTGCTTTTCCGGAAAAGCAAGCGGCCAGTGTAGACAGCTCGCAGCGTATTCCGGAAAGCGGCTGCTTTTCCGGAATAAGTGGCCCAGTGTAGACACAGCGTAATAGTCCGGCATCCAATTATACAGCACTCCCAATAGGCCAGCATCAAAATGGCAAGAGCCTAGTGAGTGAGCTTTGGCAACAAACGAGTCACAAGGCAGCAGCAGCAGCAGTAGCAGCAGCCGCTGAACTGAGTGAAAAGGGTAAAAAAGGGTTAAAAAACTAAAACATTACAGTATACTGTATACAGTATGTACAATAAAAAGGGTTAAAACACTTTATATATAGTATATACTGTATACAGTATATATGTAATTATTTTAGTATCTCCTGATAGTCCGGCATATCCAATAATCCGGTGCCACCTAGGCCCCAAAGGTTCCAGATTATCAGAAGTGTACTGTAGTTGCCAAGCTCTGAAAGCAGCACAGAAATAAGGGTGGCAACTTCGCAACTCACCTACAATTACTTTGTGACTGCTCTCCAACTCCCTTTTTGGCAGGATCTCTAGTTTGAAAAACATTGGTCTCCCCTGTGAAATCTGTATACTGTAGAATAAAAGCCACACAAAACCAGATTTCATGGTCCTTGGCATACTTTTCATGGCTGTGAAATTAGTAGGACCCTACTTAAAGATCATTCTAACAAGCTGTAGATCCAGTGTCTCTAGTTAGTCCATGATTTGTAGTGTTTAGCCAAATTAAGAATTTAAGCTCCCGGGCTCATCTTTTGAAAGTGCCATGAAAGTTTCCTTTGAGGATAATGATGAAAGTTTACCCACAAGTGATATGCTGTATTAGTATTTTATCATTTTCCCATGTGAATTAATTTGAGAGTGTAGTGATTTTCTAGTTTCACCCATGTAGTTTTGGGGGAATTTTAGTTCACTGGACAAGGTACCCCACATATTAACAAGTATATGTCTAATTTGTTCTTAAAAAGCTCAAATGAGGGGGATTCCAGTCCTTAAATACTCTTATAGTTAAATGGTTTTTTCTTGATATCTAACCTAAATCTCTTGTCCTGAAGATGAAACTGATTACTTGTCCTGCCTACAGTGAACATGGAAAACAACTGATCAATTTCTTATTTATAACAATCTTTAACATAATTGAAGGCAGTTATCATGTCCACTCTTGTTTTTTTCTAAACACTAAACATGCCCAGTTCTTTTCTCATAGACCAGATTTTCTAAACTTTTTAACATTATTGTTGCTTTCCTCTGGACTCTTTACAAATTGCCCAATCTTTCTTGAAATGTGGCACCGAGATTAGGATAATACTTCATCTGAGGCTCACCAGGGCTGAGTAGAGTAGGTTAATTACATTCCACGGTTTATATATAATGCTTCTGTTAATATACCCCACAGTATTAGTCTTTTTCACAAATATTTTGCAATATTGATTCATATTCAATTTGTGATCCACTAAAGCTGCCTGATCCTTTTTAGTAGTATTACTGTCTAGCTAGTTAGTCTCATTTGTTACTTGTAGTTCTAGTTTGATTTTAGTTTTTTCCTAAGTGTAGTACTTCCCAATTGCCTTTACTGAATTTTATCTTGTTGATTTCAGACGTGTTCTCCAGTTTGTCAAAGTTGATTCAAATTTTAAACCTGTCTTTCAAGCTGCTAGCAACCTCTCTCAGCTTGTTGTAATCCACAGATTTTATAAGCATGCTTCCATTATCCATGTAAGAATATTATATAGTATCAAAGCCACGACAAACCCCACAGAAAGCACTATATACTTCCTTCCAGTTTGGCAGCAAATGATTGAAAACTACTTTTAAGAATTGTCTTTCAGCAAGTTTTGCATCAACCTTGTGGTTATTTCACTGAGACCACATTTTCCTAGTTTACTTATGAGAATGTTAAATGGGATTGTACAAAAAAACTCACTAAAAAACAGGCTGTAGTATGTCTTCTGCTTTGCCCCATTCCAGTAACTTGGTCATTTAAAGTGTAAAAATTGAAATTGAAGCCCAAAAGACTGATGAAAACATTACATCATGGCACTTATGGATATTTAAAATTATATGCATTGGAAATAAATATTTAGCATCTATACAGGAGTTTGAAACATCAATGGATTTAATCAATTTAAGGCTGTTAATCCTCATAATCCATTGTTAGGTAAGTAATCATTATCCCCATTTTACACATCAGAGGAATGAAGGCAGACAAGTTATAATTCAGATGTTCCTGGCTCTCAGTCTTGTGCTTCTGCCTATTGATCATATTTTACACTTCATGAGAAGGGTCATAGATCATCTCTAATAGATGCTAGCTAGCATAAATGCCAAGCTTCAGTGAAAGGCCTGAGTGTCTTTTTGGAAAATGCCCATGGCTACGTTTCAGCAAGCAAACAGATTACAATAAGCCTCAGATGCGTAAAAGAAGGGTACAGAAAACCACACCTCAATGCATTGCTGTTAGGTGGACCAATGTCTGCAAAATGTCATTTTCATCCCTTAGGCTACATTTACACTGCACATCAATTTTGAAATAAACTATTCCGGAGTAGTTATTCTGAAATAACTTATTTCAAAATAGCACATCTACATTACATGAAAGCCTCAAAATTAGTCCAAGACAGGCTTCCCTAATGCAGATGTGCTATCTCAGTTTAGAGCTTCAGGAGGAGCTGGGGAGGAACAACTTAGAATGGCCCTAGTGAGAGGCTATTTCGAAATAGCAGCAGTGGAACATCTACACACACCTTATTTTGAAATAGTTATTTCAGAATAAGAGTTATTCTTCATAGAAAGAGGTTTACAGATTTCGGAATAAGCCTCCTGTTATTTTGAAATTATTTCAAAACAACGGAATGGCTGTGTAGATGCTCGCATAGTAATTTTGGAATAACGGCCGTTATTCTGAAATAACTTTGCTATGTAGACATACCCCTAGTAACCCGTTAACATATATTTGGTATGCCCTAACTCGGAAGAATGAAGTTGCTGGAATGGAAATTTTATTACAGTCTGACCTAAATAATTATTGTATATTTGATTCCCATATCTATCAATTTCCCCACAAAAAAGAGCTCTGTGTTTTAAATCACATGAAGTGTAGGAGTGGCCTGGTTTTAGCATTTTGGTCTAGCCCATGACAGAAGTAGGGCTCTATGGAACTTTTGATGAAGATCTAGATTTTGAACTCTCCCAAAGTTAAATAATGTTTGAGTCCTGGCAACTATCTCTGTTAATGAAGAACAGGAAAAATGAAAAAGGAAGGAGGCAAAGGGAGATGAGATGATCAAAGAAAAGGGGGAGAGGAAGGACAACTGAATAGAATTTTCCCACATTATCATGAACTTTGAGGCATATTCACATAATACACACACACACACACACACACACACACACACACACACACACACACACACACACACACACACACACTAGACTTGCCTAGAGGGTGACAGTCATGCCTGGAAGTGGCCATCCCAGTGCCTCCTATATGGAGCAGTATTTTATCTTTTGTTGGGGTACATAAGAAGTGCTCTGTATTCCTTGGTTTTGTGAATGCTTTGTCAGGTAAACATCTCAAGCTCCACTTGCTTCACTCGTGAAGACAGAGTGTCAATCCCAATCAGAAGGTGTGGCAAGCCTAAAGCTACAGATTAGAAATGTGAGCTGCTTGTATGGTAGGTGCAATAAAATGCACTGATGGTGCAGGGAACTTCCAGTCCTAATCTGGTACAGAAGTATGGGAAGAAGGCAATGCTCCCTTACTGGCTAGACCATTGGACAAGCTAAAGTGGTCATGATTACAAAAGTTCCTAATTCACAAATGAGTTAGGCCAGCTCACAGAGACCAACTGTATTGGTTGTTTGAAGGAATACGTTAGTGCACACTAATTGTCTGCAGCTGGTGTAAGGGGTGCGCTGATCAACATGCACCCTCATCCCCCATGTGCTCGTGAGTCATTGCACAGTCTGGTGGATGCTACTTTCCCTACACTCTGAAACAGTGCACACCACAGAACTGCAATATCAAGTAGAAACAAGAACTAAACAGCTCAAAGGGCACGCAAAAAACTCTGTAAGCCACAAGGAAATGACTCAATAGGGAAATGACACAAAGAGAGACTTCAACACACATCTCTTTGGACGGATACAGACAGATATCTATTCACTCAGAAATATTAGGTGTGGTGGCCCTCTCCCTATGATCTTCAATCCAATCTAAACAGCAGCTTCTTGTAATATTACCAAATAAGGCAACTCAGTGAAGAAATCTAAATAAATAGCTATATCACACAGCCACTGTTGTTTTCAACAGTGTCTGTATATCAGGCTTGGAGGAAGATTACTCAGTACCAAACACTCTGAGATCATTTTGCTGCAACACTTTGCAGCAACAGCTAATTGGGTAGAGTAAGAAAACTATTTAGTCCTAATACTCCTCATGAGCCAAACAGACCATTTTTCTACACAGCCTCTTTAAAATATATCTTGTTTTATCCTGCAGAATCTCCGTTTACAAAGCAAAGAGGGCATACATATTCCAAGCTGTACACTGCAGCGGGCTCACAGCCCAGATGGAAAGGATGCGAGGAATTAGATAGGTGGAATTTTGGGGTAGAGCTGGAGCATGAACAAATGCTGATGATAACTAGCTTTTCTGATATTCTGATACCAGCTATCTGCTGAGAGGGAACAACGTGCCTCTAAAGAGATTTTTGCCCCCCATTATGATCAATATGCTGAATGCCAATAAGACAAAATTTAAAAACAGGCAAAGACATCTAAAGAAGTAGCTATCATGGCATGCTGATTCACACTTTAAAAAATCCCTTAGTGACTCTGGTAAATTAATCTGCAGCTGCAAGGATTTTATGTGAGTTCTGCTGAGGGAGGGGAAATGAAGTCCTGTTTTGAGGCTGCAGCCTGGACACGCCTCAAAGCCAGCCCTTCCTCGGGGCTGTTGAAAGCCTTCTAATCCTGGCTACCACCTGCTTGAACACATCACAATTCACGTATAGGCTAGAATCTATCTTTAGCTTCTCTACAGTGTGATATTTTAGGGAACGGCAGATTAAGACAAGGCAGTACAGAGTTTAGTATTGCTTGTGCTATCAGCTACTTGTTCTCAGTACTGACAAGGACATAAAAACAATTATTGTTGCTTTGTAGTGTTTGTGATTAATTGGCTTTTGTTAAGGGATGAGGGAAGTATGTTTCCAACTAAATAATAGAGATGCTCTTCTCTATAAAATTTGATTGTGCCATGTCAGAATAATGTAGTATTTGTTTGAGGAAGAGAATCTCACCTTCATAAAGAAACACAGGAAAAGATGGTTTGAGTGATGTAAATGTGCTGTACTTAATGTTGCTACTGCACGCAAAGTCAAAGAAACACAGCTAGGGCAGGAAAGCCTGTGCGAAACACAGATAGGCTGAAGAGATTGCTTTCAGATCTGGATTAGTTTTATGCTGGGAGAAATCAAAGATTTCAGTTGAGATTCAATGGCTATGAAATTTGAAAGACATCCTTAGGCCATTTTGTCCCTGAAACATGGAAGTTTTGTGAGATCAGCTTTCTGTTAAGATGTTTTTGTCATTTTGGGGCACAGCCACAAGTGAAGTAGAGCTGTATCTTCTTTTAAATCTGCCCTGAAACTCAAACATTTAGGGATGTGTTCGGGTTCAGGAATTTGGTCTGGAAAACCTGAAACTTTTATTAATAATAGTATTAGTATTGGATTGGATCACTCTTCTTGCTCCCTCTGTTTACCTCTGAGTAAAAGATATTCCTAGTGTGTGGATGTCCGCACCATTGATATGGAAGCCGAATCTGCCTGCCCTGTCAATTTGGATTTGGAAGAGTTGGCATTTCCATGCATCTGGGATCCATGCTAGAGGTGAAGTGTGAGGAGTTGGCATGGGGCAAAGGGAAGAGGTTAGGGAAATGTTTTTCAAAGTAGTCCGTGAAACCACTTTGAAAAAACTGTTAACTGGCTGCTCTAGTGTGTTTACTTACCTCAACCTATTGGCTCAATTTTTCCACTTGCAGCCAAGGAGAACTGTGGGAAGCGGCGGTCCAGCCCATGTCGCTTCCCATGGCTCTCCTTGGCTGCAAACAGCGAAATGGAGCCAATGGGAGCAATGAGGCTCCATGGCTACAGTGCCAGTAAGTAAACACACCAGAGTGGCCAGTTAATAGGTTTCTAAAAGTGGTTTTGTGGACCCCTTTGAGAAACACTGAGATAGGAGAAGGAGTCAGAAAGCAGTGGCCAGGAGTTATAAGGAATCCATAAATGCAAAATCTTCAATGAAATTTAGTTGGTGGCTGGTGCTAGAAATGAGAAGATTTGTGGGACACTTTTTCCCCCAGTAGTTCCAACCAGATCCATGTTACCCTATTGATTAGGTAGAGATTGTCAATGAGGTTTACCTAGGCCAAATTCTTATCTCATTTACACGTCTGCAAATCCAAAGTAACTCCACCGACTTTCACCAGTGTAAATCTGGAGTACATCCATAAGAGAGAGAGATCTGAGCTTTCCATCTTGTTGTCTTTCTTTTCAAACTTCAAAGAGGGAAAACAATTTACCTTTTAGGAATTCATTTCTCATGCAATTTCTCATGACATGACTAGGGTGATTTTTTTGTAAAGCTTGAAGACAATCCATTCATCTGCCTTTGCGATGTCAAAGGGTGGAGAAATTATGTTTTATGCTCTGAAAACATTTTCACATTGTGTGCTTAGATAACTCAAAATCAGCTTCAATTTAAATAAGGTGTTTGTCCATAATGAAAAGAGTGCTTTACCTTGTCTGGAGAAATAATGGCTATGTGCTTATTTGAAAATCAGATGGTAATTATATATATTCCAGTAGTATTCTGACTGATTTAACAAGCACTACAAAATGGATTACTCTAACAGGGCACCAGGGCAGGGGTCTACAGTTCAGAGGACCAATCAAAATTTTCGTACTGATCTTAACTTTCTCTGAACTGTTCAAACCTCGTGGGTGTGTTCGGGAATCTTGCTCAAAGCAAGCTTACTCATCAGACTGCCTTTACCTCCTACATCCAGTCAAGTTAGAAAAGAAGTATGTGCATCATATCTAAGGAAGAAAAAATGAACTCAATACAGGGGTAAGTGGGCGACATTGAATGGCTTCTGTTTCATAGGAAGAGAGACTAGATGATGCAGTACTCTTTTTTCACTTTAAACTCTATGACATGGATTGACTGTATTAACTATCACAAATTCAATCATTTCTATAATTAAGTGGACATAGCTGTACATTTGATGTGCATGTGCAGTTATCAACACTGAGTTTGTGAGCTGGGAAATTTCATATGCAATTGTCCCCCAGCTAAAGAAAAGTAGGAATGATGTTTCTGTGAGTTGTACCCGTGGAAAAAAATGTATATTTGGAACAGCCAATATTGCTCTAGTAAATGATACATCAGTGAGAAACCTGAGGATAGGAAATCAGCGATGATTCCAAAACTTTCATTACCATATGCAAGTGTCATAGTTCAACCATGAATAAGAAATCATGTGCATGATTTAAAGATCATAAGGTTTGGTTTTTTTTTTATAAGTCACTCCAAGAAGCAGGTTTATTGTTCTTGTACCTTAAGAATAAGAGTAGACTTGAGAACAAGTTGTACAGGTTGAACTTCTCTAGTCTGGCACTCTCTGGTTCAGCAACATCCATGGTTCAGTAAGATTTTAGTTACACAAATGTCCCACTTATAGCCAAGTTTCCCACAGTCCCATAAAGTTTGTTTGCAGCCACCAGTACTGACAGTAAGTGTGCTGTTCTGATATTTAGCTCTAATTTACCCCTAAATGTCTTCTAAGAGCCCAGTAAGCATTTGAACTGTTGGTAAATCTGCTAGACAATATTGTCTCCCATGGTTTGGCAAATTCTCTGGTTCATCACTGGTAGGTCCCAAGGGTGTCAGACTAAAGAGTTTCAATCTCTACATATGTATAGCAGATATATTAAAAATAACAACAACAACAAAAATGTTTCCAGCCCTAGCGTACAACCCATTTTGATGGAGATGTCTGAATTGTCTGTTTTGTCATGACTTTCAACCCTTCCTCTTCTGAGAAGGGAGAATTTCTCATTCTGACAATAGCAATTATTATTTAGGGAAACCGAGCAGGAGTGTGGAGATTTGTAATATACCTAACAGGAGACCTATTTTATCAGTGTGTGTAGTGTTTTAACATAATTTATCCAGGGGTGTATAATGACATTGATTAGAGTCGCATCAATTAGTGCTACAGATTCTCTAGAAACATTTTATGTTATTTTAATCTATATCTAATTGTTTTAGACCTGGTTTAGATATATTAGATACCTTAGCAAATTGTGGCACTTTGCTTAGCCATATGTTCCCCCTCTCCATCCCATTTTGAAAGAACAGTCTCCAGAAATTTGGGTTAAATTTCCAATTTCTGGACCACTTTATTTGAATCAGTGGAATACTAAAGTTAAAACCAAACAAAATAAGTGGATATTGACTTTAACATCATGTTTCTTCTGTTCCTGCAACTGAGGAGTCAGGGATTCAGCAGGGTCTGGCTTTGGGTCATGGGTAGTTTCCTTTTCATTCCCCCCAGGAAGAGAACATGTAATATATGAAATACCTACCTTCATTATGTGAAAATTAAGTAATCCTCCCAAATACAAAACACGAAATACACATGCTATACCTGACATTTGCACAATGTTGCCCAGGGAAGGAAAAAAAGCATACTAAAGAGACTCTGCAGGGCTTCCGTCATGATCACGCTTTTTCATTTTCTATGCTCTCCCCCCTCCCACAGATCTACAGGGGATTCATGTAGAGTGTAAGGTTTGTAACCCTTCACAGCTTTAGGTTCAGAGGGGGAAACCATATTCTTCATTAGTCCTTGGATGAATGATTAGGAAGACTGGCTGCACCAGGATTGACTTCCTCCTGGGAAAGAGCAATATGTCATTGGATGTCACCATATTTCCCCAGCAGATGATGCACAAGAGAATTAACACTTGTCCATCCAGACAAACTAATGGTAGATTTACACTAGGAAACCCACCAGTAGCTAAAAAGAATGTTCAATATATATATACACTGATTGTTCACTGGATCTTTCTCCTCCTCCTCCGATTCTCTGCATTCCTGATCTGTAAATCATAATATGTTGCTTAGGCAATAAAAGGGATGGGAAACTCACACTGGGAATGTTTAAAAAGGCCCATATTCTCCCATTAGATACATCCATTCATATTTGGGGTCAATAAAAAACCAATGTTGTCAATAGGGATATCAACATTACATTTAACTGGTTAACTACTTAAGTGGCCCCCTGCCCGCAGTGGGGCACAGTGAGTCCATCTAGGCTGGAGCGCCAAGCCCATGGCATGGCATTGTGGTCCTGGCCATGCTGGAGCAACCCCCACCTGCATCAGCAGGGAGTTGTTCCAGCCTGACCAGGCCACTTAACTGGTTAACCGGTGACATCCCTAATTGTCAATTGTAAACAATTTTTTTTAAAGGGAAACAGCGGTTATGATATGAGAATCTTAACTGTTCATTTAACTACAGTAACCACAAACAGAAATGTGATTTTTCCTTTTAAGGCAGTAAGAGGGACTGTGTGCACATAGACTTTGAGGCAGTATTTGGCCCGAATTCTTGATATATCAGACAAAAGCAGAATAATTTGTGTATTGGCCTCTGGCCTTCTGGACACAAATATGCAAGACGTTCATTGGGAAGTTCAAAGCTTCCTTGCTGTGGGTATCTTCTCGGCTGGCTGGTGCTGAGAATTGATATATAAGAGAAAAAGTATATTTTCAGGATTCCAGTAGAATAGAATTATTTTTTTTATTGAGGCTCTTTCATATTCATAGAAATATTTTAAGAATAGAAATAGAAAAAAGCATACAAGCAAATACATTAAACTTTGTTACTACACTGGTCAAATAAATAGATAATGACTTCTCAGTTTGTGGCTTATATGAAATTGTCTCACACATTGAAAGTTAGACTGTAGGGAAATATCTAACAATACATCTTTATTTTGCCATGTTTCAGAGAGCAGACGTGTGATTTTATAAAGACATGACCCTCAACTGGTATAAACAGTTATTGATATTAATAGAACTATGCCAGTTTACATATGATAAAGATCTGGAACTATTTAAGATCTCAGCTCACTAAGGAAACCATTCATGAAAGCATCCGTATTCAGGAAAACACTTACACACATAGGCTGGGTCTAGACTGGCATGATTTTCCAGAAATGCTTTTAACGGAAAAGTTTTCCGTTAAAAGCATTTTCGGAAAAGAGCGTCTAGATTTGCACGGATGCTTTTCCGCAAAAGCACTTTTTGCAGAAAAGCGTCCATGCCAATCTAGACGCGCTTTTCTGCAAAAAAGCCCCGATCGCCATTTTCGTGATCGGGGCTTTTTTGCGGAAAACAAATCTGAGCTGTCTACACTGGCCCTTTTGCCCAAAAGTTTTGCACAAAAGGACTTTTGCCTGAATGGGAGCAGCATAGTATTTCTGCAAGAAGCACTGATTTCTTAAAGTAGGAAGTCAGTGCTTTTGTGGAAATTCAAGCGGCCAGTGTAGACAGCTGGTAAGTTTTTCCAGAAAAGCGGCCGATAGTTCACACTGAAGTCAATAACCCATAAGACCTTAGGGTATGTCTAAACAGCAGCTTATTTAACTGACATTATTCTGAAATAATGTAGTGCTGGTGCTGGTGTATCTACACTACAAGCCTTTATTTCAAAATAATGTCAATCTGAAGGTCTTCTCAGTCTGACTAATGGTAACCCTCATTTCATGAGGAGTAAGGGAAGTCTAAGAAAGAGTGTTATTCCTTCGACTTCCTGCTGTGTTAAGCTATTTTGACTTCAGCTACGCAATTGATATGGCTGAAGCTGCATATCTTAATTTGACTTTAGCCATGCTGTGTAGATGTACCCTTACTGAATTGGGTCCTGTCAGAACATATTTGCTATCTTCACTGTTGTATTGTGTTTTTAACCAAATATGAACAAAAGTAACAAGTTAAACTGTTGTTTGCTATGAAGTTCTGAGTGGTATTTGTGATCAGCATAGAATGATATCTATGAGGTCCTAAATAACTAATTTATTATTATAGCAAGGATATATACCTTCCTTTGCTTCCAGTTTTAGTGGTGCGGACAAACTACCAGACAACCCTAACCTCGGATCTTTACAGGCATGCATGAAAGACTTTTATTATTTTGAATTGCTTTGCTACAAGTTAAATTTATTTATCACTCATATCTTCACTGGTACCCACTGATCTAACTCACTTTATTATTATTATTATTATTAATTGTTATCATTGTTAACATTGTTATCATTCATCTCTAAATCTTTCAACATGTAGCAATGACTTACAGAAATTAAAAAATATACCACTACCTACCATACAATGATTAATTTAGCATATAAAATAAACAAGTAAGTACTTATGTGCCATAAGAAACCCAGATCTTGCTGCAAACTTGTGTTCATGATTACAAGCAATTTATTTTTCATACCTCTCTCTTCTAACTATTGTATGTTCCAGTTAGGGAGCTTAATATTAAATTACACACAGTTTTAACTACATAGCTCGTGTTCTCCCACCACATTGCACATGCCGAAGTAAACACCATACATGTGGTACTCATTTCACATATATTTCAGTTGCTGATCTGTGGTTACTGTCATTCGTTCAAGATAACAAACACAAAATTATGGAGGGAAATGTGGTGCAAAGTAGCCTGGGAGTTATCCACAGAGCACGTCTTTTATATCTGGAGTTGTAATTCAGCTCACAGGAATGCCTTTCATGTATGAAAAAAGAGGTTATTATCCTATCAGTATACAATCTGTTAATAACAAACATCAGGAGAGAACAATTTATTTGGCCTGACAGCTTTGTTGAACAGGCTGAGAAATTGTTATGAACAGTGGAATACACCAAGAAAAATGTTATTTATTTCAGAAGACAGAGAGGGGTTTTCCTACCATAATTGGTAGTCTAGGAATAGCCTTAATTGACAAAAAGTAGGGTGAGTGATATGACTTAAACCTGACAATATAATAGATCAACAGCAGTAATGAGATTAAACCCTGCCTCATCTGAATCATTGTCTACTTCCCTAACCACTGAAGTATGCTGCCTCTCAAAGTTTTTACACCTAAAAGGTCATGAGATAACTAATGAAAAAACTGTGCAAAGACTTAAAAGCTTCCATTGTTGTATATGTGTGTGATGTAAGTCAGAACCACATTTTTTTCTTAAAAAAACTTGTTCCATAAATTTGTTCCTCCCGCCGTTTATTTTATGAGCATGGCTAACTCAAGCAATGAGCCCTTGGTGAATTGAGGCTAGCAAACTTCATTATTTTTTCACTACTATACTGTAAAACGCATAATGGGTTCTTGATCATGTTCTTTTATTTTCAGGCTCTCTCTCATATTTTCAAAGAAGTTAGGTTGAAAACTGAAGAAGGATCAGATATAACAATCTCTGTGTTCCATTTATGAAGTACATGCAAGTGACATATGAGAGTTCAGGAACACAATTAAATCTGTATTGATGTGTTATAGTCATGACACTGTAGACAGACTGACTATGAGTTATTTTCATTATAAATATTTACACACACCTCATTAATTTTTTTAACTGAACTGAGTGCTGGGGAAAGATGCTAGGTTGGCAGGCTGAAATTCTCTGTTTATCCAAAAGATAAGTACAGCAGTGGCAGCCAACTATCTAAATTTCCCCACATTTCCTCATGAATGTTGCTTTGGCCATTAGCTGAAAAGGATACAGATAAGAGTGCCAGTTTTGGGGGTGATTTGGTGATGTCTGCCAGAAACCAAAGGGATACTACCACATTATTTCACAAAGGCCACTGCAGAGTCATCCGCTATAGTAACAAAATTCATTACTATTGCATCTGAGTCAGTTTGGAATCAATCACCCAGAGGGGAGATATTCCATCTCAGTGGCAATTCTCTATCAGATTTCTATCTCCAGTATAACCAATTTATCAGTAATATGTACACACTTGAGCTATGGTCCACATTTTGAACAAGAGTCCACAGAACTAGTGGGTGAATCCAGGCATAGACACACAAGCTCTCATTTCCGCAGTCAAATTGGTGAATTACACACCTAGCTCCCCAATGTGGGGAGAGGAGAGAGAATCATCAAACACAAACTGCTGTGCCTGCCCATTTTGTGCATGCATATGAGAAGACCCACTGAAAATAATGGCATTTATTCAGATGCTCAGGGATAAGGAAGAATATGGGAGGAGTTTACCCCTACTATAAGGCTATGTCTACACAGCAGCGTTATTTCAGAATTACCCAATTAGCACATCATAAGATGGGATTTTCATCTCTCTCCTCATTGGTCTTCTCTCTTGAGCCTCTGGTCTCTCTCTCTCTCTCTCTCTCTCCTCCTCCTCCTCCTACTGCCTTCCCCCCTCTCTCTCAGCTCTCCTCTGCCTTCTGCCTCTCTTTCCGTCTCTCTCTTTCTCTTCTCCCCCTCTTGCCTCTCACTCTCTCTTCACTCTCCTCTGTCTCCGTCGGGGGTGCACGCTCGTCCAGGCCCCACCCCCGAGTGTGTATGTCACCCCCCCCCACCCGCCTCCCTTCACCTCCCACCGTGGCACGCGGCTGACTTCTGCGCCGCTCAGCCAGGACACTGCACGGGAGCAAGCAGTGCAGACGGCCTCTTTCTCTCTTCTCCTCCTACTGCCTCGCCCTCTCTCTTTCTCAGCTCTCTTCTGCCTCCTGCCTCTTTCTCTGTCTCTCTCTCTTTCTCTTCTCCCCCTCCCACCTCTCACTCTGTGTTTCTCTTCTCCTCCTCCTGCTGCGCATCTCTCACTCTTTCTCTCTCGCTGTCCTCCACCTGCTCCATTCTCTCTGTCTCCTCCGTGTCCTATGTGTCTGCTCTGCTTTCCTCCTTTTGAATCTGGCGCCCTTTCCTGATGTCAGAGATGCACACTTGTCCAGGCCCTTCCCTCTGGCTGTTCCCTCTGGGCAGTGCTGTTGCCTCCCGCCTTGGTGCTCAGCTGACTTCTGCGCCGCTCAGCTGGGCCGCCGCCTGGGAGCAAGCAGTGCAAGCAGCCATTTGGGCCCCACACTCTTCATGCAGCACCCCCGTGCTGCACGGGGAGGGCGGACCCCAAACAGCTACTTGCACCCATGCAGCAGCCCAGCTGAGCGGTGCAGAAGTCAGCCAAACCCCACAGCAGGAGACAACAGCGCTGCCCAGAGGGAACAGCCAGTGTTTCAGCGTTACAGAGTCACAGACATTGGGCTACTGTATATATGATAAGTGATGTTATTCCAAAATTACAAAGAGCATGTCTACACAAAAAGTCATTATTCTGAAATAATGGAGAGCTGGAGGACTTCTTAATCTGACTCCTGTAATCCTCATTTCACAAGGAGTAAGGGAAGTCGAAGAAAGAGTGTTCTTCCTTTGACTTCGTGCTGTGTAGACAGTGCCAAAAGCCAAATTAAGCTATTTCAACTTCAGCTACGCAATTGATATAGCTGAAGTTGCTTAGCTTAATTCGACTTTTGCCTTGCTGTGTTGATGTGTCCTGAAAACCCCCCCGAAACACTACCACTGCACCCACCTATAAATAGGCTAATTATTCTGTTGAGTATTCTTGTTAAGTATTCTGTTTGGTGGTTTTCTACAATGGCTTCTATGGCTATGTCTACACTGCACTCTAAACTTGAAATAAGATACACAATTTGCACACTTATTTCTAGTTTATTTTGAAATTGGCTATTTTGAAATTTGGTGCTGTCTAGACAGTACCAAATTTCAAAATAAAGTGCTATTTCAAGACATCCCTTAACCCTTGTGGAATGAGGGTTACCGGGATGCCAAAATAACGTGTGGCTTGTGAAGATGTGGGGTAGCTATTTTGGGATACCTCTGGTATACCAAAATAACTTTTCTGTGTAGATATACTTTATGACATTTCCGTGGAAATTAGGGTATTGATTCAAATGTGAAAAGAAAAAAAAAACTACAGTTTTTTTTACAAGTTGACATAGAGACAGATGGGTGGGGTTCAGCTGAGAGATCCCTTATTAGTCCAAATTCAAATATGCGTTCAAAGGAAAAAAAAACTCCCTTTTTTACTGAGCCCATTGTGATTATACTATAGGTTTTCAGTTGGATTTGATCCCAACCATTCTTGCTGAGGCATCTGCAGCAAACATTTCTGCTGCTCACTGACATGTTAGCACTGTGGAGAATTGCCAGATCATACACTCCCACACTTATGCTTAGGTCTTTGTATTGCAAACTAACTTCCCCTTTTAAATGCAATATAAAAGGAAAGTTCTGTTGCTGACATAACTCTGAACAGAGGGGTCTGCAGAGGTTGAAAAAAAAACAATTTAGACAGTCACTCAAAGATACAGTTTTGGATCAGGAAGACTAGCATTAGTGGCACTTGAATCAAGAGCCTGTATGAGGCACAAAGTGGAAGAGGCACTCAGATAAAGATGGCAAGCTTTTCCGTACTTATGAAATACTTTTTTAAAAAATAACTTTAAATGCATGTGCTAATCTTCACAACATCATTGCAAAATGGATCCCCTTTGTAAAGAGGTGCAACCTGAGACCCTGGGAGATCAAATGATTTATCTGAAGCCACTCAGTGACTCAACAGTACAGTTAGGATTAAAAAACAAGTCTTGGATCTTACTGTGCCACACCACAACACATCTTTCCAGAAATTTATTTTCAGTCTATGAACTGTAGTCAGTAAAAGTAGTAGATGAAAAAAATCTGCAGAATGGATTTCCAGATAATTATTCACATGAGGGAAAGGCAGGCAGTTGTGTATATATGCACAAGTACAGGGGACGGAGCCCCACACCCACTATAATAGTTTTGGAACTGAATAACACTTTCCATTTCTCTAATGTCCTCCATCTGAAAAAACTCAAAATGGAACGAGGCGTACAGATAGTTCGGAATGGCTTGCTAGTCCGAACTATCTAGCCCGTGCCGCATGTAGCCGCGCGGCACGGGGTTTGAACAAGCCGGCATTTAAAAATGGTGCCGGCCGGCTTATGCAAATAAAGCCCAGGAAATTCAAATCCCGGGCTTCATTTGCACGTTCGGTATGCATACATTACCCCGCTAGTTCGCACTAGCGGGGTAGTGTAGACATACCCATATATATTTACTAAAAAAGTGTGATTATGTTAAATGATCTTTAATGCACAGGAAGAAGAAATTGGACCATCTCTGTGTCTTCAAATATCATCAGGAAACTGCATGATACCCAATTCATATGTCTCAGCAAAGCAGGGGATTTGAACAGGGGCTCTACAAATGGTAGATTTAAAACTAGTGCTTAAGCAACCAAGGATATGTCTACATTGCATTTAGCTGGCCAGTGCCATCTGACTTGTGCTCATGCGGCTTGGGGTGCACAGATGTTTAATTTCTAATGGTGTAGACATACAGTCTTGGTATGCACCCTAAGCTCTGGGACCCTCCCACTTCACAGGGTCCTAGAGCCCAGGCCCGAACATCTATACCTCAGTTAAGAAATCCATGTTCTGTGACTCTGAGGCTGTGTCTACACTGCAGGCTTCTTGCGCAAGAAGCCTTTTGCGCAAGAGTTTTTGGCTTCTTGCACAAGCGCACGTCCACACCTAAAGTGCATCACTTTTGCAAAGCGCTTTTGCACAAGAGAACATCCACACTGCATGGACGCTCTTGCAGAAGAAAGCTCTGATTGCTATTCTGTGCTATTTCCAATAGGCTCTTTTTGCGCAAGAAACCCCTCCAGATCATCCCTACAAACCTTTTTGCGCAATAACTGTAGCACAAAAAGGAGTTATGCCTCATAGAAGGAGGTTTACCTACACCGAAAAAAGCCCTCTGTTTTGCCATTTTACTGCTGATTTACTTGCGCAAAAGTGCATTTGAGGTGTGGATGCTCTGCAGGTTTTTGTGCAAAAATGGCTGGTTTTGCGCAAAAAATCTTGGGCTACGTCTACACTGGCATGATTTTCTGGAAATGCTTTTAACGGAAAAGTTTTCCGTTAAAAGCATTTTCGGAAAAGCGCATCTAGATTGGCAGAATGCTTTTCTGCAAAAGCACTTTTTGCGGAAAAGTGTCCATGGCCAATCTAGACACGCTTTTCCGCAAAAAAGCCCCGATCGCCATTTTCGCGATCGGGGCTTTTTTGCGGAAGACAAATTTCTGCTGTCTACACTGGCTCGTTTGCGCAAAAGTTTTTCGGAAAAAGACTTTTGCCCGAATGGGAGCAGCATAGTATTTCCGCAAAAGCACTGACAATCTTACATGAGATCGTCAGTGCTTTTGTGGAAATTCAAGAGGCCAGTGTAAACGGCTGGCAAGCTTTTCTGAAAAAGCAGATGATTTTGCAGAAAAACTTGCCAGTCTTGACACAGACTTGCAGTGTACACATAGCCTCAGTCAGGTGGCCTGGGTCAGCTGTGAGTCTCTAATTGCAGTGTAACCATACCCTAAGAAACTCTACAAACTAAAACTGTTATGAGGCACTTTATCTTATGTAAAGTCTGGGGTTCTCACTCAGTACTTACTATGCCTTAAGTCTAGTCATGATCTTCTGGAAATTTGTGAGGACTGAGTAAAAAGTGAATATGTTATGATAAATGCACTGGCAAATCTTTCTTCTCTGATGTATATCTGGTATTAGTATTATTGTTATGGAGATCTTACTAAGACAAGAAGGATTTTCCATTCGAGTAATTAGGTTAGTATTAGGGAGACTCAGAGTTAATAGCCTACTCCATCACGGACTTCATGTGTGACCTTGGACAAATCACTTAGCTTTTCTGTGTCTCAATTCCCTTCTGTAAAATAGGGTAATATCACTTAGTTACCTCACCAGGGTATGGTTAGAAAACGTACATTAAATACTTATGAAACATTGTGAGATCTACTAATGCAAAAGTGCTATATATGAATTAGATATTACTACCAAAATTTTTTCTTAGTCTTTATTCAAATAATACTTCAGTGGAAAATAGAAATTGGCCTGTGTAAGGAATAAGCGAAAACTAAGTAAGAACGAGAGTTGGGTAAATTCTGTGAATTCACTCTGATGTTGTTAGTGACCCATTACATTAACTTTTGAGACTTATTTGTGAATGTAGTTTTTTTTGTTTTCAAAACAAAAAAATTCTTTGCAAAGAAAGTGAAAGTTATGCAAATATGTCTTCACACAAATATCTGAGATGGTAATTTTTATATGGACACCTTAAAATGTCTTTACAAGTTTGCATGTCATCTCATAAGGAAGCAAGAAGAAAACATGCAACTTAAGTGATCAGCCATGTAGGAAGTATGGCAAAATATCAGTAAGTGATCAATCTCTACAATATACAGGATGAATAGTATATAATCAATTCATAGCTTAGGCTGAAATAGATTCACTTAATGCATTGAGATCCATCTGAAGTCCATCAAAGTACAGTATATGGTAGTATTTAGATCTTCAATCAAGTTCTTGTTAAATAATTTTGAATTAAGTACAGTCAGAATTGAAGGCTGTTCACTAATCAGAAAAAATAATTTGAGCAGTTATATAAAAGACCTCAGGGTTGGGCTCATTATTATTTTTATAGTGTCAGCACTGTCATGTGATCTGGCCTTTGGAGCATCTTGTTAATTCAGAATGCCTTTTAAATGAAAAGCATTGTGTTTCTTTTGATGTCTTGTCTGAAGTGGGTTTTTGCTTTCTTTTAAAATTATTTTTTGTAACAGTATAACATGCAGTGGTATTTCTTTCAACAATGTAAGTCAATTTTAAAAGCTCTTAACACTTGACATTTTATTTCATCTTTCATTTTCAGCATAAACAACAACAACAACCCATCTGCTATTTAGATTATTGAGACTTGTAGTAATTATGTCATTATCTTTTGATTATCAGGCATTCTCAAGACTATCATCATGGCTCTAGTGAAGCTGGTACCCAGTGAAGATAAAATAACAAGTGACCTAAATCTTGGCCAAAAATTCTAGTAAAGAAAGAAAGAAAGCTAGCTAGCTAGCTCTTTTTTCTACCCGAACTTACATTGACTTCAAAAGAGCAAGGATTTCACCATAATTGTTACTGAGAAGCTAAATAATTACAAAAAACTGGATGAGATATAACAATGGTTACATTTTTCTTTTACTTATACTGGATATTCATGTTATTGTCTGCTAGATCATATTATGTCAGAGTTGATACAGTATGTTGCAGACTCCTACACAATACTTTTCTAATGGAGTCTTTACAATAGCTATTTCTTTTGTTGCTTGGCTTAATCTAAAATAAACCTTTCAGACTGAAAGCATATGTTTCCTTTCCTTTCTATCCACAAAAGAGGCACATCACAAACTGCATAAATACAGGCTACTCTTATATAACTTGCCAGTGTGCTTCATTCTTGACCGCTGGAGAGTATTTCCCACTTGTTTATATATTTAATCTTCAGTTGGGGTAACAAAGACCCAGGAATCATTCCAATAATGCATCATTTAATATCTTGTTACACTAGGTGTTTCTGGGGGGTATCCACATTGTTCTATTGCACTGAAAATTCCAAAGAGGGTAAGACTATTCCCTGAGGAGATTGTGCTATTAAATAACTACACATATTTAATGTGTTTTTTTCTTAGTTTATTTGGGCACTATGTTTTGTCCCCACAGTTTATTAAAACTCCTAGGTTTGAAAAACATTAGTTTAAAATATGTCATGTTGTATACCACATCATTGTCTCTCCATACACCTAGATGCATGCAGCACCCCTCCTACTACCTCCATACACAAATCTAAGCACAGTTTTTAAAAAAACAAATGAATTCCATAGCACATAACCACAGTGGCAGCCTTACCAAGTCATGTGGTTCAGCATGAATAACTTAGACTAGACTACTTTTGTTGTTGAATCTCTCTTTAAAACAAACATTGCTAAGACCATATCCTCGGTGATGGTATTCTTTCTGTAAGCTTATGCTCAATGAGCCTGATTCTCATCACATTGGTTTTATAAAAGCGTTAACAGAGATGAAGTTCACACACTTTGTGATAAGTCAAGATCATGAAGCTCTGCAGACCAAGTGTGCTAATCTGCTCTGGAATGTTGCTTGCTCCCATTTCGAACATCTGTATTTGTATTTAAGGTATAAGAGTAATAACAAACCAGAGCAACTTCAGCTTCCAAGGCTCACTGAAGATATTTTAGAGCTTCACCATGCTAAAGGCTTCATTTTTCATCATAACATTCAGGTATCAATCAATTCTACAAATGTACACTACATATATCATTTGAGTGTCAGAGATTTTCATCTCAGCCTTCTGCACTCATACAATTAAATGAACAAAACCAACTCTGTTTTTCCTTGCAGGGCTAAGATCCCTAATATTAAAAACTGGAAGCTAGAGTGCATGTGAGCTAAGGTTACTCCAGGTACAACACTAGTGCTTTTAAAACTTGGCGCAGGTCAAGCTGTACATTTTATTGTTTAGAAAAGATAAGAAAGAGAAGGGTCTACAAACTACACATACATCAGAATTATGTAACTATATCAGTGTTCCTCAAAGTGGGCTGCTAATAGGCTGCTCTGGCTCATTCATCTAAAGGCTCTGGAGCCAATGGGAGCCACAAACTGAAGCAGGCCCACTTTGAGAAACACTGAACTATAGGTATGGCTACACAGTGCATGGAAGTGAGTTTCCAGCCCAATTTGACAAACTCAGACTAGTGGGACTTCTGCTCATGCTCTAAAAGTAGCTGCATAAACAGTGCTTTGAAGTTGTACCTTGCACTAGAGTTTGGACTCTGAAGCTTTGGGAGCGGGGTAGACTTCAGAGATGGAGCCACAAAATGCTTTCTACACAGCTACTTTTAGAGTGACGGTGTGAGTGAGCCCCACTAGCACAAGTCTGTCATGATCACTGCTATGGGCTGTGTACACTTATGTACCCTATATTTACTAGTGAACTGAGATCTATTTGTTCAGATTGCATATGACATTAGGCTGTGCTTTCCTACAGTGCATTGAGATACATCTTACAAGACTGGGAAAAGTTAAAGTGCTTTTCATATTCTTTCTCTTAACAGAACAAATGCATCTTGCTATGCATATTCCTTAATGGAACCTGCACCTAACTGCTTTCTTCAATAGGCTTTTTATCAATACTGTAATGAAGTTTGGACACAGTCATTAACAGGTTACATTACTAAAACTGACAGAAGAATTGCATAGTTCATAATTTATGTGTGTGTGTGTATATATACACATACATAATATCATACATAAAAAGTTATGTTAGAAGAACATTACTGAGATTGCAAAGTACTAAAAAGTTAGAAAGTACCCAATTTAAGTTTGTCTGTGCATCTTTAATTTGTCCCCATTATGCATACGCATTATGCAGTCTTCAGTTATGTCAGTCTCATAATATTTTTGATTCAGGACCCCTGCCTCATTCAGAGCATAAGATGAATGGATCTCACTTAAATAACAGCTGTTGATAATTTTGTTTTCTCTTCATTATTCAATGTGTGGCCTTCACCCCCATTTATTCCAACCTATACAGAACTTCAAACCCTGCTCTGAAGATAGATGTATTAATTTCCGTATGGGGTCTTCTATGGTGTTCATCATTATAGGATTTTAATTCTTCGCAATAGCTATGAATTTATTTTGACAACAGCCTTGTGAGATTAGAGGTGATCATTGTCCAAGTTTTACAGATACAGAACTGAAGCAATAAGAACACAGGAGGAGCCATAATAGATCAGACCATGTATCCCCATATCCTATCTTCTGATAGTGACCAATATAATTCCAGGTGCTCCAGATTGAATCGTCAAATAGTTAATTTTCAATTGTTGCTCATTCACAGCTTCTGGGAAACAGAGGCTAGGAACACCATCCGTACACATCCTGGCTAATAGGCATTGATGGACCTCTCCTCCATGAATGTATCTAGTTCTTTTTTTAGCCCTATTATCATCTTGACCTTCACAACATCCTCTGGCAAAGAGTTCCACAGGTTGACTGTGTGTTCTGTGAAGAAATACGTACTATTGTTTGTTTTAAACCTGCTACCTTTTCATTTCATTTGGTGAACCCTAGTTTTTGTTGTTTTTATTTTTTCTTAGTTCTTGTGTTAAAGAAGTGTTATTTACTCCTCCTATCAACTTTCTCTATACCGCTCATGATTCCATATATCTCAATCATATCCCCTTTAGTCATCTCTTTTCCAAGATTATAAGTCCCAGTCTTATTGATCTTTACTCATACAGAAGCTGTTCTACTCCCCTAATTATTTTTGTTGCCTTTTTCTGACCCTTTTCCAATTCCAATTTATCTTTTTTGAGATGACCACATGTGCAAACAATATTCAAGATGTGGGATTACCATGGATTTATATGCAGGCAATATGGTATTTACTGTCTTATTATCTATCCCTTTCTTAATGGCTCCCAACATTTTGTTTTCAGCAAACTGTGATTCCAAGAATTCTTCCTTGAGTTGTAACAGTTAATTTAGAGCACACACACACACACGCAAACTCAGCGGTCCTGTGCATGGCACGTGAGCATGCTCACAGAGTCAGGCAGCGCCCACTCCTGGGGACATCTGGAACCACTGGCCACAGCATGCATGGCCTTCCTCCAAGCACATTGCCTGCGACAGAGCCGAGAACTCTTGCTCTCGGCTCACAGATGCATGCTAGGCTTCAGGCACACTGTATCCAGGGATGACTGAGCATCTCTCTTTATTCTCCACAGACAGACCAGTTTCAAGAGAAGAGGTAGTCAACTCCACTTGGGACAGCCTCCTGGACCCGAGACCTGCAGCTATGCTGGGAGAGCTGGCAAGAGCTGCTTGCACAGGACTACTCCATGTGCACAGATGTGCTCTGCCTTGTCCTGAGCATGATGCCTGCTCCTGCTCCAACATCTGCTCACACTCCTGCTGTAGCTCCTCCTTCCACTCTCCCTCTCGCTTCTCTCTCAACACCATCCCTCCTCATGGATGTCAAGAGCCCTCGAATCCATGGTGGTGGGATCAACAGAGCCTGGCACCACTCCCAGCCCAAGCTCTGAGCCTCTCCTCACCCCTCTCCCCTTCTAGCTGCTTCCTCCCTCCTCCAAGATTCTCACTACCCCCCTTCTTCCACCCTCTCGACTCCCCTCTCCCAGGTTCTTTCCCTAGTCTCTCCCCAGTTTCTTTGACCCCACAATAAAAATACAGAGATTTTAGTTTTTCAGAAACAAATGTGTCCTTTATGTTTTCATCAGGAATGGGGAGGGAGGAGGAAGGGGGGGAGGAAGGGATTAGTGGAGGGACAGTAGTGAGGGGTGAAGCAGAATCCCTCGGTGGAGCAGACCAGGGGAGAGTGTCATTGGTCCCCCGAGGAGAAGCTCAGGGCCTCCTGGATGCGCATGACCCCCGATGGGCCTGCTGCTCGTAGGCTCTGCCTATGCTGTCAGCCTCTGCCTCCCACCCTGGCAGGATTGCCTCCCCCCCTCCTCTCACAGATGTTGTGCAGGACTCAAAATGCAGCCATCATATGTGGAATGTTGTGCTTCCTGAGGTCCAGACAGGTAAAAAGGCATCTGAAGCATGCCTTCAAATGGCTGAAGGTGCCTTCCATGACCATGCGGGCCTTGCTTAGTCTGGCATTGTATATTTTTCTGGAAGTACTGAAGTGGCCAGTGTATGGGTTCAGGATCCAATGCTGCAGGGGATAGGCCAAATCCCTCACCAGGCAGATGGTATGTTCATGTCCCCAAAACTGATGGTGCAGTAAGGGAAGAAAGTTCCAGAATGCAGCTTATAGAACTCACCTGAGTTCTGAAACACACATGTGCTTTCCCTGACCACCTGACATATATGGTTTCTGGTGGTCCATCACAGCCTGCAGGACCACTGAAAAGTATCCCTTTTGGTTCATGTGTAGAGATGCCCATTTGTCTGGGGACTAGAGGTGGATGTGGGTTCCGTTGATAGCCCTCCCTCCACAGTTGGAGAATCCCATGTCAGCAATTCCAACACAGGTGTCCATGTCTCCAAGGTGGATGACTCTACACAGCAGGATGGTGTTGATCACCCTGACCAACTACAGAAGGAGACAAATAGAGAATCACAGGGGTGCCAGGACCCCTGAGAGTTCCCCCAGCTCCCCCTTCTAGTCCCTTCACCCCCCCCCACTCACCATGAACAACCTCCTCCAATCACCTCAAACCCTGTCAAAGCTTTGTGAGGGTGGGACAAAACCTCCCAGGGAAGGGGCTTGCACCACCCCTATCTTCCCTTTCTATAGGGAATCCCATTCTGTCCTTGCCCCCCTTCCCCCTGGGACAACAGCCTGAGAATGCCATACCTGCATGACCAGGGCCCCAACAGTTGATCTCCCCATGCTGAACTGGTTCCCCATGGATCGGTAGCTATCCGGCATGGAGAGCTTCCAGAGGGCGATGCTAACATGCTTGTGGGATGGGGGGGGGGGGTCGCCTCAGGGCAGGGGCAAGCAACTCACAGAGCTCCAGGAAGGTGTCCTTTTTCATTCTAAAGTTCTGGAGCCACTGCCGATCTCCCCAGAACTCCAAAACAATGTTGTCCCACCAGTCTGTACTGGTGTCAGACTCCAGATGCGTCATGGCATGGTGTCCAAGGCAGGGAGGCTAGCTGCAGGAGCCGTGCCCACACAGATACTAGAAGGGTCTCCCAGAAGGGCTAGGAGTTTGGTTCCTGCAGAGCCTGGGAGGCTGCATGCAGAAATTACTGCATGACTTGCAGCAAGAGCTGAAGACTGCTCGGAGGCAGCTCCGGCTCCATAGCGGAGAGTGCTGTGATGTCCAAAAGAAGGGCAACCAGAGCATGTTTCAGAGAAAATGATTTGCTGTCCCTCAGAAAGGTAGGCAAGCAAGCAGGAAAACCTGAGAAATGGCTGTCCATTTACGCACAAGCCTCAGATAGCCTCAAGCAGCAGCCACATGAAATAATTACTGACCGGATGCCCTGTCTGAATTGGTTTCAGGTGGCCTTAAATGTGATTCAGCATCCAATCAGTGTGGATACACTATTTCAAAATAGCTAAGTGCTATTTCAATATGCACTTTGTGTGTAGAGGCGCTACTTCGAAAAAAGCTATTCTGGAAAAGCTTATTCCGAAATAACTGTTCAGTGTAGACGTACCCTTACTGATCACCTATGGAAAATTTGGTTTAAGTGACAGCCCAGCATCATACAAAAATTCCGTTGCAGAGGCTCCTCCAGACCCAAGTTAACCACTGTGTACTTAATGTTCTTGCACAGGGCTCCAGGTTCATATTCAGTCTGAAACAGACATCTGACACACAAAAATTCAGCCCAAGCAATTGAAGATTGGCAAAATCATAAGCAATTGAAAACAAATTGATTTAATAGGAAGTGTCAGGCCATCTTAATAATAAAGGGTATGTCTACACTACGAAGTTAATTCGAACTAACAGCCGTTAGTTCAAATTAACTTTCACAGGCGCTACACAGGCAAACCGCTAGTTCGAACTTAATTCGAACTTGCGGAGCGCTTAATTCGAACTAGGTAAACCTCATTCTACAAGGACTAATGCCTAGTTTGAATTAAGTAGTTCGAATTAAGGGATTTGTAGACCCTTAATTTGAACTAGTGGGAGGCTAGCCCTTCCCAGCTTGACCTAGTGGCCACTCTGGCCAACACCAGGGAAACTTGTCTGCTCCCCTCCCGGCCCCGGAGCCCTTAAAGGGGCATGGTCTGGCTATGGTGCCCGTGCCAGGTGTAAGTCTGCCAGCACCCAGCCAGGAGACCCTGCACCTGGCACGGCACGAGCCAGCCACCCACTGCCACCCAGCCCTCCGCTTCTTCCCGGGACCAGGCTGGCAGCTCCCAGGAGCCTGCCTGGGGCTGCAAGAGGCGGGCGCCCTCCTGGTCTAGTGTGGATATCGTGGACCTCATCGAGGTTTGGGGGGAAGCCTCCAACATCCACGACCTTTGCACTAGGCACAGGAAAGTGACCGTCTAGGGCAGGATAGCTGCCAGCGTGGACACCCAGGAGCAGGTTTGCATGAAAATCAAGGTGGTCCAGTGAGACCCCGACCCTGAGCCCTGAGCTTAGAACATAAAAACATAAGAATGGCCGTACTGGGTCAGACCAAAGGTCCATCTAGCCAAGTAGCCTGTCTGCCGACAGTGGCCAACAGTAGGTACCCTGGAGGGGATGGACCAAAGACAATGACCAAGCCATTTGTGTCGTGCCATCCATCTCCAGCCTTCCACAAACAGAGGCCAGGGACACCATTTCTACCCCCTGGCTAATACCACTCCATGGACTAAACCTCCATGACTTTATCTAACTTCTCTTTAAACTCCGTTATAGTTCTAGCCTTCACAGCCTCCTGCAGAAAGGAGTTCCACAGGTTGACTATGTGCTTTGTGAAGAAGAACTTTCTGTTATTAGTTTGAAGCTTACTACCCATTAATTTCATTTGGTGTCCTCTAGTCCTTCTATTATGGGAACTAATGAAGAACTTTTCTTTATGTATCCTCTCCACACCACTCATGCTTTTATAGACCTCTATCATATCCCCCCTCAGTCTCCTCTTTTCTAAGCTGAAAATTCCCAGTCTCTTTATCCTCTCTTCATATGGGACCTGTTCCAAACCCCTGATCATTTTAGTTGCCCTTTTCTGAACCTTTTCCAAGGCCAAAATATCTTTTCTGGGGTGAGGAGATCACATCTGTACACAGTACTGAACATGTGGCATACCATAGTTTGATACTTCCCCTCCTCCTTCTTCCCCTGTCTTCCCCCTTCCAGCTCCCTCCTCCCGGGTTTCCTCTTCCCCTCTCCCACCTCCTTTTCCCAGTCTCCCCGAGTTTTGTTCAATAAAGAGAGTTTCTATTTTTGAACACACATGTCCTTTATTTTGTACATCAGGAAGGAGGGCTAGGGAGGGGTAAGTGGAAGGATGTGAGGGAGGAATGGGGTACAAGCCCCTGATGGGGAGGGCTGGGGTGGCTCTGCAGGCTCCTCGTGATGGAAACTCTTCTGCAGCCCCCCGATTGACCTCCTCCCCAGATGGCAGCCTGCGGCAAGTGCAGCTGGGCTGATGGCCAAGTGCTGTGATGTGCCGAGTGTGGGCATTCAGGGCACTCCAAGCCAAGACTGCTTTGCTGTCCCTCATTGAGTTGGACAAGCGAGCAGGGAACCCCTGAGAAGTGTCTGTCCAGAGTTGGGGTCTGGTCCCTTTAAGCACAGCCCTCGGCTAGCCTGAGACAGCAACTCCATGCTCAAAGTCCTAATCTGATGCCCTGTCGGCACTGCTTCCGGCCAGCATTAACCTCAGTTCAGGGTCCACTCAATGTAGACATGCTAGTTCGAATTAGCAAAATGGTAATTCGAAGTAGTTTTTAGGTCTAGATGCACTAGTTCGAATTAAGTTAGTTCGAATTAGTGCTGTAGTGTAGACATACCCAAACAGTGGTACCAGATCTTCCTATAATATATAATAAATAACAATACTTTTCACTCTCAGTTACTTCTGGCATTTTAAATCTTTAAATAATGTTGAATTTGTTGTCTGGTTAGAAAGGAAGAAAGACTAAAACTCCTTGGTGAGAGTAAGGTAACTGCCAGGCCAGACTAATGAGCTCAGAGTTGGAGCCAAAATGCTTTAGAGTGTTAATGATGAACAGATGAATCCAAGGACAACAGACAACACATACAGTTGCTATAATCTAGATAGATAAATCATGCATACACACACCCTTCAAGAACTGGAAATTTCAACCTTCATCTTTCAGATCAAAAAGCACAGGTTGTTGCCGTTTGAGATAAATCAAAATGCCTTAAAAATAATAGCCCTGATTCAGGCCAAGTTGTTATGATCCTTCAGGGTAGCAAGATGATAAAAGATACTTCGTTACTACCTTGCACTGGCTATCCATATTGCTGTTCAAAAATTTGGTTTCAATTTTTGGTGTTTCTTGTCTTGGTTTTCTTCTGATTCCCCTCTCCATATTCTCTCTTTTACATTTTTAAATGACAGTGTTTCCGTCTGTCAGAACATACATTTCTTGAAAAAAATCATAAAAATATTTGACCAAAGTCTATACTTCATAAACAACCATAATAAGGACTTTCTTTGTGAATCAAGTATCCCCAAAAATATGCAACCCCCCTAGTATTCATTATTGTGTATAAAATTGGGAACAAACATTTCATAAGGGGCTCATCAGTCTAACAGAGAAAGATCTCATATGATCAAATGACTGAAAGCTCCCTCATCCCAGACAAAGACAACAAAAATCCAACTACTGTATTGCAGTGCTTGTAATGCTGCCCCCTCATGCCCCAAACTACTAAAACCATGGGCTAGATTCTCTCCCCCACTCCAGTCCCTTTTCACTGCTCTGGAAGGTCACCTCAGCAGCTGGGAATGTTTCCAGCAAAAGAATATCTCCAGACTAGTAAAAAAAACAGCAAGCAAATGGTCTGGTAGCACTTTATAGTCTAACATGTAGATGGTATCATGTAGATGGTATCATGAACTTTCGTGGGCACAGCCCACTTCTTCAGATGACTGGAGTTATGACTAGGAGATAATAAAACTCGAAATAAATAGGAGAAGGGAAGGGGTGGGGGAGACCCACCCCCCTACCTCTATGAATAAAGTATCAAGAGAAAGGGTGCTAAATCTGAGTAGATAAAGATCAAAGTCAGATTCTGGGCAGCCTTTTTTTGTACCCTGGGTATGAGTAGCATCTCAGGGACCAATAAGGTGGGATGGCTGGAGTAAGATTACTCTCTGGCTTGTTAAGTATCAGAGGGGTAGCCGTGTTAGTCTGAATCTGCAAAAGCGGTGAGGAGTCCTGTGGCACCTTATAGACTAACAGAAGTGTTGGAGGATAAGCTTTCATGGGCAAAGACCCACTTCGGCAGATGTATGTAGTGGAAATTTCCAGTGGCAGGTATAAATATGCAGGCCAGGATCAGGCTAGAGATGACAAGGTGGATCCAATCAGGGAGGATGAGACCTACTTCTAGTAGCTGATCTGGAGGTGTGAATACCAAGAGAAGAGAAGCTGCTTTTGTAATTAGCTAGCCATTCACAGTCTTTGTTTAATCCTGAGTTGATGGTGTCAAACTTTAAGATGTAAACTTTGACACCATAAACTCAGGATTAAACAAAGACTGTGAATGGCTAGCTAACTACAAAAGCAGCTTCTCCTCTTTTGGTATTCACACCTCCAGATCAGCTACTAGAAGTGGGCCTGATCCGTCCTGATTGGATTCACCTTGTTATCTCTAGCCTGATTCTTGCCTGCATAGTTATACCTGCCACTGGAAATTTCCACTGACGAAGTGGGTCTTTGCCCATGAAAGCTTATGCTCCAACACTTCTGTTGGTCTATAAGGTGTCACAGGACTCCTTGCTGCTCTCTGGCTTGTTGACAGTCCTTGGGAAGTCATACTAGCAGGTATAATTTAAGAAGCCTCAAGGCTATTGGGTAAATTTACAACAGGATTTTTTGGGTTCCCCACTGTTGAACTCATCTGTCTGATCCTATCACCCTAACTGTGAAACCAATCTGGCAAGGGTACTCTGGGTGAAATCCTGGCTTCTCTGAAGTCAGTGGGAAAACTCCCATCAACCAATATTGCACCCTGTTGTTTTTATAGTCCCTGTCCACCATGAATATAGCTAATGGATCATACGTATATTAAGGTTGATTAAGATGTGAAGGTGTAGATCTCTGAAGCAGAAAATAAACTGAGATCACAGACTCCATTCACATAATGTAGGGCACTAAACAGCCATGACTTAAGACACAGTCCTAATATCTTCAATTAGCAGTCTCAGTGATACTATTTCAGTTAGAGAGCTCTTATTTGTTTATTTATTTTTACCAATACAGCCCCCTATTGTGGACAAAGCTATGCTTTATGTCTTATACCTTATACCAGCATAGCTTGTTCCTCTTCCTGAGGAAACTCAATCTTCAGAGTTTTTAATTACATTTCAAATCTTTCCAGAATGATTTATCATACAAAATGTGGACTTTTTTTTTCCACAGCAGCAATCCTACCCTCTTTGTAAATTATAAGCAGAATGGTGAAGCAGGATTATTCCACATGAAATGAATACCTTAGTGTCTAATCTTCTCCAGTGTGTAACCTTGACCAATGGAGTTTGAATAATAACATTACTGTAGGGGAAAAAATTCAATCTGTTTTGGGTGGAGACAAAAAATCACTTATAATTTTAAAAGTAAACAATTTTGATCCATTTAATGAGTTTAAAATGGGTTCTTTCCCAGTAAGCGATTGTAGCAAATATATGTTTATCACAGTTTGACAGCAATAATAAACTGAAAGTTATGAAAAGAAAAAGAGAGCGAAAAAGAAGCAAGCCTTTTTTTCAATCCAATATGTGTGATTAGAGCTCATGTGAACTTCTAACAGCTTCCTTTCAGTGACAGACCTGATTAGCTCAGGGAAAGGCAAGGGGAGGAAGAGATGGGGGTTGAGGGTGAATGTATCCCACACCCTCATTCTCAAGGGGAGAGCGGTGCTTTGTCAAAGGAGCTTCCTTGCTGTCTGGAGGGCACATGAGTAAACAAAACAGCAGTCACGCAATTCATGGGAAAGAAAACATAAAATGTTTGAAAACCTGGCACTTGGCAGTGTGAGATCCATCCTCACTACCGGAGGTTCAGAACACAGGGGTCGGGAAATTGGGAGCTTCGAGCCCCCCACATGCAAAGAAAGATCATGACTTGAGGAAAAAGGCAAATAAATTCAAAGCAGCCGTTCAGTTCTTCACTTCCTGAGTTGTCATCGTGTGTGTGTGTGTGTGTGTATCAGAAAATCACTCATCCGCAGAAACCTTGCCATGAAATAGAAAGGTTTGGGGCCAGTTGCATCAGTTTACTGTAACTCCAGCCCTTTAAAAAGTCTTAAACAATTACATTAATCCTCACTGAAGAGAAGGTGGGAGATTATGGCACTACAGTAAAAATATCTTCAAAAATAATTATATAATAGTCTGGTTTCAATACTCACAAATTTTTTTTACTTCAGATTTCCTAGAAAGCCTAAGTGGAGAATGTTTTGTTTTCCAAAACAAGACTGACCTGCTTGGTATAATTTCAGACATAAGCAAAAATAACAAGATACACCATTATTTACAATTTGACTTTGTGTCAAATCTTGCTATCTTTAATGTTGTAAAGCACCCAGGCAGGCCCAGGCCCTGTAGTTTCCAGCTGTAAAAAACATTTAGGAATTTCTTCAAAACTCAGTGGCTTTCTAAACAAGTGTACATGTATGCTTTTATTGATTTGCTCAGGAGAATAAGGGCTAAATCAGTGGTTAGAAAGTTAAAACTTAAGGCAAATACTTACATAAGAACATAAGAATGGTCATACTGAGTCAGACCAAAGGTCCATCTAGCCCAGTATCCTATCTGCCATCAGTGTCTAATACCATATGCCCAAGAAGGGGGGAACACAACAGGGAATTATCATATGATCCCTCTCCAATCATACATTTCCAGACAAACAGATGCTACGGACACCATTCCTACCCCATCCTGACTAATAGCCATTGATGGACCTAACCTCATGAATCCATCTAACTATTTTTTGAACTTGTTAAAGTCTTAGTCTTCACAACATCTTCTGGCAAGGAGTTCCACAGATTGACTGTGTGCTGAGTGAAGAAAAACTTCATTTTGTTTGCTTTAAACCTGCTGCCTATTAATTTCATTTGGTGACCCCATAGTTCCTATATTGTGGGAATAAGTAAGTAACTTTTCCTTATTTACTTTTTTCACACTAGTCATGATTTCATAGACCTCTTTCACATCCCCCCTTAATTTCCTCTTTTCTAAGATGAAAAGTCCAAGTCTTTTTTAATCTCTCTTCATATGGGACCCGTTCCAAACCCCTATTCATTTTTGTTGCTCTTTCCTGAACCTTTCCAATGCCAATATATCTTTTTTTGAGATGAGGTGACCACATCTGTATGCAGTATTCAAGATGTGGGAGTAGCATGGTTTTATATAGAGGCAAAAAGATATTCTCAATCTTATTCTCTATCCCCTTTTAAATGATTCCTAACATTCTGTTTCCTTTTTTGACTGCTGCTGCACATTGAGTAGATGTTTTCAGAGAACTATCCACAGTAACGCAAAGATCTCCATCTAGAGTAGTAACTAAATTAATCCCCATCGTGTCATATGTATAGTTGAGATTATTTTTTCTAATGTGCATTACTTTACATTTATCAACATTGAATTTCATTTGGCATTTTATTGCCCAATCACTTAGGGTATGCCTACACTACCCTCCTAATTCGAAATAGGAGGGTAATGTAGGCATACCGCAATTGCAAATGAAGCCCGGGATTCGAATTTCCCGGGCTTCATTTGCATAAGCGGGGCACCGCCATTTTTAAATCCCGCTCGTTCGAACGCTGTGCGCGGCTACACGGGGCACGAACTAGGTAGTTCGAACTAGGATTCCTAGTTCGAACTACCTAGTTCGTGCCCCATGTAGCCGCGCGGCACGGGGTTTGAACAAGCGGGGATTTAAAAATGGCGGCGCCCCTCTTATGCAAATGAAGCCCGGGAAATTCAAATCCCGGGCTTCATTTGCAATTGCGGTATGCCTACATTACCCTCCTATTTTGAATTAGGAGGGTAGTGTAGACATACCCTTAGTTTGGTGAGGTCCTTTTGAAGCTCTTCACAGTCTGCTTTGGTCTTAACTATTTTGAGCAGTTTGGTATCATCTGCAAATTTTGCCACATCACTATTTATCCCTTTCTCTAGATCATTTAAAAGTAAGTTAAATAGGATAACTTCTACATAATAGGTGGAATTCTGGCCCCATCAAAGTCAATAATTAAATTTCCATTAGGTATAGGATTTTAACCAACAAGGTCAAACTGCTGAAATGACGAGTTACCCTTTACTCTCTCTTAACTAAGCAAAATGCTTACTGGCTTCATAGGAGTTATATCCACTTACAGTTGTGTGAATTTGACCTCCGAGTTGCTGAATTAAGATCATTCAGTGTCTAATGAATTTGGGAAATTAGTTTAAAATCAAGAAAATAAAATTCAACAAAGACAAGTGCAAAGAACTACATTCAAGAAGGATAAATCAAATGCACAAATAAAATGTGGAATAAATCCAGCAACTTTTTGACTAGCCAAAGGATCTCGGGTTATTGTGAGTCACAAATTGAATATGAGCCAGCAACATAAGGTAGTTTCAAACATAGTTAATATCATGCAGTAGTATATTAACAGGATTGTCCTATGCAATATGGGTGATAATTTTCTCATTCTGCTCAGCGTCAGTGAGTTCCAGCCTTAAGTCTACATTCAAGAAAGATCTGGACAAATTGGACATAGCCCAGAGGAGAACATCAACAAAAAGATGTTTACAAATTCTGGTTGATGAACAAAGGATAAAAACCTGGATAAAAACCTGGATATGTGTAGTCTTGAGAAAAGGTGACTTAAGAGGGGCTGATAACACATTGAAGGATTCTAATATGTTAAGGGCTATTATAGAAAAGTTTAATTGTTCTCCATGTCCACTGAAGATGGGATGAGAAAGATCATCTGAATCAGCAGCAAGGGAGATTTAGGATAGACCACAAGAAATATCTTTCTAACTCTAAAGAAAGTACTGAACTGGCATAAGCTTCCAAGGGATGTTTTGGAATCCCAGACATTAGAGGGTGGCAAGAACAGGTTAGACAAACAGCAACCAGAAATGTCTGTATATGCTTGATCCTGATTCAGCATGGTGGGCTGGACTGGAGAATCTCTTGAAGTCCCTGTTTGCCCTGCACTGCTAGTAATCGGTATTGTGAATTCTTCCTATAGTAAACTGGATATTTTTTCTTCATGGGAGAGATCTTCACTGCAGCTGGGAGCATACTTTCCAATATAGGTAGACAGATGTTCTAATTCTGCTTGAGCCAGCATGCTAAAAACAGCAGTCTCACAGTAGCTGGGGATAGTGCAGCTGACCACCTGAATACAAACCCTTTGGGACCCCTGACTTTACTGCTGTTTTTAACATGATAGTTTGAGCAAAGCTAGCATGTGACTGTCTGCCTGCCCTGGGTAGACAGGAACCATAGCCCTGGTTCATGTCTAACTTTACAACTTTCACTCTCTTGCATAGTAAATGACAAATGTATTTTCATTACATTGTTCAACTTCATTAGCCATGCATCTGGTCTGCAGATATGCCTGTATGCACTGGGTAAGTTTAACACATTGATGTGTCTTACTGCATTTGTGGTTATGTACCTACTCTTCTGCTGTCCTCTGGGTGTGTGGTTTTTTTTTAACATATGTATGTCCAGACCAGAAATAATATTAATTATAAAATCTAAAGTACTTGAAGGCCACTTTAAAAAATGGGGGTTCTGATTTTATTTTGGGATGTTTAGTGTAAAGATAACCAAAATATCTCAGATTGTGAACTTCAAAATTGAACCAACATCAGTGGTCATTAAAAAAATATTTTCATTAATTTAATAAACTGTCTGTCCGATGGGGCCATGGAAGTTAAGAAAAACTGGTTAATCAAAGTGAGACAGAAATTCAGATAAAATTCATAATTTTCTTTTTCTTCCCAGTGTTCCTGTATCTTAAAGAAACTCCTCTACCACTGTAATGACCCTCAGCTCAATGAGGGTATGTCTACACTACCCCGCTAGTTCGAACTAGCGGGGTAATGTAGGCATACCGCACTTGCAAATGAAGCCCGGGATTTGAATTTCCCGGGCTTCATTTGCATAAGCGGGGAGCCGCCATTTTTAAATCCCCGCTGGTTCGAACCCCGTGTAGCGCGGCTACACGGGGCTCAAACTAGGTAGTTCGGACTAGGGTGCCTATTCCGAACTACCGGTACACCTCATTTCATGAGGAGTAACGGTAGTTCGGAATAGGAACCTAGTCCGAACTACCTAGTTCGAGCCCCGTGTAGCCGCGCTACACGGGGTTCGAACCAGCGGGGATTTAAAAATGGCGGCTCCCCGCATATGCAAATGAAGCCCGGGAAATTCAAATCCCGGGCTTCATTTGCAAGTGCGGTATGCCTACATTACCCTCCTAGTTCGAACTAGCGGGGTAGTGTAGACATACCCTGAGTTAGTAGTCTTATCACAGTTTCTAAAGGGCAACTGACCCCAACACAAAAGTCATAATGACCATTACCACTAGTTGCACCTTTGCTTGCAACTTCAGCTGACATCATGGACTGGATTGACCGTGGGAAATAAATGAAGATTAGGAGTATTAAAAAAATCACTCCCTAAAATGACATACCTTTGACAGCAAAATCCTTAGTATACATGCAATCATATCAGCAAACATTCCTTTTGCCAGTAGAGCTTATTTAGTTTTGGGAACTGATATAAGCTACACCAACTAAACAAAAACAAACAAACAAACAAACTCAACAACCTGTTCTGCTGGTATAAACTGCCTTTCCACAAGGCACCTAGTGCTGGCCATTGTCGGTAGACAGGATATAGGGCTAGATGGACCTTTGGTCTGACCCAGTATAGCCATTCTTATGTTCTTATGTTCTAAGAATAAAAGGAAAAACTTTGTAGCACTTTAAAGACTAACAAGATGGTTTAATAGGTAATGAGCTTTCATGGGCCAGACCCACTTCCTCAGATCAAATTCTGGAAGAGAATTGGCATAAGCATATATACCAAATGAATATATAGATGGTCATGCCAATTCTCTTCCAGAGATGGACAAAGCTGTGCTGTCAGAAGGCCCTAGTGGAGACAGGCTCTAGGCACCAGCAAATCAAGCACATGTTTGGGGCTGCATATTTCCAGAGGCAGCATTTCCAGGTAAGCAGCTGCCCCTGGCAATGCCCGGCTCTTCCCTGCCCCACTGATTTTAAAGGGCCACAGGAGATGCCACTACCCGCTGCTCAGTGCTGGCACCATGAGCGACTGGAGCCTGCTGGCTGCCCTGTGCCTTCTGCTGCTGTCCGGCTCCACCTCCTACTTCGGATCAGCCCTGCCTGCAGGAGGCTGGGGCAGATTTGTGGGGGGATGGCCCCGGTGCAGTAAGCGCAGTCTCCCCTCCGACCAGGTCCATGGCAGCTGCAGTGGGGCCGGGCACCCGCCGGGGCCCCTGCACTCTGGGCATGGCCATGCAGACCACATTGGACAAGGCCCTGCAGGCACTGGAGACGCTGCAGGTACTGGTGGAGTTACAAATTGTTTGTAATTGTGATTTTGTTAAAATTAAATGAGTACACTAGTAGGAAATTGTTTTATTTCACTAACTAAAAATTTTCTGTTTTCATTTTTTTAAAATTTTAAACAGTCAAAACAAAACAAAACATTGTAAAGTGAAAATATATAAAAGCCACCAAAAAAAGGGGGGGAGCGGCCAAAAATTTGGGGAGGCAAAAAACCTAGAGCCAGCCTTGGACATAGCTATAGTGCCAAGACTGCAGTTTACTCATGGGAGATAGTTTGATGATACTGGTGTAAATGCAGCATTGCCTATGCAAGTTCATCCATCCTAGGAGCACTTTACCAGAACCAATATTCCTATTTTGAGAAAGTGTCCTAATATAGATGTAGCGCAAGTGAATACAAGTCCTTTTTAAGTATGCTAACATTGCCAATGCTCTACTTATTCTGTAGCTAAACAGAAGACATTAGTTGATCATATTTTTCATCTAGCTTATTTCATCAGCACCAAATCTACTTTAAAAGAGCACTTGAAGGTTGTCAAGAGTTGTCTACAATCCTGAAGGTTGTAAACACTTCATTGCTTCATGCCTCAAAGGCCTCCATGGAAATGACTTTGCTATGCCACATTGTTTAAAGATGGCAATTAAAAAAAATCAATATCCTATGAAATGGAAGAGCATGCAAAGGAATGCAATGGTTTACCCAACCATCCAGACATGCACAAAAGTTTGAGCAAATAATTGAGTAAGTGAGAAATACTTTTGCAGATTCAGACTAACACGGCTACCCTTCTGATACTCATATCAGAAATGTCCCATAAATTAAACCTTCAACAAAGACATGACCAGGTTTAAAGAAAAGATTTGAATAAGCCCCCTAAACACAATGTGTTCCCAAAAGTGGCATTACCTATACAGAAAGTAGTGTACTTAATATATTCAAGACACTTCAAGATTTGCACATAGGACTAATGTCTTTCTTACAAATGGAACCTCAGGGGAAAATGAAATAATAAGAGATTAAAAAAATAGTCATGTATGGAAATGTTAAAATCCTCTCAGATAATAGGCATGACATGTTCTAGTAGGAGATTAGAGTTCAATGTTCTTATTGTTCTCTCCAGACAGCCCTAATTTGTTTCCAATTAGAAGAAAATGTATTGCAACTGACTTAACAGACCAGAGTGGTCACAGGAATATGGGCCTTGTGTGTGAACTTACCACAGAAATCTGTTCTCTCTTGTGTTACTTTGTCATGAAAATTTGTCCCTCCCCAATTGTTGGCCCTGTCTTTTTTTTTTCCCCTATAGGATATCATTGGTGAGAGAACATATTGACTCAAACATCACTTCAACCACTTTAGATACCACTACAGAGGAGAGGATTTGTAGTTGCTCCGGTGGAAACAATAATGAAGTAATTGAAAACAATTATCATACTATACTTAAGCCACTTGTAACAGGCTGTAAAGATCTTGCATGAGAATTATACAATGTTCAAAGATTAATGAACTTCTGTTCTCAATGTGTTTTTTTCCAGGGAGTTGTTAATGCCCCTAATCTTTAATACAAAAATGTTTTCTGTGCTATTGTAAGAGCGGGTAATTGTTTCCTTATGAGTCTAATCTTTCTGATGCCTGTGCAGGGTGGTGTGAGTCACTGTGAACACTGCAGGGAAAGGGAAAGCTGAGAAAGGGAAGAGCAGACTCAAAGATACAATAACAGACACTTTCTTCGAGGTGACCCTTTCCTCCACCCTCCATGTAAAAGTTGGGAAATGCCTTTAATACATTTTCCCTGCTTGCTAAGCTGTATTTAAAAGGTCAGGCCACCGGAAAAAAATGTGGATGTTAACATCTCAAAAGGGAAACCACTTCGAGAAACCTAAATGAAAAAATACTAAGCTCACACTCAGAGAGTCCATTCAATTCCCTTTGGATGTGTGACATTCACATCAGTAAAGCAGGTTAACCCTTTGATTGCAGAGATCATCTCTGCAGTAATATGGACATTCATCTGATTTCAATGGAATACAGAGCTATTCACCTGTTGATCTCTAGTTTGAGTGGACAGTGACTTTTGGTGATCTGTGAGAAATTAGTTGGGGAGTTCACAATAGACAGGTGTCCACACAACACAGAACCCCAACTATAATAGGCAATGACAGTTGTTACATTTGTAGGCAGATTTAGGGAATTTAGAGGTGGTATAATCAGATTAGAAGTATCATATACAGTTTGTTTCCAGTACTATTATCTGACATATTTCACCAGCACTAAAATCACTATTAAAAAGAATGTGTCTGTTTATCTGCTTCAAAAATGGCAGGAAGCTACCAGGAATTATGGGAATGTATCCATGTGACAGCACTTTGAGTTATAGAATAGCAAATAAATAGAAGGGAGAACAGAGGTGGTGATCTGGAAACATTACTGTTGGAAAGATAAGGAACCCTGTAGCTGGAATAATTGGAAAGGTAGAGAATGTGAAAAGGGGAAACAGCTGTGAATTTTTAGAGGAAGAAATGACAAAACATATTTTTAAAGGACACAGCCACGTCACTCTGTTAACCTTTGTAACTCTTTCTAGTGTACTTTGGTCTTAACTATCTTGAATAATTTTGTATTATCTGCAAACTTTTCCACTTCCACTCCATTGTTTACTCCTTTTCCCAAATAATTAATGAATATGTTGATCAGAGCTGGTACCAGTACAGATCCATGAGGGACACCATGATTTACAATTTTGACCATTGTGAACTATATATATGTATACTTTGGTTTCTCTCTTTAAACCATGTACTGATTCATGAGAATATGACCTCTGTCTTATTCTATGACTTCTTACTCTGCTTAGGAGCTTTTCTTGAGGGATCTTGCCAAATGGTTTCTAAAAGTCCAAGCACCTGGTATCCACTTGATTGTCCTTGTCACATGTTAATTCTTTGAAGGGGTCAACAGATTGGTCAAGCATGATTTCCCTTTACAATAGCTGTGTTGAATCTTTCCCCAACACATTGTGTTCATCTATGCATCTGACAATGCTGTGCTTTTATAATTTCAACCAGTTTGCCTGCATAAACTTTGTGTCCCTTTAAAAAAAATCTACACTACATTAGCTGTCTTCCAGGCATTTGATATGGATGCTGATTTAAGTAATAGGTTGCATGCCCCCATGAATATTTCCACAATTTCAGTACCCAAGTTTCTTCAGAACTGTTGGGTGAATTCCAAAACCTCCTCTACTGATGTCTCAGCCTGGAGAAGTTCTACATATTTGTCACCTAAAAAGAATGTCTAAGGCTGTGTCCAGACTCAGGGTTTTTTTCGGGAAAAGTAGCCTTTTTCCGAAAAAACTTCCCCTGCGTCCAGACTCAAGCCGCGTTCTTTTGAAATTAAATCGAAAGAACGCAGCTTTTCTTTCGATGGCGGTAAACCTCATTCCACGAGGAAGAACGCCTTCTTTCGAAAGTTCCTCTTTCGAAAGAAGGCATTCTTCAATGTAAATAGGGCTTCTTCAAAAGAGAGCATCCAGACTCACTGGATGCTTTCTTTCGAAAAAGCAAGCCGCTTTTTCAAAAGTTCAACGTGCAGTCTAGACGCTCTCTTTCGAAAGAAACTTGCAGTCTAGACATAGCCTAAGGTATGAGAAACTCCTTCACATCTTCTTCAATGAAGAACAAAGCAAATCATTGACTTAGCTTATTCACAATGTCTTCCTTGAGTGCTCCGTTAGCTGTCCAGAGGCCCTCCCAGGATATGGCAAGATTCCTGCTTGTACTAAAATGTACTTAAAATCCTGTTAGTTTTTATGGGTTTTTCTCATGGGTTTTTCAGCTTCATTTTTTGACTGCCTAATTGTACTTTAACACTTGACTTACCAGATTTTCTAATCACTTTCTATTTTTCTTGGTAGGATTTGTCTTCTAAATTTTAAAGGATACCTCTTTGCCTTTTAAGCACCTATTTTACTCAGTTGTTTTGCCAATGTGGCATATTTTGTCCTTTTACTGTTTTCCTTTATTTGATATATATTTAGTTTGAGCCTCTATTATGGGGTTTTTAAAAAGTATACATGTGGCTTGCAGGCATTTCACTCTTCCATCTAGTCCTTTTCATTTCCATTCCACTAGTTTTTTCATTTTTGTGTAATTCCCTTCTTTGAAGTTAAATGATACTACAATGACTTTCTTTTGTGCTTCACCTCCTGCAAGTTTGTTAATTATACTGTGGTCATTATTCTTTGATTGGCTGAGCTACCGTCATCTCTTGGACCAGTCGGTACTAAATCAAGAACTGACTCTCCTCTGGTAGGTTCCATAGCTAGCTGATCCAAGAAGCAGACATTAAAGATGTCCATAACTTTTTTCTCCATGTCTTTCCCTGAAGTGAGCAACATGCAGTCAGCGTGGAGACAGTTGAAATCCCCTATTATTATAGGGTTTTCTTTTTTTTGAGTGTCTATGTCCCTAAGTTTTTCACTGTCAACATCCTGGGGAAGTTGTCAGTACAATATTCCTACTCCTAAACTCTATTATTCAAATATGACATTTCTATTTTTACATTCTTTTAAGATTTTATTATATTTGACTCTATGGTTTTTTTCATGTATAAAGTCACGCCTCCATCAGCACAACCTACTCTGTCTTTCCTATATATTTTGTATCCTGGTATTACCATACCCCATTATTATCATTGTTCCACCAAGTTTCTGCAATGCTCATTAAATTAATATCCCCATTTAATAACAAGCACTCAAGTTCACTCATCTTAGCATTTAAACTTTAGCATTTGTATAAAAGCACTTATACTATTTGTCAATATTTAATTGTCTGCCTTTATGTGAAATAATTGAATGAAAATATTTCTTTCATTTGACTGTTTCCCATCAGTTCCTACCTGTAGTTTATATTCTAGTAAAGGAGAGAGGAAAAAAAGTTGTTAGAGTATTCCCTTTAAGAATTCTTCCTCTAACTGCTCCTGCACTTGGGATTGGAAACATTTCAGATGATATTACATTGGAGGTCCTGGATTTCAATCTCTTTCCTAGCAGCCAAAATTTAGCTTCCTGGATATCAATTCGACTTTCCCTATATCAATGGTATCTACATATACAATGACCACCAGCATGTTGCCTGCAAAGAGCAATACAGATGTTTTATTTTCTTTATTTTCCCCCCTGACGTATATAAGGGATTCATATGTTATTTTCCAACCTGCTGTATTTGCACCTATGGGGTAGTTATTAGTTAGGTAACAAAGTGCTAAACTTTCCCTGTTACTTTGCATTTGGATAGAGGATTGAAAAAATGTAATTTGGGGTTATTTGTTAGAGATGGGGTTATGCTTAATTGATGGGGCAGGAACCAGACCTAGTGGGCAAATCCAAACCACAGATTAGAGCCAGAATCAGGAACTAGTAGCTATGCCAAGGATTGGGGATGGAATAAAAAACAAGATTATGCTGAAGAAACTGGACTTGGGAGCAAAGTGAGGTGGGGGACTGAGCAGGAGCAAGGTGGGGGAATGGGACCAGGAGCAGGACAAGAAGTAGGGTGGAGCAAGACAGTAGCATGGCTCGGAGAAGCAAACAGAAGAAAAATTCACAGTTGTGCCGGCTTGATCACACTGAACAGCCAGGTAACTGTTGCTGCTGGGCATAAAATCCAGACAGTTACCTTTCCTGAGCAGCCAGGTGATGAAGTCACTCAGGTAGCCTACTGTAAGCCAGCTGTTCCTGTTGAGTTGCCAAGAGATTAATTGTGCTGCAGACTCTGATCCCTGATGCTATCTTATAGTCTCTCTCCTTACCTTGCCCGTGCAATTACCAGGTTTGTTGTTACTTCTTCATATTGCAGTTCCCACCATTGCAATGCTGAGTGGGCAATTCAGCTGAAGTCATAGGCTAACCAAATAAACCAGTGGTCTCCAACCTTTATAAGCACAAGATCACTTTTTCAATTTAAATGAAATCCTGGATCTACTTGAAACCCAAATACACTTGCCCTGCCTCCTTCTATGCCTCTTCTCCCTGGCCCAGCTCTACTCAATCCATCTCCCCTCACATCCCCATCCTCACTCACTTTCACCCGACTGGGGTAGAAAGTTGAGGTGCAGGCTCTGGTTGTGGGCCAAGGGGTTTGGAGTGCAGTAGGGGCTCTAGGATGAGCTTGGAACAGGGTTTCAAGGTGCAGGAGAGGCTCAGGGCTGGGGAAGGAGTTTGGGATGTGAGTTCCGGCTTGGCACTGCTTTCCTCAGGTGGCTCCTGGGCAATGGAGCACTAGGGCTAAAATAGGCTCGCCCCTGCCTTGGCGCTGTGCCACTCTTAAAAGTGGCTCCTGAGGGTAATGGGCATGTGACTCTGTGCTCTTTTTCCCATCTGCAGTCACCACCCTTACACTCTCGTGGACGTGCCCTTCAGAGCCAGATCAGCCCTGGGCTGGGAGAGGAGGTGGGGATGGGAGCCTTGCCCTGCAAACCCCTGGTGCTTTTGATGCTTCCACCTCTTCCCACCCATGATATCTGTCCCATCTACTCTCCTTTCCGGAGCAGGGCCTGTTTCTCCACATTCCACATCTTTCCCCTATTGGCCAGGATTCTCTATTCCTGGCCAATGGGAGCTGCAGAGGCAGTGCCCGGAGGCAAGGACAATGTGTGGAGACCCCCTGCCCTGCTTCCTCCAAAGCCACAGGGACATGTCAGCTGCTTCCAGGCAGACCACAGGTTCAGGGCATGGGAAGAGTCTGCCTTATCCCTCCTGGACTGTTACTTGTCAATCTCCTAATTTGAATGCAGGAGCCTCCAGGAGAATAAGCCAATTCTTGGAAATTCATGGCCATTGTTCCATACATGGATGGAAATAATTGTAGGGAATGAATTTTGTTATGTACACCAATATTGAGGTAATGAGCAGATGTGCACCATCAGGAGAAACCAAAAACCTAGACAGAATATATGCACAGACCAAGTCAAAAACCTAAAATAATACACGCTGAAAAAAAAAGTTAAAAAAAATAACAACAGCAGCCACACAAGTGTATGTTGAGTCATGAGGTGAGCGTGAAGGACAGAGTGTGTTTGTGTGACTGACAGAAATACACAAGGGCTGCGTCTAGACTGGCATGATTTTGCGGAAATACTTTTAATGGAAAAGTTTTTCCATTAAAAGTATTTCCGCAAAAGTGCGTCTAGATTGGCAAGTGCCTTTGCGCAAAAGATTTGCTTTTGCACAAAAGCATTCATGGCCAGTCTAGAAGCGATTTTGTGCAAGAAAGCCCCGATCGACATTTTAGCCATTGGGGCTTTTTTGCGCAAAACAGTTCTTCCCTGTCTACACTGGCCCTCTTGCACAAGTATTCTTGCACAAGAGGGCTTTTTCCCGAGCGGGAGCGTAAAAGTATTTGCGCAAGAAGTACTGATTTTGTACATTACAGAGTCAGTTCTCTTGCACAAATTCAAGCGGCCAGTGTCGACAGCGGGCAAGTTTTTGCGCAAAAGTGGCTACTTTTGCGCAAAATCTTGCCAGTCTAGATGCACCCATGATGTGTGGGAGTGACAGGGATTTGCATTGCCCCTATAAGATATGGTAAGCTCATTCAGACATAGGAGCAGCTGCCAGCAACTTCTTTCCAACTTGAGTCCTATCGTGTGTTCTTCTGTGGAGATGAGTACAGAGATAGAGCTGGGGAACACCCTGACATCATCACCTCCCCCTCTTCCTTCTCCAACCTGCACAGCAAGCAGGAGGTTCCAAAGGGGCAGCTCTAAGGAAGAGGGCAGGAGAAGTATGGATCACCTGTTAGAGGCTCAAATATCTACCAGTAGTAAAGGGAGACGTGGCTCTCCACACACTATACCAGAATTCACACATTGAAGTGAATGCAAGGATTAAGATGCTAGAACTTTTGCTTAAAAAAACCCCACCCTTTATATCTTGATATTGCATTCTCAACCTATTGTGGCACTACACCACATCAAACTGCTGCAACTCAGTATCTTCATGATGTGAAGTTCTTGTCATCCTAAAGGTGTTCACCTCCCAGGGATGAGAAGGAGTCTGTAGAAAATTGTACAGATAGAATAGGAAGTGCAATATACGGCTTTAAATTGCAACTTGTTGTAGATGAAAGGAGTAGAGGTTTTTTGTATTGGAACTCAGCATTGTTGAAGGAATTCATCCTATAGGGTTGGAAATCATCTAAAGCATAGGTGGAATTTTCAACATCCAGAATTGTATATACTGCCAATATTTTCAAAGGGCTGCAACATACACTGATATTTTAATGCTGGAAATACCAGTGTACACTAACGGAGAATATGGGAGCTCTGATAGTGGTGATGTGTTTGGTATGGAAATTTAGATACAGCAAAGGGGTTTTGAAATAAAAGTAGTTAAGACCAACCAGCTAATATACTGGCTACCTATGGCCTTAGGTGAGATTTGAACCTAAGTTTAAGGGCTTATGTCTCCGAACAATGCCATATTAGTGAAATACCACATCCAAAGTAATATAATAGCTTTGCTTGGTACAGTGAGATATTCTCATGTTAAATTCTAAGAGAAAAATTGCTAAATTGATATTACCAGCTTCATATTGTATACATAGCATCAGCTTCAATACAGATCATATGTAGTCAGAATATAATGCATAATATTGATCTTGTTTTTTTTCCCAGTCTGCACATTAGCTTCTAGCCTTGATCTTAAGAGTTAAGATGGATGTTAGGCATTATTATCTAGCAGAAAGGATAAAAAATCAATTTTATCTCCCAGTGCTTCATTCCCTCATCTTCCAGAGCCCAAGCACTGGGGCTGTAACACCCACCAGCATGAAATCATTTATAAGCTGGAGTTATGACAACTTTTGGCACAGGAATACATTACTATATGTTCCCTGATGCTCATGAAATCAAATTTCTGATTAAAGATACTAAAAGAGTATGGCAACCAATCAACTGTTTTAATGGGAGTAATAATTTCATAAAGCATCACAGTCCATGAGGGTGGTAGCAGCATCCAGGTGGAGGGAATTATGAGGTAAATATGTTTTCCAGTAAGACTGATGGTGATAAGTTATTATGTGAAATAATGTTGTGTGTTCTTTGTCTCTTATTTACATTTTAAAGGTGACCTGTAGAGGCAAAGTCTGAAAATTCCAGAAACTTTAGCCTGAGCTTCACCAAACTTCACCTAAAATTTGTAGTTTTTGAAGGAGTGTAGTTTAGTACATAGAACAACAGGACTTTTGAGTTCTGTTTCCAGACAATTTGCTCTAAAGGCACTGGTATTGCTGGTCTTGAACATCCTCAACTGCTGTTAAAGTCAGTAGGTGCAACAGTGTCAGGTGCCTCTGAAAATTAGTCTCTTAGCTCCTCTGTGATTTATTTTTTCAGTGTCTGTAAATGGGGACAGTAATAGCAATACCTACCTCACTGAGAGATGAGGATGGGGGCTGCTACTGCATGAGATTTAATGTTTGCAAAATTACTTTGAGAGCTTCAAAAAGAAGGTGCTCTAAGTGAAAAGTAATAAAGATGAGCTCCCAGAAGAAAACTTGCTCTGAAACTCAGCACCGACTTAAACTTTGGAGAGATTTGAATCAAGATCCAAGCATCCCACCTGAAGCTTCTGGGATAGGCCAAAGTAAAACAGCAAAGGGTGACCCTGTAAATAGTTTGACTGTACTTAATTATCTTCATGCTTAAAAATAAGTACAGGTATAAATGTTGACGTCTCAGAGCTCATATCCAGACAGATTTTGGTGCCAGATACAGAGTTGAACTTCACATCATGGGTCTCATATTGTACCATTATTAATGATTATTATTAATAATGTTTATAAACAGATCCTGCCTATTATAACATTCCTGATTCCTTTCTGTGGTCAGGCTTGGTGCTCCAGCATAGACATAGAAATGGCAATGCCACTGCATAGTGCATGATACAATGCATTACATTAGACCAGGGGTGGCCAACCCATTCTGGACAAAGAGCCAAGATCCAGCTGGATCCAGCACGAATAGCTGGTGCAAAAAGTTGTAGAGCAAAATAAAAAAGAGCCATTTTGATCCGGACGGCTCCCCTGCCCCAGTGAGCACAAGGGAGCTGGGAGGCATGGGCTGTGTTCAGAGGGTACAGGGGTGGCTTTGCAAGCCATAGGTTGGCCACACCTGCATTAGATTTACAGTTGGCTGGCTGTGCCGGGGAGTGAATGTGTAATCTTAACGAATCCTTTCTGGATCTCAGAAAATTTTGATTCAGATTCATTTTAAATTTGAGGCATAGAGGTGGGGAGCAGTGGCAATGTTTCTTATTGTATTGGAACTAGATCAGTTATCTTATTGATAAGTTCTTTCAATTACATTGGAAGACTGGACCAGCATACAGGTTTGGAGGACAAACTGGCCACTTTCTGACTCACTGCTCTGTGCTGTATTTTAGGCTCCTTAGCTTTAGCTGATGGTCTGGGCCTGTGTCTCCTTGTCTGTCCTAATCTTTTAAAATATCTTTAAGTCATTCCTCCATTCATCCTTCATGATTTAATTTACAGTATATAGACCCATATTTTCTTTTAGCTCCAATAGTGCATCTCTATGTTAACTCCACTAAAGTCTGATTTACACAGATTTGTTTCATTGAGTGACATCAGTATAAGTGAAGGCAGGACTGAACCATTTTCCCCTTTCTTCATTGGTTTAACATCCTAATTGGCTTATGCTTGTATATAAGACAGTCTTATGTCATATTGACCATAAAATGTTAATAAAAATGGAACAGGAAAAATTATCAAGCTCCATTAACATTATTTAACCAAGTTGATTATACTCCTAAAAAGCAATCATGCTAACTGCAGGCTGACCAATAAAGTAGTGGGACCTTATCAAGAAAAAGAGAGTGAGAGTGAGAGCAAGCTTGATTGTGCTTTCACTTAAAATAGTGTAATGAGGAATAGCTGTATTGGAAGGAGAATTTATTTCCACTGGTCAGCAATGTTACTGACCGCACACAGTTTCAAGGTTGTAGAGCATTAGTGATTACATATTTGAAAAGATGAAACTGTTCACTGATATGAAGAACACCTTTGTTATGATAGTTGTACCTTTAAAAATCCAATTTGCTATTTGGGATTGGCTTACAAATCACAGTGTTTAGATAATAATAAATCTGTGTGTGTGTGGGGGGGGGGGGTCTTTTTCTCTGCCTTCTTATTTCTGAACCTTTAAACCACACCTAGGTCATGTTGCCAAAACCATAAAAGCTAGAAATATATATTTGTGAGTGAAAGATGAGGTTGTCACCTTAATAACATGACTCCAGGAGCTGGGCATGCCGCAGCATACCAAATATCACAAGCGTCATGCAGTTTATGTTTTTATTTAATCTTTATATGACACTCATTTTAGAAAGTAAAACTGGGAAATCTAGTAGAATATGTTTATATTTAGTCAGTTTCATGACCAGGTTCTCATTCATTGGCATGCAGTGTCATTCTGAAAAGGGTTTTCCTTTCGTGCTTGTGTGCATCTAAAATTAAATCATAGTATAGAATTTAATAGAGGTTTATTTCCTAACTATAGAAATCTATAGATTAGTCTATCATTCTGTAGAAAATTGATCACTTTCTTTTTGAAAGCTCAACTTTTAGGGTATGTCAACACTACTGATTTTGTCAGAAAATCAGACATTTTTGTGACAAAACTTGATGAACATCCACACTGAAATCATATTCTTCTTCAAGAAAATTAAAAAGAAAACAGAGAGGTTTTTCTGGCATCTGTAATCCTCATTCTATGAGGAAGAAGCCTTTTTATGAAAGAGTTCTTTCGCAAAAAGGCATGAGTAGATGGGGAAGAGGGAGTTCTTTTGGAAGAAGAGGAAAGAGGAAAAAGAACAGGTGCCCTGGTGGCCATTCTGTCCATAGCAATCACAGCTTACATGCGAGAGAGCGTCTGGATGCTCTCTTTGAAAAAAGCAGATCACTTTTTTTGATGCACTTTTGCTGTGTAGATGCTCTCTACTGGAAAAAGTTTTTTTGGAAGATCTCTTCCGAAAAAAGCTTCTTCTGAAAGAACCCTGTAGTCTAGACATAGCTTTAAAGTGAATTCATATTGCTCTGAGAAATGAAAAGCAGAAGCTTTACTAGAATAGAAAGCGTTATTATATCACAGTGTAACTAAACAGAATGAAACACTCTCATTTTAATGATGCTTGTACGTATGACAAAATATCTATGAAAATTGTTCATGTGTGTTGTAAATATAAAATCAGAAAGAAGATAATAATTTAAATCCCTAATGAAAATAATCCTACATTAGGTGAAAGAGTAATTTAGGTGTGCAACAATTCTGTTATTTATTATGTAAACAGCACACTCGCTTCAAGAAGAAACCCTGTTTTCATAACTAAAAACAAGTAATGAGATAAGTGATAATTCTTAACAAGTTATATGCCCTCATTCCTCTGTGCACTGGTTTCTATAGTGCTATGTATGCTTTTTGCAATGAATAATGCAAACACAGAGAAAAGGTATGTTCTGAAAGATTCTGAGATCTGTAGTCTGTTCATATTTGGGAATCCTGTAATCTAGCTTTGCTATGGAGCTGAAGATCCCTTCTTTCCTCATCTAGTTAGTTTCATCTAGCTCCCCCTAGAGGAAGTGATATGGAGTAATTCTTTCTCCCTTCCTCTTCACAGTGGAGGGGAAAGGGAATTGGATTTGTGACTAATCACTTGTTCTTTCTTCCTGTCCTACAATAGAGCTAGCAGGTCTTCTTTTCACCTACGCAAATAAGGGCTTGAAAGTCTTTTCCCGTCCTTCTCACAGAAGCCATAGTTAACTTCTCTTTTTTATCTCAGAGATATCAGGTAGATTTGTTGTATTAAGTTACCACAACTTCAGCCAAAGGAATGGGAGAATGTTGCTCAAACACATTTAGTTCTTCAACAAAGAAAAGATTATCCCAAGCTATGATTTGCTAGCTATGAGTGGTTTCAAATAAGTGGTATTTAGATCCCTCAATTACAGTAAAAAGCACAATGGATGCAGAATATTGCTTCAGAATAATCCAAAATCAACACATATAAGTAAGCAAATGACTGTTTCTGAATCAAAATATTCAAGAAATTCACACAAAAAATAGTCCTTTAAAAAGCAGAAGTTAAATTTTAGTGAGGAAAATGGAAAAATGCTTAAACTCTGACAAATGAGGTATAAAAATATAATAAGGAAGGTCATAAAAGAATTTAAAGAACAGCTGACTGAACATACAAAAACTAATAGCAATTGTTTAAAATATACCAATAATAGGAAGTCTGCTAAACAATCAGTAGTGCCTCTGGATAATCAAGATGCTAACGGAGCACTCAAGGATAATAAGGATATTTGAGAGAAACTAAATTAATTCTTTGCATCAGTCTTCACAACTGAGGATGGAAGGCTACATCTGGACTACAAAGGTAAGTTGAAAAAAGATATGTAAACAGTGAATCACAATTTGCGTATCTTTTTCTGCTTTTCTGTCAAAAGAGGCTTTTCTGAAATGTGATGCATCTTCATGGTGCCAAAATTTCAGAAAAATGTGCTCTTTTGATACATCCCTTATTCTTTGTAGAATGAGGTTTACAGGGATGGGGAAAGAGCTTTCCAAAAATTGCTTTTCCAGTGTCCCTGAAAAGCACTACAATCTAGATGTAGCCTTTGGGCGATTCCCAAAACTGAGCCATTGTTTTTACGTAACATATCTGAAGAGCTTCCTAGACTGACCTGTAATGAGAGGAGTGTACTAAGTCAGCGTGGCCTCCCGCTGACCCAGAAGAAGAAGCTCCTAAGACCCCTTGGTGGGCAGTGCCAGAGCACCCTGGCCTCAACCACAGGCAGTATGAAAGGCTGAGCTCAGTGCTCAGCATGTGGAAAAGAGGGATCCAGTGGATATAGTGTACTTAGACTTTTGGAGAGCATTTGACAAGATCCTCACCAAAGGATCTTAAGTAAAATAAGCTGTCATGGGATAAGAGGAAAGGTCCTCTCATGGACTGACAACTGGTTAAAAGACAGGAAACAAAGAGTAGGAATAAAAGGTGAATTTTCAGAATGGAGAGAGGCAAATAGTGGTGTACTCCAGGGGTCTGTACTGAGATCAATCCTATTCAACATATTTATGAATGATCTGGAAAAAAAAGGGATAAATAGTATGGTGACAAAATTTGCATATCATACAAAACTACTCAAGACAGTTAAGTCCAAACCAGACTGTGAAGAGCTACAAAAGGATCTCTCAAAATGGGATGAATAGCAACAAAATGGCAGATAAAACTAATGTTGTTACATACAAATTAATGCACATTAGAAAACATAATTCCAACTATAGATGCAAAATGATAGGGCCTAAATTAGTAGTACTCTCTCTCAAAAGAGTCATTGTGGATAGTTATTTAAAAACAACTACTCAATGTGTAGGGGCAGTCAAAAAGCAAAGTGAATGTTGGGAATCATTAAGAAAGAGAGAGATAATAACACCAAAAATACCATATTGCCTCTAAATAAATCCATGGTACACTCCCATTTTGAATACTGTGCAGATTTGGTTGCCCATCACAAAAAGATATATAAGAACTGGAAAAGGACTGAAAAGGGAAACAAAAATGATTAGGAGTATGGAATGGCTTCAGCAGGAAGAGAGATTAGTAAAACTGTTACTTTTTAGATTGGAAAAGAAACAGGTAAGTGGTGGGATATGATAGAGGTTTATAAAATCATGACTGGTGTGGAGAATGTATTTAAGGAGGTGTTACTTATTCCTTCTTATAACACAAGAACTAAGGGTCACCTAAATAAAGTTAAAAGGCAGAAGGTTTAAAATATTTTTTTTTCATAATGCACAGTGAACCAATGGAATTCCTTGCCAGAGTGTTGTGAAGGCTAACACTATAATAGCCATTGATGGGCCTATCTTCCATGAATTTCTCTAGTTCTTTTTTGAATACTATTTGCATATATGAGTAGGGATGATGACTCTAGCCATTGTCAGAAGCTGAGAATGAGTGATAGGGGACATATCACTTGGTGACATACCTATTAGTTTTATTCTTTCTGGGGTACTTGGCATTGGCCACTGTCAGAAGACAGGATATTGGGCTAGATGGACCTTTGGTCTGATCAATATGGCTGTTCTTGTGTTAATTCAACTGTCACATACACCTGTATAATGGACAGTGAACCATCTTTTTTATAGGCAAATTTTCCAAACCAAATCATAGACATACAGGGATTGAAGGAATATCAAGAAGTTGTTTAGTCCAGCATCCTGTGATGAGTCAGAGCCAAAGTAACCGAGACCATTTCTGACATGTGTTTGTTCAACATGCTCTTGAAAACCACCAATAATGGGGATTATACAACTGCCTTTGGTAACATAATCCAGTGCTTAACTATACTCATAGGCTGTGTCCAGACTCAGGGTTTTTTTCGGGAAAAGTAGCCTTTTTCCGAAAAAACTTCCCCTGCGTCCAGACTCAAGCCGCATTCTTTCGAAATTAAATCAAAAGAACGCGGCTTTTCTTTCGATGGCGGTAAACCTCATTCCACGAGGAAGAACGCCTTCTTTCGAAAGTTCCTCTTTCAAAAGAAGGCGTTCTTCAATGTAAATAGGGCTTCTTCAAAAGAGAGCATCCAGACTCACTGGATGCTTTCTTTCGAAAAAGCAAGCCAATTTTTCGAAAGTTCAACGTGCAGTCTAGACGCTCTCTTTCGAAAGAGGCTTGCAGTCTAGACATAGCCATAGTTAGGAACCTTTTCCAATATCTAACCAAATTAAGGTGTTTCTTCTTGTCTTGTCTGCAGTGGATATATATAATAATTAATTATTACTCTCTTTATGAGAGCCCTTAACATATCCGAAGAGTGTTACCTGATTCTCCATCCAATTTTCTTTTCTCAAAACTGAATATACATAGTTGTTTTAAACTTTTCTCATAGGATGAGTTTTCTAAAACTTTTTTTTAATCATTTTTGGTTTTGCTTTTGTAGTTACATGGCCTCAATGAAAGTGAAAAGAATAAAATAAGGCCACATAGATGTCATTATGCTCAAAGTTCACATTCCGTGAAGTGCATGTATGTCCAGAAGAGTCGGTAGAAAACTAATGTAAAATTAAGTTTATCCACAAAGGATCTATGTGTTGCTCTTGGACTGGCATGTGTAGCTGCAGGCAAGAGGTATTACAGAGAATAACATAAAGTGGTATTAATGAGCAGAGCTGGACGGCTGTCATGGAACTGAAAAGAAACCCAGTCGGAAAAGCGACAAGCGAAGATAGAGTAGTCATAGTGCATCAAAACATCAGAGAAAGAGGCATATTTTTTTTGATACATTTTTGGGTGGACTTTGTGCTTTGCTGTTTTCTGGAATGGTATTTTCTATATACAAGGAATACTTTATTTACCTTGAAGAGGATTGCTTTGTATGAATTGCCATCTTAGGTTGTATTTCTTTTTTATCATATAAAATCCAGGCCCAGTGATATGTTTTATTTAGATGTGCCACAAATCACATTTTTTCTGCCATTCAGGAAGTCCTTGACTAGTCTATACTTTCTCAACACATTTCCCTACTACTCTTTGCTTCTAACATACTATAGGTGAAGAATAAAATACAGCTTTTTAGGGTTTCATACTTCACAGAGCCTTATCTCATTATGAATCACTTTCTTCTAACAACTTTGAAAACAGACATGCATGAATCAAAAATGTACAGTGTAAACATCAATTACTTTTATATTCATATTATGCCTTGAGAGATAGAGGAACTGTCTTCATTGGAGATTTCCAAAAGGAGGCTGAATAATCATTTATCCTGGATGATTTTGACACAACAAATCCTGCATCTCAGCAGGGAGATAGACTAGATGACCCTGGTGGTTCTTTCTAGCCCTATGATTCTATGATTTTAAGTAACTTTGGAATCCCAGAGCATCATATTGATTTCCTGAAAAAGTAGCCTTTTTTCGAAAAAACTTCACCTGCGTCTAGACTGCAGCCACGTTCTTTCGAAATTAAATTGAAAGAACGCGGCTTTTCTTTCAACGGCGGTAAACCTAATTTCACGAGGAAGAACACCTTTTTTCGAAAGTGCTCTTTCAAAAAAAGGCGTTCTTGAAAGCAAACAGGGCTTTTTAGAACGAGAGCATCCAGACTCACTCGCTGCTTTCTTTCGAAAAAGCGGCTTGCTTTTTTGAAATTTCCGCGTGCAGTCTAGACGCTCTCTTTCGAAAGAGGCTTTTTCGAAAGTATCTTTCAAAAAAGCCTCTTTCAAAAGAGGCTTTCCGTCTAGACATAGCCTTGGTGTTTTCTCTCTGCCATTCCATAAAGATTTGTTTGTAGAAATCACTGGTGGTTCTGCTATCAGGTCCCGTATAGCTCAATGGAACTGGAAAAAGACAGGACTGTGGAGGCCTGGCCCACCTGCTAGAGTTGCCAAGGATGACAAAGGAGGTGCATGGCTTGGGTTTGCTTTTCCATCTTCCACCTCTTAGGGTACATCTACACAGCAACATTATTTCGAAATAACTAGAGTTATTTTGAAAAAACTTATTTTGCATCTACACAGCAGGCAGTTATTTCAAAATAAATTCATAATCCTGTAAAGCTGGAGGACTTCTTACTCTGACTCCTGTAACCCTCATTGTACAAGGAGTAAGGAAAGTCAGAGGATGACTGCTCTATTTCTAAATAAGTACTGTGTAGACACTCCCAATTTTGAAATAAGCTATTTTCATATAAGCTGTGCAATTGATGTAGCTCAATTTGCATGGCTTATTTTAAGTTAAGCCCTGCTGGGTTATAAGCACCCTTAGAAGCCAATCTGAAAGGCTATTCCATGCTATGGAAATGGACCACTTGAAAGTAATTCCAGCCTTGGGCTTTATTTGCTGTTCCCTAAATTCCCTGTGGACTTGGTACATTTTAGGGAAGAAATTTAAAAAAAATAAAAGGAAAATGTTTAAAATTTCAGTACTAAAAATGTAACAATGTAAAACCAACCAACCAACCAAATAAAAAAGTAATTGGGTCTGAGAAATAAAACCCATTTTAGCCCTGGGTCAGACACAACGAAAATGATGTCTTCCGATTTTCCTATGTTCATTTAAACAGCTCTTCAGAACCCCAGGATGCTCAAGGACCCCCTAGCACACCCCTTTTATTTTAAATGGACTTTTCACTGTTCAGATTTTCCAGGGAAACAAGGCATGTGTCTTCAATTGGACCCCTGAGAACTATTAATGAGGTTCCTAAAAATAAGCACAGGTGGGTTTCCCACCACATTAGACAACAAAATAGCTCACAGAAATTCTTCTGTAGCAGAGGTCACTGCAGAAGGAATCCACTTTAGTCCAATTTAGATTTTGGTTAGCAGATGTCTTTGGACGATTAATCCCTTTTCAAGTTTCCCTGACTTTGACAGAATGTTCATTTTAGCATTCTGAAAGTCTCTCTGTTTCTCATTGATAAAAAGTGATGGAAAGAATTAAGAACAACATATCTTTCCAAAGCCCATGCAGCTAATAATTATGGAATAGTAGTAATTAAGAATAATAAGTAACATATGCATCAACAAATGCAGTTCATAGTTTCTGGGGTATAGTTCTACCAATGACTATATGAAATGGTCACATTTTAGATGAATTAAACCAAGTTTCTTAAAAAAGTATCTACCATTTCCAACAATTGGCTTGTGTGAGCTATTTGTGTTCATAATGTAAGTGGTGCAAATTCTACTTTCTTGGCTAAATTGTGTATTTTCTCAGACCAGAAATTTGCTATTCAGGTGGGATTTTTTTTCCAGTGAAAATACATATCTGTAGGAGGGCATGGAATTGGTTGGGAGGGGATCAAAATGACACTTTACTCCATAAACTTGAGAAGAATGAGACTGTATTTTCAGTAGGGTATTGATTCATGTAGAGAATTCCACACGTTGCTCCTTCCGCCAACACTATTTGTGAACTTTCTAATGCTGGGGGGTCTATGCCCTGAATTACCCTGCAGCAGGAAAAACAATCCCAGATTAGAGTCTCAACTATAGGCTTTAAAATGTACTTTAGTTCAATTAAACCATATTATTTCATTAATTAGAGCTAGGTCTGAAAAAGATTCCCAATATAGAACATCGCTAAATTTGTCTCAATGTAAAACTGCTTCTCATTCTCTATTTCACAGCTAGTCTGTATCTCAGCAATAGGCTCAATCAAAATCTGGATTTGAACATCTGATCTTTGGGGAGATGAGAATACAGAGTCACTCCATCCATGTACCTATTTGCTTTATTGCCACTGACTCTAACTCTAGACACTCTATGGTTGGCATACACAAGGACACTTATTTTCAGCTACTTTTAAAAACTCACATACCTTAGTCCAGGATAATGCTAGTTATGCACCCTATGGGTCCTGTGAACTATGTCAACTGATACTTGTAATGTCTTTGTCTTGACTCCAGATGTATAGTGCTTTCTTTTTTAAACATGTGTATCATGGACTTGATTTCAAATGTTAGCTTTAATAACATTTTTCACTAAAAGGTTCAAGATTAAAAAAAAACATGTTCATGACCAATGGTTTGTATTCATTGGATATGAGACAATCCCCCAGCTAATCCATGTCAGGTTTCAAATGAGGCCTACTGATCAGGCAACTTGGGAGCATTTATTTCAGGGCATATGTGTCGTATGAGTGTTTGTGCTCAAAAATGCTGATGTACTTGATTACTTTAATATTGAATCTTTGAGTATTAATTCTCAACTTCCAAGGAACATGGAAACCAGTGAAACTACTCAGATGAATGCCACCAATCATATTCCAAATATTTTGCAAGTTTTCTGTTTTTAAAGAAAATCATTAGTATCCGAAGAAATAAATTTTGTAAAAGGTATAAAGGAAGGGAAAAGTAGCATATTTGTCACATAGCTGTTTCCTTGTTTCTTGTCTTCTGATGGGTTTAAAAAGACATTAGGTTGCAATCCATAACAAAGCAGTGTTTTCCATTCAAGGTGAGTGTAACTTCAATTCTGTCTTGCAGCACAAATTATTCACCTCTCAAGTTTTCCTTCTGACACTGAAATCTGTTGCATGAGAAAATGTGTCTAGCAGCCTTGAAGTGGAAACAGACAAATTATAAAGAACAGGCAGTGAGGCATCTAAGTGATTTGACGGCATCTTGCTAACAGATGGAATCTATAACACCACACACTGGTACGCATAAGTTCAGTGCAGTTAGGGAAAAGAGAGCATCCATCAAGACATTCATTCCTCATTCCTTGAATGGAAGGCTGTTTACAGCATGTCTGCAAATGCTTATCCTCGACTGCTGTTGTGCTACCTATTGAAAAGGTGAAGAGGTTATGTTTTGATATCTCCTGGTGATGTTGATTAAAGAAACAAAGGAAGCTGGTTCTTAACACCCCAAACAAGAAAAGGGAAATAGGCATCATCACACTCTCATCACACTAAAATGAGAAATGGGCCCTCTTGGAGATTACAATAAGGCACCAGAAGAATGATCCATAACACAAAGAGGATATGTACAGAGCTCATTCACCTCCCATTGGATCAAGTCCTGATGTCCTTGTGTAGTTTATATCTAGCCCTTATCCACAATCTGACTCCTGTAGCAAGATGATTATCCTGAATTATCACCAAGGCCAAAGGGAGCAAAGAGTTTCCAGCACTGCTCAGGATGTGCTCCATACACTGCAGAATCTGCTTTACTGAAGGCAGTTACCATTTGGTTAACCTGGGTGTTGTAGGTATTCAGGTTCTTTGAGGTTTAAGTCCTCAGAGAGAGGGGGAAAAAAACCCAACAGGAAACAACTGGACTACAGAAAGTGGAAACTAGCTTAGTTTGAACGTCCCACATCTAACAATGTCCAGACATGTTGGGACTTTTTCTGTATGTTGTTAAGTATGTTCAAGATAGACTACGTACTGTCCAAACTTTCTGCCTATTGTTTTGTTTGAATGTAATTTTTAGCTACATTTCTGTTATGGTTAATTCCTTTTCTGTGTTTCATCATTCTTGGTGTAGTACTGTTTCTCTCTGAGGGTCTGAGCATGATTAAAAAATTGGGAAATGATTCTGGCTTCTTTGATTTACTATGCAGCTATAGCCAAGGCAGAAAACAATATCCTACAGTTTAATCTGGACAGACATTTGTCCTTTGCTTCCTGTTCTAAATTGTTGAGTAAACAACTGACAGTTTTCATTCCAATGATGGCTACTTTTTGACACCCTCAGGCTGAAACTTTCAACTTATCCCATAAGGTATTTCCTGCCGAGCAAGTTTAATTCCTTTGAATAAAAATGAATTCCTATGAAATAGTACTTGTTTCCTGCACAACAAATGAAATACAGTGAAAGCTTTGTTATCCAGCACTCCTGGGGAATGGGGGTTGCCAGTTAATTGAATGTGCAGGATAACAAATGTTATTTCTCTGGCCCTGCCACCTAGCAGTAGATCCGGCTCCTGGCAGCTCAAGGCAGGCTGAGAGGGAAGGAGGCACCTGCTGATGATGTCAGCTGGCAACGCCAACTGTCCGAAGCCCCACACAGGCCAACTGGGCAAGCAGGAGTCAGACTTGTGCACCTGAAGACATGGCAATTTTGCATCTGGGGGCAATGCTGGTTAACATTTTTCTACTTAACAGAGTGCCAGATAATAAAGCTTTCACTGTAATAGGATTCTACTGCTGTTCCTGGGTAAGGCCAAACTATACCACTAAAAGGGGATTCTTTCCTATTCTTTAGATCCAGACAGCAAAAGTATCCTTATCCTAATTGTTAGGGCCTGATCCTGCTTAGGCACTGACAAAATTCCCATAAGTAGGAAGGACTGGGTCCGATATCTTCTACTTCAGTTCTTTACACTTTCACCCACAGCACATAGCAGATTTCAGTGTTGAAACTATTTTGCTTTTATTTGTGGTGCCAAAGCAGAAGGTTTGACTCTATATTATTTCTATTCCCTGCTTGGCTGTCTTGTATAACTAGCCAGCACTGCAATATTCCCCTCTAATAAAAAGAGGAAACTTCATTTTCCTTGACATTGGAGAGTAAAATATATTTTTGTCAGTATCCATGCAAATAAATCTGAATCATTTGAAGATTCATGGAAAATGAATACCAATTTATTATGTACATTGTCAAACTGAAATTTGCTTTGACTGGGAGGAAAGATTGTCTTGATGTCTTTCCCCATTATTTACTTAAGTCAAATAAAATTAATATTATAAAGAAAGCTGGAGCCACCATTTTCTCATTGTTTGGGTGCCAATACAATGGCAGTGATTACTGTGTTTGTATATGACATAATGTGTTTGGGTAAGCATGAATTTGTGTTTGCACAATGTCTTTCACCCAGAAGTTCCCAAACTGAATATAGAGGGAACTTTTTTCCCTACCATTGAAATGTAGCCACTGCTAGAGGAGAGCAGTTATTTCATAGCACATATCATTACATAATAGTTTTGAATACACCCTATCCAGTAAAGGTTATCCAGAACATAATTATCCTGAGAACAGAATGACTCAGGCACTAGATCCAATACGTGCTATTTTTAATCACTGCCTATGGTCACCATCTAGATGTCTCATCCCAAAGACATATCTTTAAATAATGTTGAAAAATATATTGCTAAAGAGTTTATAGTAGTGCCAGGTTGTCTGAATATCACAGAAATTGTTCAGCTACATTTTATTTTGTTATATTGTATATATTTCATTATTTGATATAACATTTTTCTAAACTTTATGTAAAGAAAGCAAACCTCAGAACAGCCCCACTAGAACACTCACAGTATTTTGATCAAACAGGATGTAGACATTGTATACAGAGCAAAACAGACATATTAAACAGGTAACTGGCTCCTTTTTACAACAAAACCCTAACCCTTGTTAGCCACAATGATTTCAAACAGCAGGGAATTGCATACTGACAGTTTTTTTTTCATTAATACTATACAATGCTATTTCTCTTGTTGTTTCTGAACCAGTATTCATGAGTTTTCATTTGGCAATTGTCCTAAACAGTGTTCTGTTTTTGATTCTAAACCTCAGGTGCGTGTTAACTTATAAATAATACTGTAACTTCTGCTGTATAGAATGCAAGTAGACTTTATGATGGTGAGTTAGGTAATTCACACTGCTGCTGCTGATGCAACGAATGGTCAACATAAAATGAGCACATGATTTAAGTTTAACAAATCACAGACATTGACAATAAAACTCTAATGTGCATGTATAAGTGCAGATAGTTAAAGCAGACCCTATAAAAGAGTTGGACAATATTAGATGGACTCTTTCTTAAAAATTTGTATGAAATCAATACTTGAGACAGACAAATAGATATTAAATTGAAATAGACACACGCATAATATTTGTGGCCATAGGTGTGTAGGTAGCGGAGTTTAAAGTATTGTTATACAATTATAACCTAAACAATATCACTGGAAAAAGACCATTATGCCAAACCATCTCTTAATGAGTGCAGAGTGCACTTCCACATCTGGAACTGGTATAATGTCTGAATTGAGTCCGGCATTTGGTAGTTTTGGATTCCTGACAATTTTATCCTTTATAGGGAAACTGGATTTTCAGATCCCTCAGAGTTGCATGCCCAAATGGAGAATGTCCTTTTGAGTTCTCAGAGAAAAGCCAACAACCATTTCGGAAAGTTGTTCACTTCTCAAAGCAAAACACTAGGGAGGAAGGGCTAATGCATCCTAGCCCTGAGCAAAATCAGAAATTGAGGTATTTTCAAAAAATTATCACTGAGTGAAGACTGAGGGTAGTGTCTGTGTGTATGTGCGCGGGGGGGAAGGTGCAGAAAAGCGGGAGAGAGCAAACTCACTCAGCTCTCACTAGAAGGGCATAACAAGTGGGGTTCCACAGGAGTCTTTTTTGGGACCAGTTCTGTTCAATATCTTCATCAGCGATTTAGATATTGACAGAGAGAGTTCGCTTATTAAGTTTGCGTAAGATATCAAACTGGGAGGGGTTGCAAGTACTTTGGAGGATAGAGTCATAATTCAAAATTATCTGGACAAACTGGAGAAATGGTCTGAGGCAAATAGAATGAAGTTTAATAAGGACAAATGCAAAGTATTCCACTTAGGAAGGAACAATCAGTTTCACACATACAGAATGGGAAGCAATTATCTAGCAAGGAGTACTGCTGAAAGGGATCTAGGGGTCATAGTGAACCACAAGCTAAATATGAATTAACAGTGAGACTCTGTTGCAAAAATAGTAAACAGAATGCATTAACAGAAGTGTTGTGAGCAAGACATCCAAAGTAATTCTTTCACTCTACTCTGCGCTGATTAGGCATCAGTTGGAGTATTGTGTCCAGCTGTGGGCACCACATATCAAGAAAGATGTGAAGAAATCGACTCAGTAGGGCATTCTAGGACATGTGACCAGATTATATGGCACTGATCTTTATTTTTGGTATCTGCATTTTTCCACAAACTGGGCTGGAAACGGATTTCCATCACATGTTAAAGATGTATGGTGTCTGATATCATTGAGGGACCTTTCACCCCACACAAGGACAATCCTGAAAACACTTAGGGTGTGTCTAGACTACATGGCTCCGTCAACAGAGCCATGTAGATGAGGCAGGACGACAAAGGGAAATGAAACAGCGATTTAAATAATCTCCGCTTCATTTAAATCAAAATGGCCACCACACTGTGCTGATCAGCTGTTTGTTGGCACAGCACAACAGTCTAGACAGGGATCTGCCAACCCCAGAACCCTTCATCGGCAGATCCTTTGTGCCTCGTGAAACGTGTGAGGTCGGCAGATTCCTGTCTAGACTGCCGTGCTGTGCCAACAAACAGCTGATTGGCACAGTGCAGCAGCCATTTTGATTTAAATGAAGCGGCGATTATTTAAATCACTGCTTCATTTCCTTTTTTTGAGTAAACTAATCTACCTGGCTCATTCGATGGAGCCAGGTAGTTTAAACGTATCCCTAAAGAACAAAGACTAAAGTGTGGGAAACAAAAGACAGAACTATGTAGCACTTTAAAGACTAACAAGATGGTTTATTAGGTGATGAGCTTTTGTGGGCCAGACCCACTTCTTCAGATCAATATGTAGAAGAAAATCGGCACAACCATATATACCAAAGTGATTCAATCAAAAAAAAAAAGTGAACGCATGTGAAATTGATAAATCAAATTTTAGAACAGAGTGCAGGTGAGGGGAGAAGGTAAGTTTCTGTGAGGTAATGACATTTGGGGTGATAAAAGGGGAAGCTATCTTTGTAATGGGTGAGATAATTAGAGTTCCCATCCAGAACACACCATAAAATCCATTGTCTATAGCCAAGCCCTTAGATACAATTGCTTCTGCTCTAATCCCACTGACAGAGACCAGAAACTTCAGGATCTCTACCAAGCATTTATAAACCTCAATTACCCACCCGGAAAAATAAAAAAACAAATTGAAAGAGCCAAACGAATACCCAGAAACCATCTACTTCAAGACAGACCCAGGAAAGCTATGATCCTTTAGCTATGATCTTTGAAAAATCATGGCAGACAGGGGAGATTCCAGAAGACTGGAAAAGGGCAAATATTGTGCCCATCTATAAAAAGGGGAATAAGAACAACCCAGGAAACTATAGACGGGTCAGTTTAACGTCTGTCCCAGGGAAGATAATGGAGCAGGTAATTAAGGAAATCATATGCAAACACTTGGAAGGTAATAAAGTGATAGGGAATAGCCAGCATGGGTTTGTGAAGAACAAGTCATGCCAAACTAATCTGATAGCTTTCTTTGATAAGATAACGAGCCTTGTGGATAAGGGAGAAGCGGTGGATGTCATATACCTAGACTTTAGTAAGGCATTTGATACGGTCTCGCATGATATTCTTATTGATAAACTAGGCAAATATAACTTAGATAGGGCCACGATAAGGTGGGTGGATAATTGGCTGGCTAACCATAGTCAGAGAGTTGTTGTTAATGGTTCTAAATCCTGCTGGAAAGGGATAACAAGTGGAGTTCCTCAAGGGTCTGTTTTGGGACCCGTACTGTTCAATATCTTCATCAATGATGTAGATATAGGGATAGAGAGTACGCTTATTAAGTTTGCGGATGATACCAAACTGGGTGGGGTTGCAACTTCTTTGGAGGATAGGGACATAATTCAAAATGACCTTAGCAAGTTAGAGAAATGGTCAGAGGTAAACAGGATGAGGTTTAATAAAGAGAAATGCAAAGTGCTCCACTTAGGAAGGAACAATCAGTTCCATACATACAAGATGGGAAGCGACTGTCTAGGAAGGAGCATGGCAGAAAGGGATCTAGGGGTCATAGTGGACCACAAGTTGAATATGAGTCAACAGTGTGATGCTGTTGCCAAAAAAGCAAATATGATTCTAGGTTGTATCAACAGGTGTGTTGTAAGCAAAACTCGTGAAGTCATTCTGCCGCTCTACTCTGCACTAGTTAGGCCTCAGCTGGAGTACTGTGTCCAGTTCTGGGCGCCACATTTCAAGAAAGATGTGGAGAAATTGGAAAGGGTACAGAGAAGAGCGACAAGAATGATTAAAGGTCTAGAGAACATGACCTATGAAGCCAGGCTTCATGAACTGGGCTTGTTTAGTTTGGAAAAAAGAAGATTAAGGGGGGACATGATAGCGGTTTTCAAATATCTAAAAGGGTGTCACAAGGAGGAAGGAGAAAATTTGTTCCTCTTGGTTTCTGAGGACAGGACAAGGAGTAATGGGCTTAAAGTGCAGCAGGGGAGGTTTAGATTGGACATTAGGAAAAAATTCCTAACTGTCAGGGTGGTCAAATATTGGAATAAATTGCCAAGGGAGGTGGTGGAATCTCCCTCTCTGGAGATATTTAAGAACAGGTTAGATAGACATCTGTCAGGGATGGTGTAGGTGGAGCTTGGTCCTGCCTTGAGGGCGGGGGGCTGGACTCGATGACCTCTTGAGGTCCCTTCCAGTCCTATTATTCTATGATTCTATGATTCTATGAAAACCAACAATAGGACACCACTTGTCATCACCTATAGCTCCCAACATAAACCCGTCCAACGCATTATCAATAAACTACAACCTATACTGGAACAGGACACTACACTCCGAGGCTGTGTCTAGACTGGCAAGTTTTTCCACAAAATCATCTGCTTTTGAGAAAAAACTTGCCAGCTGTCTACACTGGCCGCTTGAATTTCCGCAAGAACACTGACGATCTCATGTAAGATCGTCAGTGTTCTTGTGGAAATACTATGCTGCTCCCGTTCAGGCAAAAGCCCTCTTGCACAAATCATTTGCGCAAGAGGGCCAGTGTAGACAGCAAAGTATTGTTTTGCGCAAAAAAGCCCCGATGGCTAAAATGGTGATTGGGGCCTTTTTGCGCAAAAGCGCGTCTAGATTGGCACTGATGCTTTTCGGCAAAAAGTGCTTTTGCGGAAAAGCTTCCGTGCCAATCTAGATGCTCTTTTCCGAAAAATACTTTTAACGGAAAACTTTTCCGTTAAAAGCATTTCCGGAAAATCATGCCAGTGTAGATGTAGCCCGAGAGGCTCTGTGAGACAGACCCATAGTCTCCTATAGACAGCCACTTAACCTCAGAATGATTCTTACCAACAACCACAGGACATATCACACTAATACCAACACTGGAACTTTCCCTTGCAACAAACCCTGGTGCCAGCTTTGTCCACATATTTACTCTGCTGACACCATTATTCGACCTAACCATGCCAGTTACAAGAACACATATTCCTGTTCATCCAGAAATATAATTTATGCCATCATGTGCCTAAAGTGTCCGTCTACTATGTACATTGGACAAACGTGTTAGACACTTCGCCAAAGAATCAATGCACACAAAACAGACATAAGACTCTCTCACAGAGAGAAAGCTGTTGCCTGCCATTTCAGCCAGACTGATCATTCACTTAATGACCTTAAAACATGCATATTGCTTCAAAGAGACTTTAACTTCAGAATTGTTATTCATGCTTAAATTTGACACTTTATGTATGGATTTAAACAAAGACTCTAATTATCTCACCCATTACAATTATCTCCCCAATTATCACCTCTAATGTCATTACCTCACAGAAACTTCCCCTATTATTACCCCTATGTTACTAGCTAACATAAACTTACCTTCCCCCCTCACCTCCACTCTGTTCTAAAATTTGATTTGTCAATTTCACATGCGTTCACTTTCTTTTTTTATTGTATCACTTTGGTATATATGGTTGTGCCGATTTTCTTCCACATATTGATCTGAGGAAGTAGGTCTGGCCTACGAAAGCTCATCACCTAATAAACCATCTTGTTAGTGTTTAAAGTGCTGCATAGTTCTGTCTTTTGTTTCAGCTACACCAGACTAACACGGTTGCATCTCTATCACTAAAGTGTGGGAAGTGTTGGTACTAGTCTAAAAGGATTTCTAGTCCATGTATGGAAACCTGGTGTGCTGATAGTATGATTAGCTATAGTAAGCATTTGCTAATTCACATCCAGTCTTTCTAGTAATTTAGGCTCAGTTTGTGGTTTTGTTTATTTACTAGGAAATCTGCTTTAATCTGTTTGCTATCACTTTTAATTATTTAACATCTATCTTCTATAGGTAAAAAACTTGTTTTATGTTTTAATCTAAACCAGTGTGCCTTTGACAGATGTGTCTGTGGAAAAAAAATCTCAGCTTGGTTTAACGCGGGCTTGTGGAATATTCTTCTGAACATTGCAGGAGGGGTAATGAATTCATATTGATTGTTGTTTCACAGGGCAGGATGGTACAGCTCTGAAGACCTAGGTGGGGCATTATTTTGGCTGCACTTTCCCTATTTTTGGTTCATGAAGTGGCTGGCCAAAGCCGGCATGAAACTGCAGCAGTTGTAGATGTCCTGACAGTGCAAAAGCTGATGGGAGTGTAGGACTGGGATTGTTCCATAGCGTGTCAAAGCAGCACAGTGCTGAGAGGAAGCCCAAACTCATGAGTCAGAGGCATAAGTGTGGATGGTAGTGGTAGAATAGGTGCAAAAGCACCCCCAGGTTTAGGGAATTCCAGGCCCATGCCCCTGCAGCCCAGGGTTCCAGCCACCATCTCCAGACCCCTGCCACCTGGAGTCCAAGCAGCTGGGCTTGTTGCTGCCCAGGAGTTCTAATTCTGGATCAGTTTCTGACTCAGCCATGGTCCTCGGTCCCATATGGTTTTGGGCCCTGCTCGGCCACTGACCCCAAACCCAGGGACTCCGCTACCTACCCAGGGCCTTGGTTGGCAACCAGTCCCAGTGGCTCTGCCACTGGCCTGAGGTCCCAGCCACCGGCTTCACATGTGAGGTTACAGCTGCTGGTCACCGCTCTAAGGGGCAGTGAGAGGCACGGACAAGGTCAAGGGAGTTCAGCAGTTCAGTTCATCATCCTCATGCCAAAAACTATTCCAGTGCTGCTAGTCAGAGGGCTCAGAAGTGGTGGCTCCCTAGGGGGAACCTCTCACACAATGGGCAGATTTTATAGTAAACCAGGATTGAACTCTCTCAGGGAAGGCAAAGGGTTTTAGGTAAAGCAATGATCTGAGTAGGCCACTCTATTATTGTAGGACCCAGAACTTAAATAGTAGCTGAGATGCAGCAGCAGAGCCATACAGATGAGGACTGCTGTAGAAGAAGGATGTTTCAAAATCAAGACCAAAACTGGAACTGCCACAAGTTAGGATGAAACTAGATCAGTAGAACTATGGTGGACCACAGCAAGTGAGGATTGAGATAGGTTTGCAGGTATAGAAAGCAATTTTTGTGTCACCTATTAGTCTATATGCTCTTATTAGTCTTTAACTTACTGAGCATAAATTGACTCAAAGTTTAAATCCAAAAGTAAAAAGAAAAATAGGTAAACTCTCACAAATATTTGCACTGATCTCATTTCTTTCCAGTCACCACAGTTCTCAACAGGGAGGCTACAACATTACCATTTGAACTGAGTTGCTTTTTTATATTTTAAAGTATTTCACTTCAATAAAACATTCCGTGAGGTGTCTTGTACAAGAATAAAAGTAGTGTGTGCCAATAGCTTACTTCTCTCTCAGAGTCCAGAAAAGAGCAAGCTGCTCTGAAGGCAAACCTAATCACCCAGAAACATTAACAACACATAACCTAGGCTAATTAGTCCTTAATGAATGAGAGAAGTATGACCTTATTTTTCTCGGCTCACTGGCCTGATCACTCCACACACTGCCTTTTCTGTCCCTTAACATGGTCTTGCCACAGTTAAGCCAAGAGCTTCCTACTCCTACACTACAGCTCCTTTGATTTGGAACAACCTTCCTGTAACTCTCTGCATCATTGACTCCTCTTGCACAGTCTAATTTGAAAATGTCTCTTTTCTCCCTTGATTCATCTCTGTCACTGACCTTACAACAGTGCTATGGTCTGTGAGTCAAGCGATCTTAATCTTTATTCTGAATCTGGTAGGCTTGCTTTTTGGCAAACCCATTGTAGTTTTTTTTAAGAATCTATGATGAAAAGTAGCTATCTACATGCCATGTATTATTGTTATTTCTTTATTTCAGTCTCTCAAATGCGTCCACATCAACATAATTTTTAAGGAATGATTTTGTAAATTCATGACACAATGTCCTTGCACACCTACTATATACATATGCATAAAAGTGTTTTAGGAAACAGTTTATATGAATGATTCTTCTTCACATGACATCTCCAATATGGAGACTGTCAACCCGCACATTTAATCTTTCACAGTTTCAAAGAGTTAAACTTCAATTTTTTTATGATTGGTTACTAGTCCCTCTAGCAATGTTTCCAACATAATTGGATGTCTTTCTTCCTCTTTCTACTTTGCCTATGATCTTGCCTAATAGTATGAAAGCTGTAGTCATTCTGCAATTGGCAAGCAATGTGTCCACAGAAAAACGTTCTCTTACCTGTATACTTATTAAATTCATCCTTTTCATCACCTCATCATTCATAGTTTTGGTTATCCAGCTATTTTTTAACATTCTTCCACAACACCAAAACTCAAATGCTCTGAGTCATCTCTGTGTTCTTTTTAAGTGTCCTTTTCTCACATTCATATCAGAGGGCTGATCCTATGTAGTACTTCAGCAATCTAGTCTGGATTTGTAATTTTAACTATATGAATGATGTTACCCACATTAAGCCTGAATTACATTATACTGTGATGAAAGTAACTAATAGGTGAACATCTCTGCCATTAGCTTGTAAAACTGATTTGTTACCAGCCTTTAGGACCACATATTCAAAGTCATGCTCTCACGCATGTTTGCACAAATCTCGATGACCGAATTGCATGTGCAAAGCACATATTAGCTTGTTCAGTTGGCTAGTTATAGTCTAGTGTTTCTTTGCACATATTTTCAGTTACACATCATATGTAATTTTATGCAGCTAATTTTGAAAATTTGCCTATGTCTCTCAGGGGTAAATTGGTTCAAATATATGAAATCCAACCCCAGCCATTGCCCAAAATTCAGCCCCACCCCAGCAAATACCTTTAGTGAGGCTTTGGATGGTTGAAAATTATAGTCTCTTTCCATTTTCTAGACATTGTGGTTGTGGTGTTGAATACAGTGCATCTTCTTTTTAAGCATAGAGCAAGCAAATGTGACATTTTTAACAATCTGCCTTTATAATAGCTCCCAGGGTTTGGAGGAAATGGATTTACTGATGTTGTTAACCATATTGAACAGTTCATTGATGCAAAAAATATATATATTTTTCTTCTTGACATGGCAAGGATAACTGAACAGAAAGACTCTTCTTTATTTTGGCACTTAACCATCTGTTTTTCTACCAATCATGCAACAAATATATTTAATATTCTTTTGAAAGGAATTCAACTGCATAGTATAACAAGACAACCTGTCATTTAAACAACGCTATGGTTGCATTCCAATCTCTGCCAATAATATACTGTGTAAACCTACCATAGATAATTTACTTAACCATTGTAAAATAGATATACTGATAAAGACCTATTTTATAGAAGTGTTATGAGGTTTAATGCTCTAATGCTTGCTGAGGTGCTTTGAGACCTATGCCTGGAAACTGTTCTAGAAGGGCAATATGTGATATATTTAACTGACACAATAAAAATTACATGTACATAAGAAAATAAGCAAAATTAGAGAATCAGAAAATACAAAATGTTAAAATGGTATCAATATTGCCTGATTTAGTCTTAGGAGCTTTTTCTATGAGTGTGCATGTGTGTTTGGATATATGATTGTTCATGCAGAGTGCGTTTACACAGCACCCTTACCTCAAAATAAATTATGCAATTTGTGCTACGCAAATTGCGTAGCTTAGTTCGATGTTATTTTGAAATAGCTTGTTTTGAAATTTGGTGCTGCCAAATTTCAAAATAAAGCACTATTCTGAAAGGTCTTTTATCCCGCATGCAATGAGGTTTACAGGGATGTCAGATTAGCAAGCCCATTATATTTCGTTATAAAGAGCTTGCTCTTAAGATGCAGAACAGCTATGTCAGGATACTTCTGGTATCCTGAAATATCTCCTCACTGTAGATGTAGCTCCAGATATGAATGTTTTCCAAAGTTAATTTTAACTCTGTGAATGTACAGAGTTATCATTTAAGTGGATCCAGAGGTAATATTGCTTTTACCTTTTGACTTAAAGAAGAAACTAATATCCTCTAATTTCACAAAAATCAGGATAAGGGAAAAGCTTCAGTTGTAAGGCTCCAATCCTGCAAACACTCACATAAATGATTAAGTTTATGAACCTCAGTAGTTTCATTGGTTTTAAAGGGAACCACTCTAGCATGTTAAGTAGTGTATTTTCTTAGATGTTTTCAAAATCAGGGCCTAAATGTGCTGAAAATTGTTAAAATTGTGTGCTTCTGAAAAAAATAACCTTTTTTTGAAATTCAATAGTGACTGTCTTCTCTCTCTCTCTCTATCTGTGTGTGTGTGTGTCTGTATGTGTGTGCACACATGCACAAATATATATATATATATTTGTATTGAAGAGGATTCTGAAATCTATTGAAAAGTGAAATGTTCAACAGTGAAGTGAATGTACTTTCACTGAAAAACTAAAGGCTTTTCCTATCCTTAATAAAGAAAAAGCCACCACTGTAGACTATATTGCTGCAAGAAAAAGACCATGATTTATGCTCTGATATGATGATAAAGGTTTCTTATAAATAAAAAAAACAAATTAAACTAACCCCAATCATCCTAACAAGAAAAAAAATGCCTTGGTTTCATATCAGGTTTACTTTTGCAATAAAAGGAAACAGAGGAAGAAAATTGTGCAGAGAAAATGGAAGTTTTTGCTCTGAAAGATAAAATGATAAAGGCTTAGGCAAGAGGAATGAGAAATTTGGATCAGCTATGTGCAGTTTTCGGAAAAAAAATAGAAAGTTTTTTGTAAAGCTTCTTTTAGCTGATAGAAAGCATCCTGACCTAGGGCTGTTTCTAAGAATCTTTATGATATATATTCGCAGAAGCTGTTTGAGTCCAGCTTCTGTTATACACAGTAGATATTACTGATGATTGAATCCCACAATTTTCATTTTTCTTTAATTCAGTGTGAATAAGATCTTAAAATGTAGTAGCTTGATTCAGTGTCAGTCTTACATGTTCTTATAGAAGAACATGAATTACTTTGGAGGGGTCAGGTTCTTTAAAAATCTTCCCTGTCTGTCCTTAGCTGGCCCTCACTACTCACTCCTTCCAGCTCTTCCTCAAAAATGGAAAACATACTTGAATACTGCTGCTATTAGTCACCGTGATTTGCCCAACAAGGCAACATCACAAATAGAGAGACTACAGATAACTGTTCTCACAGTTCTGATCTGATCTGATGTGTATCTGGAGCATCCATATCACTTGCCACAGAAATTTTTGTAAGAACAGCACCCCTTGGGATAGATCTGCTGCTCCTTACTTCTTGTGGTGCCAGAAATAAGATGAAATTGTTATTTCATGAGGTATGTCACTGGTCCAGTCCTGGACTTTTTCATTGCCTGTATTAGAGTTAGATCCTGAAAAGAAGTTCACAGATGGATCTGAAATTCACCAGTGTTCAAATATGTAGAATCTAATGCTCTTATTAACACTGATTTCTAATCTTCTGGGTTCATATCTGTTTGCTCATTCATCATGATACAGATGTAGCTTTACCAAAAAAAAACAAAAACAAAAAAAAAAAAGACTGAGGTATGATGTGTTCAAATTTACAACCTGGATCAAAATTAAAATAACTACCTATTTGTCTAATTGTTTGTATTGTTAGTCAAAAGTATAAGTCACATTTTCCTAGTAATCTGACCACAACCAACACACAGAAATCTCCAGACTGAGTTAAGTGGAGCTTTAAATTTGAGCTCACTCCCGTGTCACAGAGAATGTGTGTAGAAGTGGGGGTTTTCCTGATATTGGACATCATAACGCAGGAGAATGAAGCAGCTGGAATTGCTCATCCAAAATCCAGTCATTCTGTATAGCTCATATGTTGTTCAGCAGAAGAGTCACTCTCACTCCACTCTCATTTGAGTTGTTCTAGCCAAGCTAACAAAGTGGAGTAACTGCAGTGTACTAATGCTGTAGTGAAGACAAGCCCATAGGTTGTGTCTGCACTACAGAGTCTATGCCAGAATAACTATGTTAGTTTAGCTATCCTGGTATAACCTCATAGTGCAGGCAGTCTACACTGATGGAAGGAATTTTTCTGTCAGGCCTGGTCCACACTAAAACTTTACATTGAATTTAGCCACATATGGTCAATTTTCTAAGTGATGCGTCCACACTACCAAGCCTGTTGCGTCAACTTTAGGGGCCATTGAAGTCAATTTCAGTACTCCTGCTTTTCTCGAGTAGTAATGCTATTCCTGACCTTGCAAGGTTAAGTTTACAGTAATGTAGATACAGTGTTGGGCAAAAGTTGAGGTTATTGGCCTCCGGGAGACATCCTACAGTTCCCCACTCTGACCGCTCTGGCCAGAATTTGTACCTCTTCTGCTCTCCAAGGGCATGTCTACACTAGGAAATTATTTTGAAATAGCTTATTTTGGAATAATAACTCATGAAATTAGTCTGAGGCAGGCTCCATTAATGTGGACATGTTACTTCAATTTAGAATCCCAGGAAGCACTGGAGAGTAATTAGTTTGAATGACTCTGTAGAGCACTTATTTTGAAATAGAGGTACTGGACTATTCCTAATAACTATTTCTAAATTAGCATTATTCCTCATGGAAACAGGAATTATTATTTCAAATTAGCCAGCCCATTATTTTGAAATAACAGGCTTGGTAGTGTGGATGCTCTGCTTGTTATTTTGAAAGAAGGGGTGTTAGTTTGAAATAACTCCCTAGGTTAGACCAGGCCCAGGTGAGCACAAAAAGTTTAATTGAATTTCCCATGTTCCCATCATTGCAAGCACATTCAGAGAGAGCAGCATACCACGTCACACATGAACATGACTTTGACCAATTTTGGTAACACTGTGATGAGTCTGAATAAATCTGTGAAATGGCCCTTGTGATCCATCAACACCTGCAGCACCATGGAGAAGTACCCCTTGTGGTTTATGTACTCCATGGCAAGGTGATCAGGGCCAAGAAGAGGAAGTGTATTCCATTTATCACCTCACCACAGTTAGGGAACTTCATCACAGCAAAGCCATGGTTTACAATATTTCCCAGGGTCACAAGCCTGTGTAGCAGAATGGTATTGATCACCTTCACTACTTGTATAACGCTGTCGATTTCCCCACTCCATACTGAGTCCCTACTGAATGGTAGCTGTCTGATATTGCATGCTTCCATAGGGCAATTGCCACAAACTTTCTCCATGGTCATAGGGGATCTCATTCAGGTATTCTGGCACCTCATTGCAGGTGCAAGCCATTCACAAAAATCCAAGAACATGGCCTTGTGCATTCGGAAGTTCTGCAGCCATAGCTGATTGTCCCAATTCTGCATCACAATGCAACTCCATCAGTCTGAGCTTGGCATTGCGCTATGTCCAGGCATTGACTGGTGGCTGTGTGCCATTAGACACATCACGACACATATTACCATCACAATGGCTTGTTGCAAAGTGGGCTCCATGCTGGCACTGCTAAAGCAGCTGCACAGGCAACCAGGTCACAAAAAGGTATGAGCACATTGCCTCACCTTTAACTCATGCAAAGGGAAGGGATTAGACAAGTTCATTATGGGACATTGCCAACATGAGCCCATATCTGCACAATTTTGATCCACGTGGGCACCATGAGCATAGCCTAAAATGCAAAGCTACCCATGGTTCATCACTTTCTGAGTCAATGGTAGGCAGTCAATGGGGACGTGCTACTTCAAACTGCATTCAATTCTTCCTCACAGTGAGAACATGGACCTTCAATTTCACAAAATCAGATTGTAAGAACCATATTAGGTTCGACTTTACCTCGCAGCATAGACGTGCCCTCAGTGTAAGAACACCATTTCCCTAAATGATGATAACAATATCAATGGGCATTCTTCTATTCTGATAAGTATGTCGACAGTAGGTTGTTCACATTAGATCAACATAGTTTGCTGGATAAGTGTGGGGATTTTCACATTCCTGACTAGCATTGCTATTGCAACCTAACTTTTACTTGTAAATCAGAATTTTCTGTTTTTAAGCTCTTTGGGTATGTAGCACATGTCTACACAAGTATCAGAGGGGTAGTCATGTTAGTCAGAATATGCAAAAGCGGTGAGGAGTCCTGTGGCACCTTATAGACTAACCGAAGTGTTGGAGCATAAGCTTTCGTGGGCAAAGACCCACTTCATCAGATGCATGTAGTGGAAATTTCCAGTGTATCATAGAATCATAGAACTGGAAGAGACTTCAGAAGATCATCAAGTCTAGCCCCCTGCTCTAGGCAGGACCAATTCCAACTAAATCAACGCGGCCAGGGCTTTGTCAAGCCGTGACTTAAACACCTCTAGGGATGGAGAATCCACTACTTCCCTAGATAACCCATTCCAGTGCTTCACCATCCTCCTAGTGAAATAGTTTTTCCTAATATCCAACCTGGACCTCTCCCACCACAACTTGAGACCATTGCTCCTTGTTCTACTATCTGTCACTACTGAGAACAGCCTCTCTCCATCCTCTTTGGAACCTCCCTTCAGGAAGTTGAAGGCTGCTATCAAATCCCCCCTTACTCTTCGCTTCTGCAGACTAAACAGACCCAAGTCCCTCAGCCTCTCCTCATAAGTCATATGCTCCAGCCTCCTAATCATTTTGGTTGCCTTCTGCTGGACCCTCTCCAATGCATCCACATCCTTTTTGTAGTGGGGGTCCCAGAACTGGACACAATACTCCAGATGTGGCCTCACCAAAGCCAAATAAAAGGGAATAATGACATCTCTGGATCTGCTGGCAATGCTCCTCTTAATGCAACCTAATATGCCATTAGCCTTCTTGGCTACAAGGGCACACTTTTGACTCATATCCAGCTTCTCATCCACTGTAACCCCCAGGTCCTTTTCTGCAGAACTACTACTTAACCGGTTGGTCCCCAGCTTGTAACTATGCTTGGGATTCTTCCGTCCCAAGTGCAGGACTCTGCACTTGTCCTTGTTGAACCTCATCAGATTTCTTGTGACCCAATCCTCCAATTTGTCTAAGTCATTCTGGACCCTATCTCTGCCCTTAAGCATATCTATCTCTCCCCCCAGCTTAGTGTCATCCGCAAACTTGCTGAGGGTGCAATCCATCCCCTCATCCAGATCATTAATAAAGATATTGAACAAAACCGGTCATACAAATGAACCTTGGCACTCCATTAGAAACTGACCGCCATCCTGACATCGAGCCATTGATCACTACCCGCTGGGCCCGGCCTTCTAGCCATCTTTCTATCCATCATACTGTCCATTTATCCAATCCACATTCCCGTAACTTGCTGGCAAGAATATTGTGGGAGACCGTATCAAAAGCCTTGCTAAAGTCAAGGTATATAACATCCACTGACTTCCCCATGTCCACCGAGCCAGTTACCTCATCATAGAAGCTGATCAGATTGGTCAGGCACGACTTGCCCTTTGTGAATCCATGCTGACTATTCCTAAAGTGTACCTGTAGAGGAACACTTCAATCTCCCTGGACACACAATTGCAGATCTAAAGGTAGCCATCCTACAGCAAAAAAAATCAGGACCAGACTTCAAAGAGAAACTGCTGAGGTACAGTTCATCTTCAAGTTTGACACCATCAACTCAGGATTAAACAAAGACTGTGAATGGCTAGCTAACTACAAAAGCACCTTCTCCTCTCTTGGAATTCATGCCTCCAGATCAGCTACTAGAAGTGGGTCTCATCCTCCCTGATTGGATCCACCTCGTCATCTCTAGCCTGATTCTGGCCTGCATATTTATATCTGCCTTTGGAAATTTCCACTACATGAATCTGACGAAGTGGGTCTTTGCCCATGAAAGCTTATGCTCCAACACTTCGGTTAGTCTATAAGGTGCCACAGGACTCCTCGTGTCTACACAAGCCGCCTGTTATTTCAAAATATTTTTCAAAACAATGGGCATGCTATTTCGCCATCCCAGTAAATCTTGTTGAACGAGGGTTATGGGATGGCTCGAAAGAGCACGTTATACATCATTGGCTGTGTAGACGTGCCAAATTTCAAAATAAGCTATTTCGAGTTAAGGGTACTGTGTAGATGCACCCTTTGGCTATGTCTACACTGGCGGGTTCTTGTGCAAGAAGAGCTGTCAACACTGTTCACCCGCACTTGCGCAAGAATATTTACAGTATGGCATTGGAAGACAGGGCTTCTTGTGCAGGAGCTATGCTCTTTTCTAACAAGTTTAAGCCCTCTTGAGCAAGAAGGCGTGTGGCTGGGTAGCAGAGGTTTCTTGTGCAAGAAAGCCCTATGGCTAAAACGGCCATCAGAGCTTTCTTGTGTAAGAGTGTATCCACACTGCCATGGATGCTCTTGAGGAAAAAGCACATGGCAGTGTGGATGTGTTCTTGTGCAAGAGTTCTTGCACAAGAACCCGCCAGTGTAGACATAGCTTTTGAGAATAATGAACAAGAAAAGGGGCTCAACTCTGATCAGTTAAGCATTTCAGTATAATTACCTAATGCTAGTTCTTAGTCAACCTTTATTCATTGATGACATTTTTAACCAAATCTTTTCTCCTAAATTGTCTGATGTTTTTGTCTTGTTTCCAAAAATGGGACCCCATTCTGTCGCTTAACAATGGGGACATGGTTTGCACTTTATGCTGCTGACAGGCTACTGCAGTATCTATAATGTCCCTGTAGAGAGAATCAGCATGTCAGAGTCACAGACTTCACCTTCAGCATGAAGTATAGTACCCAGTGTTGGTGTTAACAAGAGCTCTGTTATAATAAGAACATTCCTCACTTACAAAGTTGAGTCTGGAGACACTGTTTTAGAATGTTGTAGTTCAGCAGATGTTTCTAGTCAATATCAGAAGTGCCTCGGTTCTTTGAATGATCAGGAATTAAATGCCTTCCATGAAAACTACAAAATGGATGTTTAAAATAACATAGCAATATTTTATTTATAATGTACCTTTCAGTGTCAGTTTAGGTACATGGAGGAATCTTATACTGTTGTGGAGATTTCTTTCTGAAATTGGTGATTGCTGATAGTTAGAAAGAGTTGTTCTTGGTCTTTTTGTGATTAAACAAAGGCTCTAAAGCTTTGTGTCTAAACACTGTACTATTTACATGTCTCTGAATGCCTGTATTTTCTATAAATGGTAGCAAGGTAACAGAAAAACTCATCATTTCTACCCTTTGGGAAACACTGGTGATGTGGAGAGAAAATCCTATTATTCAAAAGGTAGAGTGAGCATTTTGTTGCACATAGCAGTGAATGTCTATTAAGTTTAATGTTTAAGGGGTGTTTGAAAAAGAGGCTGGCTATCTACTATGCATACATACTGTTGTCTGCAAGCATTGAGTCAGTCATTAATACAGAACTTCAGATATCTTTATTCATTGACCAGAATTATGCATGTTTGAACATTTTCAAATGTGCTTGTCTTTCTCTTTGTTAACTAGCAGATTGGTGTGCACAAGATGTGATTAAGTCACCATGAGTTTTTCTAATTCCTTCCTTAACTTTTTTTAAGGTGCTGAGAGACCATAATATAGACATGAATTGACTTACAGTGCCAATGAATTTTTCAAAAGTAGTGAAAAAAACTTTGTCACATATTTATGCAGCAACAGTAATCCCAAGGAATCCAAAAGCACTTTACTGAATACACATAGGGTAATATCATTTCACCCAACACTGACATCCTACCACACTTTATGAGAGCACAGAAACACTTTGCAATAGTTTAAGACAGGAAGAGAAACGGAAAGCCAGATCCATTTAGAATTTCAGAAGAAAGGTTAGCTGGACAGACTGTAATTACATATTCTGGAATTTGGCCATGAAGCTGTGTTTAACACCCTACTCTTCTGAAAAGGCTATGTGTTCTTTCATGACCAGGAATGGTCAGGAAATCAGCTTTAGGTCTCACACAAAAAGGGACTACCTTCAGCAACACACTTAGCTCAAACTGTTTTGGAAAATGGAGATGATATTGACACAGAGGGATCTGTGTCAGTTTACATCATCTAAAAGCCTGGATCCATAGATTTAAATGGAATTACTTCTGATTTACATTAGTATGGATGTGGTAAGAATTAGACCCAAGGTTCTTTTGTTATTTTTCTTGGGGAAAGGCAACTCACTCATGAGACCCTAGCTCATTTGTTAGGTATTTCCAGAGCAGAATAAAAGTTGTGCCAAAAGTTGGAAATGACATGTGGTCTGAGCTCAGAGACCAAAAACTATTTAATTAACAAGCATATAAAGTTTATTGTAATTTGAAACATGATCTCACAGGAGAAGACTTGGTGCCCCATTCACCATGTTAAGTAGACTCTTCGACATTTCCTCATGGACTTTTAGGTGGTATTTGTTCAAGCCATTCTTTGACACATGGATTTTTATCATGTTTAATTGGGACTACAAGGCCAAGTGAAACACACCACACTACACACTTGTTTCTGAGGCAATTTTAAGAGTCAGTTTATATCAACTATAAATTAACTAGAAAGACAACTCATATTGTTTTAAAAAAAAGAAAGGCACAAACATTTTATGATAATGCTCTTACTGAAGTAGCCAGTTTGCCTTTAATATTCAAATGGAAATAGAGAATGATTCTGAGCAATCCTGTATTGTTTAAAACACACACATTGCATACTTGTAATCATTTTGATATAAAAAGTTATGCTGAGAATTAAATTGAATGGAATTAAGTCCAGCAAAATTTGGTGGCACTTTTGACCTGACAGTTTTCTGTGAAGTACTTATGTTGGTCCCAGGATGTGTTAGAGAGAATGTAGATGTTTAATAATATCTTTTAGTAGACTAATTTCTATTGATGGAAGGGACAAACTTTCAAATTTCACAGAGCTATTCCAAATCAGCTATAGGGAGTATAATCAAAATGGCTGAGCTTAAATACATGGAGGGACAGATTATTCAACGTAAGGGGTTGACACATGCTGCACTTGAAATGAAGTGTATGATTAAGGGTTACCAGGCAGAAGGGTTTGTTACAAACTGTTGTAATGAACCATAAAACCAGTGTTTCTGTTAAGTCCAAGATGTTCTGAATGTGTCTCTTTTTCTCAACTGAATTCACAAAGCAAAATGATAAAAAAGAAAAATTCCCTCTTGCTCATGGGTGGATACTATTCACCAAGTGATGGCTCCATATTTAATCTCTCAGGGTACGTCTCCACTTGCCCCCTAGTTCGAACTAGAGAGACAAATGAAGGCGACCAAAGTTGCTAATGAAGCACAGAATTTAAATGTCCCACACTTGATTAGCATAGTCGCAGCTGGTCGCCATTTTGGAAATTGACTGGTCCAATTTAACTTGCTGCGTTTAGACACAGTACTCCAAGAAAAACCCCTCAACTCGAATTAACTGGTACTCCTCCTCATACTGCATTAGCAACTTCGGTTGCCTTCATTTGCCTCCCTAGTTCGAACTAGAGGGCAAGTGTACCCATAGTCCCTGAATATTATCAAAACCTCAAATGAAGAAACCTGTATATCAACTTGAAAAGACAAGTCTGGGAACCAGTCTGTGGGATACTACAGGCACGTCTACTCTTCAGACAGAAGTGTACACATGCCTATAGTTTGACACTTCAGGAGATATTACTACATGAAAGGACAGCTTCTTCCAGTGGTGTAGTTAATGTGCCTCTACAAGAGATGGTAGTTATAGAGACTGAAGAAGCCCTTGTGCTGAGAAAGCATTTTCTATACCAGTATAACAGCATTGCTCAGGGGTGTGGTTTTTTCACACCTCTGAGTGAATGTAATTATACCACTGTAAATTTATAGTGTAGACTTGGCCTGAAAAACATGGATTTCACAGAGATACTGATTTTACAGCTCATTGCAACAATTTCTATCACACCCTATTGCCTACTAATCCTTAATTGAACACTTCATTTTAAGTGGTCTCCTATAACATGTGTGAACCCCTTATGCTTAACAATCTGCCTCACCTTGTATTTAGCTCAGACATTCTGGTTACTTTCTTCAGACCTGAGGAAGAGCAGGAGGATAATTAAAAGGAAAAAAAGGGTTATGTGAAACTCTATAAAACTCAACTTTAAGGAAGAAGGTTTTAATTTACAAATGTTTTTCTTCTGAGTGAAATGCCTGTTAGAAAAGTAAATAGATCAAGAAAGCACTTGGCATTTTGAACAATTTCATTACTTGAGGCCTGCCTCAGAGAGAAAAAAAGCAAATCCTTTAGACTTAGAGGTTTTTTACAGGTCAGTTCCGTAGCCAAAGCTCCAAAATGTTTTACATTCCTAGATTCCCTACACTCTATATCCTTCCTCTTTAGAACTATTCCTGCTGACTGTCATTATCAAATTTTCCCAGAATTCAAATTTCCCCAAAAGCTGCTGTTATGAGTAATTTCAAGAATTTATCAGTAAAAATCTAATCAAAGACTGTGATAGTTTCCTTTATCCCTGACAGGGAGCCAAAACTGAGGGTAGCAGGTCTGGGATATCTTCCAGTTTCACTAAGTTCTAGGGACACTTCTGCAGTTGATTTTTTGCTCACCTGCCCATGTGTTTTGTGTGCTTCAATTGATTAAAAAAAGAAAGAATTGATAACTTTAAAATCATTTTAAAGTTAACTAAAATGAACTGTTTGTGAAAAGTTTTACAAAGTCGTAGGAGTATGTGTCTGAATTCTCTGGGCCTAATTCTGATTTTTGTATGTGAAGGAAAATTCAAAATAACACCAGCAAGCTCAGAGCAGATGCTCCATAAAGACATTCATTCATTCAAATGAAAGCAGAAGGTAGCTCTTTACTTCCGTTATTTGCAGTCCTCAATTTAAGTCACCTGTAAAATATGTATAAAGCTACATATTAAGTTTTATGTAGTGAAATACCTGATCCTGACCTCATTTACACTATTGTAAATTTGGAGTTAATAGAGTTATACTAGAGTAGAGAGCAAAACAAGATCCACCACTGTTTGTGAAATGATTTGTGACCCCCCAAGTCAGAGATCTGGAAGAGATAATAATATCTACAGCAATGACAGCCTCATCTTCTTCTCTTATCTAAGGGTACGTCTACACTAGCCCCCTAGATCAATCTAGGGAAGCTAATGAGGGCAACTGAAATTGCAAATCAAGCCCAGGATTTAAATATCCCGTGCTTGATTTGCATGTTCCCAGCCGGTCGCCATTTTAGAAATTGACTAGCCCAAAGTAACTGCCCGCGTCTACACGCGGTAGTGAAATGGGATTCTGATTTAAAGCCCTAACTCGAATTTGCTGGTATTCCTCCTGCAATGAAGTTTACCAGATAATTCAATTTAGGGGCTTTAAATCGGAATTCTGTTTCGCTGCCATGTGTAGAAGCAGGCAGTTACTTCGGGCTAGTCAATTTCTAAAATGGCGACCGGCCGGGAAAATGCAAATCAAGCACGGGATATTTCAATCCCGGGCTTGATTTGCAATTTCAGTCGCCCTCATTAGCCTCCCTAGATCGATCTACGGGGCTAGTGTAAACGTACCTTAAGTAAGTTTTGAACATACCATATACCCCTAAGGGTAAAAGGCAGTACACTATCCCACTGGATTATTTCATTTTAGCATGTAGAATGTAAGTGGGGGTTACATTCCATGTCATTTCAACTGGGTTTCTGTGAAACCTGTTATTTCAGATACAGATCATTCATCTTCAAGAGTAAAAGATTTCTGATTTAGAAAAATGTTAGTAATATTACTGCTATTTTATAATGGATCAGGTTAAAGTTTACACATTCTTGATTTTAACCCCAGCTTGCTGAGATCATGCTACTGTATATTAAAGAATTAAAATACCACTCACCTAGACCTTCATTAGTGCAACAATTTATTAAACCATCCAAGTGTGAAACATGAGGACTTTGATGACTCAAAAGATTGGGAATAGCATATGGAGTTTTTCACCTCTAGCTTGCTGGTGTGAATCCAGCCTTGGTCAGGAGTCAGCAATTCTGAATTGTTACCATCTAATCAGTGACTCTTCGGATACTATTTGGTGCTTTCAGTGGAGTTGCAAGATGTTTACATCACAACATTTGCCACCGCATCCAGTACCTGTCATGATTTCAGCAAAGGGGCTGAAAAGGAGCAAACAAACTGAACTCGGAGGCACACAGGGGAAACAATCTTAGAGGGGTAGCTGTGTTAGTCTGCAACAACAAGCACTCTGTGGCACCTTAGAGACTAACTGATCTATAAATTTGTTAGTCTGTAAGGTGCCACAGGACTGCTCATTGTTTTTATAGGGGAAACACTGTGGCAAAACTCACACCTTGGTCAGCTGTCCCCCCTGGGTCACAGAGAAAAATGAAGACAATTTTGAAAGGTTTCAATCCACTATCTTTCTCAAATGCTGCATTCACTAATAAATATATCAGACAGTGGTATATGAATAAATTTAGGCAGGAAATTAGATGAAGGTTTCTAATCCTCAAAATAGTGAAGTTCTGGACAGCCTTTCAATAGGAGGGGGGTCAATCACAGGCATAGCGAAGGAGGACTGGGAGCAGCAGTTGCCCCCAGGGCACCAAGCTAGGGCCAACCTCTCCTAATTGCATTTAAGATGGAGCTTTATATGATTATGAATGGGATTATATGATGGGGACACTTATGATAGCAGGGATCTGGTCTTGATGATCAAGGAGGTTCCTTCCAATCTTATGACTTAGGTCCTACAATTCTGTTTTCTGTGTTCACTACTTTTATATGTGAATAATTTTACTACCTGTCTGCCAGAGGAGAGAGCCGGGAGGCATTTAAAGATGGAAGGCTCTACAGAAAGAAAGACACACTCTGGTCTCTCATGTGGAAAAAACATGCAGGTAATTTGCCTCAGTTTTTGATTACCGAGAAGCACAAAATTTGGCTGATGGAAGATTAAGAAGCAAAGTTAAATGCTAAAACCATAGCCGAAAAGTAAGATATAATAAATTTACCCCCAACATTAAATCTGTACTAATTTTCTTTTGTTCAATTCAAATACTTACACTCTTCTAGGGAATTACTAATATCTCTCTCTCTCTCAGTAATTCCATAGAAGCGGGAATACATATTTATAGTCACTTAGGCAAGAACTCTGCCCAGGAGTGTTGCTGCTATCCAATTGGGATTGAGCCATCCTTGCTGCTTTGATGTAACATAAGTTTCTGTGTAGCAGGTGGTCTTTCCTGCTGTTTATAGTGCAGTCATGGGAGGTCTGTCAGATGTAACAGCTCTTCTATATCTGCATGGAATCTGGGCAAATCACAATGGAACAGATGGAAATATAGTCATGTAGCCCACCCCACCTCCTAGTTGCAGCTCGTAAAATTCTGCAAGTATGCCCCACTCACCAAGGAGAGAGAGAAAAAAAAGTCTGATAGGTTGGTTTCCCAACTGTTAGGGGATAATCATTTTGTTTATATAAAACTCTAAATATGGGCATTAGGAAAAGAAAACAAAACCAGCAAACAGTTTAAATGATCACAGCTGCTCTGTGCATATATTTTACAATTACATTCCAGATTTCAGTAGGTAAATACTAGGAAATTGGAAATTACCCCCCAATACACCATGCCAATTCCAAGGTTTTGATTCTCCTGCTAGAAGCTGATAACCCCCTCCCAAAACCATTTTACAACCGCATCAGTTTTTAGTGCAGTGAGACACTTGTCAGGGGGCTTGCCTAGAAAAACTTGCCAGTCTTCTCAGGTTGTTCACACACACAGAGGCCTGAATTTGTAATAATCCTCACCTCCCCAAAGGGTTAAAGATGGGCTGATAAGTTTTTTCACATTTTAAATCACACTGAGAATTCCAGATTAGTACAGTTTGTAACTTACAACAGTACATGTTAAATATCCAAAACAAAGAGTTATGGATCAAATGGAGCTGCTGATTTTTTTAAAAAAACAATACTTTATTAATGACAATAGGTCAAATTTTCAAAACAGCTCTGTTACCGTTTAAGTTTAAAATAAGTGGTTGCATTAAAGAAATTTCAGAGTACTGCATATGGAAGCTTTTTTGGAAAATTCAGCCCTTATTTAGGGACATAACAGGGATCTGAGTTCTTTTAAAAATGTATCTGGCAATATAATTTAATTAAAATCCTCTTCTGCCTCAATTCTGCCTTACAGGCAGTCCCCGGGTTACATAGGGACTGTAGGTTTGTTCTTAAGTTGAATTTGTATGTAAGTCGGAACTGGTACATATTATAGGGGAAACTCTAGCCAAACATTTCTCCAGAGCTCAGTTTTATTCTCCCACACCTCACTTCCCTCAGTCCTTTATTCTCAAGCTGAGGTGTCTGCTGAGAAAAGCCGCTCCTTGTCTCCCTGGTCTGCTGGAGGGGGGGCGCTAGCTTCCCGTCTCCCTGGTCTTCTGGGGGGAAGCAACTAGTGCGGGGTTGCCTCACTCCGTTTGTAAGTAGGGATCTGATGTAAGTCGGATCCATGTAACCCGGGGACTGCCTGTATTTTCTTAACATTTCTCTTTGTCCTCTTCTTGTTTAGTCTCACTTAATGGTTGCACAAGGAGAGAATTTGTACTGCCATCAGTTCTATTTATCTTTGATAAAAGCATTCATAGCTATAATGCTATATAGATATTAACTAATTAACTCTTATAATGTCCCTGTGTGGAAGAGGAAGAATTAGTCTGTGATTAGGGCACTAGATTTAGTCTCTTAAAACATGGATTGAAATACTACTTCTATCATAGACTTCTATGTCTTGAGCAAGTCAGCCTCAGTTCCCCATCTGTAAAATGGGGGATGAGGGGCAGTGCTCAGAGGCAATGGGAATGGGATATTAAAATACACTACTATTGTTTGCCTTAATAAGGATTTCTATTAATCTTTAATGGACCCTTGGGTCTAGTGACTTGTGACCATTAATTATTTCACTAATCAGAACTGTCTCATTTTTGTCTTGAACTTCATTATCTGTTTGTTGTATTCATTTATTGCTCCTGCTGGTAACTATGAGAAAGACACATCCATGTTAGTTACTTTTTATTGGATGCCAGCAGGAATATCTTTACATTATATGTATATACCGTGCTAGCAAAATGGGGTCTTGATACCTTATTGAAGGCCTGCATAAATACTAATAATAGAAATAATGGTGATAACTAAGGCTACGTCTAGATTACATACCTCTGGCGACAGAGGCATGTAGATTAGACTACCCGGCATAGGAAAATGAAGCGGCGATTTAAATAATCACCATTTCATTTAAATTTAAATGGCTGCCACGCTGAGCTGATCAGCTGTTTGTCAACTCAGAGCGGTAGTCTGGACGCTTTGCGGTCGACATCAAAGGCCTTTGTTGACCTCCCAGGTATGCCTCATCCCAGGAGGTCGATAAATAACTTTTATTTCGACCACGGAGTGTCCAGACTACTGTGCTGAGCCGACAAACAGCTGATCGGCTCTGCGTGGCAGCCATTTAAATTTAAATGAAGTGGCGATTATTTAAATTGCCGCTTCATTTTCCTATGCCTGGTAGTCTAATCTACATGCCTCTGTCGCTACAGGCATGTAATCTAGACGTACCCTTAGTTACGTTTCATATGCAAAACCAGGAAAATAAGGAATAGTATTTTGCACATATATAGCTTCTTTTGCCATGTTACACAAAGATGCATATAACACAGGCTTACTTCATTCAGGCTTACTTCATTTTCCTGGACTACTGGGATTCTTTTGTCAGCTACTTGTAATGCAAAGCTCTCTCTTGAATGTAAAATCTTCCCTTTAGGCATTCTGTCACTCCGTGGACTGTTCCCTTAATTAAAGGTAGCACTGCAAAAGTCCTGTGTACAGATTTAAAAAAACAACTCAAAAATGGAAGTGTCTCAGCAATTTCAAGTTCTTCTTGGAAGGGCTACTTAAGTTTACTCTTTGTTTCAAGGGAATAACAAATGAATATAGAAGCACCTACACATAGAATTCTGTTCATTGGAATATAGAGTAAGAAATACTGCATGTTAGTGAAAACATGCACTTCAAAAAGAAGTGAAATTCATTGTCAACTATGGTATAAATATAAAGATTCTCCTATTTCAACTGAAAACATAGCTGTTTAAGTGAAGGTGCCACTTGTGTGTCACATGATCTTTAATTAACCTCTGTATGAATTATTTAGGATTAATGCATCATGCTTTGGAGGGTAAATAACAGCTTCTGAAGGCAGTTAATATTTTAGAATTTCCCCTCCCCCTCAGAACTCAGTTAATACCATGTTATCAAGAAGGATGTTGTTAACAGAGACTGTTTGGCCAGTGGTTAGAAGATGTTCAGAATAATTTGGTTCTGCCATTCAGTGGTTTCGGCTGTTGATTCACCATGGGACCTTCATGCCATAACTTAGCCTTTCTGGCCACAGAGGAAGTTTTTAATAAAATTATATAGCCAGATACATTTTTTAAAAGAACACAGATCCCCGTAACATCCAAAAGAGGTCTTTGCATTACAGAACTTAAGTATGTGTCACCTTAAGTATATGCTTAAAGATATGCATATGTTGTTCTAAATAAGCTTTCTTTCCTAAACTGGGGCATCTGTGCTCCCATATTTAAAATTAATAACATTATATCTACTCTACAAGGCTGTTGGGAAGATTAATTACCATTTAAGAGTTGTTTTTGAGATCCTTGGACAAAAGATCCTGTATTAATGATGTCATGCAGCTAAGCAATTATATAACAGGACAAAGAACATGACTGCTTAGAGATCTCTTTGAAAAGCATTACACTGTAAATTGTCCATGTTTTTTACATTACATTGTACACATAACAGATCATTTCAAGATCTGAAGTAACTCCATGAACTTCAATGGATCATACTCAGCAACATTGAAAATCAGGCTACTGTTTAGGTAACAAAATGCACGTCTATTTTAGCACCCAGTTAGAATATTTTAATCTAATTCATTTGCTCAAAATTTAATAGCGAGTCCTGGAGAAAAAAAAAAAAAGCTTGGGGTAATGGACCCAGAGAAAGATAGACAGAGATTGCATTAAAACAGCAACAGATAAGTAAATAATTTAGGTCTTAAGTGTCTTATTTCTGTACTTTAACCATTTAACTTGAACCATCCCTAAGGGCATGTCTACACTAGGAAATAATTTTGAAATAACTCAATTTGAAATAATAACTCCAGAAATAACTATTTTGAAATAATCATTATTCCCAAGTGTTAGGGGGCTGCTTACCCATCTTTGCAATCCCCCTCCCCTTATGAGGGTTGCTCGCTAGTCCCCGCAGCCCCCTTCCCACATGAGTGTCTTTTAGTCCCACCATTAGGGTTGGTTTGTCAGTCCTTACAATCCCTTCCCCCCAAGGTTGTCCTACAGTTCCACCTTGCCATTCCTCTTAGCTGTCAGAGTCATCTTAATCTCTGCAAGGAGAGGAGGACCTGGACCCTCCCTCACTCCAGGTAACAGCCCAGGACCCTGAAAACAGGAATAACAATGTCCTGTTCAACCAGGGGGTGATGCTGCAACTTACTGGCTCACGGGCTATCCTTGTCCCCATCCTGGGTTCATTCCTCCCCTCGGGGTTGCTCCATTGTTCGGATCAAACCAGTGGTCCTCAGTTGGCTCGGGGCCGGGGTCACCCTTTTCTGATGGCCCATCCTTCTGACTGCTCCGGCCCCCTCCGCTCCCTCTGGTACCCGTCACCTCTCCACTCTTGGCCTCCAAGTTCTCACTGTCCTCTGGGTCCCCTCTTCTCCCAGCTCTCCAGAGCATGCCGCCACCGCGCCTCCCCCTCTTCCTCCCAGGAGCAAGCACGCTCCCTTTTCAAAGCTGGTGCCATCCTTCTGGGATGCCGGCGCATGCACTCCCCGGCCCTCCGGCATGGTCGCCGGGGGAATCCCAGTGCCGGTGCAAGTGGCGGCCACCGAACAGGTGCTGCAGAGCAGCTTGTGCACCATGGCACCGGGTTTAAGTGCCGCTCCAGTGAGAGTGGGGCTTACCCCTTCAGCCTCCATCACCCCATCACACCCAAGGAAAGCAGTAGCACAGATTTTGAAATAACCAGCCCATTGGTTAGTAGTGTGGACTACTTTGTAGTGTGGATGCTCTGTTTATTATTTTGAAATAACTCCCTGGTGCAGACCAAGCCTAAATCAACAGATGGAAGGAAACATTGGGTAAAAATGTTTGTTTGAAAAAGAATAATCCCTGTAAAATAGCAGCCTATGAGAGAGAGAGAAAGAGAGAGAGAGAGAGAGAGCAAGTACCGATGCTGCATATGTATCCAACTTAAATATTGTTGTGTTTGTATTTGAGCACTTCAGTGGGATGGCTAACTAATTTATCTCCAGCATCAGGGCCACTAAAATGTAATTTGCTAAAAGTTAAAATATCTTCCTTTGTAGGTATTCCAATTAGATTTCGATGTATGGGACTTTCAAGGTACCAGGGTTTTTAAATCATGGATTAGCAAGATTTGCCTTGCAGTGTGAACTGTAGTTTATATTAGGGAAAGGCAGCACACTGATGAATACAAAGTATGAGACATGTATCCACAAAATGAATATGGATAAAATGTTGTTTAAAATGCTGCTATTGCTGTGTTTATTCCAGTTAGAAAGACAAGCTGAGTGAAGTAATATTTTTACAGGATCAACTTCTCTTGGTGCAAAAGACAAGCTTTTGAGATACATAGGGAGAGCTCACCCACCTTGTCTCCGCTATGGAGAACATAAATCTAAAAATCTTTAACAAACAATTCTTGATCTCTATAGTCCAGTAGATTTCATTGTTCTTCCATAGACTAAGTTACTCGTCCATCCTTTTGTGGAATCTTGCACTCCCCAAAAAATTAATGGCTCTGTATCTTCTCATTCCATGTCTGTTTTGTTGACAGAGGAAGGCTATAAAGCTCTTGCACAGTTTATATCATCCTGTATCTGACTTCATTGTCTAAACAAAAGAGAAAAGAATCCTTCTTCACGATAAAACATATATGTTCGTCTTCCTTAGATTCTGTAGACATTTTCTTATTAGGAATTCAGTCTGTCAGGAGAAACAAAGTCCATGTGAAGAAAGTTTTATTGGCTCTGTGTTATGTTACGGTACTTTTATTAGATGGTGACATTCCTGAGACAGCACCTGCTGTGTGGATTTGGGCTGTAATCCAGAAAAGAAATAAAAAAGAAAAGTGTGGTTTAAATGAGAGTGGCTATGGGCTTGCCTTACTGTAACAAAAACCCACATGACTGAGCAGTTGGAAAGTTAGAATGAATCATATTTTCTAAACACTGAGGATAAGTATATGTATTAGTGGCATTGTTATTGCTATAGCTTTTGGAGCAACAAAAATATAAAATATCTCCCCATCTCCTCTTCTTTCCTCTCTGAATGCCATTTTCTGCTCAGTAAGGATGAAAACAGAAAACGTTTTCTTCTCCAATATCTTTTAATTTGTTAGGGCTCTCTAGCCCATTTTCCTGCCAATGTGGCAGAATATGTAGTCAGTGAGGGCCAAATTCTTCTTTCTATTGCACTCCTGCAAATCTGAAATAGCTCAAAATTGGCAGTTTATGGATGTGACCAAGAGCAGAATTATATCCAGAGATATTTGGGGCTCCTAGGATTGTTGCTTTCTTCTAAATAATTGTTCTCTACAATTCTTTTCAGTCCCAGAGAATCAAAGATTCTTTGCACAAAACAAAAGGTCTTAATGAATCCAAACCAAATTTACTCTTAGTGCTATAATCGAAAAAATCATTTCCAATGTGTCAGTTCACCCTCTGTCATATTACAAGAGGATCTGGATATATGGACAAATCCTAAAAGACAGCCCATAAAATTAACAGGCTAAGAAGCTGTAAAACTGGTGAAAGAACTACAGAGGCATTTCAGAGTTGCAAATTGTGTGTGTGTGTGTGTGTGTGTGTGTGTGTGATTGTGTGTGTGTGTGTGTGTGTAAGTAAGTCTGTCAGCTGGTTGGATTTTTTTTTCAAACTTATCCAGAATTCATTCTGCTTTAAGTAAAGATAAATTGCTTTTGTAAGAAACATCCAAGTCCTCTGGTCCATTAAGAAGGGAGAAGAGTTATTGATTATGAAACTACTGTCTAGCAATGAGGCTCACCTCTCCTTTCTTTGAACTACTTGATAATTTATCCCCTCTGAACTGTCCAGCTTTCATTAACTTTTTAGAGTGGCACCATTTCAGCCTTTGATCCATATGTCTGTTTAAGTTCAGGGGTGCTGATTTTATAGGATTCCTACTGCTGACCCTAAACTGTTAGGAGGCAAGTATGTAATTCCACTGTGCTTTGATGGAAGACTAGACTTCAAGAGAAGGATACAGGTCACTTGTTCTTGATGTGATATCCACTGGATCTGTCACTACATTCAACTGTGTTGAATGCAGTCTGAACTATGCAGTTTCTTAGTGGAAGAATCATTATTTTAGGTAAGATGAACAAACAATCCATATTATTATTTGTTAGAAGCAACACTCACTATGTGCTATGCATTTTCCAAAAACTCAAAAAGGTGCCTGAGTTGAGAAGCTTACAATTTCTGGTTTGGTCCCTGGAAGTACTTTTGCTGTGCACAACAGTTGTGTGCATAAAATCATTATGCAAGTAGCTAATGGGATGAGGTAGAATGTGGGTGTTTCTGAAGAGATAAGCTAATGAGATGCTTAGGTATGTGCCCCTCACTTATTCTTTACGGCTACGTCTCCTCTGGCATGATTTTCCAGAAATGCTTTTAACATAAAAGTTTTCTGTTAAAAGCATTTTCGGAAAAGCACGTCTAGATTGGCAGGACACTTTTTCGCAAAAGCACTTTTTGCAGAAAAGCGTCCATGGCCAATCTAGACGCGCTTTTCCGCAAAAAAGCCCCGATCGCCGTTTTCGCGATCGGGGCTTTTTTGCGGAAAACAAATCTCTGCTGTCTACACTGGCCCTTTTGCGCAAAAGTTTTTCGGAAAAAGACTTTTGCCTGAATGGGAACAGCACAGTATTTCCACAAAAGCACTGACAATTTTATATGAGATCATAAGTGCTTTTGCGGAAATTCAGGCGGCCAGTGTAGACAGCTGGCAAGTTTTTTCCGCAAAAGCAGATGATTTTGCGGAAAAACTTGCCAGTCTAGACACAGCCTACTTGTTAGTGGGCTGCATTCCTGATAATGCAGGATTACCATCCTCTTTTCACTTCCTGTCTTGCTGACCATATTTTACATACACTATTCTGCATCCTAACTGAGCAGGATTCAACCCTAAGAGCTATTCTGTATGCATTCTAAAACCTGTGATGTATTATATGGGGAGGAAGGAAAGATACGTGAAAATAAGATTCTCAGTATATTTGGCATAACCCTTAAATATCTCCCCAACATCAATCCAAGAGAGTTATTTCTAGAACACTGTCAGATTTTGAGAATCTTAAAAGCCCCAAAATATCTTCCTTAAAAATAGAGTGCTTGTGATTAAAACCTGGAATCAATTCCATTGATTAAATTATTGAAGATAACTGAAAGCTAATTTTTTTATGTTCATTAACCCCTCATTTACATAACATAATAGATATTAATATTGTCTTCTGAGGAGAACTTTTCTGACTAAGTTAGTGAAAATGTGACTTCTTTTTCCTGTTTTAAAGATTCAGTAGTAGAGAAATTGAACTATATTATCTCTACCTAACATCTCATACTTTCTTCTGTCCAAAAATGATCTAAGCAATGGGTTCATGACACTCTAGCCTTACCTATGGGTCTCTTGCTTTTGGGAAAATTCTGATTGATATATTACTATTCTAACACTAAAATTAGTGATTAGCAACTCTCAAAAGATTCAGGGTGCATCTACACAGCACTGTTAGCTTGAAATAAGCTATACAATTTGAACTACGCAAATTGCATAACTTATTTCGATGCTATTTTGAAATAGCTTATTCGTAATTTGGCGCAGACTACACAGTGCCAAAATTCAAAATAACTTGCTATTCCAAAATTCCCCTTAACCCTCAGGTTACTGGGATGTCAGAATAAGCCACCTGTAATTTCAAAATCTATTTCAACTTAAAGGGCTGATTCAATAGATGCGGAATAGCTATTTTGGGATACTTCCAGTGTAGGTGTACCCTCAGTGTAGGTGTACCCTCAGAGACTTCTCTGTCTTGTGTGTTTCTGTTTTGCATCCTATGACCTGAAGAAGAGCTCTGTGTAATTTAGTATTTCAGTGAAGCATCCACTACAGTCTCACATGGGACATTACTAGTTAAATTGGAGTAAGTGAGGATTAATATGAGAATTGAAAATGGATAAGGAACTGATTAAAGTGGATCATACTGAATTGTGAATGGAGAGGTTGGAGGGTAAGTATTTGAGTGGACTCCTCAAGGACTAATTTTGGGACCAGTCTTGCTTATTTGCTTAATGGCTTTTGTACAAAAAGCGAGAGAGTGACAATAATGTTTTTCATTGATACAAAATTGTGAGGTATTATCAATGTAAGGAGGTCCAAAATATCACACAAGATTATTTGAATTACCTTGAAAACTAGAGAAGTAAAAATTGAATACAATTTAATAGTGTGAAAAAAGACTAAGGGTACATCTACACTACCGTGTTAATTCGAGTTTACTTAATTTGAAATAGTTAATTTGAATTAAGCTAATTTGAATTAATGCATCTACACACAAAACCTATTTCAAAATAGCGTTTTGTTATTTCAATATAGCGCGTCCACACTGAGTGGACCCTGAACCAAAGTTAAGGCTGGCCGGAACCAGTGCCGGCAGGGCATCAGGTTAGGACTTAGTGTGTGGGGCTGCTGCCTAAGGCTAACTGAGCTCCATGCTTAAAGGGACCCTACCCCCACCCCGGAGAGACAGTTCTCAGGGATCCCCGCTTGCTTGTCTACCTCAATGAGGGACAGCAAAGCAGTCCTGTCTTGGAGTGCCCTGAGTGCCCGCACTCGGGACACCACAACACTCGGCCACATGGAGCCAGAGATGCTCTGGGCATGCTGGTGTACCTTGTGGGGTCATTGCCATCAGCCCGGCTGCACTTGCTGCAGGCTGCCATCCAGGGGGTCCATCGAGGGGCCCTCAGAGCCACCCCGGTCCTCCCCACCGGGGGTTCATGCCCTATTCCTCCCTCACATCCTTCCACTTACCCCTCCCTAGACCCCCTTCCTGATGTCAAATAAAAGATACGTATGTTCAAATGCCTCTCTCTGTGTCCTCTGTCATTTCTCTTTCAGTTTGTCTCTGATCCAGAATAGATCGGTGCCCCAGAGCTACATCCCTCAAAGCAACATCATTTCTCTCTCAGTCTGGCCACAGCTTTTCAACTGGGTCACTACAGTTCAATTCCCCTTCTGGGGTGCCTCAAAGTCCAGGGCATTTTCCCAGTGGCTGGTGTAGGGACCTGGGCTCACCCTCTACTGTGGATTCCAACCCAGGAACCCTACAGATAGTAGCCATTTTCAGTGTCCCTTTAAATGAACTGCATTGATGATATAATTCCCTGGGCTATAATTTTCCTAACAAATTCCCAGCAATCAGCTTGGAGCACCATCCTCTCTCCTTCACCTCTAGCCAAGTACTGAACTAGCTCTGTCCCTGCTTCTCTTCCTGTATTAGCCTACTGGTCTCTGATTCACTGCTTCCCACACAGCTGCTCAAGGCACACTGGAGGACCTTTCTAGTGCCCTTTTCTGGGAAGGGGTGTGGCAGGCTATAAGGCCTCTAAGGGTATGTCTACACTGCAGAGTTTTTTCAGAAAAACTGCCATTTTTTCCGAAAAAACTTCACTTACATCCACATGGCAATTGTGTTCTTTCAAAAAAAATTGAAAGAACAGAGGGGTTTTTCTGACATTGGTAATCCTCTTTCTACAAGGAAGCAGCCTTTTTCTGAAAGTCTTTCGGGAAAAAGGCATGTGTGGACGGGGAAGAGGGAGTTCTTTTGAAAGAAGAGGAAAGAAGAAAAGGCACAGTGCTCTGGTGGCCACTCCATCCATAGTAATCACAGCTTACATGCAAGATAGTGTCCATTAAGTGCAGATGCTATCTTTCGAAAAAGCAGATCACTCTTTCAATGCGCTTTTGCTGTCTATTCGATCTTTCAGAAGAAGTTTTTTCAGAAGATCTCTTCTGGAAAACCTTCATCTGAAAGAAGCGTACAGTCTAGTCATAGCCTAATGGGGCCACAGGAGCTTATCCACTCATCACACCTTCTCATAAGCAAGCTACAGAAATGCAACCTATGTTCCTAACTGGTTGGAAAACTGTTCCCAGAGAGTAGTTATCAGTGGTTCAAATTTAATAAGGCAAAATGCAAAGTACTCCATTAAGGAAGGAACAATCAGTTGCACACATACAAAATAGGAAATGACTGCCTAGGAAGGAGTACATTAAATGAGGATCTGGGAATCATAGTGGATCACAAACTAAATATGAATCCATGATATAACACTGTTGCAAAAAAAGGAAACAATTTTGAGGTGAATTAGCTAGAGTGTTGTAAGAAAGACGTGAGAAGTAATTTTTCTGCTCTACTCCGCTCTGATTAGACCTCATCTAGAGTATTGTGTCCAGTTCTGGGCATCACATTTCAAGAAAGACATGGAAAAAATTGAGAAAGTCCAGAGAAGAGCAATAAACGATTAAAAGTCCAGAAAACATGACCTACAAGGGAAGACTGAGAGGGGTCATGATAACAGTTTTCAAGTACAAACAAAGTTATTACAAGGAGGATGGAGAAAAAATGTCCTCCTTATCCTCTAAAGATAGGACAAGATGCAATGGGTTTAAATTTCAGCAAGAGTGATTTATGTTGGACATTAGATAACACTTCCTGTCAGGCTGCTTAAACATTGAAATCTAAGGAGGGTGTGGAAGGTCCATCACTGAAGATTTTTAAGAGTAGGTTTGACAAACATCTGTCTTCGATGGTCTAGATAATACTTAGTTCTCCTATGAGTGAAAGGAACTGGACAATATTACCTTTCGAGGTCCCTTCCAATGTACAATTCTATGATTCTTTCCCAGGCGTCTGGTCCACATGACTAATTGCCAAATTTGGGTTCAGGGAGGAATTTTGTTCAGGTCAGATTGGCCAACACTTTGAGCTGTTTTCTCCTTCCTCTGAAACATGGGGCACAGATCCTTTGCTGGTTTGAACTAGAGTAAATTAAACATTTTCTATAACTTGGAGTTTTTAAATTAATATTTGAGGGCTTCAGTAATTCATCAGAAGTTATGGCCTGTTGCAGGAGCAGATAGGTGAGGGTCTGCAGCCCGATGTTCAGGATATCAGACTACATGGTCATGATGGTCCCTTCTGGCCTTAAAATTCTATGAGTCTGGGACAAACACAATGGTAACAAAACACTGCTGAATCAGAATTCATGGGGATAAATGATTTTACAAGGTGAAGGCAATAAAGAACAAGGCACTCAGAAGTTTATTTTGGTTCTGGTAAGCATGCTATGCTTCATGGTGATCTTCATCTCTTGAAGCTTCTGGATCAGACTTTCTTGAAAGATTTCCAGATGTGTAGCCAGACAGGAACCCCCCTTGTAACATCCATTTTTGCTTGCCTGGAGCATGCAGGGCACACAGAGCAGAAGGCCCAGGCTGCGTGACCGTGAATGGCTGTAAACAGAGATACGCCAATTGCTGACCAAGAGGCTGCCAAGGAGTGCCCTTGACTCAAACCCATATTGATTCGAACACACATCCATCCGGGGGGGGGAGGAATCTCTCGCCCAGTAAAAAAATATCTAGTATTCACAATTTAGTTATCTCTCTTGCAAGTGTAAATTACCTTGAAACTTGCTTGTAAGAACTGGCACCACAAAATGGACCAGTACAATTCGGCATCTTAGATAAGAAAGAGGATACGGGCCCCCAGGGGTATAAAGATGGGTCCAGCAGCGCATTTTCTCTGAGTGTCAATCTATCATCTATCTGCTGGTCGGGTTAGGTGTTTGATCTCCCGAGGTTCCAAGGGGACGCCCACCTCGTATTCGTCTTTCCTAGGAATTGAGAGACCAGCCCTGGCCTGACACGCTGGAGTCCAGAGGCACAGAAAGGGGTAAAAATTGTACCTAGATGTGGTCCTTTGCTTAAGTATATATATGTAGATAGTGTTAGAGCTCTTTAAAAATTAAGCTGTCACTTGGTACCATTATTTCTATTTTCTATCTTTACCTTTTTCCTGTAACCATTTTTAAAATCTATATTTATATTTGCTAGCATTTAAGAAATAGAGCAATAGCCATTGTAACCATATGCTTTTATAAGTCTTTTAATAAACCTGTAACTGTTTAAGCTTTAACCTGACTCCTTCAGTTGCTGTAACAGAACCAAGCACAATTTAAAAGAACTTCAGCCGGTCATAAAAGGGACAGACATAGAGAGAGCTTGGGCGTTTGGATCTGTGTCACTCCCAGGTGACAAGATCCGTTGGGGCACCTTTTCAGCCTTTCCTAGGCTGCCCGCTGCGAAGGAACTTTGTGTTCTAGCAGCTAAAATCTAAGGTGTAATAAGCTCTTCCTATATAACGGGGTGTCTGTTGGCCTGCTGGCCACCCTCTGCGATGGGACCCCGGTCCTAGCAGTAAAGACACGGACGTTAAACCTTTTCTCGGAAGCATACACACACACACACTGCCCTGACCGTCGGCTGACAAGATGATAACAGGAAGGCTGTGTCCAGACTCAAGGGTTTTTTCGAAAAAAGTAGCCTTTTTTCGAAAAAACTTCACCTGCGTCTAGACTACAGCCGTGTTCTTTAGAAATTAAATCGAAAGAACGCAGCTTTTCTTTCGACGGCGGAAAACCTCATTTCACGAGGAAGAATGCCTTTTTCGACGGAGATCCGTCGAAAATAAGTGAGTGTGGATGCAGAGAGGCCTTTTTTTCTAAAGTAATGGTCTCCAGGAAGAAGCCCTGGTGGACAATCTGGGGCATGCCTTGCATGTCTCTGGTTCCTGTCTGCAGCCATTTTTTAAAGGGACAGGCACCCTCACAGCCACTTATGACAGCAAAGCAGCCAGAGCACATGGCTACTTAGGTGCAGCATGTCCCAGTCCCAAGACCCTCCTGACCCTTCTAGAGAGGCTTCTGGGGACCCAACCAGGGGCTCCAAACGCCGTTCACCAGCATGGTCTGGGCCAGAGCTCAAAACCCTTCTCGAGCTCTGGGCAGAGGAGGAGGCCTTACAAGCCCTACAAACCAGGGGGCGAATTGCGGACATTTTTGCCCGCATGGCAAAGGCCCTGGCCAAAAGAGGACACTACCCCCGCACCCAGCACCAGGTGCGCTCCAAAGTTAAGGAGCTGCGCCAAGGTTATGTGAAGGCCAGGGAGGAGAGCTCTCGTTCTGGGGCAGCCCCCCACTCCTGCCCCTATTATTCTGAGCTGGATCACATCCTGGGTGGTGGTGAAGCATGCACACCACTGCGTCTTGTCCAGTCAGGCTTGGGAGACCCTGTGGTGGACGCGCCAGAGCAGGAGCCAGAGCAGTCTGGAGACGGGGACATGGTGCCGGAGGAGGAGGACAGTGAGGAGACGGGGACCCTCACTCTGGAGCCAGTCACGCAGACCCCAGAGGCCTTCCAGGTGTCATCTGATGACAGAAATGAAGCAGCAGGTGAGTGCAGAGAGGTTGTGTAACACACGGGGGGGGGGGGGCGGGAGGGAGGTGCACAGTGGGTGATGCACAAGGGAAACCTGTTATGCTCAGGCTGATGCCCAGGTCACACATGGTGTTACCTTCAGAATGTCTGATTCCCCTGTCTGAAGGAGAGGGCATGCCCTTTTGGACAGCTGTTGCACACATGACTGATTGTGATAGAAATGTAGCCGTGTTAGTCTGATCTGAGGAAGTGGGTCTGGCCCACGAAAGCTCATCCCCTAATAAACCATCTTGTTAGTATTTTAAGTACTACATAGTCCAGATTTTTATGACCGATTGTGTCTTCCTCTTTTCCTCCACAGCCAGACCAGCCGTGCAAGAGGGCCGCAGCACCCCAGCCCCACCTCCATCTCGGGGACATGGGAGCCGCAGACACAGGCGTGTGTATGCGGACATCCTGAGGCAGCATGTGGCGGCTGTGCAGGACCTCAACACCATCCTGCGAGAGAGGGCCGAGGCAGAGGCTTGGTGGCATGATCAGCTGATGGAGGAGCTTGTCCAGCAGTGCATGTCCCTGTGTGCCACTCACAGGGAGGTCTGCGGCTTGCCTGCACCTGTTCCTGGTCCTGCTCCTCCAACACCCCATGACCCCACCCCACCAAACCCCCCTTCCACAGCACCATCCCTTTCCCCCCTTGTACCTCCCTCTCCCCTAGCCCCCTCAGTGCCCCAGCGCCTTTCTCCCCCTGGCCCTCCTCTCCCCCAGGCCTCCCAGTCCCAAGAGCACCTACCCTCTGTTGTCCTGGCAACGGACAGTCGCCCCACCCGATCCCGTGGCCATGGTGGACCCCGAACACAAGGCCCAAGCAGGAGACTGCGAGCAGGCAAGCACCGTGCAACCTGATCCCCTTCACCCCTCCAGGTTTCAAGCACCCCCATCACCCCAGTTAATTAACAAGGATAGTGTTAAAGAAAATGTTCATTGTACATAGTTTGTCATGAAAGTATATTTTATATACCAAAAATCAACAAAAGCTTTGTTATGTTTGCAACGTTATACAATTTTTCAGTGACTGATATTTATAACAATAAAACAGAACTTATTCTTTTGAGACAAACCCTGGTGTTTATTATTTCTACCAGCAGGGTCAGGAGATGGGTTGAGGAGGGAAGCTTTTATTGGGCCAGGGCCCAGTCCCCAGGCAGAAGCCCCACCCTGGTAGGAAGGCCTCCCCTTTCCTCTCCGCCAGGTTATGGAGAACGCAACACGCGGCCACCACCTCAGGGATGTTGTGCTCCCGCATGTCTAGCCGTGTGAGCAAGCACCGGAATCTCCCTTTTAAACATCCGAACGCACATTCCACCTGGTTGCAAGCCTGGTTAAGGTGAGCATTAAACTGCTCCTTGCTCACATCCAGGTGGCCGGTGTAGGGCTTCATCAGCCACGGCATCAGGGGGTAGGCGGCATAAGCCACTATGCACACCGGCATGTGCACATCCCCAACCGCAAAGTCGTACGGGAAAAATGTTCCTGCCTGAAGCCTCCGGTAGAGGTACGAGTTCCTGAAGATGCGGGCATCATGTGCCCTCCCTGACCACCAAACACAAATGTCAGAAAACTGGCCACGATGATAGACCAGGGCTTGGAGGACCATAGAAAAGTAGCCCTTTCTGTTAATGAATTGGGCTGCTCGATGGGGCGGTGCACGGATTGGAATGTGTGTCCCATCGAGTGCCCCTCCACAATTCGGGAAGCCAAGGGCAGCAAAGTTGGCCATGACGCTGTCCAGATCTGCTAGACAGACGAGCCTGTTGAGCAGCTCAAAATTGATGGCCCTCACCACCTGCAGAAAGAGACAGACAACAAAATTTTAGAAGGGGTGCCTTATCTCTTAGGAGGAGAACCCACCACCCACCTTTCCTCTCAAACACCCCGAGAATCCCCTCCTCAGAACTCCCCCCCCCAGCAGTTCAGGGTGAGTGGAGGAACTCCCTCCCACTCGCATTCCACTTTGCCCTTCCTGACAGTCTCCCTTCCCCCCACCCCAAACTGTGACTGTCCCCAGACATTGACTTGCCTCCATCAGGATGTATCCAACTGTAGACCTGCCCACTCCAAATTGGTGTCCCACAGAGTGGTAGCTGTTGGGGGTGGCCAGCTTCCAGAGGGCAATAGCGACCCTCTTTTCCAGGGGGATAGCGGGCCGCAGGTGGGTGTTTTGCTGTTGCAGAGCCGGGGCGAGCCAGGTACACAGCTCCTGGAAAGTGGTCTTTCGCATCCGGAAGTTGCGTAGCCACTCTTGGTCATCCCAGAGCTCCATAACGAGCCGGTCCCACCAGTCAGAGCTGGTGTCAAGCCTCCAAACATGCCTGTCCACAAAGAAGTTTGGAGGTAAGGGCAGTGGGGCTGCATAACGGATGATCCCTTCGTACCTCTGGTCTGGGTCCAGATGGGGAAGTAGCCTCATGACTGTGTCATGCAGATGCAGCAACACTTGCAGTATGATGGTGTGGGGCCATCGCCTGCTCAGGGGCAGCTCTGGCTCCATGCCAAAAAAACGGGTCTAAAACAGAAAAACCTCCAAACAAAAGATCTGCTGGGGTGTCCCAGGAAGCTGAGCACTCCAAACAAGCACTACAATGCCTTGCTTACCTCCTAGAGGGACAGCAAAGGCAGCTGCAGGAGCAGAGCAACGGGTGTTCAGGGGCGTCCCTTTAACCACGCGTCTCTGCAAAGGGCCGGCAGCAGCACCCGGAAGGAAATGCTGCCCCCATACCCTGGCAGAAGCGGTTCCAGGTGGCTTTTCCTTTGAAAGAGTGTCCAGCAGTCAGGACGCTCTTTTTCGAAAAAGAGGATCGATTTTCTGATCCGCGTATTGTAGTTTAGACGCTCTTTTTTGAAAGAGGTTTTTTCGAAAGTATCTTTCAAAAAAGCCTCTTTCGAAAGAGGCTTGCAGTCTAGACGTAGCCGAACTGTGTCCTTGTGGTTGGTGCAAAGCATTGTAATTTGCCATTTATATTTACCCTAAATATGATGACAATCTGTTAGAATAGAATTACCATAAAGAATAGCCTCTCTTCCTGACATGTCAGTGATTTTTCAGAAAGGCATGTGAGGATAACTGGAAAATAATGTGGAAAAATAACTGAACACTTCACAATCTTGGAACAAGTTCAGTTGGAATTTTAGAAATGGGCAAAAGTTAAGGAAGGTCCTTGTCTTTGTTTAATGATTCCTATGTACTACTTCTGCCCCCGCCCGCTAAAGACACAAGTAATTGCATAGGGATACTAACTGGAATATTAGAAGACCTTGCCTTTTTCTGCTGTGCTCTCGTGCTTTTTTTTTTTTAGCTAGATCTGAATGGAGTATTAGCTTGACCTCAGCTGGTGCTAGCCTACCAATGTGGGATGGAGCGGGGAAGAGTGTAGTTGTCCTGTCACTGATATTGTGGCAGTAACAGCATCCAGAACTCTGTGCTCTTTAAATCACTGCCATAGCATCACATCATGTACTCTGGGAGATTCTGAAGGCTGGGGGTGGGGTGGGGGACACAGTCTGGGCAATTCTGAGAGCTAGTTGACCCTGGCTTCAGTCCTTTGACCTAAGGCTCTACCCCTTCTGGGAATGCAGAACCAGCCCCTCCTTCCCCCCGCATACCTTGCCCATGGGCTTGTGGAAGCTGTTGGACCCCCTGAGCTGGCATAAATAAAAATATTGCCATTGATGACTATGGAGTTATGTTTAGTTATAGCCATTAATGATCTGGCCCTTATCTTTGCAGAACTCCCTTTTTATTCATTTCTTTTTCAGATAAAGCACTTTGTTCTCACTGCTCCCTTCCTCCTATTACTTTGCACAGACTACTCTTATTTACCAAAGAAATAATAAAAAATTTTCCCCTTGCCTCTATTTCCCTTCCAGATTGGGCTGTTCTTTCTGGCCCCAATACACGAAGGTATACTGATTGCTATAAGCTACGTAATCTAGAAGCCACTGCTTCACTCATCCCTTCTACCTGGGCTATCACTGAGAAACAATGCTGTTTTCACTAATTGGACAAAAGGGAGTAAGCCATTGAGTGCCTCCCAGGCCTGTGCTTCATTACAAGGCACAGCATTCATTTTAGACCAAAAATCTGCCTCTGTTTGACACAAATCTCTTGTTATCTCTCTTTTTATTGCTATAAATAATTAATGTAAGAAGCAACACAATTTGAAATAGAAGTTGCAAAAAACTTTGTGTTTAAGTTAAAGCCAAATTCCCTGTAATTTTTCATGCTGTCTCCTCTACTCTTGGAATGGTGTCTTTCACTAAAGATTTTTGACTCACATTTTAAACGCTAGTAGAAACCAAAGGGACATGAATCTCAGAGTACCATTTTGCAAGTGATTTACAGTGGGCAGACTGCTTCGTTGTCATTAAGGTATATTGTTCAGAAGGAATAACATGTCATAGGACACAATAACTGATATAACTCTTGCAGAGATCATCCTGTCAGGAAGCAAGACAGAGCACTGGGCTTCGTCTACACTGCGAGATTTCCGACAAAAAATATGCTAATGCTGGACTAATTTGCATGAGTCATGATCTCATTAGCATATCTTCTGCTATTTCTTTTTGCGCAAGGGGTTTTTGCAGAGAAAGAAACAGTGTGGACAGGGGTTTTCTGCCTTTGAGGCATAAGGATCTTGCGCAAAACGGGGTTTTGTCCACAAAAAAATCCCATCCATGCTGCTTCTTTTTGTGCAAAAAGAAAGGGCAGAAAATATGCTAATAATATCTCAACTCATGCAAATCAGTCCCGCATTAGCATATTTTTTGCTGGAAGATCTCTCATTGTAGACGAAGCACAAGAGAGAGGGAGCCTGCATCAGCTAAACCTTTGTGCAGCACTAAGTGCCTGTAATTTTCAGAGCAGCAGCATCAAAGCATGCCACTTAGACAAAACAGATACTCAGGGCAATTCTTATCTTAATCCTCAGTCGATGAACTGGAGATTGATCTGGGATTTGTTTTTGTGAGTCTAATAAGAACTGCTAAATTAACCATTGATGGCACTCCCATCAACCCTGGTACTCCAGTCTTAGGTTGACTTTCTTTCCTAGGCTACGTATACACTACAAGGTTTTTGCACAAAAATGGCCATTTTTGCACAAAAACCGTCAGAGCGTCCACACGCATTTTTGTGCAAGAATATAGACAGAAAAGAGGGTTTTGCTGGTAGAGTCATTCCTCTCCCCACAAGGAATAATTCCTTTTTGAGCTACAGCTCTTGCACAAAAGGGTAGGTGTGGACGTTCTGGAGGGGTTTTTGTGCAAGAAACTCCTATCAGAAAAAGCACAGGTACTCTGATGGCCATTCTGTGAATGGAAATCAGAGCTCTCTTGCGCAAAAGTGTCCATGTAGTATGGACACTCTCTTGCACAAAAGCACTTCACTTTTGCAATGTGCTTTGAGGTCTGGACATGCTTTTGCGCAAAAGATCTCTTCAGCAAAAGTCTTCTTCCACAAAAACCCTGCAGTGTAGATGAAGCCCTATTGTAGGCCTGTCTTCAGAGGAAGTGAGTCTTGTTATCAGCCCAGTACGAGCAGGAGTTCACAGAGCTAGAGTCCATAGAATCATAGAATCTTAGAACTGGAATGGACTTCAAGAGGTCATCAAGTCCAGTCCCCTGCTCTTAAGGCAGGACCAACCACTGTCTAGATCATCCCTGGCAGGTATCTGTCTAACTTGTTCTTAAGTATCGCCAGTGATAGAGATTTCCCCAGGCAATTTAGTCCAATGATTTTTTCCTAATGTCCAACCTAAAGCTCCCTTGCTGCAATTAAAGCCCATTGCTTCTGATCCTATCATCAGAGACCAAGGAGAACAATTTTTCTCCCTCCTCCTTGTAATACCCTTTTAGATACTCGCAAATCACTATGATGTCCCCTCTCAGGGTACGTCTACACTTGCTCTCTAGTTCAAACTAGGGATGCAAATGTAGGCACCAAAATTGCTAATGAAGTGGGAATTTAAATATCCCACACTTCATTAGCATGATCTCGCCGGCGTGCTACTCCTCTCAACAGCTGTTTCGAAAGTGAAAGTGCACGCCGCGACGCTTTAGTTCAAACCAAACTCCTTGTTTCAAAATAACGTTACTCCTCAAAAAATGTCTAGAACCTTGCAAGACTGAGCTCTATAGTCCTTCTTCATTTTACTTCCTGTGACTGCATGTCATCTCACAACAAACGAAAAAAGTAATTTCATAATGGTTTTGTGGTTTTCCCTCCTAAATGATTAATCAATTATGTACATGTTTCCCATATTCACCTTAATTGTGAGGTGCGATTTAGAACAATAGTCAATAGTCCTGAGGGCAAACTCATTTACTAGGGTGTAACTACATTTAGAGCAATAGTGCTACAGTGTTATAAGTGAAAGGAGAATCAGGTCTGCATATGTTGCCTTTTTTCTTTGAGGGTTTCTTTCTTCCTGTCTATGAAAAGACAGGAAAGAGAGGGAGATGGTGGGGGATGGAGAACACATATTCAAATACCCATTATCCTTTCCTGTTCATCTCTTCTGATCTGTCACATATCACATGTTACATCCTTGCAGGCATATGGTGAGGATTAGTGATAATAGCTGCAGCATGTCAATCCTGGCCCTCCACACCTCTGTCTGACACACTAGATTGCTGAGTGACATTTGCCTTGACAGAAATAGTTTTGTTTTTTACACTGTTCCATACGCCAAGGATGCCCTCAATAAAGGTGAAGAACAGAGGGTTGTGTTTTTGTCATAGCTGATTTTCATGATATCCAGGCATCCAGTTAATACTCGGACTGCAAGGTAAATGGATAAAGCTGAGCCATTAACTCACCAAATCATGGATGTGATGGATGTTCTGATCATAAAATAACTATAACAGGTCTGTGGTTCTCTCAGTTGTTCATGATTCACATTTATTCGATTAATATTATGTAGAATCTTTCACTCTGTGAATTGATCATGACTATTCAAAATTACACCTGAACTAGTCAAACTACAGAGAAAGAAATATAGACATAAGACTGCAGATGTGGGAAATTGATCAGAAGATTGAATAATCCGAATAAAGGATGTCTGGTCTGTACTCCAGAAGAAAGCAAAATCATCCATTGTCTCCACAATATATTTTGGGGGAAGCCCAAACTGAGTGTTATGTATTTATTTTAACAAATGGGGCTGACCAGTAAGTTCAGACCTAGAGACAAAGTTCTGCGGGGCTGGATGGACCTTTGGTCTAACCCAGTATGGCCATTCTTATGTTCTTATATTCTAGGTTCTATTTCTTCTCTAACATGGCTACCCCTCTGATTTCTGCTCTAACACAGCTACCCCTCTGATTCTTGTTCTAGGTTTGTTTCAGATTTGTCTCTAATTATAGACAGAATCATAGAATCATAGAACTGGAAGAGACCTCAGAAGGTCATCAAGTCCAGCCCCCTGCTCTAGGCAGGACAAATTCCAACTAAATCAACCCGTCCAGGGCTTTGTCAAGCCGAGACTTAAACACCTCTAGGGATGGAGACTCCACTACTTCCCTAGGTAACCCATTCCAGTGCTTCACTATCCTCCTAGTGAAATAGTTTTTCCTAATATCCAACCTGGACCACTCCCATCACAACTTGAGACCATTGCTCCTTGTTCTGCCATCTGTCACTACTGAGAACAGCCTCTCTCCATCCTCTTTGGAACCTCCCTTTGGGAAGTTGAAGGCTGCTATCAAATCCCCCCTCACTCTTCGCTTCTGCAGACTAAACAGACCCAAGTCCCTCAGCCTCTCTTCATAAGTCATATGCTCCAGCCTCCTAATCATTTTGGTTGCCCTCCGCTGGACCCTCTCCAATGCGTCCACATCCTTTTTGCAGTGGGGGGCCCAGAACTGGACACAATACTCCAGATGTGGCCTCACCAAAGCTGAATAAAGGGGAATAATGACATCTCTGGATCTGCTGGCAATGCTCCTCTTAATGCAATCTAATATGCCATTAGCCTTCTTGGCTACAAGGGCACACTGTTGACTCATATCCAGCTTCTCATCCACTGTAACCCCCAGGTCCTTTTCTGCAGAACTACTACTTAACCAGTTGGTCCCCAGCTTGTAACTATGCTTGGGATTCTTCCGTTCCAAGTGCAGGACTCTACACTTGTCCTTGTTGAACCTCATCAGATTTCTTGTGGCCCAATCCTCCAATTTGTCTAAGTCATTCTGGACCCTATCTCTGCCCTTAAGCGTATCTACCTCTCCCCCCAGCTTAGTGTCATCCGCAAACTTGCTGAGGGTGCAATCCATCCCCTTATCCAGATCATTAATAAAGATATTGAACAAAACCGGTCTTAGAACCGAACCTTGGGGCACTCCACTAGAAACCGACTGCCATCCTGACATCGAGCCATTGATCACTACCCGCTGGGTATGCTAGATGGAGCAATACTCTATGAATCATTCTTCTGGATCAGAATCATGAGAGTATATTATACTTCAGGTTTGTACCAGCATTCTTCTTTACCACCTATTCTATATGATCTCTGGGTATGTCTACACTAGAAAGTTAGTTCGAACTAACGGACGTTAGTTCGAACTAACTTTCCTATGCGCTACACTAGCGCTCCGCTAGTTCGAATTTGAATCGAACTAGCGGAGCGCTTAGTTCGAACTAGGTAAACCTCATTTTACGAGGACTAACGCCTAGTTCGAACTAGCTAGTTCGAACTAAGGGCTGTGTAGCCCTTTAGTTCGAACTAGTGGGAGGCTAGCCCTCCCCAGGTTTCCCTGGTGGCCACTCTGGCCAACACCAGGGAAACTCTATGCCCCCCTCCCGGCCCCGGACCCCTTAAAGGGGCACGGGCTGGCTACGGTGCCCGTGCCAGGTGCAAGCCTGCCAGCACCCAGCTAGCAGACCCTGCACCTGGCACGGCACAGAGCCACCCACCCGATGCCCCCCAGCCCACCCCCTCTTGCCGGGACCAGGCTGGCGGCTCCCGGGAGCTTGCCCTGGACCGCAAGAGGCGGGCATCTTCCTGACTAGTGCGGACATCGTGGACCTTGTCCACGATCTCCGCACTAGGCACAGGAAAGTGGCCGTCTAGGGCAGGAGAGCTGCCAGCCTGGCCACCCAGGAGCAGGTGTGCATGAAAATCAAGGGGGTCCACTGAGACCCCCGACACTGAGCCCTGAGCTTACAATGGCCGTCCTGGGTCAGACCAAAGGTCCATCTAGCCCAGTAGCCTGTCTGCCCACAGCGGCCAACCCTAGGGACCCTGGAGGGGATGGACCGAAGACAATGACCAAGCCATTTGTCTCGTGCCATCCCTCTCCAGCCTTCCACAAACTTTGGGCAGGGACACCACTCCTACCCTCTGGCTAATAGGACTCCATGGACCCAACCTCCATGACTTGATCTCACTTTCCTTTAAACTCTGTTCTAGTTGTAGCCTTCACAGCCTCCTGCAGCAAGGAGTTCCACAGGTTAACTATTTGCTTTGTCAAGAACAACTTTCTCTTACTAGTTTCAAGCCTGCTACCCATTCCTTTCCTTTGGTGTCCTCTAGTCCTTCTTTATGGGAACTCATGAAGAACTTTTCTGAATGCACCCTCTCCACCCAACCCCTGCTTTTACAGACCTCTATCCTGTCCCCCCTCCGTCTCCTCTTTTCTAAGCTGAACAGTCCCAGTCTCTGTAGCCTCTCTTCATCTGGGACCTGTTCCCAACCCCTGATCATGTTAGTTGCCCTCCCCTCTCCCAGCCTTTCTCTTCCCCTCTCCCACCTCCTTTTCCCAGTCTCCCCCAGTTTTTTTCAATAAAGACAGAGTCAATGTTGGAAGAAACGTTATCTTTATTTTGTACATCAAGAAGAAGGGGGGCTAGGGAAGGGCAAGTGGAAGGAGGTGAGGGAGGAATGGGGTACGAGCCCCCGATGGGGAGGACTGGGCTGGCTCTGCGGGCTTCTGGGGGTGGAAGCTCTCCTGCAGCCCCCCAATTACTCCCTCTCCCCAGATGGCAGCCTGCGGCAAGTGCAGCCGGGCTGATGGCCGAGTGGTGTGATGTGCCCAGTGTGGGCACTCAGGGCACTCCAAGCCAGAACTTCTTTGCAAGCGGGGCACCCCTTAGAACTGTGTGTCCGGGGTGGGGGTCGGGACCCTTTAAGCGCAGCCCTCGGCTAGCCTGAGACAGTATCTCCATGCTCTAAGTCCTCCTTTTATGCCCTGCCGGCACTGCTTCCGGCCATCATTAAGCCCTGTTCAGAGTCCACTCAATGTGGACTTACTAGTTCGAACTAGCAAAACGCTAGTTCGAACTAGTTTTTAGTTCTAGATGCGTTAGTTCGAACTAGCTTAGTTCGAATTAACTAATTCGAACTAAGTTAGTTCGAACTAGCGCTGTAGTGTAGACGTACCCTCACTGACCCTGCCATCTCCTTTATACCAGAACTAGGAGAGCCGGTAGCATAATATTTCACATATGTCAACATTCATTTAGGGCTGAATTAAAATCTTTTTTTGCCAACTCTCTGGATGCAAATATCTGGCCTATATATGTGATCTGGCAAATACCCACATGCTCCCCAAGAGGAGCAGAGTTAAAGAGTCTTTTACTGGTTAGGTCTCTGTAAAATATGATACTGCAGGGAACAAGCTCCTTTGTGCTTAAAAATCCCAGACCATTCTCCATTCAGAAATCAGAGAAAACTCCTGTTAGGTTATATATAAATCCATCCTTCAGAATCTAATACAGGATTATTCCCTACCTCATATTTTACAGTGCTTTATAGTTCTAAAAAATTCAGTTTATGAGGCTTCTACCATTTTTCTTTCGTGGGCAAAGACCCACTTCGTCAGATGCATGTCATCTGACGAAGTGGGTCTTTGCCCACGAAAGCTTATGCTCCTACACTTCAGTTAGCCTATAAGGTGCCACAGGACTCCTCGTCGCTTTTGCAGATTCAGACTAACACGGCTACCCCTCTGATACTTGATACCATTTTTCTTGGGACTCAGTACAGTTGACCATTATTTGTCTCACCAGTACATAATGTCCCTAATAGTCAACCTCATTTTTTGCATCTACATTGCACTGTTTTTCCAGAATAATGGCCATTATTCTGGAAAAACAATACTAGCTAACACACAGCAATTGCATTATTTCAAAAGAAAATCAAGAGAATGGAGGGTTTTTTCTGATGTTGGTAAACCTCATGCCATGAGGAATAATGCTTCTTCTGAAAAAGCTCTTTCGGAAGAGGGCATATGTGGACGTTCCACTGTGGCTATGTTTAAATAGCTCTTCACTGAGGACATTCTAAAGTTTTTCCTCTCAAGTGTCTCCTGGGGCTCTAAATTGAGGTAGAGTGACCACCTTAGAGGAGCCTAATTTTGAAGCTTCCCCATAGTGTGGACGCTCTTTTTTAAAATAAGCTATTCTGGAAGATACCTTCTGGAATTGCTTTTTCCAAAATATGCTTGCAGTATAGACGTACTCTTAGCTGCTTTCCATTGCTCCTTACTATACTTGTGGTAAAAGAGTGTCTTAGAATTGTACCCCTTTTTCAGGTTCCACAGTTCTCACCTTGTATAAAAAAAACACACATTATATCATTAACGTGCACAAAACTGGATCCTTTCTTTCTTTTTTGCTGATTCTTACACAAAGAGCCTTGATAAATGAATTAGGGTGCGGTGGGGGGGAGGGTGTTCCATTAAAGCTATCTACGTTTATTACTTACAGGTGCTCATTAGCTCATCTTGATATTGAATCTGTCTGTCAAGTAAAAGAATGAAATAAAAACACTGGGTCAGTTCCATCTGCTGTTAGTCGTATGAATAATTTTCACACTAAAGAAATCCTACCCACCTCAAATATTCATTAGACTGCAAGCTGTTTGTGGCAGTTACAATGTATCTGTATGTCTTTAAATGGGTTTGTACAATGGGATGGTAATGTTTAAGTGTATGATATCACTTCTGTGACTCAGGCTATGGCTAGTCACTGCCTTACGGTTTGGATTACTGAAGTGTGAATAGCAATGTTTACCACAGTCCTTCCCTGAAACTTTGTAATGTAGATGCTTCAAGTGTGAAATAAAATATACTACTTTGCATTAATATAGTTTAGAGAAGCCATAATGCCACATTTCTTCTACTAGTAGGCATTGTCATTTATTGACTTCACTTGGAGTTGTCAGTACTCAGTGCTTCTCACATTCAGACTGAAAATATCTGAGGCTGGACACAAAAGAACAAAAAAGATGCACCCCTAAATGAGCGGCCACTTAAAGAAATTTTGATAGGCAGCATTCCGTGCCTTATCCCTGCGGGGAAAAAGGTACTTTTGTGTCTCTGTAAAGTATCTTTTGCCAGATTCCAATAACTTTACTCACACTAAGTAGCATTCTTACTCCATGAGCAGACACATTAAAGTCAATAGGAGTTACTTGTGAAATGACATGATCAGAATTTGGATTTTAGAGATAAACCTCTGAAAAGAACTATACAAGAACTAATTATTATTGTTAATATATCATAGTTATTGTGATCCCTAGGTGGCATGTAGACCTTAAATATTAAGTCATTTATTAACATTTTCAATGTTTGCCACAATTGTGGTTGAGGGAGCTTTTATTGTACAGCGAACTTTTTCCAGTGATGGATGTAGAGAGATTAGCTTTAGCCTGTATTAACCACACAATTTGAGTGAAATCTGATGATCAGGTTTTCTCACTTGTGAAGTTCTATCCTGTTTTCTTTTAGAAAGGTGGTACATTCCTACCCCACTCCCAACACACTCTCCTCTAGCCCCCTCCAGCCTGCTCACAGAATAAAGACATCTTTGTAATAAGAATGGCTCAATTTTAAGTGGGACCTGTATCCCCAGGATGCAATTCTCTCATTATAACTACTTTTGTGTCTAATAACTTAATTAGGTAATTGCATAATTGCTATAAGTAATGAACTTGTGCAAAATAGAGTAAATCATCAATGTTCATTGTTCCTGGACAGGAAAGGGTAAATTTTATGTTGCATAGGTCTTGTTAACAAGCCTCACAGATTAGAGATGACAATTTTAATACCTTTTATTAAACACAATTATTGATAGACTATGAAGATTCATTTTTGTTCACTGGCACCTTTTATGGTGTCACAATGAAGTACTCAAACAGAAAAAAAAATCCAGAATTCAAGTTTTCTTTCAAACATGCTATTAATTCTACCCATTTCCCATTCTTCTCTGACTGCTGGGTAAAAAAATAGCTAAGTTTGTGTGTTGTAGCTTTTTATTTTCAGTCTCATTTTTTTTTATAACTAGGGCCAAATCCTGGAACCCTTTCAGAACCTTTCCTTACTCAACCTTTCCTTACTCATTGAGCTGACTGTGAGTTTTGCCTGAGGAAAAAGTTAAGAATTTGACTCAGACAATGCATAAATGGTTCCAGAATATTGCTCTGCTTAAAGTTGCTCTTAAAAATGACATTTCTAGAGGCCTACAAATCTGTGGATATCTGCTTTATATCCACAAATATCCATATCCATAGATATCCTAAAATTAGTCCCCTAAAAAGTAGCCTGATTGTCAGTGATACTAGGAATCCACGGCTCCCACTGACTTTACAAATATTAGGCTACCAAAGGAAGTGAAATGGCTATGTACCATCACATTTCAGGTATGTCTGTTAGGCCTAGTTTACGCTAACTCCCGCTGTTGAGCTAATCTATATCACTTTAGTTATGCAAAGAGCGTAAATGAAGTTAACATACTTATTGTGCTGTCTTGCATACAGTAAAGTCAGCAGGGACTGCTCTCCCATTACTTCCACCTACTCTTCTGATCCTGGTGGAGTAGCAGCATCAAAGGGACAGCTCTCAGAGGTTGATTTATTGCATCTAAGTAGATACAATACATCAATTGCCAGTGGATCAGTCACTGCTGCATCGATCCCTGACATAGTTAAGGCAAGCCCACGAACTGCCCTTACCCTATGTAGACACTCTTCATTCATTTTAAGAAAGGCTTTTTGTTTGTTTGTTTAGCTAAGCCCCATTACTAATCAACTTAAATTAGATTGAAGTACTCCTAGCTCAAAACTGGTTTAACCCTGCCTTTTTCACCAGTTTTAATGCATTGATTTTGAAATTAAATTGGTGCCACTCTGTATGTAAATAAGCACTATTAGACAAGCGTTATTAGAAACAACTCAGAATTACTCACTGGAAAGGGCCAGATCCAAAGCCCATTTATGTTTCCAGGAATCATTCCATTGATTTCAGCAGGTTTTGGATCCTGCCTAAAGTGCTGAAAAAAATGTTCCTATTTTCTTTCGAATAACAAGTATCAGATTCCAGCATTGTCATTAACAATAAACGAACAAACAACCCCTCCCCCCGAAATTTAACTTTCTCCCTGAGGTACAAATATATAATACAAAACAAACCCAAAAAACCCACCCTCCACTGAAGACTAAATTAACAATACCATATAACTATTCACCACTAAAGAAGAAATAAACTAACTTTGGAGGAAACATATCTATTGTCTGCTGTGTCATGGCATGTCTCTTTTATATACCTTGCAATTCCAAAAGAAAGAAGAAAAAAATCATCTATAACGAAACAACGACACCTGCTTTCATGTTTAATGATCAAATGTGTTAATTTCTGTCTGTTCTAACTACCGTCATCTTAACTTTTTAGTCTTTCATATGAACAGTGATCAATGTCCATATTTAAGCCTTTTTAAAATTCGCTTTAACATTGATCACCAAATTGCTGCCTTTATTTCTGCTAGTTTCCAAATGCCAGGAGGATTATATTTGTCTGTAAATTGTTCATTGTAGTGATGTATATTTACTTATTATAGTTTTTACCAAGGGCATTATTGCCAGGAAAGACCAGACTTGGCCAACAGCATTTCAGAAAAGGCTTTTTTTTTCTTCTTCTTCTCAACAGCTTAGAGCCTTGTTGAACAATTTAACATGAAATTAAATTCATTTTCCAAGCTCCATTCAGTCTTCACTTTTATTATGCAGGCACAAAAAAGGCTGATCAGTCCAAGTGGTGTTCTCTAACCCTGCCACACACAACTACAGTAGCCTGATTGCAGTGAATCGCAAAAGCTATACTATGGCTCAGCTTGTCTCCCCAGTAAACTACAGCAAGGAGCGTGATATAAGATTGAATCCAGGGTTTTCACAATTAAATATCTAGAGCTGAAATGACTTTTATCCTTTCTACTACATGCTTCCCAAGACCTAACATTGTTCGGAACACACAGCCTTCCAGGTTTCCTAAGTGATTTGATAGCGAGTTTGGGCCACTTTTTAAAATTTTATATAGAAAGAGAGCTTTCCTTTTAAAAGTCACTTTTCAAACTACATGAACTTGGGATGGAATAGCGACTCTTCAAATACATTTAAAGGGAAAAAATAACCTTACTGATCTATGCTGTGCAGTAACCAATAACTAATTACATATGATTTATTCAACCTAGTGTTTTTCATTAGCCTATTAATGTATTTTAAGTGTCTGGGTTTTTTTGCTGAAAAATTTTTTGAGGTAAGAAATTCAGTCAAACAATATTTGATTATACTCATTTGCTTAGGCCCAGATAATGCAAAGACTAAATCATAAATCTATGTTTACATGTGTGAGTATGCCAATTAAATTCAATAAGATGATTCAAATGTGGTTAAAGCCTGGCAGAATCAGGTCTAGGGCTTAGTTCTACTCATGTTTTAAATATTGAGGCTAGATCTTGAATCCCTCATTCATATGAGTACTCAGTGGGATTTGATGAATGAATAAAGTGAGCAAGGCTTGACCAAATATTTGTAAATTATAAGGTAATTTTTAAAAATAATATTTTCTTTTATTTTCCTATACCTAGTTGAAAATGTCTCCATAGTTCATTAAAGACTGACATTTTCCTTATTAAAAAGATTTCCTATTAAAATGTAAAAATGGAGTATTTTCATTAGATTTTTTCCCTCTTTTATTAATTTAAATAACCACATGCCCTTGAACCTCTTCTTTCAGTGACAGAGGAACAAGCAGACAGAGGGATCAAGAGACACTGTACCTAGATATCTCAGATCTTATTTGCTTTATGAAAAAAAGTTGATTACCCTGGAAAAGTATGCTATTACAAACAAAAAGTACAGGAAAAACAGATGGTACACATTCCTCCAGCATATACTGATGGCTGTTTAGACACTAAACATTTGTCTGATCCAGTTCCTTCTAAGACTCTGCTCACAGGGGGTATGTCTACACTACCCTCCTAGTTCAAACTAGGAAGGTAATGTAGGCATACCGCACTTGCAAATGAAGCCCGGGATTTGAATTTCCCGGGCTTCATTTGCATAAGCGGGGCTCCGCCATTTTTAAATCCCTGCTCGTTCGAACCCTGTGCCGCGCGGCTACACATGGCACGAACTAGGTAGTTTGAACTAGGCTTCCTAGTTCGAACTACCGTTACTCCTCATTCCACAAGGAGTAACAGTAGTTCGAACTAGGAAGCCTAGTTCGAATTACCTAGTTCGTGCCGCGTGTAGCCGCACGGCACAGGGTTCAAACGAGCGGGGATTTAAAAATGGCGGAGCCCCGCTTATGCAAATGAAGCCCGGGAAATTCAAATCCCGGGCTTCATTTGCAAGTGCGGTATGCCTACATTACCCTGCTAGTTCGAACTAGCGGGGTAGTGTAGACATGCCCAGGGTGACTTTCTTTGAATGCCTCTTATTAAACAAAGCCTCTCATCGCTTGAGGGGAATGTGGGGGAAATGATGAAAGTAGGATGGACTCATTCCACCATTTAAAAAGAAAAAACCAAGTGTTCTTACTTCACTGAAAATCAATAAACTATCATGGGTGAAATATTTGTTTAAAATAAAATGTTTAAAATATGCAAATGGAAACACTTAAAAAAAAGAAAAGAAACATCAAAACACTTAATTATCCCTACTAAGGACAAGATCTCTTTCTACGCAGGTAGTAGGGTCATGGAGACATATTTGTGTGGTCCATTTATAAGACCTACCTCCTCATTGACTTCAAAGGAGATTTCATATTGAGGCATGCTTGTAATTGGAAAATATAGCTTGAATCTGTACATTTTATGTTGCTATTATGATAACAATAGCAGACTCCATCACATTTTACAAACATCCCTCACACCCATCACCTGTGGTTATAATGAGTTACTGTTACTACTGTACATGGTTGTTGTTTTTAAGTCACCATGGATTAAAGAGGAGAGAAAAAATGTACTATGTTGCTAGTCCATGAAATAGAATGTGTGAGAGTCATGCACAGTGTATATTTATTTACTTATGATGAGCCCCAGCCATGAGCCATCACCTTACTGATTCCCTTACAATCACCTTCATTGGCTATTCATGAGCAGGCCATGAATAGCAGGATTATATCCCTATTCATTCTCGTTTTGCTTCCCAAGTAGGAGCTATTAAATAGTCACTTTTCAGATTGGTATTATTAACTGTTTGTTAGTGCCACATTTTACCAATAGTATTTTCCTTATAGTTTTACACATGCAGCATACAGAACTGGAAATGGTTCTAGAAAGGAGTTTAATGATTGGTTATTTAAAAAAGAAGAAATAGCTAGCATATATTAGCCAGTGTAAACTGAATAAAATAATCCCCAAGTGGCTCAATGCAAGGCCTATTCCAGTGAGAAGAAAGGCTTAAAATGTTAATCAGAAAAATCTGGGTCTCCAGCATTCACCTTGCCTGTCTAAGATTTAAGGCCTGAAGGGACCATTATAATCATCTAGTCTGATCTCCTCCTGCATAACACAGACAGACCATTGAATTTCACCAAGTAATTCCAGCATCAAGCCCATAACTTCTGAGTGAGCTCTGTTTTTAGAAAGATATGCAAGTACTGTATGATGTAAAGACTTAAAATAATGGAACATCCACCACATTGCTAGGAAGATTGTTCCAATGGTTCATTAACTCCACTATTAAAAATGTTCATCTGATTCTAGTCTAAATTTGTCTAACTTCAGCCGCTCCATCCCTGGACCTCTACACCTCTCTGTAGTGTGTCAGGTTCCTGAATGCTTTTTGAAATAAAAGCACCTTTCCATGTGGAGCTGTACAAATGTGAGTACTTGAGGAATTCTGGTTTAGTTAGGATAGCAGTTCAGTGCTCTCCTCCTGTCTTGATTTTTTAGAAACTTTCGATTTCTTTCACTCATGTTTGTTTATTTCAAATCTAAGTTAAGTTGTATTGGCAAAATTAAGTTGTATTTTGTGCAGCTGCATCATTTTAGGACCTGTCCACACTATGGTGACATTACCTGAACAGCTACAGCGCTGCCAGCATGAAAACATAGTATAGGCGCTGCCTACTGTGATTTGTTTTTTCCAAATTATCTTTGGAAATTAGTGGAATTTTGGTATATCCATACCAAATTATGAGAGATTTAATACTGAATGAAATATATATAGTAATTCCAGAGGGAAAGTATCTTTCCCAAGCTGATGTGGCACAACCTGAAACCCCCAAAATATAGGAGCTCTTTCTATCACATCATTCATATAGGCTACATCTACACTACAAAAAAAGCCGGAAATAGATATGCAATGTGTATATCTTTTTCTGCTTTTCTTTCGAAAGAGGCTTTTCCGAAATTTGGCGTGTCTACACGAAACCAAATTTCAGAAAAACCTCCTCTTTGATGCATCCCTTCTTCCTCATACAACAAGGTTTATATGGATGTCAAAGGAATGCATCCACTTTTCCAAATTTTTTTCAGAAAAGCAGATGCATTCCTTGGATTCATCATTGCTTTTCCAGGATACCTCTGGACAAGACCTGCAGTCTAAACATAGCCTTAGAATCTCCAAGAAGGAGGAAGGAAGGGAGGGATGAACAGACATAAATATTCTGGCTATGTCTAGATTGCAAGCCTCTTTCGAAAGAGGCTTTTATGAAAGATACTTTTTCAGAGCATCTAAACTACAACCAGTACTTTTGAAAAAGTAAGCCACTTTTTCAAAAGAGAGCACCCAGGCAGTCTGGATGCTCTCTTTCGAAAAAGCAGAGTTTGCATTACATAGCGCCTTTTTTTGAAAGAGCACTTTCAAAAAAAGGCGTTCTTCCTTGTAAAATGAGGTTTTCCATGGTCAAAAAAACTGCTGCGTTCTTTTGATTTACTTTCGAAAGAACACGACAGCAGTCTAGATGCAGGGGAAGTTTTTTCAAAAAAAGGCAACTTTTTTTCTACTACTACAAAATATAATTGTTATATTATTTTTAATATTATTACAAAATATAATTTTGCCTTTTTAATTTAAAGAATTTTAGAGTGGAATTGTTTTGTATTTTAAAAAGCAGGTCAGAATTTTGTAGGTTAAAACAAGGTGTGTCAGTTAATATCTCTAATAGTATGATGCCAAACAAACAAAGATGCTTAAAAGAATATTGTACTAATGTATGATGTGGTAGGGCAGAAAAATAGTACTCTATAGGATAGAGATGGACACAAACCCTTAAGAATGAGGCTGGAAACTTTGATTCTACAAGCTACCACACTAGAAAAAAAATTAGAAAACAAAGCTGCCTTCCGCAGCTCAGTCAGTAGGCTAAGACGGAGTGATTTGCACAGCATGATTGATAGAGGCATGGCATACAAGTCCAGGAATTTTTATAATGACAATGTTAAAAATCCAACAGTTTCCATTCAAAGCAGTGGTGAGAAGGCTGCAGATTTGTTTTTAACTTTTTAATACCCAAAGCCTTCTTTGGACAATCAGTGAGAATAGACATCTCTCTCTGATTTACAGAGAAGCCAGTACACTCTCTTCTCACACATTTTTGGAAGTAACGCAATCTCTGCTAGTATTTACAGTATAGATGGGAGTGGAAAGAAACTACTAATTTTTCCTTGATGATTGGAAATAACAGTGATAGCTATTGCTTGATACAAACAAGAAAAGGAATTAGTATGAATGAGTGAACCTGTGTAGACAGACTATCCAGCCCAACATTTGAAATTTGTAAAATATGTATAACAGACATGTTGGTCTGTTTAGGTGTATAAATCAACAAGTTCAAATAGATCATTTAGGTTATCTAATACATTTTAATAGAACATTTTACTTCTGAGCCTTTGTTTCACATGCACAAATCGGTCTTCGAGTAACTAAAAGGTTGTTACAATAAGGAAGGAGAAAAATTATTTTCCTTAGCCTCTGATGATAACATAAGAAGCAATGGGCTTAAATTATAGCAAGGGAGATTCAGTTTGTACATTAGGAGAAAACTTTTCTGTCAGGTTGTTTAACCACTGGAATACATTGCCTAGGAAGGATGTGAAATCTCAGATTTTTAAGAGAAGGTTAGAAAAACACCTGTCAGAGATGACGTAGATGGTGCTTGGTCCTGCCGTGAGGGCAGGGAACAGGACTTGATAACCTCTTGTGATCCCTTCCAGTCCTGTCATTCTATGAGCCTATGACTGGGCCCTTTCTGTCCTAATGATTGTATAGCACTGCTGTACACTGTTAAAGAGCCAGCACTTTCCACTTTAGAGGTGGCTGCATATCACTGATGACGGAACTATGCAAACATAATTTTCTGTGTTTATTAAAAAAAGGTGTGTCAGGATTGACGGTACTACATATAATTATAAGCAGATTTTATAGGTGATACCAGCCAGAAGAAGCAAGTAAAAGAGAGATGATATAAAGCTGAACAAAATTATCACAATTGAAATATTAATTTCTCTTTTGAGAGATCTAGAGGTTAAACTTTCTCCTAGCTGGCAAAGTTGGAGAGCATTAAGTAGAGTAAGAGAGATGGTTCACCAGCTGAGTTTGGTTTTTTTTTCTCCAACGTGTCACAACTTTCTTAAAAATTTGATTCTCTAACAAAATTTACACCACTCCTCCCCACTGAAGATGTAGATGCTGAACTTCATTGGTTCAGGTGTCCTTAGCTTTCAGGCCCAATTTTACAATCCACAATTAACCCTTTTATGGACCCCCTCCATTTTTACAAATACACAGTGAGGGGTTTTTTTACATAACTTCCCCAGCCCCCTCTCCACACTTCATATCATGTTAATTCTGCTTTAAGATCTCCTTTAATCAGCTTCCCCAGGCAAACATCTTACTCGTAGAACTTGAGCCATTAGAAACAAGACTAGGATGAGTAGGTTCTGTTTTCATCTGGCGGTAGGACAAAAACACACAAAAATTGTTTGCATTTTGATGCCACATGAGAAAGAACTTCCCTTCTGTCTAGCCAGCATGTTTCTTCATCTCTGCAGCCAGCCAAGGTTAATAAAAGTGTAACTACTAAATTTTCAACAATGAGCTTATTCATTAGATGGAATGGGTGGGGGAGAGGGAATAACCTCACCGCAAACAACCATGTTCCACAAGTAGCACTGCAGCTGATAAAACAGATATTTCAGAGGGGGCACGCAGAGATTGTCTGAAAATACTAGCCTACTTGTGTTTGTATCACAGGGCTACTAACTCTCTTCTTTTCCCAATGGAGAACACTTTGAAGTGGCTGAGATGGAACATAGGCATAGTTCACAGAAGTGTGTGATGTGTCATCTGTCACTAGGCTCTGTCAGTCATCAAGCTGTGACACTTCCAGTTGCCTCTGTTATAACTGAACGAGGACTCTCCCATCTGCTTTCATAGCTACACCTGGATTTGTCATTTCCATGTATCTGACATTGATTGTGAACATGCTCTTCTCAGTGTAGGAAAGATGGCCTTCAGTTTTTAATAGAAATTAGATAATCCACAATTCAGATTCTGTTGAGGTTCAAATCATGATCCAAAATTTGGGATTGGACTTTTCATCTATAACATTGGATACAACCTGATTTTGGGGGTCTGAGTATCTTCTGCAAGAAATAATCCAGCAATGGTATGACACAGTCACAATATCTACCAAATGCTGTTTTTATAAGCACATAAATCACTAGTCCAAATTCATTTAAAATGTGAAACTCCATTCTCTGCCATTGGCTTATAGCAGGGGTTTGGCAAAATGTCTTGGACAGTATCTCATTCTGTTCATAAGGAGCTACACATGCCCAGGAAAAGAAAGACTTAATGTAAGCCTTTGAGCCCTTGTCTACACTTCACTGTGAATCAATGATGCAGTGATCAATCTACCAGCCATCAATGTATTGCATCTGCTGTAGTGCAGTCCCCCTCTACCTTACTGCACAGGACACCACAATAAGTATGCAAACTTCAGCTATGCAAATAGCGTAGCTGGAGTAGATTGGCATTGCAGGTAGGTGTTGCCAAGGCCTCAAAGATGCAGGTATCAGAAACAGTACACTTATAGCTTTGTACAGCTATGAAAAAACAATCCTGTCATCAATGTGTAAAGAATAAGTGTGTATTGGTTAACAGGGGCAGGGGATGGGACAACAATGTTTTGATTTTGTCTTTTTTCCCCCACAAATGCCACACAACAATAAAATCAATGTTTAGTCTTATCTCCAACCACAATTTCAGATTTCTCATAAATGTTTAAGAAATGGCAATTTGATTAGTGGAATTAAGAAACTGTCCTGCAATCCCAGTGCTGGCACTTACCATGGTATTTTGGGGTGAGAGGTAGGGAAGAAGAAAGTATAGAATGTATCACATTAATTGGGTAATTTAAGTAGAATTAGGGATTAAACAGCATAAGTAAAAGAAGGAAGCCTTTGAAAATATATTAGTGTGAAGAGACATAAAGCTCAGCTGGAAGTGTTTCTGAAGGACCGAGGGCAGAAATGGTGAAAGAGTCAATGGAAATGGAAATGACCTGTGTGGACTAAATGTTTTTGTGTGTTCACTAAAGACCAAATTTTAATATCAAAACCTCAATTTTTTCACACACACTCACACACACAGCAAATTTCTTCCTCCTGTGGGTGTAGGTACTGCAGGCTATTTATCCCAAGTCTTTTCAACTTTCAGGTAGATTCAAAGTATGTGTGTGTGCATCCACATGCATGTGCATGTGCATACAAACAACTATACCAATAGTGCTTAAATATTATTCATAGGAAATTATAGCTGCATCATGATTGATTTCTTGAGAATTCAATTGTTTCACTCTTTTATCTACTATTTAAAGAAATCTGCAGTCTTGCTTGCAAAATCAGGCAGACAATGAACAAAGCCAGTGAGCAAGAGAATATCTCTTGTTAGGCAGAGAAAGAAGCCTTTGAGCTTATTCAAGTCTGTGGACCAAATTCTGCTCTCACTGACAGCAACTCAGCAACAATGAAATCAGCTTCAATAGAGACGTGCCATTGTGAAGAATTTGACTCCCTATCTGTCAGAGGGCTATACTGAATCATCTAGAGATTGTATACCTGAAGCTAGCTAACTAAAAGCACCACATGTTCTAAATTGAAAGTAATGATGTTAACTACTAGACTAGATTTGACGATGGAGCTCTGCTTCTTACAAATCCAATCTGTGTAAGCAATTAGAGAAACAGATAATTATACAGAATAATTAAAATCAATATTATAATCTCATCTCTCCTCCTCTAACATTCCTCCTCTGTTTACTTTCTCCATGTACGTAGATTTCTTTCTGTGTTCTTTCTCCTTGTAGTAGATTTTTCTGATTGGTTTGAATTTCCATCAGCTAACTCTGACTAATATGATGGCCAGTATTTTACAATTAACATTGATGACTGCTTCTGTCTACAGCTCTTAATCTCTTAAGGTATGTCTACACTACCACCCAAGTTCGAACTATGGTGGTAATGTAGGCAACCGGAGTTGCAAATGAAGCCCGGGATTTGAATTTCCCAGGCTTCATTTTCATAAAGACGTGCGCCGCCATTTTTAAATGTCTGCTAGTGCAGACTCCATGCCGCGCGGCCACACGCAGCACAGAGTCCGCACTAGCGGACATTTAAAAATGGCGGCGCCCGGCTTTATGCAAATAAAGCCCAGGAAATTCAAATCCCGGGCTTCATTTGCAACTCCGGTTGCCTACATTACCACCCTAGTTCGAACTAGGGTGGTAGTGTAGACATACCCTTATTAAGAGATTAACGCTGCCCTCATTGAAAATTTCTAGGCAGGACTAGATTTGATTCTTAAGTAAATTACAACTAACTCAAAATGGAATTAAGCAAACATTTCAAATATTAATATTTTGGTAAATCACTACAACCACAGCAGCAAGATATTGAATGGGTTGGCTTGTTTTAAGAAATGAAATTATTTCCTTCCTTAAGGCTTCCTGGGCTAGCCTGTCTCTCTTTATTTCTCTTGGTAAAGTTTTAATAAGTAACAAAATGCCATGGCTATCAAACATTGGTGTAAAAAATAATACAAAAGAGACAGATTACAAAGATTTTTGGTGCCTATAGATGTAGCTAAGGACCTACTGGGATTTTCAAAAGCATCTAAGCAGGTCAGGTGCCTTTGTAACTTACTCTTCACACCTTTTTGGATCTTTAAATATCTAAATGCCTTTGGAAATCTGTTCCATTGTGCATAGAAGGAAAATTACTAGGGAAATAATGGTGAACAATTTTAAACCATTCAACATTTAATTTTTATAATAGTCTGACCTGTGACAAATTAATATATATACTGTAGATGGACTTTTAAAATGAGCCTGATGATTTTTTAGAGAGCAATAGTGATGTTTGTTGTGATATATGTTATGGAGGCAATCTAATCTCAGGCACTAGGACATCATCTGATCCTGAGGAAGTAATCGCTCCTCCTATGCATAGCATAGGGAAACTAGCTAGGCTCATGACCTTATTTTATGCTTTTCTCTAGATATTAAGCTAGTGATACTGAACTTGATAAAGTATTGATATGCTCTGTTGCAGAAAAATCCTACTGGGATGTCAAATATGCATTTTCCAGCTGAGAAAATTTAGCATGGCTACTAGTATTTTAGTCAAGGCAATGTACCTCCATCAGAGCTTTAAGGGCTTCAACTGAGGTTTCCTCAAAGTCTCATTGAATTTAAAGGTATACCCCTATGCTTACACACTCAACCAAAAGACTGTGTCACTCCTTCAAAACCACACACACTCAACATTATGAATAGCATTACACTCAATTAAAGCTTTTCAATGGAAAATGTTTTAATCAAAATAGCACCTTTGTAAAAACTGATTTTTTAAAAAAAATATTTTTCTTATATAAACGTAGGATATGAAAAATATAGTTATTTTACTTTTTCCATTTTTATCAGGTTTTTTTTGTGGGGGTTAGATCAGAAATGCTGTTTATTGTTTTTCCTTTTTTTCTCCTTCATGTTCTTTCATTATACTTTCATCACTTTCCTTTTCAGTGTCAAAATGGAATAAAATAAAATGGAAGAGAAGGGGTGGGTTGGAGGAAGAAATCAAAACTTTTTAAAGTGAATTTTTTAAAAAATATTTTATTCAAATTTTCATTGATAATTTTGAAAACATGGGATTCCATTCCCTTTCAAAGTCTGAGCAGTGAAACGGACTTTATTTCCATATTTGTTACGTTTGGCACTTCACCGATGGTTGTTTAACACATAGATATACAGACATGCATACAAGTTCTTTTACAAATATTTTCATCACCACCCGGTTTCTAGTCAGAGAAACCCATCCTCTTTTTTAGAATATGACAATGAACCATTTGAGGAATGGCTTATTCCCTTGGATCTGCTTCCAAAGTCTGAGCTCAGTGGTCTGTCTGTTTTATTTATTTGTGTCAGACAGAGGCCGCTACCAACCATTTACAAGTAAGGTAGAATATAATGTCACTATTGACTACAACAACAGCTCTGTTGCATGTAGTCAATTGCACAATAATATTCCACACACACAATTTAGTTTTTTATCCACTTTCTAAAACTACATATATTCTAAAGAATGTGGGAGTGGGCTGAGGAAAGTGAGAAGACAAAGACTACCAAACACATTGTGACAAAATCAGTTCCCAAGGAATGGTAAATAAAGTCACATGAATGATGTGTAACATATTGTTAACTAGTATGTTTGTATCTGCAAGTTAGTGTGAAAGCCTAAAAAGGATGTTTTATTCTTGCTTAATCAAATATTTTCAGTTTGAGACAAATTTGTGACTCTGAGGGTGCATCTATACTACAGCATTATTTAGGGGATACACCTGCTATCCCAAAATAGCTATTCCGTGTGTTTGCAGCATGCCTATTATCTTTCAAAATAACGGGAGCACTATTCCGACATCCTTGTAAACCTCATTCCATGAGGATTAAGGGACATTTCAGAATAGTGGTTTATTTCTAAATTTGCCTCTGTGTAGACAGCGCCACATTTTGAAATAAGTGATTTCTAAATTAACTCAAAATAACCTATGCAATTTGCATAGCTCAAATTGCATAACTTATTTCAAGCTGTGGGTTCAGGATAGATACACCTTAATAGAGAATCTGGCAGAAGGATATTTTCCTTGGTATTGCATTCCCATTTCAAATCTGAGCTAATTAAGCCTGTTGCTGGCTGGGGGTGATAGGATGTATGAGAAATCTACAGCTCTGAATTTAGGAGAAAAATATTAATCTTTTGTGTGGGGGGAAAGTTCTTCCGAAGAGAGACTAAGCAGGTTCAATTTTGACGCAAATGTTTGAGGATCATATAATGTATGGCTGATGACCCATTTTCTATTCTTTAAAGCTTTATGAATTGTGCCCTAAATCTCAGTAATCTATAATGTGCTTTTTCAAGGGAATTTAAAAAATAAAGCGTTGGAGTGAAGGCAAGATCGTGATGCCATATTAGTCGGATAATATTATATTGTACAAAATCTTGAGATAATAGTAATAACTTTTCTTGGCTAGGAAAAAAACCACACACAGACAAAGCACTATCTGTTCAAATGTCAGATGAAGAGGGTTTTTTTAAATCCCCAAGGTGTCAATTCCACAGTTTTCTTTTATAGACTGATGAAAAGAATATATAGAAACACAAAAGATTTTTGCAACCAGAATGAAAGACTTTCAACACCAAATGTTATAGTTATGTGTATTCCACACATAGAAGCAAGTCTAAGACAATGGAAGGAATATATGAACAGTCTGAGGGCCTTTTTAATTAGATGGATGAAGTGAGATGGAGTCTCAATGTTTTATCACTGTCCCGGGATAGCTTAGTTATTATTAAAATGCTAATTAGCTAAGTCCAACTCTGGAAAACTAGGGAATGGCACAACGTTCTCTCTCACACTACTTCTATTCATCAAAGCCTGTAAATAAATAATTCTCACTTGTGTTAATGCACTTTGCTGTGTAAGCAATTTAACCATTTGTGTAAATGCTTTGCTGAACTGAGACACTGCCAGGAAACTCTTAGAATCTTACACGTCACAGCTGCAATACAATTTTAAAGGGGAAAAAGTACACATCTAAATGTAAGAGACCAAAAATAAGGGAATGAAGTTAAACATAAAGGAACAAAATACAGGACAATGTAGCACTTTAAAGACTAACAAGATGGTTTATTAGGTGATGAGCTTTCGTGGGCCAGACCCACTTCCTCAGATCAAATAGTGGAAGAAAATTGTCACAACCATATATACCAAAGGATACAATTTAAAAAAATGAACACATATGAAAAGGACAAATCAAATTTCAGAACAGAAGGGGAATGCGGGGGGAGGGAGGTAAATGTCTGTGAGCTAATGATATTAGAGGTGATAATTGAGAAAGCTATCTTTGTACAGTAATGGGTAAGGTGATTAGATTTTTTATTCAGACCGAAGTGTAAAGTGTCGAATTTAAGCATGAATAACAGTTCAGAGGATTCTCTTTCAAGTGCGGTCTTAAAAAGCTTTTGAAGCAGGATGTAGGTAATTAAGTCATTGAGACAATGTCCTTTCTGGTTGAAATGGCAAGAAACTGTTTTTTCTTTGTGATCCTGTCTAATATCTGTTTTGTGGGCATTGATCCTTTGGCGAAGTGTCTGAGGGTATGTCTACACTACCCCGCTAGTTCGAACTAGCGGGGTAATGTATGCATACCGAACTTGCTAATGAAGCCCGGGATTTGAATCTCCCGGGCTTCATTAGCATAAAGCCGGCGCCGCCATTTTTAAAAGCCGGCTAGTGCGAACCCCGTGCCGCGCGGCTACTCGCGGCACGGGCTAGATAGTTCGAACTACGTAGCCATTCCGAACGAGGAGTACAGATAGTGGAACGACAAGTGCAGATAGTTCGGAATGGCTACGTAGTTCGAACTATCTAGCCCGTGCCGGGTGTAGCCGCGCGGCACGGGGTTCGCACTAGCCGGCTTTTAAAAATGGCGGCGCGGCTTTATGCTAATGAAGCCCAGGAAATTCAAATCCCTGGCTTCATTAGCAAGTTCGGTATGCATACATTACCCCGCTAGTTCGAACTAGCGGGGTAGTGTAGACATACCCTGAGATGTTTGTCCAATGTACACAGCTGATGGACACTTTCGGCACATGATAGCATAAATTATATTTCTGGATGCGCAGGAATATGTGTTCTTGATCTTATAACTCACTTGGTTAGGTCCAATAATGGTATCAGCAGAGTGAATATGTGGACAAAGCTGGCAACGGGGTTTGTTGCAAGGGAACCTCTAATATCATTAGCTCACAAACATTTACCTTACACCACCCCATCCCCTTTCTGTTCTGAAATTTGATTTGTCCTTTTCATATGTGTTCATTTTTTTTAATTGTATCCTTTGGTATATATGGTTGTGACAATTTTCTTCCACTAATTGATCTGAGGAAGTGGGTCTGGCCCACAAAAGCTCATCACCTAATAAACCATCTTGTTAGTCTTTAAAGTGCTACATAGTCCTGTATTTTGTTTCAGCTACACCAGACTAACACGGCTACATTTCTATCACTTTTCTACATAAAAGAACAATTTCTAATTTTCAGAAAGTCAGCAAAATTAGCAAATATGCCTTCTCCGTGTGCCAAATGAGATTAGTATTGTTATTCCTATTCTAGTTACATTCTATCCAGTACAATTTAAACAAAGTCTCAAGTTCTCCATGACCTAACGTTTTACCCAGAGAGCAGTAAAACTTTTCTACCATTCACACAGACTGAAAAAAGCCAACACTAGTAGTTAGTGGCTTATTACAAAAAATTTACATTTTAGGGTCATTTCAATTTTATTTGATGATTTAGTGTTAGTGAATGATGTCTGACTGACAAATCCAAAGGATGGAATCTCTTGTTTATCCTCAGAGATCTTGGGTAGTGGGAGTTACCTGTACTTTTCTTACTTAACAGCTCCCAATTGCTCCCTGAAAAAGTCTATTTCCCTTCACGTGAAGGGAACCATCTTTGTAAAAGAACATGATGCAATTCGTATCAAGAACCATATATTCCTTTCTATTGAGATTGATCCTCAACCAGGTGCACACATGTCCCTGGGGATACAACAGTTCATCTAGACATTTGCCTAGTTTTGCAACAGGGAACAGAAAAAGCACTAGCAAAATCACTACAAAGGAAAATTCCATATAATGACTTCTTCATAGTGTGTTATATACTATTAAATGAAATGTGAGTACAATATTTAAATTCAATTTATTGATTTTATAATTACATGGTAAAAATCAGAAAGTAAACAATTTTTCAGTAATAATGTTCTGGAACATGTTTGTATTTTTATCTATGATTTTTGTAAGCAAATAGTTAAATGATGTGCAACTTGGAATACATAAGACATCTCAGATATCTGAAAGGGGTACAATAGTCTGGCCTACAATTAGGAATGTAAAATTCTGTTTAATTGGTTAACCAGTTAAACATAGTGTTCAACCGGTGAATCGATTAAAGGCAAGGCGCATGAGCTGAGGCTGCTCCAGCCAGCTGGAGCAGTTTGGGCTGGGCTCACAGAGAACAGTGGCTTTTTCACCTGGCTGGAACTCCCCTGCCTTCAGCAGGCCCTGTGAAGCTTGAGAGCCACCTGCCCATGATGGAAGGAGAGCTGCTCCAATCCCCACTGGTTAATCGGATCCAGTAAGCCTCACCCATGAAGGAGGAGTCTTAGTTAATCAGTTAACCATTCACATCCCTAACTACAACATGGCGAATTAGTGCCTGTTGCATTGGTGATTATTCTGATGTGCACATCTAGGCACATTTATCAACACATGACAAACGTTGGTAGAACAGCAAACAGATTAATATAGTGAAACACTTTAAATTTTATACATACTTCACTAATAGATAGTCACCTTCAGGCCCACCATTGGGGTTTAAGGGGACAGCTGATTTTAAAGGTCACAATTGCTCCCAACAGCCACTGTTTCAGCAGCGATGGCTGGGAGGACTGGGCCCTTTAAATTTCTGCTGGTGCTCCAGGTGGCACATTCTGGGTGAGTCTAAGGGCTGAAAGGAGCTAGTGGGGCATCTTCTGGGCACCACTGAGGGCTGGTTGCCCCTGGCCCTGTCCCTTCCACTGTAGGAGCATGGAACTGGCCTCTCCCCTGCTCCCCTAGCCCAGGGGCCAGGCATGGCTGCCAGCTCCCCTAGCCACATTAATCATAGTTGATGATGGAAGATATAATGGTCAGCTCCCTGCACCAGCTAAGCCTGTTGCTATCTAAGGAGGGGTTTAGCTTCTGTGAAGGGAAGACATACTACTTCCATTTCTCTATTAAAAGATTTCCAAACATCTCCACTAGTAAACCATTTTTGAAAGAAAGCTGGTCTTTCAGGATTCTTCTCTTAGAAGTGGTGACGGTGTTCCACAGACCCGACCCCCATGTGTCTTCTGCTGTTATTTGCACTGGTTTAAGCAGGTGATTAATTTATAGAGGAAAGATAAATGTACAACACATAGAGTTATAAGAAAGATAAGCTCTTAGTTAAAGTTGAATTGCTGGTAGACAGGTTACTTATGCACTGTGTGTAGGTGGTACTTTTCAGTAAGGTTGGTGGTCTAGCACAAACCTTAATAGAGGTAGGAATCCTACGGATGTGGCTCAATTTTAATAGGATTACTATAGCTGGCTATACAGCACACTGAAATCAGACTGAAGGAAGTGTCATGTCCATCATTGGCCAGTGATGGATTTTCATCAGTTCATAACAAAATGGAATTGCTTGGACAGCTTGTTGAAATAAATTTAATACTATTTTGGAGAGAGAGTGTGCTTAGTTTTGGCAGTTGAACTTCAGCATTGCACAGAAATGAAGCTCATGTAGCAGGAATTTGGTCTATTATCATGAGACTCATAAATCCCATGGCAATTTTCTTTTCTGTTTTTTTCTTTTAGCTTCCCATTCTCCCATCTTTTTCCCACTGGGAATCATTTTCAACCACTGGCCCATGTTCTTAAATATGTTTTCTCAATTGACCTATGGAGGGCAAGATCCTTCCTATCTGAGGCACATTCTGGCATAGCAAATATACTGCCAATATAGAAATAAAATCCTGCCCATGTTTTCAGGGCAAGTCTATACAAGGAAGTAAGGCTGCGTCTACACTGCAGGGCTTACCTTGAAATAAGCTATGCAAGTTGAGTTACGTCAATTGCGTAGAATAAGTTGAATAGCCTATTTCAAAACTGGGAGCATATATATAGAACTTACAGTATTTTGAAACAGAGCGCTCTTCCTCTGACTTCCCTTAGGGTATGTCTACACTTGCCCCCTACTTCAAAGTAGGGAGGTAAATGAAGCATACCGAAGTTGCAAATCAAGCCCAGCATTTAAATATCCCATGCTTGATTTGTATGTTCCCGGCCGGTCGTCATTTTAGAAATTCACTAGTCCAGAGTAATTGCCCGTGTCTACACGCAGCAGTGAAATGGGAGTCCGATTTAAAGCCCTAACTTGAATTAGCTGGTATTCCTCCTGCAATGAGGTTTAAGAGCTAATTCGAATTAGGGGCTTTAAATTGGACTCCCGTTCCACTGCCGCGCGTAGACACGGGCAGTTACTCCGGGCTAGTGAGTTTCTAAAATGGTGACCGGCTGGAAACATGCAAATCAAGCATGCAATATTTAAATCCTGGACTTGATTTTCAACTTCGGTATGCTTCATTTGCCTCCCTACTTCAAAGAAGGGGGCTAGTATAGATATATCCTTACTCTTTGTACAATGAGGGTTACAGGAGCTGGAGTAAGAAGTCCTCCAGGTTGACAGTATTTTTACATTATTTCAAAATAACTGCCTTCTGTGTAGACTCAGACTATGTTATTTCAAAAATAACAGTAGTTATTTCTAAATAATGTTGCTGTGTAGATGTACTTTGAAATAACTCCCCTTATTTTGAAATAACAAGGGTAGTGTCCACGCTAGCAAGCCTATTATTTTGAAATAAAGTGCTTGTTATTTTGAAACAATAACTCCTGCTTGTGAAAAGGAATAGCTTATTTCAAAATAGTTATTTTGTGAGGGTATGTCTACGCTACAGAGTTAATTCGAAATAACAGTCGCATGGCTGCCAGCCTGGCCACCAGAGGCAACATGTGCAGCCAGGAGCAGGTATGCAGCAAAGTCAAGGAGCTGTGGCAGGCTTATTCCAGGGCCTCCCAACCAGGGGCTGACCCGGAGGCTTGTCCCTACTATGAGGCCCTGGACCGCCAGGGATGACCGCGTCCAGGTTGGTGAGGTGGACGACTCTGTGGAGCAGCACCTTGTTGATGGCCCTCACCACCCGTAGAGAGGCACACAAAACTGAAGGTTGCTGGGGTGACTGTTTGGCTGGGAGTGTTTTTTCCCCACCACTTCCCTGTGCCCCACTCCCAGGAACAACCCCCGCTGCAATCCTGGCCACTTCCAACTCTTAAACGCGCAACATAAAGTTGTCCATGTGAAAAGCAAGATGACTCCAAATCAATTCTAACTACTTTAAGTGACTATCCTTGTGCCTTGTCAGTATGCATTGTTGAAATATAAGTTGACAGTTGATATAACTGAGGTGAGGAGCCTGCCGCCGGCGCCCAAGCCCGGCCTTAGTGAATGACTGGCACCACCACTTCCCCCAGGAAGCAACCTCTCCTCGTACTGCCAAGCTCCAAAGCGCCCCAGAGAGAGTCTCTCATCTCTTCCCTCCCAGTCTGTGTCTAAACTACATGGCTCCATCGACGGAGCCATGTAGATTTGTTTGTTTTTTTTTTTGCAAAGGGAAATGAAGCTGCTATTTAAATAATCGCGGCTTCATTTAAATTTACATGGCTGCCGCGCTGAGCTGACAAACAGCTGATCAGCTGATCAGCTGTTTGTCGGCTCAGCGCGCTAGTCTGGACACTCCCGCGCCGACCTGAAAGCCTTTTATCGACATCCCCGTTATGCCTCTTAGGATGAGGTTTACCGGGGATGTCGATAAAAGGCTTTCATTTTGACAGGGGAGCGTCCAGACTAGTGCGCTGAGCCGACAAACAGCTGATCAGCTGATCAGCTGATCAGCTGTTTGTCAGCTCAGCGCGGCAGCCATGTAAATTTAAGTGAAGCCGCGATTATTTAAATCGCGGCTTTATTTCCCTTTGCAAAAAAAACAAATCTACATGGCTCCGTCAATGGAGCCATGTAATTTAGACGTACCTCCACAGTCCCTTAAAACGTGGATGAAAGGTTTTCCCATGCAAAGTCTGGTTGCAGTAGCTCTTATAGTGTCCAAGTAATTAGTGCACAAACATACAAACACTCTCCTTTATATATTAGATAGTGGCCAGCTTCCCCATCCACTAGTACTTCACTATTGCAAAGGGGACCACAGTCATATTTCCAGTATGAAGCATTCCAGACCAGTTTTACACTCTAAAGGATCCAGATTTGACCCTGAATACTTACACCTGGAATGACCTTGCATAAATGACAATTAACTCCACTGCATTCAATGGAGTTTCACTGGTGTAAAACATGCCTGGGATCAAAATCAGGCCCAAGTCTAGTAGGAACAAGTATTCAAATACTGGGTGCTGATGACATGGAACAAATCTTTTGGCAGCCCAAGGATTTCAATTGTTCCAAAAGGCTGACATTCTCAGAACTAAAGAAGCATGACACTGGAAGAAAATTTACCTTTCTATCTATAACAGTGAACTTTACATTTACCAATACGAATATGCAAGTAGAAGTTCCACTTTAATAAAGTTCTGGGATTAGTGACAAAGTTTAATTTTGCTCGAGAAATTGAAAGTTATTGTACTGCTCTTCCCGTATATAATTTTCTCAGAATTGTCTAAGGGCCAAGTTCCAGCAGTCCTTCAGTTAAAACTCCCATTAAAGTCAATGATGGTTTGACTGAGTAAGGATTTGGCACTTATAAATTATTATTATGTTTATAGAGGCAAGATGAGAGATAGAACAGCACTTTCCCACATGACACAAGATTCATTTACAGGGAGGTAGGAAGTTTCATTATTTGTATATTGTTATTATAACAAGATTGATAAGCATGGGTGTGTGTGTGCAGATTAGGCTTGTGCTTGTTTGTATAATGGAATGGGAGCCTGCCGCAGAACCGACAGCCTCTGCGGACCCCAGGTAAGGTTGAGGGCAGGGCAGCTCTGTGCTGCTGGAAGGGGCAGGGCTGAGGGCAGAAGAGGTAGGGCTGAAGGCAGCCAGCGCTCAGAGCATGGCGTACCCTCCCCAGACATGAGCACTGCCCAAAGGACATAGCATGGCACTCCAGCAGCAATTTAAAGGACCCAGAGGTCTGGCTGCCACTGCTGGTACTGAGGCAGTAGTGGCAACAGGAGCCCAGGACTCCCTTGAATTGCTTGGCTCTAGGGCAATTGCCCCTTTTCCCCTTCCATCAGCAGCCCTGGGAGCCTGGATCTCACCTTATCACACTGGTTTTCTGATAGTCTGGCCTTTCAAGCAGGGATGAGTTTGCTGCTCTTCCAGCTGGACAGCCTTTTGGATAGATAGACTCTGAGCTCTTCCAATAGCCCTTGTGAGCTGTTCAAGAGGCACAAGCATCCTTTCTTACCCTCATGGTGATGGACATGCACTTTAAAGTTAGGTTGACATAACTGTGATGCTCAGAGTTCTGAAAATTTGCATGAAACAATGCAGCTACATCATTGGCAGAAAGATTGTGTTGACCTAGATACCATTGCTTGGGAAGGGGACGTCACCAAAATAATGGTAAAACCTCTTTGTCACTGTCGAGAACAGCCTTCTGTGGTACTACTGCTATGCTGCTACAGTGCCTGTAGCATAGACATGGCTTAAATTGTGTAGAAACTCTTTCCTCTTCCTCCTGGCTCAGTTAGGAAAACACCACCAGAACTTTTACCTGAGAGAAATGGGGAGGGATCAGAGCTCCAGGATTTGGGAATGGCCACAGAGTTTCCAAAATTCCCAATAATTTATCCCTCCCAACTTATGGCATAGACAGGACCATGTCACAGCAGGACTTGTCAACATCTTAGAATTCACCCCATTCCTCTAGAATGTTGCACCCATTCATTTCCACAGTGCTGCTTTCATCCCTGTATTCTTCCTAGTACTGGAACAACTAGTGTGCTAACTTCTAGTTTAACTCCAGTTAAAGCTGCTTCTCTTTCTCCTGCTCCCACAAGGTTTGGCCTTCTCTCTCCTTCTGCTCTTTGGGACCTGAACATCCTCTTTTCCTGGCACTACCACACTACCTGTATGCAAGGATTAGTGCACGTCAGTGTCAGGACTCCCGGGTCCTGTTCCAAGCTATACAATTGTCTCTCTAGGGGTATGTCTACACTGCCACCTAGTTCAAACTAGGGTGGCTAATGTAGGCATTCGAAGTTGCAAATGAAGCCCGGGATTCAAATATCCCGGGCTTCATTTGCATCTTGCCGGACGCTGCCATTTTTAAATCCCCGTTAGTGCAGACTCTGTGCCCGCGGCACGGAGTAGGTAGTTCGAATTAGGCTCTCTAATTCGAACTACCGGTACACCTCGTTCTATGAGGAGTAACGGTAGCTCGAATTAGAGAGCCTAATTCGAACTACCTAATCCGTGCCGCGTGTAGCCGCGGGTACGGAGTCCGCACTAATGGGGATTTAAAAATGGCGGCGCCTGGCAAGATGCAAATGAAGCCCGGGATATTTAAATCCCAGGCTTCATTTGCAACTTCGAATGCCTACATTAGCCACCCTAGTTCGAACTAGGGTGGCAGTGTAGACATACTCTAGGTGAGTTGAGGTAAATCACTCACCCTGTCTCTGCCCTATTTACAAATTATCAACGAAAAAAGGACAACTTGATTTGGTGTCTTCCCAAATAGATTTGATTTGATCAAACCACAGTCAGTAATCATGGCCATTTGCCAAACTGGAAGTGAAGGAAATTGTTTATTGTTTAAATGAGAAGTTTCCAGATGATATTAGTCCATGATCTTCCTTTGTATTCTGCACAGGAAGGCAATTCCCACCTGCAGGACTTTGCCTATCTAATCTGGGGGTAAATTCCTTTCTGACCCTGAATCTTACACTCAGTTTGATCCTGAGCATGTGGGCATCTTTCTGTTCTATTTAGGGCATAGAATTGAAGGAATTTAGAAGGAAGGGAGCAATTTGTTGTTTTTTCCTGGTGTAGAAACCTGGGTTGCAGGAGAGGAATGGGGTTAGTCTAACTCACAGGGGTAGAGCTTTGAATGTCCTCAGCACTTACACAAAGCAGCCCCTAAATGACCTTGCCCCAGAGAACTCACTGACTGAAAAATGCAGGAGTTACAAACAGAAGCTTCAGAGGGTAGTCGAGTTAGTCTGTTACAAAAAAAAACAAATGGTCTGGTAGCACTTTATAGACTAACAAAACATGTAGATGGTATCACGAGCTTTTGTGGGCCCAGCCCACTTCTTCAGATGACTGGAGTTATGAGTAGGGGATGTAAAAACTCAAAATAAATAGGAGAGGGGAAGGAGAGGGGGAGAAAACGAAAAAAAGAAAAAAATGAAAAAGGAAAAGGGGGTATGAGACAGGGCATCATTAAATATTTGGAGAATGGGTATTTGAATCTAAGCAGATCAAAGTAAATAGACAGATGCTAAGACAGGAAGGATACCACTCACAGAGCTGTTAGCACCTTCAAGAATCCCATTTGATCTTCTCCCTGGCTCACTACTCTGTGACGGTGAGATCTGATGGGCTTTGCTGATGGGCTCCAGTTGTGCACTCTCTCTTTCTCTTCTCCATTTCTCTCCACTTCTGTGTGTATGGACTGTGCTTGCCTCTTCACTGTTAGACCTGTGGAGAAAAATTACATGATTATTACAAGAATATCATGTTCCTCAGGGTATTGACTGTGCCTCCCCTTCATCATTCTGGATCTCAAGGACGGGGAACAGTCAACAATGGAAAGATGGTGCTATCTCCCGTGGGATAGCTCAGTGTTTCAGTCCCTTTTGTAGCCTCTCTTTGATCTGTTCCCCTCCAAGAATTTTGCTTGCTATATTTCCTCTCCACTATCTCCCTGAAGCATCCGTTTCAAATCCCATCAGGATGCAGTCCTTGTCATCACATTTACACTCCATGTATTCCATTGCTATTAGAGGGAGCTTGATAAATTCACCAGCAGTTGGACCAAGAACACCCTCCTTGGCCAGAATTTTATTCTTTATAGAAAACCTTTGTGCTGACACATTTGAGATGTCAAAAAGGGAAAAGTAGCTCATTAAGGGAGCATCTTCACAGCACCCTAAACTCGAAATAAGATACACAATTTGCACTCCACAAATTGCATATCTTATTTTGATTGAACTTTGAAATAGGGTATTTTGAAATTTGGCACATTTACACAATGCAAAATTTGAAATAACACACTATTTTGAGACATCCCTTAATGCTTGTGGAACAAGGCTTACCTGGATACTGAAATTGCATGCCTGTTATTTTGAAAAAGTTTTTGAAATAATGTGTGGCTTGTTAAGATGCAAGGTAGCTATTTTGCGATACCGGAGGTATTGCGAAATAACCATGCAGTTTAGACGTAACCTAAGGATACGTCTACACTTGTGCCCTCTTTTGAGAGAGGGATGCAAATGAAGGCATTTGAAATGGCAAATGAAGCAGGGATTTAAATATTCTGTGCTTCATTCGCATATTCGTGTTTTGAAATAGCGCTATTTTGAAATAACAGACACTGTTAAGGCAGTTATTTTGAAAGAAAACCCTTCTCACAAAATAACTGGTAAACCTCATTGTGTGAGGAATAAAGGTTATTTCGAGAAAAGGGTTTTCTCTCGAAATAACCGCTTCTTAACAGCATCTGTTATTTTGAAATAGCACTATTTCAAAATAGCTCCATATTGCTAATAAGCAAATGAAGAGTGGGATATTTAAATCTCTGCTTCATTTGAAATTTCGAATATCTTCATTTGCATTCACCTCTCGAAAGAGGGTGAAAGTGTAGACATACCCTAAGGGAAGTGTCAAGGAACATGGGCTCTCCTCCCTTAGTTTTTTACTTTGTTTAATTTCCTATTTTTTCACATTTCTTATTTACTCTCGGTTCCTTCGCCTGACTCGCCAAAGATACCTTTTTTAACAGTGGGCTTGGGCCTTCCCACCAGTACAGGCAGTCCTCAGGTTACATACAAGATAGGGACTGTAGGTTTGTTCTTAAGTTGAATTTGTATGTAAGTCGGAACTGGTACATATTGTAGGGGAAACTCTAGCCAAACATTTCTCCAGAGCTCAGTTTTATTCTCCCACAGCTCACTTCCCTCAGGGTATGTCTACACTACCCCGCTAGTTCGAACTAGCAGGGTAATGTAGGCATACCGCACTTGCAAATGAAGCCCGGGATTTGAATTTCCCGGGCTTCATTTGCATAAGCGGGGAGCCGTCATTTTTAAAACCCCGCTGATTCGAACTCCGTGCAGCCCGGCTACACGGGGCTAGAACTAGGTAGTTCCACGAGGTGTACCGGTAGTTCGGAATAGGAATCCTAGTCCAAACTACCTAGTTCGAGCCCCGTGTAGCTGCGCTGCACGGGGTTCGAACCAGCGGGGTTTTAAAAATGGCGGCTCCCCGCTTATGCAAATGAAGCCCGGGAAATTCAAATCCCGGGCTTCATTTGCAAGTGCGGTATGCCTACATTACCCCGCTAGTTCGAACTAGCGGGGTAGTGTAGACATACCCTCAGTCCTTTATTCTCAAGCTGAGGTGTCTGCTGAGAAAAGCCGCTCCACATCTCCCTGGTCTGCTGCAGGTGCACTAGCTTCACATCTCCCTGGTCTGCTGGGGGGAAGCAGCTAGTGCGGGGTAGCCTCACCCCGTTTGTAAGTAGGGATCCGATGTAAGTCGGATCCATGTAACCCGGGGACTGCCTGTACTTACCAGAGTTCTTCTACCTTCACATAGATCTGAATTTCTGTACTGCTCCTTCTTCATAAAGAGGTGAACCAAAAATGCCAGAGCCAATCCTTCTGTCTCTGCCTTTTTCTTTGGGGTGTCAGAAATCCATATCTTAAATGGCTATTGTTGTGGGAAATTAGATTTTTAACTAATTTTTAAAAATATTTCAGCACCCAAAAGCAGAGTCCAACAAAGTCACTACCTGTTTCAATGCCTAAGTAAAAGATCATACTTTTAATAATAAATCTGGGAATTCTAATGGGAGGTGCTGGAGCTGAGCACCTTTGGAATATCTCCTTCCTATCTTTAGTTAAATGAGAGCTGATCTCTTCAGAAAATCTGACCCTAGAATTTGAAAGTTTGAGCACTTGAAATCAGCCACTGAGCTTTTTTGTTTTTTGTTTTTTTAAATCTAGCTCATGGAGCCTATCAGCTCTTTTGGCCAGATGACCTTTCCCTCTCATTTTGAAGGGCATGGGAGGAGGCCAGAATAAGGAAAATCCCATTAAAGTTACACAGAGTAACAAATTCCCACCTACTTCTCCCCAGCCAACTTCTGATAAACCCAGCGGAGTCTTTATTGTTTGATAATTTTAAAATGATAACTAAATCATATTATAATTATGAAGATATTAAATGCTCAGAATTCAGAAAGTAAAGCTCAGGGATAGGTGCTAGTAAACTGTACCTTTCATGTAATAAATTATGGTAATTTAAGAAGGAGCTCTTAACTTGAGTTTATAGCATGTTTAGAATGTTTCCCATGCATTTGCAAACAGTTTAAAATATACTGTGGTTTATAATTGCCAACAGAATTTCACTTGCAGAGGAAAGTATTCAATGGAACCTTTTAAATTTCTGCTACTTTCTAAAACTTTGTAGAGCCATAACTTATTGAATACCAGCTATGAAAAATCCTCTCAATTTTCCCCACTCCATGGGATAAATTAATAGTCAGCAATCAACTTTGATCTGTACCAAACATACCCTTTCAAGCCTGCATTTCAAAGCACAGTTCAGTTTCTAGAAAACTCAATAAGGATTTCGCCAAGCCCTAGCTTTGCAGTGAAGGGTGAGCATGATCACACGACAGCTGCCACATGTTATGTCTTCATCCAGATAGAATACACCTACTGATGCTGTCAAAAGCTCCAGGTTTACCGAGGAAGAACAGCTGCTATAATGCGGAAAGTTATGGCCCCATACAAATAGAATACATGCACCATGCTCTAAAGCTATTGATTAGATCTCACTTGAACTGAATGGGTATTTGCATGTAGAACACAATTGCTGTGCTGCTGAACATGCAGGGTATGTTAATGTAGAAGGTAGTGTTCTGCTATTCTGCTGAAAGCATTAGCTATAGAACATACAAACTATGCTGGTGCCCCTATCAGGAAAAATGTACTTTTTCATGATGCTGAACCTGATGCTGAATGTACATCCCCTGATGTACTTCCTTATGAATATATATCCAGGTATTGGCACCTTACATGTTATTGAGCAACAGTCCTATTGCCTTAAGAAAATTGTTAATGGATTCTGGCAGCACAGCAAAGTGTGGCAGACAACCAGCAGCAGAAGGGTTACGAAATAATGCTGGCTAGAAATCCCAGCCTTGATAAGTGTAGGCATTTAAATCAATGTTGAGAAATGAGGTTGTTGGTTAAAGCTCTCAACTTTCTTATCATTTTCATTGACTATATCCAGCAAACTTTTTAAACACTAGAAAGCATTCAGGTATACTGAAAGCTTTCCCTAGTCAAGCTTGGCAGCATTCAGTTTTCCTTTTCTTATATTTTTTTAGGGATATTATGAATGTTTATTTTGAAGCACTTATTTTCTATGTTTATCTATTTAAATTTTCACAATTGCAGGAAATTATAGGGGCATCAGACTATAGTGGGCTAGACAATAATTATTTAATGATTTATATAGAGATTCAAAAACTTACAACTTTATAACTATTACAACAAAAAATTGTCAACATCGCATGTCAGAATACAAAGAGTAAATACCCTTAAGGTAAATTCTAAAAAGTTCTCAAGAAGCATTTTTCTCATTTTACTTATATGTAAATGTTCATTATTGCCAGTGGAAATATTTTTCATCAGTTTGTGCATGTATAATAAAACTGATGTTTACAAACATTTACAAGTAAAAAGCTAATGCTTTCAAGCCTACATATAGTCTCATTTTCCTGTGAAAGACATTTGTTTTTTATCATATCAACTCATTTGGCAATGAGAATTGCTTTTTTTCTAAACTCAGCAGCACAATGGTGGTCAAATGAATGTTGTGGGAGAAATGAATAAAACCAAATGGTTTACATTTCCAGAAAACATTTAAAGTCTGATTAATGAGAACTTGGATAAGAATCAGTAAATGTTAAACTTATAAACAGTAAGTATAGAACATGTCTCCAAGAATAAATTTCAAAAGGTGTCAAAGTTAGTTGGCTCAAAATGTAACACTTTTTCTTTCTCATCTGTTTACAAAGTCAATGTGATTCTTTAGATGATGTTAGACAAATATTTTAATACTTCTGATGTTAAACAATGACAGAAGTTCACCACTTGTTTATGGCCCTAAAAACCAATATAACTCTCTGAATGCTTAGAAGCTACCTAACAGTAACAAGCCAGGCTTCAAAGTACAACATTCATAACAATGCTCAAACTATACAAATGGGACTATACAGACTACAACTCAAAAGTGACAAGTAACCCTACAATAATAAATCAATATAAATATCTCTGTGCTCCTAACTACATCTATAGTAAGTTTACGGCTACATCATGGCACTATTTTGGGATACTTCTGGTATCTCAAAATAGCTATTCTGAATCTTTTAAGCAAGCCCATTATTTCAAAATATAATGGGCTCACTATTCCAATGTCCCTGTAAACCTTGTTCCTTGACAGTGCCAAATTATGAAATAAGCTATTTCAAAATATATTCGAAATAAGCTACACAACTTGTATAGTTCAAATTGCACAGCTTATTTTGAGCTGCGGGTATAGCGTAGTAAACACACCCTAACAAATTATTGTAAGGAGTTCAAAACTGGTGAGCAATTCTCCAAACACAAATTTGAATATACATAGATCAAAAGTTAACCCTACAACAATAAAGCGGGATGCATTTGCAAATGCCCATATAAGGAAAAAATACTTACACAAGCAACAGATTTCAGTTTTCAAGAGATCAGTACTAAAAATGGAGAGAAATTAGGAATTTTCATGACACAGAAGATTTTTATATTTCAGCATTGGTTTTTATTTGAAATCATGAAGAAAAGTTGAAATACGACTATATTTGTAAAACAAAATATCCATAAAAATGTTGATTCATAAATACTGAAATGTTTCATTTTGTGTTACTTAACATTAACCTTCATTTTACTATTGTGGTGCATTGCCTCTTGCGAGTCGTAGTTTTTCTCTGTTGTCTTCTATGGCTGGGCTCCCTAGAGAATTGCTTCTCCCATAATGTACAGGAGATTCCCCATTGTCAAAGCTCACTGGTTCATCATAGGAGTCAAATGACTGGAAAACCTAATCTGGCCTGAAAATCTAACATAGGGGGCACCATTGTCCAGAACAACAACTCCCATCAGGCAATGCACCACAACAGGCAGATACAATTTAATGCTGATTGGCTAGAAATAAAATCATAGACTCATAGAATACTAGAACTGGAAGGCACCTTGAGTGATCTTCAAGTCCAGTCCCCTGCCCTCATGGCAGGCCCAAGCACAATGTAGGTCATCCCAGGTAGATGTCTATCCAACTTGTTGTTAAATATCTCCAGTGATGGAGATGCCACAACCTCCCTGGGCAATTTATTCCAGTGTTTAACCACCTTGACAGTTAGAAAGTTTTCCCTAATGTCCAACCTAAACCTCCCTTGCTACAATTTAAGCCCGTTGTTTCTTGTCCTATCCTCAGAGGCCAAGGAGAACAATTTTTCTCCCTCCGCGTTGTAACACCTTTTTAGATACTTGAAAACCACTATCATGTTACCTCTCAGTCTTTTCTTTTTGAAACTAGACAAGCCTCATTCCTTCAGTCTTCCCTTATAGGTCATGTTTTTTAGACCTTTAATCATTTTTGTTGCTCTTCTCTGGACCTTCTCCAATTTCTCCACATCTTTCTTGAAATGTGGTGCCTAGCTCAGGACACAATATTCCAGCTGAGGCCTACTCAGTGCAGAGTAGCATGGAAGAATGACTTTTCATGTCTTGCTCACAACACTCCTTTAATGCATCCCAGAATCATGTTTGCTTTTTTTTTTCAACAGTGTCACACTGTTGATTCATGTTTACCTTTGAGGCCCACTCAGACCCCTAAATATCTTTCAGCAGTACTCCTTACTAGACAATCACTGCCCATTTTGTGTGTGAAACTGATTGTTCCTTCCCAAGTGGAGTCCTTATTCATCCTATGTACCTCAGACCATTTCTCTAGTTTGTCCAGATCAATTTGAATTTTGACCCCATTCAAGAACTTACAACCTCTCCCAGCTTGTTATCATCTGATAACTTAATAGTCATGCTCTCTGTGCTATCATCTAAATTATTGATGAAGATAGTGAATGGAACTAGTCCCAAATCAGACCCCCGTGGAATCTCCTTGTTATGGGTTTTTTTTTTTGGATCAGTTCAATAAAATGAAAATTTCTGCCTCAGGTCAAAAAGGTCTAAAAATATATATTGTTTTGACTTTCCATCAGATAAATTGAAAGTGTTCAGCAAAATCAAAATTTGGCTCAGGAAAACTTTTTTTTGTTTTAGTAACTGTATTCTCCAATTATTCCAATAAAAAATCTCCAATGAGATCTAATCATTACAAACAATAGAGAAAAATAAAATAGAACAATTATGCAATTGAATGGTACCTAAAATAAATTTAATTTAAATTAATTTTCAGAAAAACAGCAACCTTGAAGTGTAATTCTTATGTCCCTTTACTTTTGGCAATAAAGACTAAATACTGAGTTTTATGCTATGGTTAAAAATAGGTCTTTTCTACTGCTTTATTGAAATATTGCATTTCTTAATGTTTATACTTATTGTTGCATAGAAAAGGATGAGATTTCAAAATGCATTTTAGACTGAAAGCTTTCCCCCTACATATCATTGGTTATAAAACTTTTGTGCTGTTTCATAGCAGCTACTTGTAGATCAGTTAGACAATGCCATACACAAGCATCTATCTCATTAGTTTCCCTATGGCATTACACAGTGACAAATATCATGCTAGATGCATTAAACAGTCTCGTGTCATTATAGGCCACAAATGCTGCATTCCATTACAGATATTCTTTGGATGTTATTGAGGGAGCCTTGGCTTTGTCCTACATGTTGTCACATTAAACAATCCCTTATAACTACTTCAAGGACATTTTATTTCATTTACATTGGTGATCTGGGTAAAGAAGTGCAGAATTATTGAACCACAGAGCAGTAGATATATGTCATACACTCATATATGCAATTCTGAGTGTTGTTCAGAAGAAACATCCTTTTTATTTATGTTTGTATTTTTATGAAGTCAAAACAACTAGCAACAATTTTTCTTATCACAAAATATTGGAAAGAGGCTTTCAGTCTTTCTGTCTTTTCCCCAATTAACAAATAACCCCCCATATCATTATGTATGATGCAAATACTTTTGTGTTGCAAAATAGATTAAGACTATGATAGTTCCATGCAGACTGAAATATGGGAGAAATGAGACACATCAGTACCCATCTGGCATAACCTAGACCTCTGATGTATTCAAGGCATCATTTTTATGCAGAAAACTTTGATTATGGAGAGGTTTTGAGTTGAAGACTTTATTGTTATTATTATTATTTGTTTATTCATATGAAGTTGCAATCAGAGGAAAGTCTTATGAAATAATCACACACAAGGTAATATGAAATACTATTTAAAATACCCAAAAATACAAGAAAAATCACATGCAATAATCATTCACCTATAGAAAACAGATGAAACAAAACACCTAACAGGGATCAAATCACAGTAGATTTTATTATTTTGAGACATACATTAGATTCAATAAAAATAATAATCAGCCAACGAGGCTGCCATAAAATAAAGGACTATGATACTAATCCAAAGTACAATGAAGTTAATCGAAATTCTCCCATTAACTTTAATGGCTCATGAGTTCCAGCTCCCAATCTGGAAGTTTCTAAAAAGTATCAAGATGTTTTTCTAATTAAAAAGTATCAATTTTCATTTTGTAATTGCCATCTGCTAAAATAGAATTTAATATATCACTCTGCATTTGTTACCTGGGATAGTGAATGGTAAAGTTGAAAAAGATAATTATTGTAGGGAGACTATTCAGTATAAAAGAGACAATCATTTCCCTGAAGGGTTTTGTCTGAGGGGAACATTGCTTTGGAAGCACCTCACACCATTTTTTTAAGAAATACTGTATCTTGGGTGAATTGAAATGGGATAGTGGACAGGCAAAGGTTCTAAGTACATAATAGTGTAAAGCCTTAGTTATAATGATATTTGAAGAGAACTGGAGGAGCATTTGTGTTTATATAGCACCTAGCAAACAAAATAAGATTCCTGTTCTTGATCTGAGATTACATTAATGAAATTAATACATATTATTAATATTAATAAATAAATATTTGCTCATTTCCATTTTACAAAACAGCCGAATCCACCACTGTTGTTACCCCTCTCATTTCACTAAAGCAACAGCAGAGCTGAATTGAGTTCATTGAATCTCACATCAAGATCCAGGAAAGAGCTGAAAAATACAGATAAAACACAAAAAACAAACTTCAGAAGGAGAGAGAGAAAACAGCAACAGGGAGTTAAATGCACTATTTCATGTCCCCTAGACAGTCATGTCTTAAGCAAAAAATTTTAAAGCATCCTCATATTTACAATTTTGTTTAGCATTTAGTAGTCCTACCCATCTCTAACAAGAAACTAATTTTTGTTGATCCCTCAAGTGGTCATTTCACACAGGATTCATTTCATATTGTTTCACTCATCTCAGAAAATGTTGTGATAGCAAATTTTTATGGAGATGAGATTTATTATTGTGACACTAGATAAATACTATAATCCCTTTTCTACAGATGAAAAATTGAGGGACAGAGAATATTATGCCCCTAACATAAAACAAGAAGTCTGTGGCAAAGCAGGGAAATAGAGCCTGCATCCCCAAAGTCCCAAGTTAGCACCCCAAGAATGAGATTATTCTTCTGGAAGGCTGAATAGTAGCCATATGTGACAACCAAAACAAAATACCATCCCTAAAACAAAACAAACACACAAAAAGATTAATCCTCTCCAAAGCTGTAGATCCACAAGGGTTACTATGCATGCTAGACCACACAGCTCCATGGTTTTCAATAAAGATACACTCAGGTCTGGTGGATATGGGTAATAATTTATATTTTCATATTTTTGTCCCTTGAGAATAAATAATGGTTAATTACTGCCATTTAAGGCAATTTTATGATGTGCACTCTTTAGTACCAGGCAAGGAATTAAAATATTTTAAAATTACATGAATGTGCACATGCACACACACACTTAAAAAAACCCTAGAAAGCTTTTTCTGAATTTTGCTTACCCTGTGAAAATGAAATATCAAATCCCCTCCATCCCATATGTACATCCTCACATTGCCATCAAGGCTGATAATGTTAGTAGATTTCACACATCTTCTACATTTTGAAATACAAAACGGTGAGCAAAGGTGACTTATTCTCCTGGAATATAAATGGCAAAAGTTTGTGACTGAGTTTAACTTCCTAAAAGTATTCCTTCTTTCAAGTGTTTGGGACACCCAGTGAAACTGACTGAATTAAGCTGTCATTCACAACATCTGAGGGACAGCACACTTTTCTTCTCTAGAACCCTCTGGCCTCTGCCTTTCGTTGATGTGATATTTCAGAGAGCAATTCTGCCAAAGGTGAATTGGAGAGATCCCCACTTCTCAGTAAAAGATTCCAACTCTGAGCGGCAGGTTTCACACATGGATGCCTTTTCACTGTTTAATCCATCAATGATGGCAGTCACTGTCTCTAAGGGGAGAACTGGTTAACAACAACAAAAAAAAGCACACCTCACTCTTGTGTCATTTTACATACCTTCAATTAGATTGGAATCGATTGCAGAAGCAGGTTCAAGCTCAGTTCTAATGCCCATGAGAGAATCATGACGCTTGAGTTCCATCTCCTACAGCTGGGGAACAGTACATTAAAAAGAGTTTTAGAGCCAACTTGGGAGTCACCTGAGCCTTTAGACTCAGATAAAGGCTACTAGTGAACCGCTAAACATGGAATATGTATGTTAGTTGCTACGTTCTATAGAAGGATTTGGACAAAAATTTCAGAAATGCCTAAAAACCAAGTGTTCACTTGCAAAGTTGAGAGACCCTCATCCACAAAAATAATTAGGCGCCCAGTTCCAATCAATTTCAATAGGAGTTAGGTGCCTTTGAGGATTCGGGCCTTAGACATATAGTAAAATTTTCAAAAGGGCCCAGGAACCAATTTTACAAAGGTATTTTAGGTATCTGAAGATTAAGTTAGGTATAGTGGGATTTACAAAAACATCTTGGCTACGTCTACACTGGCCCCTTTTCCGGAAGGGGCATGTTAATTTCAGCTATCGTAATAGGGAAATGCGTGGGGGATTTAAATATCCCCCGCGGCATTTAAATAAAAATGTCCGCCGCTTTTTTCCGGCTTTTAGAAAAGCCGGAAAAGAGCGTCTACACTGGCCCCGATTCTCCGGAAAAAGCACCCTTTTCCGGAGGATCTTATTCCTACTTCAAAGAGATCCTCCGGAAAAGGGCGCTTTTTCCGGAGGATCGGGGCCAGTGTAGACGCTCTTTTCCGGCTTTTCTAAAAGCCGGAAAAAAGCGGCGGACATTTTTATTTAAATGCCGCGGGGGATATTTAAATCCCCCGCGGATTTCCCTATTGCGATCGCTGAAATTAACACGCCCCTTCCGGAAAAGGGGCCAGTGTAGACGTAGTGAGTTAAACTTAGGCTCACACAGGCCAGATTTTTCAAGGTTCATGGGGTTTTAAAGATGTAAATAGGCACCTAGTGGGTTTCTGAAAATTGACTAGCTTCCTGTTTCACCCTTATTTCAATATAGCACCCTTGAAGGGACAAGCTTATGAGCTGTCTCCCACTAAATTGTGTACTTTTCAGAAATGTCTGTAACATTGTTCAAATGTTGCCATTCTTCATCAAGGATAACTGTCAATCAGCACTTGACTCAATATAGGACTGCAAAATTGCCCCCTTGCAATTGTAATAAAGTTGGGCAGATTACTTTAAAGTATTTACTTGCTGAGACTCAGCGCATTCTATACAGTGAGGTACAGTCAAACACAGTCAAACAGATAAAAGTCAGACTGATAATGAATCAGCATGTGGGGCTGCTGGGGAGTTACACTGCCCTCTCAATGCTGAATGTCTGGCAATACAGCTTATTGGCACAGTAGAATCTAGAGAGTGCTATACAAATTGGGTCTATGAACATTACAGTGGCATATTTCACTAATGCATTAATGTCTGGCAGGAACAGGGAGAGAAAGAAAGAGAGAAAGATGAGGGAGTTGGTCACAGGCCTCCGTTAGTCTTAATTATCTTCCATTTCCACTCCTGCTTCCCAAATCGGGAACACAGATGGAAAAGTAATTAATGCATAAACTAATTAACATTCTCATTTGCCAGTTGCTACATGATAAAGTAGGCTGTGTGAAGAAAGGCTTCTGCAGGTGGAAAAAGAGGGTCTGGAGAGTGAAACTGGAGGAAGGCTGAATAACTTTTCCACCTGTTAAAATGCTGCAGCCAGACTGACAGTTTTCCAAAGGTCCCAGGGAAATGTCAGCACCACAACTGGTGCAACTACAAAATCGACAGGTCTTTGTTGTGCTCTACAATGAGTAGCAGAGAAGAACTAAGAGATGACTACTTGTGCATAAAAACCCTGAAAGGCGCAACAGAACATAGCAATGACTTATGGCATGTTCCCCTTCTTCCCCAGGGGCCCTCAAAGGATTGTCTACAACATTTCCAAATGGCAGGGGCTCCATGCTGCTTTATGGAGGAGCACTGCTGACTGAACCATTAAAAGTCCAGTTGGCGGTGCAGTTAGCCTGGTGCTAAGGCAGGTTCTGCATGGATTCTGGAAGTGGCTCCCCAGTCCCTGAAGCCCTTTGATGCAGGGAGGCTCATCATGCTGCTCTTGCCCCTGCCCCTGACTGCCAGCTCCAAAGTTCCCGCTGGCTGGGAAGTGTGACCAATGGGAGATGCAGGTGTGGTGCCTCCAGGCGTGAGGGAAGCACATGGAGCCTCTCTGTGACTAGATGCTACAGGGACCTGACAGCAACTTCCTGGGAGTGTGGTAAGCAATACTAGGACCTGACAATCTGGATCTCCTCCCTCCTTAGTTGGCCCAGAGTGCTAAGAGGGTGGGCTACAGCCCACCCATGGTTACACCCCTGATTCACATGCTCTCACACCCCGGCCATATACACCAGTCCCAGCCCCAGCTCAGTAAGAGTGGGGAAAAGTGAGCAACAGAGAAAGGGGGATTGTTCTCGCAGGGGGAAGGGCCTCGAAGAAGGGTCAGAGCAGAAGTGTGACTGGGGGCAGGACTGGGGTGTTTGATTTTATGTTATTAAAAATTTGGCAACCCTATGAGAGGATGGTGCATTAAGGTGCAGATATGGCAGGAGTGACCACAGCTCCCAGGGGAAGTATGCAGTTAGTAAAAAGGGATGGGAAGGTGAGCTACAGAACAGCACAGAGTGGTTAGAGTCCATGAGATTAAAACTCCAAGGATACTTTTGGCTTCCCAAAAATCCCTCTCTGATGAGTGAAACACTGAAGGGAAGCACTTCAATGTGATCCTCATGCAGTCTCATGGGGATTCTCCTTCCCATGAAGGATACAAAATTATAAAAGGGGAAAAGATCTGTCAAGTCACATAGTCTATGTCCCTGGCTGCTGCAAGATTGTTTCTTTTATTGTAGCATTCAGTGGGGGTTGTCCTGTTCATTTCCACTTTTTAAATAACTTAGGTGTCTGCACATTTGATCCAGTGTGACAGTGCTTGTGTTCCTGCCTTTCCTATGGTGAACTTTGATTAAACTTCTTTGTTGTTTCAGCTGAAGGAAGAGACAGAATAGGAGTAGCAGGAAGGGATGGGAAAGAGATAGAGATGAATGATTAAAAAGGAAATGACTGGGGAAAATTAATAGCTTTAACATCACTCAGTGCAAGGCAAAATGAAAACACTGTGGTGCTGCTCCGAAGTGCACTGAGAAAAAGGAGTGCAGTGTGGGCCAGTTGATACAGCAGAAATACAAAGGTCACCCCTGGTATAAAAAAAAATAGGCAAAAACCAGAGGAGAACACCTTTATCAAACATGCATATGAGGGATGGACAAGTGGAAGTTCTTGCAGAGAGTGAACCTAGAGTGGGCCTAAAGACTAATGGGGGCAATTAACAGGTAACTTGGGAAAAATGTCTTTGTAGGTTGAGCAGCTATATGCAAAACCATGAGACAATGCAATGGAAGTCCATTACTGGTAGCCTTGCAGGAAAGTTGTACACCTGAAAGTTTTGCTTCACAGTCAGTAGTTGGATGTGCAAAGGCCAGGGTACAGACAGGTTTCTAACCAGGAGTTCATAACTACTCAAGAAGATATGTCCCCTAGAATTTAGTCAATCCCATGTGAGATCCCATAAAATCCCATGTTTTATGTGAGACAGGACTTGGATAATTTTACATACACCATATGAATATTACTAAATTATATATACAAACAATAAAGCTTATTGCTTAATGACTTCACTACTGTCTCTGTGCTCTGATTTAAGTTTCTCCCAGTAACCATGGACACATGGAGTAAACAACCAAAGTTTTCAAAAAACAGATTGTAACTCTGACCCTATCCAGTTTAATGTATCACAGAAACAAGGCTTGTGTTCTTTCAGCTGAACCAGGTCCATAAGGAATAAGATGCTTCCTCAGATGATAGTATGAGAAGAAGGTGGGTAGAGTCAAGGAAGGTTTATTTTTCTTTGCTTTATTAGTATTTAACCACTCAATTTTCTATTTAAAATTCTGTTTTTTGAACATAACAGGCTTAAATGCCAAACTCTAAACCCCTGATCCAGAGCAGCTAAGAAATGTCATACTTGAGCGATAATTATTAACATAATTATTTAGTACATTTGTAGCAGAAATTTAAGAGGGCATAGTTTTGTCATATGCTGATGAAGATGATATTTCTCATCCACCCTCTTGAAATCTACTAAGAGTTTTCTTGTTTGCTTGAATTCTGCATAATACTTCGCTTTCTCCGTAAAAAGAGGATTTCCAGTTCTCATGCAAATACAATACTCTGGAAAATTTCTTACTTGGCCAAGGGAGATCAGGAAGGAGAGCAACATATTCTTCACTAGCTTATCACAAGTGTACTTCAGTGCTTTCTAGGGAATATTTCTTGAAATGCCAGAGCAGGTGTTTTAAAATGCCTCAGACCTTGTGCAGTAACCCTCTCTCATAAAAATGCTGCTATGCATGTTAAAAGGTAATAGCTGAAATATATCATATTAACACACCAAGAGCTACATTAGAGTAACATTATGGGACTAACTTACACACAGCAGAAGCCAGGGAATTCAGAATTCAGAGTTAGTGATTCCACTCAAGCCTTATTTCTCTTTGCACTGTTCCTGAGCATTACAGGGGTGTGTAATCAGTGTGTGATGGTGCATAGCTGATGTTCTGCGGGGCTTGAGCCCATCAGGGTGAATAAATGAAGCCAGAAAAAGCATAGAGATTACTAACTGGTGGCCAGTTAGAAGGAATTGGGAAGAGATTGATTAAAATTATTAAGGAGGTAGGGAAATGAGGTCTGAAAAAATATGAATCAGCCCTACCTTAAAGCAACACCTCCACTTTCACCCTCTTTCTGTTCTACACACAGTCCTCCCAACACCTGTTTATCTTGAGAAAACAGAGATGACTACATTTCAGAGAACCAGGAAGTCAGAAAGTGTATGAAATTCTGGGGCCATTCATTTTCGTGAGATTAGTCCACAGAAGTTTCAGATAATTGCAGAAAATTCTCCAAATTAGCCTACTCTCTAAGGCCATGTCTACACTACAGAAAAGATTGAAGCAGCTGCAGTCAATCTTCCGGGGTTTGAATGATCAGATCTAGGGTGTATCTAAACTACACCCCTCTGCTGACAGGTATGTAGATTAGGCACGTTGCTATTGCAAATGAAGCGGGGATTTAAATATCCCATGCTTCATTTGAATAAAAATGGATACCGCTTTTTGCCAACACGGCACTTTCCCAGCAAAAAGCAGCAGTCTAGACGGGGATCGGTCAACAAGGAAAGCCTTTTCCCACCGATCCCTTATGCCTCATGCAACGAGGTTTACAGGATCGGTCAGAAAAGGCTTTCCTTGACGATCCGATCCCCGTCTAGACTGCCACTTTTTGCGGCTTTTTGTGGTTCAAGGAGGATATAGGCAGGAGTAATAGGATCTACATGAGCAAAAGGAAATTTAGACAGAATATTAGGCACGATTTCCCAATAGAATTTGGACTTCCATAAACTGGATTTTTCTCATCCAGTAACATTTCTGGGCTTGCATCCATGGATGCTACAGGGCTTGTGGAAAAGCTGGGGGGCCCATATTCAGGTAACTCTTCCCCCTGCTCTCTTAGGGTATGTCTACACTACCCCGCTAGTGCGAACTAGCGGGGTAATGTATGCATACCGAACGTGCAAATGAAGCCCGGGATTTGAATTTCCCGGGCTTTATTTGCATAAGTCGGCCGGCGCCATTTTTAAATGCCGGCTTGTTCGAACTCCATGCCGCGTGGCTACACGCGGCACGGGCTAGATAGTTCGGACTAGCAAGCCATTCCGAACTATCTGTACGCCTCGTGGAATGGGGTTCGAACAAGCCGGCATTTAAAAATGGCGCCGGCCGACTTATGCAAATAAAGCCCGGGAAATTCAAATCCCGGGCTTCATTTGCACATTCGGTATGCATACATTACCCCGCTAGTTCGCACTAGCGGGGTAGTGTAGACATACCCTTAGAGCTTCCAGAAAACTTCAGATAGCTCATTTGTGGCATTTGAGATCGGGGAATAAGGGAGAGGAGCAAGGACTGGCAGGGGAGCACATGGTGGCTACAGATGCATGGTGGCTGCAGACCTTTGTGGCCAGGGCCCATAAGCGCAGCCCTGTGGCTGGCATTAGATAGTAGATAGTAGATAGTAGTGGCCAGAAGCATAGCCCCATAGCTGGGGCCAAGAGTACATCTTTGTAACTGATGATGGGGTAAGGAATACAGCCCTACAGCTGTGGGGCTACATTGACAGATGTGGATCTACACTCCTGGCCTCAGCCACTGAGCTATGCAGTGGCCCTGCCTCTTCCCTTGAGTGACCCTCTGTCTTGGCTTTGTCAATGCTGGCCCCTCTGATGCCACTGGAGAGCAGTGCCACAGATGGCAGCAGCAGAGTGGCTGGTATTGAGCTTCCCTGGACTGGCAAATTCCCTGGGACCGGTCAAGTCCCAAAGGTTCCAGATCAGAAAGGTTCAATCTCTTACAAGATTTTCTGAGCTCTGAAGTAACCTTCAGATTGGCAAGAAGCCCTATCCCTCAAATAATACCAAAGTAGATTAAACAAATCCCTGGAGAAACAAAACCCAGCACTAACTAATGGGGTGGACAAGAAGATCTGATAAGTCTTTGCATCTCTAATTTCTCTAATGTTGTGTTTATTGATCACTTTGTGGAGGTGTGTATTTCACTTAAACAGATGATTTTTAAACCTTAATGTCCTGTTTGGAACTGCTTGGAAATAGTAACCATAATGTAATAAAATGTAACATCCCTATGGTGGGAAAAGCACCTCAGCAGCCTGACACCGTGGCATTTAATTTCAGAAAGGGGAACTACACAAAAATGAGAAGGTTAGTTAAACAGAAATTAAAAGATACAGTGACAAAAATAAAATTTCTGCAAGCTGCATGGAAATTTTTCAAAGACACCATAATAGATACCCAACTTAAATGTATACCCCAAATTAAAAAAACAAAGGAAGAGAATCAAAAAAGTGCCACCATGACTTACCAACCAGTAGATGATGTTGTCCCCATAACATAAAAACTGGGGGGACACAAAGTGAAATTAATAGGTAGCAGGTTTAAAACAAACAAAAGGAGGTTATTCTTCACACAGCGCATGGTTGACCTGTGGAACTCCTTGCCAGAGGAGGTTGTGAAGACCAGGACTTTAACAGGGTTCAAGAAAGAACTAGGTAGATTCATGGAGGCTAGGTCCATCAATGGCTATTGACCAGGATGGGTAGGAATGGTGTCTGTATCTTGTCAGAGGCTGGGAATGGGTGACAGAAGAGCGATTACTTGATGATTCCCTGTTCTGTTCACTCCCTTTGGGGGCATCTAGCATTGGCCACTGTGAGAAGACAAGATACTGGGCTAGACTGACCTTTGGTGCGACCCAGTATAGCTGTTCTTATGTTCTTATGATCTGTTTTAAAATTAACCATGGGAATATTTTACAGTTTGTTATTTTTGTTTCCACTTTTGCCTCACGTTTTTCTTCCCCTAAATTCACAGAGGAACTAAATTCTCTTACATTTACCTACGCATTCATCCATTCTCCCCAACAATTCTATTTTCTTCTCTACGGCCACACCAACTGCTGTCTGGCTTCCTTCATCCACTTCAATCAGCCATAATCTGTATACAGTAGTAACAGGTCCTTTCTTTTTTCTTCTAACAGAGTCTCCATAACTTTCTGCAATACCTGCAAGTTCCCTATATTTTGGATGCTCTTAAATACATTTGATTGGATAGAGCTTCTGTTTTAGTCACATCTCACATATGCAAGTATTTCCCAGATGGGAGACCACAGTCCATTCTGTCCCAGATGGCATTAGATTCATACGGCGCACAAGTACACACACACTGGCAAGCACCAGCGTGGAATCATTAGAGGTAGAATGGTCTCCAAGGAAGGTGTGGGGTCCTGAACAGGGAAGCCAGGCTAGAAGGAGGTTAGCTAGAAGTAGCAAGAGATCCAAGAGCCTACTGATTTTCACAAGAAGGAAATGGGCATGGGTCTGAGGAGAGGCTGATAAGAATGAGAAAGGAATTATGGAACTAAGCTATATAATAGGTTGATTTTAATTGGACATATTTTAATGGGACTTCTAAATGTATATATCCAGTATTACTTTAAGTGAGTTCAGTTAAACACATTAACCGCATCAACCTAGATTTTGTCCCTGGTAGGGTTCTATGTTTCAGCACCATGTGAAATTTCATGACCAAATTATTTCCCCCCTGGAAATTCAGTAGGGGTTTTATAGTGATACCAATGACAGACAGATTCAACTGTTGTAATGCTAGTAGTGGGCTGCTCAAAAGAGAGTCATTATTAGAGTCCTAGAAGGAACTGCAACTGCTTTGCAACATATATTTTGGCCTCACAAACCTGCCATCCTCATTTTATTGAGGATGTCTTGGAACGCTGTAGTTTTTGCTGCCCTCTGGAGTCTAAACCTTTTAAATAATGCATATTGTAGGACCCGATTCTGCCACCCTTATCTACATTGATAGATTAGATATTAATATAAAATGAAAGCATTCAGCATGAGTAGAGGAGGTGAGTGAAAATAAACCTTTGATGAAGCACTGAAACTTGATCCAGAATTGAGATGAAACCTTTCTGCAGTCCAAAGCAAATTGATTAAGCTTTAATTTCATTATTTTTCACATAGCAGTTCTCAGTTTGTTAGACATAACAAAATGGGAAACTTTTTTTCACATTTGCTGCCCAGCCAAAATCAGAAGGTTCTTAGAATCTCAAGAGAAAATGTGTCCTTGTTTAAAAAAAATCAGAGCCAATCTGACAGATTGAAGAAACTCAAATAGAACAGCATCCAAGCTCCCGAGTGATTACCCATAGTGACCCTGGACTCTTGAGCCTTCCCAATAGTAATTTTAATTTAGGTCATCTGTGGGTATTTTCAAAGGTCTGTTCTTAATAAAACATTTGCTAATAGATATAATGATGTGGCTAGCTCAAAATAACTATACTCAGAGGAGAGGCTGAGGCCTATGTAGTACTTTTCCTCTTCAAAACCTTATACAAACACTAACAAAAAACACCTCTTTACATCACCCCAGTATGAATCATATTTTACCATGGGGAAATGAGACAAAGAAGTTAAATAATTCCCCGTGGTTGACAGCTAGAGTGAAATCAGGATGCACTGAGAGGTCAGAAGTCTCTAACACTCGTCTCTTTCTCCTACACCTACAGTGCCATATATCTGAGATCTCCAACACTATTAATGACTCTGTAATGGCTGACTTATGACATAGCCTGCTGACAACACACCAGCAATCTTAAGAATGGGGTGTGTGGTGTGATGTGTACATGACTCCCACATTCCTGCCAATCTCTTCTCCCACAGAATCACAATGATGATGAGACCAGTGGCAACCCTCATATCATCTGAGATGAAGTAAACTCTTTTTGTAACACTTCACACCTCAGTCATCTTGAGCTATGGGATTCCAGATTGGTTCTGCATTTCCCAAATACTAATTCAGCTTAGCAGACATCGTCCACCAGGCCAGATGTATGAGCTTTGTTTGCTTTCTTTAGCTATTTTTCTTTCTCCCCTCCTTGTTTCATATTATTAGCATGACAAATATAGCTGAAGGGCTGTTAGAACTGAAGATTTATTCTTTCTTTTCAACAAAACAAAGATTCAGGACTAGAGTTTTAATTAGAGGTCAAAGAGTTCCTAAAAACACTTGAAGTTTGGAGTTCAAAAGTCAGATGCCTTTGGACGGCCATCTGGGTCCCAGTAGAATAAGAATGAAAACTAAAATATCCCTCACACTACGGCTTTATTTTCCCCCTACCCCAGTCAATCTTTGCAAAGCAATGCTTCAACAATATTAATATTTTGCACTTTTCATTCAAGCACTTCAAAGTTGGATAGGTATCATCATAATCCCCACTTCACAGGAGAAACTCAGGGCAAGAGTTATTAAGTGATTTGTCACAGAGTAATTGAATTGGTAATAGAACACAGCTCTCTTGACTCTAGTCCTTTGCTCAAACCTATAAATGAACTCTGTTAGGGTATGTCTACACTACCACCCTAGTTCGAACTAGGGTGGTTAATGTAGGCAACCGAAGTTGCAAATGAAGCCCGGGATTTAAATATCCTGGGCTTCATTTGCATCTACATTACAAGCCTTTATTTCAAAATAATGTTGAGCTGGAGGACTTCTTACTCCGACTCATGGTAACTCTCATTTTACAAGGAGTAAGGGAAGTCGAAGGAAGAGTGTTCTTCGTTTGACTTCCTGCTGTGACTTAAGCTATTTTGTCTTAAGTTATGCAATTGACATAGCTGAAGTTTCACAGCTTAATTCTAGTTTAGTCCTGCTGTGTAGACATACTCACAGAGTGCGTCTAGACTGTCAAGATTTTGCGCAAAAGCGACTACTTTTGTGCAAAAACTTGCCAGCTGTCTACACTGGCCGCTTGAATTTGCGCAAGAGCACTGACTTTGTAATGTACAAAATCAGTGCTTCTTGCGCAAATACTTTAATGCGCCCGCTCAGGGATAATCCCTCTTGCGCAAGAATACTTGTGCAAGAGGGCCAGTGTAGACAGGCATCTTAATTTTTTGCGCAAGAAAGCCCGATGGCTAAAATGGCCATCGGGGCTTTCTTGCACAAAATCGCGTCTATATCGGGCACGGATACTTTTGCACAAAAGCACTTTTTGTGCAAAAGCATTCATGCCAATCTAGACTCTCTTTTGCGGAAATACTTTTAATGGAAAAACTTTTCCGTTAAAAGTATTTCCGCAAAATCATGCCAGTCTAGATGCAGCCCTAGTGTAGTGAGTTGGCCAGATTCACAGCCCTTCTTTGAGGAACTCAGGTGTTACATAGCAGCGGAAATTATATATATATCCATAGCTGGAGATTATCCAAATGTCAGGCAGTCCCAAACTATCATAGAACCTGTGTAGGTGGCTCCTTTGTCAATCCCGTTAGAGATCAGGGGATAGGGGGATGAAAGGACATGGGTGGACCCAGGCAATCAATCAGCAGGTTGTAACAATCTTATCAACATATCCACTTCTCCACTTTGCTAGCTAGATCTCATCTGCAGCAAAACAGTCCTGCATCTTCGTATTCTCATGCAGCCTCATTTTGTGCTCCCACTGATAACAATGGGAGTTTGAGTAAAGCCTTGATTAAAACTGAACAAGAAGCTCAGTATTTGTCCGGGTGAGAAGAAAAGTGGTTTTTACGTAAATGTCTGACTCACACAGGATGATTATCAAAAGGAACTTGTATATTTTACATGACACACTGGTAATCATTGGAGTTATGCTTCAGCTTTCTGTTAACTATTTAAAAAGTATAACATCAGAAAACATACAGTACGCTTCACATTTTCTCTGCTTACTTAAATGCTATTTAGTTGTATATGCCATGTCTACACCAGGAAACTATTTCAACATTACTAAATTCGACTTAACAACTCACAATTTAACAAATTCAAAGTAGCATGTCCTCACTATGGGGAAGCATTGAAATTAGTCTGTGGCAGGCTTCATTAATGTGGACAAGTTACCTTTGACTTAGAGCCCCAGGGAGCACTCTGGGGAGCTGCGAAAGGTCTCTGTATGTCTACACTACCCTCCTAGTTCGAACTAGGTCTCTGGGTATGTCTACACTACCCTCCTAGTTCGAACGAGGTGTACCGGTAGTTCGGAATAGGAAGCCTAGTCCCAACTACCTAGTTCGAGCCCCGTGTAGCCGCGCTGCACGGGGTTCGAACCAGCGGGGTTTTAAAAATGGCGGCTCCCCGCTTATGCAAATGAAGCCCGGGAAATTCAAATCCCGGGCTTCATTTGCAAGTGCGGTATGCCTACATTACCCCGCTAGTTCGAACTAGCGGGGTAGTGTAGACATACCCTCTGAGAGGCCAATAAGTTTGAATTAGTGGCACCAGAGCATCCACACTAACATTATTTTGAAATTACTAGTTCAGAATTAGTGTTATTCCTCATGAAAAATAGGAATATAGAACTTGAATTCCACAGCCCATTATTTCAAAATAACAGGCTTGGAAGTGTGGACACACCGCTTATATATTTGAATGGGGGAGGGGTTATTTTTTAATATGATCCTATTGTAGACTAGGGCTAAGATACAGAAGTTGAGAGATGGGCAACTGGGGATACTTTCTAGGACAAGGTGGTTCTTTTTTTATTTGTTTTTCTACAAAGCACTACACATGTTTTAGACTCTATGAAAAAACATAAATAATAATAGTTAATCAACAAGAGAAGTAGAGGCAAATGCCACAAACATTTTAAAAAATACAGCACCAACTCTCTTAAGCTATTTCCCCCTCAAAACTGTTCAAAACTACTGTCATAATAGCAAACTATTAAGAAAATAAAAATAAATCAATTTTGAGTCTTCTGTTTTAATGAAAAAGTTTTCTTCTGTCCACCATGTTAATGTTACACAGTATAATGAGCTTGAGCATTTCTCTATAGATATGAGACCTGCTTGACATGTTATTATTATACAGAATTTTGTAGCTGAATAGAATGCTACCTAGGGAAATTTATATATGTAAATTAGAGTAGTATGGAGATGACATTGCTGGAGGTTTTTTTTCTTTTGCTTTCATTGATAATTATTCAATTCACATTGTTGCCCAAGTAAAAATTCATACAATCTTCTATATGACTCTTATTTTAGCATATTACTTTAATAACTAGTCACTATAAGTCATAAGAGTCTTTAGCTAGATCAGTTGGCCAGCTCCCAAAGGCCATTAGGTCTTTTAATTTTAATTCAAAATAGAGTTTATGTTAAACATATTTGAGGAGTAAATTAAGTGTCAATCTGGTGCTGGCTGGTTGGGGAGGATTATATGACTGTGATCATATAAAGCAGAAAATGTTTCAAGAAATCTAGCACAGATATTAAACTAATTGAAATTAGCTTTAATTTTATTTTTAATATCCATTTAATTAGTTTATAAATCAGTTTCACAATGTTACCATAAAGCCACAGTGTTTATTAGTTATCACACACTTATACATAATATTACCTTTGAGTTTTCACTGCCAGGCGTAGTGGAATGGCAGAGTTTCCCTTTTTACCAATTTTTAGATTATAGCACATCACACCACAATGGTGCAGACTCATGGGCTGATCTGCCATGGGTCAGGGAATGGGAAATTTGTTTTCATTTCCTGGAGCTATGGAGTGGCAGTAGGACTTCAGGGATGCAGTAATGCACATATCTCACCCTGATAGGCAAGAATGGCCAGTACATCAGCATAGTTACTCAGTGTTATCTGCACTATTCCTAAAATTGCCCATAGTGCCCAGTCCATGATCAAAAAACTAATATCTTGCCCAAACATTACTCCATCCAAGGTCCACAGCTAAATGCAGCAGAAGGATTTCCCACAGTGACCATAGATAAAATAAATCTAGCGAAGTAAAAATGAGCACTGACAATTGACTGCAGTGTGCTCAATGCAGTTGAGCTTAGAGTGGTTTTAGGGTGAAGGCCTTCTCTGAAACAATGAATTCACTCTGACTACAATGCCAGACTACAATCATCACTCTATGAACTGCTGGAATTGCCAATTGACATGTCATTAATGCATGATGCTATGTACTGCCGAATGCCTTGTGATGGAAGTCCTGTGGTTTCACAGTGCTTTTGCTCTAGCAATCATAGAGTAATAATGAAAAATTACGCTAACTCTGAGATAATTCTACCACACCCATTGCAGCAAAAATTTAAAAAACTGACATTGACAAAACTGGTGTGGGATATTCCAGCACTCTGGAGGGAACAGAGCAGGAGGAGAAGACTGTTTTACAGACACTGAGGCACTCAGAGAACACAATGGTCTCACATTGAAACCATTTGTGTCAATTACATTTCCGGATTTTAACATTCCATGGAATTGACTTGTCAATGTGACAATGGGGAGAAAAGAGATGGGACAGGACAGGAAATTAGATCAACTTTGCATGCCAGAGAAATAGTGCATAGTTGTCCTAGATCAGTTGCAGACGTTAGTTGGGGGCTGCTGATACATGGCCCAGATTTTTAAAAGTGATCAACACCCACAACTGAGATCAGATTTTCTAATCATCTCAGTTCCCATATGGCTATTGAAACAAAAGAGCTTGTCATCCAGCAGCTCTTATTGATCTGAATGTTTTTATGGGGAGAAGGTAGCCATTGAGTCCAATCTTCCATTACTGTAGCAATGCTATCATATAATCCCATTTATAAATGTTAGAGAAAAGAAACTGCCCCCCCAGTAAAAAAGTTTGGCCAGGCCGCTCTTGCTATAGTGGGATACAGTACTCCTTGGGAGAAACCGGCCGTACACTTCCTGCATACCATTGCCTTTAGAAAAAGGGAAGGTGTGAAAAGGGGAAAATAGCCTCAGACTCTCCCACCAGTCACTTTGGCATGAGAACTGCGGGGCTTACCTGGTTGCATGAAACCCGCACAGTTTCGGCCCAACCCCTGGGACACAGACCCCCCACTTGGTGACCATTGGGCCATATATGGTAATATGCAAGCGTGGGAAAGCGATATGCAGATTTGAGGATAAATACCCATCGCACAGTTTGCTCTAGGAGGTCTTCGCAACATACGTACCACCGTGCGTGTACCTTCTCGTATACTTCAAAGCGCTGCCGGCCTGATCAACCGACCAGCCACCTCCCCCGACTCTCGGGTGTAACCAAGGCCTTCGCAACCGAACCGATATCTGTGAAATGTTCCGAGTGCTATGTAAGTTGGTATGTATGATTTGATTTTTTCTTGTTGTATAAGCTTAGTGTTGTAGTTGTTTTGGGTAGTACATAGAGTTTGCAGTTATCACTGTTATTTAATTAGTGTAGCTGGATATTTTTAGACCAGAGACTATTCCCCTTGCCATTCCCATCCTTATATCTCTGACACGTTTAATTAGAAATCATAGAATAAATATAATAAATACTGTAAATTAATTATTAACACGGTCTATTAAAAATCTTAGAATAAATACTATAAATTCATCACTGTCATACATAAATATCCTTTATTTGCTAAAACTGTCCACCTGGTTTTGTCCTTCCCCCTTTGGGTATGCATCATCGGACCTGTGATTCTCGTGACAATAAACATATCAAGCTTCATCTTTAAATAAAATCTACTCAACCTTTCACAGGGGGTGCATGTATATATGTATATTGAAGCACATACAGAGTATTTACTGGCTGTGAGAAATTACTTATTAACTATAATTAAAAGCAAATGTCTTGGCTACTGCAAATTATGGACCAGATTCTAACAGATATTTTGTCATTATTTATATTTTGTAATATCTTACTTATTGTTCTCTCTCCCTGAAATCGGTGGGGCTGCTAACATAGTAAGGGATGACAAGACAAGCGAGGTATTACAAAATGTGAGTAAGGATGTCAAAATCTGATCCATAATTTGCAACAAGAAATTTAATCTCTTTTTCTACTAATGGAATAGTCTTAGACATATTGGGACTACCTCAAATTTATTTTTTGTTTAAAAATATTCAGGAAATATTTTGCATTTTTTTACCTCTATGGATCAAATCCCATTCTGTATTTGCTCTTCTATATGGATTGTTTGGTTGCAACTCTTCAGATAAGTCATGTGGCATTGTTTTGTCCTTCAAGAAAATTAGAATAAAAGCATTTCTGATGAAGATATTGATATTCACTGACTTAAATTTTGATTCCCTCCCTCAGGAATTTATTATGAATTTTTAAAATTAATTCATTTTTGTTATGCTTCCTCCCATTTTTTGTTTTCTTCCCCTACCCTTTCATGAAATCAAGCTTTACTTGTTTTTAATGAGGAAGAAAATTATTTCCAATTATCATCATCGTCATCAACATCATCATCATCACGAATTTGCAATCTGCTAGCAGATATTCCATGATGAGAAAAGAATGTTATATTCCCTGAACAAATTACACATCACGTTATTTATTCAGTTCTGCTATAGTTTTTGGCTGAGACCAGGAGCAGAAATATCAGGAGAGATGCTAAATTTGAGGTATTTCTAAAATGGGTGAGATCATCTTAACTTTTGTATAAGCTATTGTTGAATAAGACTCAGTTTAATGTAAGCTGATGATGTTTTACTTTGAATTCTATTTGCATTGTGTCTTTTCCAAAGGGCTAGCAATGGGCTTATTCTGGCTCCAGTAGAGCAATGTCAGTCCAAATAAGTAACAACAGAAGGATCAGATTTAGATATTTTCTTTCTAATTGCTATCCTGTTGTTTCCAGTTTACAGGGTCAAAACTGAGTCTGGGAAATGCTGAGAAAGTTTTAGTAACTTTGTATAAAGCAGTTAATGTACCATGCTATATTAACAGATTTGTACTGCACTGTACATGTTATCACCACCACGTTTACTCTTGTTGCAGAGGCAGAGAAAGTGCAATGGCTTTGTTAAGATTGCAGGAAAATGAAATAATACAGCGTAGTGAAAAAGCTGCTAATGTGATGAAATAATTGTACAGATATATTGATTGGAAATGGTCATTTATTTTTAAATGAGCGATAGTGTTCTCTAAGTATGAGTAACAAATGAAAGTGCTGTAGTTCTTTTGTGAATATTTTTCTTGGCACAGTCTCTGGACTTTATCCAGGGTCAATGAAGACTGTGTGTTTCCAGTTCCTGGCAGCATTAGACACTGACTGCATGACAAAGGAAAGAGAAAACAGAGTGATTCCTTGCTAAGTATACCACCATGAAGGAGGGAGGATTAACTCTCAGCAAACACAGAGTAGATTTTACTGTAATAAAGGAACATGCTGGAGTTCTACAAATATAGCAACTGATAGCTGCAGAAGTTTGGAGTTTAGTTATTGGGTCTCCTTTGACCTTTTGCATGGGTATTTCTCATTCTACATCCACACATATGATCAGTTTGTTCCACCTGTATCTTGTTCCAAAGCTACCATACCTAATAACAGCTGCTGCTATACCAGCATGGCTATTCGGGACTTAGCTCCTCCCACTAGCAGGGTAAAAGACCTCCATCTCTTAAAAATCTTTACTTAAGAAACTGAAACAGCTTGCCACCATTCACACCCTGATTGGCTCGATTTACTTGCAAATATACCTGAAAATGCTTGTTGGTGTTGCATTTTTCATAGCATCAGTCATAGAAACAGAAATGTAGGGCTGGAAGCCACTGAGTGTAATCATAAAGTCAAAGACACTAGGCTGAGGAAGGACCAAATAAACCATATCCATCTCTGACAGGCGTGTGTCCACCTTGTTCTTAGGAACCTCCAAGGATAAGTATTTCTCAATTAGCTCCTGTGTCTTATATTCAACAATTCTTTTAATACATCCCAGAATATTAGCCTCTTCCTCAGCTGAATCATACTTTTGACTCATATTCAGTTTGTGATCTGTTATTATCACAGAACCTTTCCAACAGTACTACAGTCTAGCCACTTAGTCCCCATTTTGGAGTTGTGCATTTCATTTTTTCTTCCTTTGAAGTACTATGCGCCTGTCTATTTTATTCATAATGTTGCTGTACACTCTTTAAGAACTGCTATGTTTCACTACAAGATTGCTTCATTTAAGTGGCAGCTGAGGTAATTTGTATACTGGGCCCAATTCTACTTGCCATATTCGTACTTATAGTTCCATTGAATTCAATTGGATTTTTCTTGTGCATAAATAGAGCAGGATTTGACATATTTTGAAATCCTGCTACCACTGAAAGAAACAGAAAAACTCACATTGACTTTAATGAAGCCAAGATTTTGGGATCCTTTGCAATTATACCTTCTATCCAAATGTAAGATGTCTCTCACAGGATGGCTGGCACATGTAATTGAAATAGGTCCAATTCCCTGCACCACAGCAGGAGGGTGGAGCTGCACATGGGTAATAAAGAATCAGAAGAAATTTCATAGGTAGGAGAGCTAAAAGGGGACTAGAGAGCAGAACTGCAGGGAGATAGGACCTATTATAGTGACCTATAAAGAAGGGAATTGGGGTGAGCAGAAGGTTTTGTGTTTCCACTGGGACAAGGCAAAAAAAGGCACTCTGAGCTTTACCTTCTCTGGCTGTTGAGACAAGAAGAAGAGATGGTACTTCAGGGAACATGGATTGTACCCAGCTTAATGGTATGTGGAAAATTTGTTTTCCATTTGGTTTTTGGAAGTAGGTGTCAATAAAGAAACCAACCCACATGGGCTGTGATAGGATGAGCAAGGCTGTGTGTTGCATTTTGTTTAAACAGGGGCAAGGCACAGCAGAGTCACCCTTGGCCACAAGGCGATGTTAGGATGATATCCACTGTCTCACAATGACATTAGAACGAGAACCCATGCATACATCAATTCCTTGGGGAAAGGGCAATATTTTTGTTGTGTGTTTGAACAGAATCTAGATGAAGTTCTGGTCCTAACAAAAGCTCATAGCCACTACTGCCACACAAATAATAAATATTAATAGTAGCATAAGTGAATGGTTATTCAGCATTGGCTACATTGAGAACACTTAGAAGCTGATACATTTCATTGCCAAAGCACAGTCATTCATGCAATGATTTATTCATTTTAGTCACTTCTCTATGCCCACTCACACATCCCCTATAATTGTAGTCAATGTTACTTAGCACATCTGATTTAGTTTGTTGCCACCAAAGAGGTTTAATAGATGGCCTTCATTTTCCTTAGGTGACATTCTTTACAGGTGTTTCCCAACCATAAAATCCCCATTCAGGAATCAGCTCATGAATGTGGATGGTGCTTCAGTTCCCAGTGAAATTTTGAAGAGTCAGAGCTCTTTCAAGTCCCTCAGCTCTTCCCAAACTCACCTTTGAACAAGGAAGTGGAGAGAAGTATTGGAGAAAAAAATCATGTGTTGAATATTTATAAGAAGGAAAACAGGCCAACATCTGTCATTGTGTGAATGGAAGACCAAGGAACTTACTAATGAGCTTTTAAACTCTCTCTGGAGATAAAGAAATGTCATAATAACAATGGATGAGCAGTTTAAGGATATTAAACATGGCCCCAAAAGCCTCAGCCTTGAAAGATAAAAGAAGCAGTTACTCAAGTTGCCTGAGATAATTTTCTGCATGTAATAATAGCATTCCTCCTCCTGATGTCTCAGCCTTGAAACCTGGCACATGCTGATAAGGTTCATGACTGAGAATTTCCCAGGTTTTGGCCTTCGCCCACCTTTCTTCCCTCCCCTCTTCCCCCAACACTTTTCGGCAGCTTCAAAGAATTTTATGTTATCTGCTCCTTGACTGGGAGACAAACACATGGCAGCTCTGATATTTAAATTCCTCCCAATTCTTCTAATCGCTTCACCCTGTCAAAGAAAGAGAGAGAGAGAGAGAGAGAGAGAGAGAAAAAACTCTCTGGAACTTGGGAACTGTGAGCCAAGGGTCAGCTCTAACTGGTTTCATCTGCAATCAGTTCGTTCCTGCCAGATTGCTTATGGTGAGAAAGGAATAAAGCTACAGTTTGAACTGTGTCTGTCTGGCTACTGTCCAGGTGTTCAACCATCAGAGATACAAGCAGATCAGTCCTGGTCATTTCTGTCATCTAATTTCCCCTCACCCCCTTTTTTCTTTTAATGATGCTAAGCCACAGAATCAGGCATGTGCTGTTAAAGTTATTCAAGACTGGTACCCATCATTTGATCCAGTGTTCATCTGGAGGCCTTAATGTCCCATTTTGATTGGCACATCAAGCATAAATTGGAAGTGTCTCCAGGAAGAAGGAAAAAATACAAAGTTTTCTTTATGTGGGATTAGATTTAAATGATAATAATGCTGCCAAAATGATCTGAAATTTGTAGGCAAAAGGGGTGATGCCCTTCCTGGCTGACTGGTTTTCTATTGGGTGCCTGTCATAATTTATAAAACATAATCCACAGAGTAATCAGAACAAAGGGACTCCCAGAATGCCAATGTTGATAAGAGAGCTAGGAGAGAACTCTATTAAGTATTAATATGTCATGGGGGTCGTTCAACACTGGTGATTTTTGGATTCTCTCATCCACCTTCATGACCCAATCTAGTCTGGTCAGCTTAAATGAGAAGAGAGGGACGGGGGGAGTTGCGCTGAAGACAGTGGTGGGGTTTGGATTTTTTAAAAAGAATGTTACCTCTTCACTGCAGCCACAAAGCAGCTGAAATTCCTTTCTGAAAAAATAAGAAAGTCTGTTTTAAATAAATCTCCTTTTGCTCTCTGGCACCTTAAAGACTAACAGATTTATTTGGGCATAAGCTTTCGTGGGTAAAACCCTCTTCATCAGATGCATCTGATGAAGTGGGTTTTACCCACGAAAGCTTATGCCCAAACAAATCTGTTAGGGTATGTCTACACTACAGCACTAATTCGAACTAACTTAATTCGAATTAGTTAATTCGAACTAAGCTAATTCGAACTAGTGCATCTAGACCTAAAAACTAGTTCGAATTAGCATTTTACTAATTCGAACTAGCATGTCCACATTGAGTGGACCCTGAACCGAAGGTAAGGGTGGCCAGAAGCAGTGCTGGTAGGGAATCAGATTAGGACTTAGATCATGGAGCTGCTGTCTCAGGCTAGCCGAGGGCTGTGCTTAAAGGGACCCGACCCCCACCCCGGACAGACAGTTCTCAGAGGTTCCCCACTCGCTTGTCTAACTCGATGAGGGACAGCAAAGCAGTCCTGGCTTGGAGTACCCTGAATGCCCACACTCGGCACATCACAGCACTAGGCCGTCAGACTGGCTGCACTTGCCACAGGCTACCATCCGGGGGGAGGGGGCAATCGAGGGGCTGCAGGAGAGCTTCCACCCCGAGGAGCCCGCAGAGCCACACCAGTCCTCCCCATTGGGGGCTCGTACCCCATTCCTCCCTCACCTCCTTCCACTTACCCCTCCCTAGCCTCCCTTCCTGATGTACAAAATAAAGGACACGTGTGTTCAAAAATAGAAACTCTCTTTATTGAACAAAACTCAGGGAGACTGGGAAAAGGAGGTGGGAGAGGGGAAGAGAGAGGCTGGGAGAGGGGAGGGCAACTAAAATGATCATGGGTTTGGAACAGGTCCCATATGAAGAGAGGCTAAAGAAACTGGGACTTTTCAGCTTAGAAAAGAGGAGACGGAGGGGGGACAGGCTAGAGGTCACTAAAAGCAGGAGTTGGGTGGAGAGGGTGCATACAGAAAAGTTCTTCCTTAGTTCCCATAAAGAAGGACTAGAGGACACCAAAGGAAAGGAATGGGTAGCAGGCTTCAAACTAGTAACAGAAAGTTGTTCTTCACAAACCACAGAGTCAGCCTGTGGAACTCCTTGCTGCAGGAGGCTGTGAAGGCGAGAACTAGAACAGAGTTTAAAGGGAAGTGAGATAAAGTCATGGAGGTTGGGTCCATGGAGTGGTATTAGCCAGGGGGTAGGAGTGGTGTCCCTGCCCAAAGTTTGTGGAAGGCTGGAGAGGGATGGCACGAGACAAATGGCTTGGTCACTGTCTTCGGTCCATCCCCTCCAGGATTCCTAGGGTTGGCCGCTGTCGGCAGACAGGCTACTGGGCTAGATGGACATTTGGTCTGACCCAGGACGGCCATTGTAAGCTCAGGGCTCAGGGTCGGGGTTGTCACTGGACCCCCTTGATTCTCTTGCACACCTGCTCCTGGGTGGCCAGGCTGGAAGCTTTCCTGCCGTAGATGGCCACTTTCCTGTGCCTAGTGTGGAGATCGTGGACGAGGTCCACTATGTCTGCACTAGCCCAGGCGGGTGCTCGCCTCTTGCGGTCCTGGGCAAGCTCCCGGGAGCCACCAGCCTGGTCCCGGGAAGAGGGGGAGGTCTGGGGGGCATCGGGTGGGTGGCTCTATCCGTGCCAGGTGCAGGGTCTGCTGGCTGGGTGTTGGCAGGCTTGCACCTGGCATGGGCACCATAGCTAGCCCATGCCCCTTTAAGGAGTCCGGGGCCGGGAGGGGGGCAGACGAGTTTCTCTGGTGTTGGCCAGAGTGGCCACCAGGGAAACCTGGGGAGGGCTAGCCTCCCACTAGTTCGAATTAAGGGGCTACACACCCCTTAATTCGAACTAGCTAGTTCGAACTAGGCTTAATCCTCGTAAAATGAGGTTTTCCTAGTTCGAACTAAGCGCTCCGTTAGTTTGAATTAAGTTCGAACTAACGGAGCGCTAGTGTAGTGCCTATGGGTATGTCTACACTACCCCGCTAGTTCGAACTAGCAGGGTAATGTATGCATACCGCACTTGCTAATGAAGCCCGGGATTTGAATTTCCCGGGCTTCATTAGCATAAGCGGGGAGCCGCCATTTTTAAATCCCCGCTGCTTCGAACCCCGTGTAGCGCGGCTACACGGGGCTCGAACTAGGTAGTTCGGACTAGGGTCCTATTCCGAACTACCGGTACTCCTCGTGAAACGAGGTGTACCGGTAGTTCGGAATAGGCACCCTAGTCCGAACTACCTAGTTCGAGCCCCGTGTAGCCGCGCTACACGGGGTTCGAAGCAGCGGGGATTTAAAAATGGCGGCTCCCCGCTTATGCTAATGAAGCCCGGGAAATTCAAATCCCGGGCTTCATTAGCAAGTGCGGTATGCATACATTACCCTCCTAGTTCGAACTAGGAGGGTAGTGTAGACATACCCTATTAAAGTTAGTTCGAACTAACGTCTGTTAGTTCGAACTAACTTTGTAGGGTAGACATACCCTAAGGTACCACAGGTTTCTCCATTGTACAGACTAACACGGCTTCCTCTCTCAGACTCTCTCTCTCTCTCTCTCTCTTTTTCTCTCCCTCTTATGTTTCCCTGGTTTATTTTCCTTTTGTCTTTTTACTTTATCAGAGGCATGAGCTTAAAATAATTATGCTCACAAAGCCTTTCCTTTGCTTGATCATATTAATGATTCATGTGTTTTTAAAATGGATAGATAGGATACTATATGCAAAAAAAATAGTCTTTTACTTATGTTTTCTTCGATGTTGGAGGAGTTTTTGCAGCCTTGGCTAAAATCACTGAAGCTGAAAGCCAATTTCCCCAGTGCCCATCCAGAGTATCAGTAGCCTGCCGGATAGGATTTGTCCTCATCCTACTCATATTCTCCATCAATAGACAAGCTTCTGTTTTTTATCCCTGTTGGCAGGTAACATACAATGCTCTTTTTAAAAAAAGAACAATTGCTCAATAAATAAAAAAGTTGATGGTATCCTATTTTCTTGAGATCAATTTCTCAGGATATTTGCTGTAATTTTCTAACCTCTTCCCACAACCCTAAACACACTTTGTGGTACTTGTTAGGGAGCTAGTATATCTACTGAAATTTCTCTTCTGCAGATGAATGGTATCATACTTTTGTCTTGCTTCTAGGTTAGTTCATTAAAAGACTGTAAAACCCTATGTTCATAGGAGATTTTATATGACCTTAGGTCTCTTTGTTATTCCACAATGCACTAGTTGACTCTACCATAAAGGTATCACCCAAGGCAACAAAATATTTTATAACTTCTTACTGTATGAGTGACATTACATTTTGGAAGACACGACTGCCCAGGGCCATGCAAGTCATATTTGTGCATTCAAAAATATAAGTATTTCCTGAACTGTTTGTTTTCCAAGGAATTCTGACTTGTTCTAAAACTGCTAGGTCAGAGTTTCACTAAGGGGAGCTAGAACCAGTCTGAAGAAAAAGAAAAAAAAATCAGGGATCAGAATACAAAGAACAAAAAGATTTATGTTGCACAGAAGTACATGGGATATAATGTAATGCAGGCTGAAGCTTAGTGCCTCTGAACATTAATTTTCACTGGATATCTTTTAAACTATTGACCCACGAGAGTTGCAGGATGTTTGCATGGTTACTGACATGGATTTCCAACTGAAATTATGCAACATTTTTGGTAAAAGTCTGTATATTATATCCTTTGTTTAAAACAACAACAACAAACACCTTTTGTCCAAGCACAAGAATTAGCTGCTTTCTTTCTCATCATTTTTTACAATTCAAGTTAACAATAGTAGATCAGGAGGAGTTAGCATTTAAAATGGAGGATAATAGAAGTAACCCTATAACTCAGGGTATATCTAAACTACATCCCTCTTTCAATCTGCCTAATTTACATCCCTCTTTTGACAGAGAGATGTAGAATAGACATAGCCTTAAAGAAGAGCTTCAAGAATCCATTCAAGGTGTAACTCTCTTAATGAAAGAGAATACAGAAGAAAGATAATTGGGGAATCAGTCAAATATGATCATTAGCCATTGACCAGTGAGAATGTTGCAGAGCAGAGGCAGAACCGCAAAGCAAGTTTGGCACAATTACCATCTTCTTCCAAATTGTACTGGACATGGCAGTGGAGGCCTACAGCATTTGTCTGACAGAGAAGGTAACAACTGCATAAGGAAGCCCCTTTCCTTCGTGTTTAGAAGTGGCTGTTTGAGGGGCATACTTCAGCCAATATCTCTGAACTGTGCACATGACTTTTCCAAAGGGGCATAAGTGAGAGGGGAGACTCCTTAATTATCTTCACCTTTTGTTCACCCCACAAAGGTCAACTGTAATCTATCCCAAAGTGTTTAAGAATAGAAGAAAATCATATTTACCTTGTATAAGGAAACTAAGTCTACATCTATACTGCAGCCTTCCTCTGCAAAAGCTTATGCAAATGAAGCATGGAGTAGAATATCACCGTGCTTCATTCGCATAATTAATTAGAAGCCATTTTTGCGCAAGAGGCTTTTGCGCAAAAAGGAGCTATGTAGACGGTTCCTTTTTGTGTTAAATCCCCCTCTTGAGCAAGAGTCGTTCTTCCTGAAAAAATGAGGAAGAACGGCTCTTGCAAAAGAGGGGGGTTTTGCGTAAAAAGGAGCCATCTATACAGCCCCTTTTTGAGCAACAGCCTCTCCCACAAAAATGGCTGCTACTTAATTATGCAAATGAAGCACGGCAATATTATACTCCACATAAGCTTTTGCGGAATAAGGTTGCTGTATAGACGTAGCCTAAGATTCCACTTACATTTTAAAGGAAAACCTTCAATTTGGAAAGAAATCTTTTTGTGTCTGAGAATCTTCCCTGTCCAGGAGAAGTGATTAACTCAGTGGGATTCCATGGCTATGCATCATCATTACATTGTGAGACCAGATAACATCAGTACAGAGTGAGGTCATAAATCAAGCTAGCTCAGGAAGGTAGATTCCCTTTCACACCAATATCACCTCTGTACTTTCTTAAGCCAGAGGCTTTTCATTCAGATGTCTGTCTCTTCTAGACCGTGGGGTACCTTAGTGATGCCATAGTATATACAATACAAAATACCAAGTTGGATACTGCCAGCATATTCATAGAATCATAAAATCATAGAAAACTCGAACTGGAAGGGACCTTGAGAGGTAACCGACTCTAGTCCCCTGCCCTCATGGCAGGACCACGCACTGTCTAGATCATTCCTGCCCTTAAATATCTCCAATGATGGGATTCCACAACCTCCCTAGGCAATTTAACCACCCTAACAGTTAGGACCTTTTTCCTAATGTCCAACCTTAACCTCCCTTGATGTAATTCAAGCCCCATGCTTCTTGTCCTATCATCAGAGGCCAAAAAGAACAAATTTTCTCCCTCCTAATGGTCACTCCCTTTTAGATACTTGAAAACCTCTATCATGTCCCCTCTCAGTCTTCTCTTTTCTAAACTGAACAAGTCCAGTTCTTTCAGTCTTCCCTCATAGCTTATGTTTGCTTATTATCTGCAAACTTAATAGTCATACTCTCTATGCCATCAACTAAATCATTGATGAAGATAGTGAACGGAACTGGTCCCAATACAGACCCCCCATGGAACCCCACTTGTTATGCCCTTCCAGCATGATTATGAACTGTTAATAACTACTCTCTGAGAACAGTTATCCAGACAGTTATGCACCCACATTATATTAGCCCCATTTAGGTTGTATTTCCCTAGTTTATTAATTAGAAGGTCATGCAAAACCACATCAAATGCTCTACTAAAGTTTAGGCTTCTCCCTTATCCATAAAGCTTTGATAGCCTATCAAAGAAAGCTATCAAATTGGGTTGACATGATTTGTTCTTTTCAAATCCATGCTGGCTTCTACCTATCACCTTCTTATCTTCCAGATGTTTGCAGATGAATTACTTAATTACTTGATGATACTGATGTTCATTTTGCCTCACAATCTCTTCTAAAGGGTTACATTGAATAGGAAGGGAGACGGAAGAAAAAAAGGGATCAAGTTTTGCAAAATTCCCTCAGTGAAAGTCATCAAGAAAAAAGAGAAATTGCCTGTCAAATTCAAACAAAAGGTGCACAGGTATGGATAGAGTCCTTATCTTCAATACCAGTATTCAACCAGGCTAAAATCTCCATTGCCTGACGAATCGAAGATAGCAAACCAAACTTTGTAATCATCACACCACCAATGTGCCAGCTCCCTTGACATCATTCAGTTGTGGAGAATCATTACAAAGCTCTGCTTCACAGACTCCTGCGGACTTCAGAAGCCCTGCAGGCTTTCTGCTGCTTGACCTCAGTACTCTGGAAGTTTGCATCTAATGTATTTTGAATTTTATGCAGCTACACAGGCCACTCAAGATTTGGCCTTCAGTTAGCAGCTCAATTCTTCAATAATGGGGTTGTAAAAATAGAGGTCTGTTACAACATATGTTTGAATTTCTGAAAATGTACTCTTCGGCTCAAGTTTTTGTCTCCTCTGAATGTTAGCTTTCTCACAGTCTGTTTCATGTTTTCACTTAAAGTTTTGCTTAATTTGCTAAACGTCTCGCTCTATTCTGGTTCCAGTTTGCTGGAGTAGCATAAGCCACATGGGATGTTTCTAATAGAACGAGGGAAGGCAGGCTTGAATTGCAAGACTACTTTCCACTGTCTCTTTCCTCTCATCCCCTCAAGCTTTGATCAACTATTTCTTAAGTTCTTTGTGTTATCTTTAAAGCTCAAAAACTAGCATAGGCTATGCATTTGAAACAAAATATAGTAATAGAGGGATGTTCACATCTAAAACATAAAATCAAAAGTAGTACCAGTGCCAAACTGAGACAATCAGAAAGCAGCTTCTGGAAAATATAATGGGGAAAAAAAAGATGCATTAGAGGGGCTTAGATTTAGTTCCATTGATTAAATTTAAAGCAAACAGGATTCTTCTGCTTAAAAATGCTGACTTTTTAATCTCTCTCAGTATCAGAATGCTAAAGCAATTCCGAAAAGTCTAGCTGTGTTTAACATCCAGGCCCCTTGAGGAATCATAGGGAAGGATGTTAGAAATGTGCCCAGTGTATTCATTAAGCCATATGATTAACAGTGTTTAATAAACTATTTTTTAGGAATGAAGATGTTTATTTTGCCTAGAATAAAAATGGAAGGATCCTTCAGTCATTTAAAGATCCTACATGTGAACTGAATGCTTCGGAAAGAGTTCAAGCACTCTTGGGCAACATCCTCGAGCTGTGTCACATCGCAACACGAGGCCTTTAGTAACATTTAGAGCAGGTGTATGTCCAGCTGTATGTTGTCCAGCCAGGAGGGTCCCAACAGCAAAGAACAAGCTCCCTAAATTGATGGGAGCAATGAGTACTGTAACATGGCTTTCCTCAGTTCCTCTAAACACATCTGTATGTCCTATTCAATCCCTGACTAATGTGCCATAACTGCCAAATGCAATGTGTCCTCTTGAAACCATTTAAAACTTTGTAGAAAGTGAAGGGAGCTAATAGTTATTTGGTGTATTCTTTCCATTATGACCTGCTACCAACCGAACTGAGATTATCTATATATTATCCATATATCAACAAACAGACATTTGTTGCTAACATTTAGCTGCTGCATTCTGGGGTCGATTTAATCAGGGGTGTCCAAACTTTTTTCAAAGAGGGCCAGATTTGAAGAAGTGAACATGCGTGAGGGCTGTCCCCGCACTCTCAGCCCCAAGGCGGAGGGCCCGCAGGGTCGGAGGCGGGCGGAGAGCGCAGGGCACGCCGGCCTCACTGCGGCCCGGGGGCAGGGCGAACCGGCAGCTGAGTGGGGGAGCGGGGCTGCAGATGTGCCCTACAGAGCAGGCTCTAGGACCGCGAAGGCCATGGGTGGCGGCGGTGGCGGCGGCGCGGCCAGAAGTGGCGCGCTGGGCGCGCCAGTTCAAAAGAGCGCCGGGGAGCCAGGAGAGGGGGAGGAAGCGGGTGCCATATTAAATCAGAACACGGGCCGCAATTGGCCCACGGGCCGGACTTTGGACATGCCTGATTTAAATGAATGACACAGGAAGGCAGTTTTCCTATTCCACAATGAAACTCCATTTGGTTCCTTGCATCAGAGGAAGATGATAGGCAAAATCATTGTGGTGTTTTTCAGTAGACAATGTACTGAGATAATACAATTCTTTTTTTGGTAATGGCACAAGTAACATTTGGAAAGCCAATACTGGGTATGCAGCGTTATGTTCTTAAGTACAAGCTAACATTTCTGCTGGTGTAAATTATCACAGCTATGTTGAAGTGAGTAAAGTTACACCAATTTGCACCAGCAGATAATCTAACTTTATATTGCTCCCCTTTGACGACTTTGTTCATAGATTGCATCACCCACTTTTTCAAAACTAGCTGCATACAAATCCCATGAATAATTACATTATCCCATGTTTTGCATATTAACATGCACTGGATGCTCATGGGATAATTATGCACATACATGATCAGTTTGGCAACTAGCTAGAGATATATATATGTGTGTGTGTGTAGGTATTATGGACATATCTGATATTCTTATGCCAAACTTAGTACTGTAGTATAAAACTGTATGTGCCAATGTCTGAAATAATTGTCCATAATGTGAGTTTATCCAAGCCCCTGAGATAAGGCAGCCAGTGAAAGAGGGAAGCTTATTTGAACAGCTGAGGGTTTTTGCTTTGCTTGGAAAAAACAATTATTTTGCTTACCCTATGAGCTGTGAAGAAAAGAGCTTTCTATAATGTTTTAAATGGTTTCAAAAGAACAAATTGCATTTTTCTCCTGTATTGCCATGTTGCCTCTGTCTGTTTGATACATATAACTAGCATTACAGCATTTTTCATTTATTTATTTTATTTCTATTTTATAAATCTCTTCTCAGAATGAATTTCTCAGCAGGACACACAGCATTTGACATGAATATGATTCGACAAGCTGAAGTGAAAGCTGAAAGGTTTGTAATCCCAAATTGTTCATATGTTGTGTTTTACACATCAAGGACTGTTGTTCAGATGCTTTCAAATATTCAACTTGATTTCTGGTGCATGCTTTTGACAAGAATTCATTCTGCCTCTACCATGGTGTGGAGGATGTAAAATGAGGAGTAACGTTAGTTCAAACCAAGGGGTTTCATTCGAACTAACGCTGCCCGGAGCACACTAGTGATCAGCTAGTGATCGGAATAGCGCGCGGGTGAGACTATGCTAATGAAGCATGGGATATTTAAATCCCCGCTTCATTAGCAATTTCGGTCGGCTACACTTGCATCCCTATTTCAAGATAGGGAGCAAGTGTAGACGTACCCTGAGAGAATATTCCAAAAACATCTCTGAATTGATCACAGGGGTGCCTGGCATATGGTTTCTTACCTATAACTTAACCTAATTTAGTTTTTCCAGGAAAAAAAGTCAGAAAAATTAAAATGAGCCCTATTATAGTCACATGAATCATATGTTCACAAGGTAGATCTCAGGAATTTAGTACATATAGGTCTTACATACTGGAACCATTGGATTCTCTTTGCAGATCTTGTAAGTGGGAAAACCCTGTAGGTTCACTCAGACACTTGGTATTTAGCCTAATACCCTTATCTTGGGAGCTCACTATACACCTGTGACGGCGCGTTGGGGGTTCCCCGTCTCCTGCACCCCGAAATGGCACAAACAGACTGCACCAGCCGGTGGAATAGAGGAAGTTTATTGCCTCTCCAGGATACAGCCCAGCACAGATGTAGTCTGGCCACAGAGCTGGGCTAGGATGCCTCAGGCCCCCTTGAGATGGGGAGACTGGGCCCCTAAACTCCAGTCCCTTCTTCTAGGCCCTCCTCCATGCTCTCCCACAGTCTAACTAAATTCCCTTGCAGCCCTGCCCCCCAGTCAGGGCCGCATTCCACCTTCCTTTGTTCCTCTCCATGGGGGGTGTCTGGCCACTGGTTCAACCAGTTTGGCCTTACCTCTGCCTAGTGAGGTTTTCCCTGCTGGGTCTTGCTCCAGGCAGCAGGGGTCACCACAGCCCAGCAATTACCCCCACTACGTCACAACACCATCTGAGAATTGTCAGAGAGGAGAGGACATCCACCCCACTCTATCTTAATCCATCATGATCTTTTCTTTTTCCCTACATGTACATATGTGGGTGGCTAGGAGGAACCTGGCAGAGGAACCATCTCCAACAGCTTTATGTCAGTTGAGATTTTCCCTGTGGAGGGAGAATTCTTAGTAGGCCAGTTGTAAGCACATTAACATCCCCTTTGAACTTCTCAAGGGAATGGAATCGCCTATCTGTAGATATTTCCCATTGTTACTTACTGTTTAATTCTCTGTGTAGTTCATTGCTTCCTTATACAGAATAAGCAGATTTGTTGTATGAGATTATATACACTGTGGGAACACAGTTTACAAACAATAACTGAACTGTTTCAAAAAGCTTTTGTGATGTTGTGTTTTCTTTTAATATTTGTGTTTATATAATTGCTACACAAAATGATTGGTCTCTGCTCACTTTTATTTTGTCAAATAAATCTATACAAGGTACTTTTCTGGAAGGGCTCAAGTCACTCATAAAACCAAAAACAAGTAAAAAACTAAAAGCAAAAAATTGAATCCCACAATGTATGATATTAAATAAATAAAACAGGTTGAAGATACCTCCATTTTGCAGGCCAGAATAGGAGAAGTGAATTGTAATTCTGAAACACAGCTTATTTGTCTATGCAGCAGTTTACATTTAGCTGTATTTACCTCTGGGAACAGCCCATTGCCATTATGTCTAATGACCATTTTCTGACTTGACCTCTCCCAGCCTAAAAACCCTGATGCAGTTGCTGACCAATGAACTGCTCATAGCTGGCATCTGTTGATTCATCAGTAGAAAGTCCCTTTGTGGCAATATAATCACCAACTATAAATGACCCTTACAGAAGCAGCATTTATCATTCATTAACGATCCATTTTTCCCATAGCAAGCTGTGCAGTGGGAAAATCACCCTCTGGAGAAATAGATGGCAGAAGCATTCACTATATAATGTTGGTGTCATTTCACCCCCCTCCAGATTCCCTCAACAACAACATATTAAGGGCACAAAATAACATCTGCCTCATTACCTCTTATGTATTCACACACAGTATTTTTTTCTATATGGCCTAAAAATAGGTGTGGTGGGAAAGGAGTGACTACGTAAAAATGGTACATTCAGATTCAGTGTTTCTGCTTCCTGTGCTTTGAATCATGTCTACTTACCTCCCTGAAACAAATGTGTTTTCAAAGCTGCTATCCCCATGGAGCCAAAACAGCTCAGGAAACACACACTGACTTCTAGTCTAGCAGCAAAGTTGTCAGTCAAGTTCTGTTGGAGAATCTTTGTCGTTGGAGGGTGACCAGACATCCTGGTTTAACAAGCCTGTCTCTTTTCTCCTTTTTTTACCATACCGTGGCAATGTTCCCTTTGATTCCACTGTAGTTTGATCCAGTCCCATTCACCTGACATGGTAGTTTGACTCATGTTGTCTATATTGTCTTCATGTATCTTATACTCTGTATCTGTGTATAAGTCAATAAAGATAATGATACTTAGCTTTTATATAGTATGATCCATAGTATTCATCCATAGATCTCTAAATACTTTACAAAAGAAGTCAGTATCTTTAGCCCTAGTTCAAAGATAGAGGCATTGAGACATAGATGAATGAGATGACCATCTTAAGGTCACCTAGCCTAGACTTGGATCCCAAATCTTCTGAGTTCCAATTTAGTGCTTTATCCATTAGATCACACTGCAGCACCCCAGTAGAGATGGACAGAATAAACAGATGAAGAACAAAAAACAAAACAAAAAGCCCCCCCAAAACCCAGAGTAGGACTCAGAAAGACTTCAAGAGAACTGGGAAGAATACAGTTACAGGAACAGTGGGTATGTCTACACTACAGAGTTAGTTCGAACTAACTTAGTTCAAATTAGTTAATTCGAACTAAGCTAATTCGAAATAACGCGTCTAGAACTAAAAACTAGTTCGAATTAGCGTTTTGCTAATTCGAACTAGCATGTCCACATTGAGTGGACCCTGAACAGGGCTTAAGGATGGCCAGAAGCAGTGCCAGCAGGGCATCAGAGGAGGACTTAGAGCGTGGAGATGCTGTCTCAGGCTAGCCGAGGGCTGCGCTTAAAGGGACCCAACCCCCACCCCGGACAGACAGTTCTCAGGGGTGCCCCGCTTGAAAACCAGTCCTGGCTTGGAGTGCCCGGAGTGCCCACACTGGGCACATCACAGCACTCGGCCATCAGCCTGGCTGCACTTGCCGCAGGCTGCCATCTGGGGAGAGGGGGTAATTGGGGGGCTGCAGGAGAGCTTCAACCCCCAGAAGCCCGCAGAGCCAGCCCAGTCCTCCCCATCGGGGGCTCGTACCCCATTCCTCCCTCACCTCCTTCCACTTACCCTTCCCTAGCCCCCCTTCCTGATGTACAAAATAAAGATAACGTTTCTTCCAACATTGACTCTGTCTTTATTGAACAAAACTGGGGGAGACTGGGAAAAGGAGGTGGGAGAGGGGAAGAGAGAGACTGGGAGAGGGGAGGACAACTAAAATGATCAGGGGTTGGGAACAGGTCCCATATGAAGAGAGGCTAAAGAGACTGGGACTTTTCAGCTTAGAAAAGAGGAGATGGAGGGGGGACAGGCTAGAGGTCACTAAAAGCAGGAGTTGGGTGGAGAGGGTGCATACAGAAAAGTTCTTCATTAGTTCCCATAAAGAAGGACTAGAGGACACCAAAGGAAAGGAATGGGTAGCAGGCTTCAAACTAGTAACAGAAAGTTGTTCTTCACAAACCACAGAGTCAAACTGTGGAACTCCTTGCTGCAGGAGGCTGTGAAGGCGAGAACTAGAACAGAGTTTAAAGGGAAGTGAGATAAAGTGATGGAGGTTGGGTCCATGGAGTGGTATTAGCCAGGGGGTAGGAGTGGTGTCCCTGCCCAAAGTTTGTGGAAGGCTGGAGAGGGATGGCACGAGACAAATGGCTTGGTCACTGTCTTCGGTCCATCCCCTCCAGGGTCCCTAGGGTTGGCCGCTGTCGGCAGACAGGCTACTGGGCTAGATGGACATTTGGTCTGACCCAGGACGGCCATTGTAAGCTCAGGGCTCAGGGTCGGGGTTGTCACTGGACCCCCTTGATTCTCTTGCACACCTGCTCCTGGGTGGCCAGGCTGGCAGCTCTCCTGCCCTAGACGGCCACTTTCCTGTGCCTAGTGCAGAGATCGTGGACGAGGTCCACGATGTCTGCACTAGCCCAGGAAGGTGCCCGCCTCTTGCGGTCCCGGGCAAGCTCTCGGGAGCCGCCAGCCTGGTCCCGGGAAGAGGGGGTGGGCTGGGGGACATCGGGTGGGTGACTCTGTGCCGTGCCAGGTGCAGGGTCTGCTGGCTGGGTGCTGGCAGGCTTGCACCTGGCACGGGCACCGTAGCCAGCCCGTGCCCCTTTAAGGGGTCCGGGGCCGGGAGGGGGGCAGACGAGTTTCCCTGGTGTTGGCCAGAGTGGCCACCAGGAAAACCTGGGGAGGGCTAGCCTCCCACTAGTTCGAATTAAGGGGCTACACACCCCTTAATTTGAACTAGTAAGTTCGAACTAGTCTTAATCCTCGTAAAATGAGGTTTTCCTAGTTCGAACTAAGCGCTCCGCTAGTTTGATTTAAATTCGAACTAGCGGAGCGCTAGTGTAGCGCCTATGTATGTTAGTTCGAACTAACATTGTAGTGTAGACATACCCACAGAGAAGTAAAAAGGAGATGTCTTGAGGGGAGGAAGAACGGAGAAGGACAGAATTACTGGCTTCTTGAGCAAGGTGGGAAGGGGGGCAAGTTCCATTCTCCCAGAAGAGGCAGGGCCTCAGGGTGAATGGGCAGGGCTAAGGGCTAGCCTCCCCTTGCCAATCCTTTAGCATTGCCCAGACCATGTGGCCAGGACTGCAAGCCACTGCCCCAGCCAGGAGCCCTGGGCCCTTTTGAATCACTGGACCCAGGGAAAGCTTCCCCTTTACCTCCCATCAGCAGGCCTGATGTCTCACAAATCATTTTAGTCATGATAGTGGAGGATTTAATCTCTGAGGCACTGACCAGATATCATTCAATATGCCTGAGGGTCAGTTTCTTATGATGACGTGTATGAGGCTGACACTGATAGAGCTCAGTCTTTTCCAACTTCTGTGTTTCTAACATGGTTGGATGATTCAGACATATTCTCCATATGTAAAGCTCATGCAGTAAACTTCATGCAGTGGAGTTATTTCCAAACCTGTTCTTAACTGAGCTTAGCAACTGAGCCAGGTGAATTTTGGGGATATGGAATTTGTTCTCACCCTACAAGACTTTTCTCAGTTCAGGAAACCAATATTTCATTTTGCCTCCACAGGTAATTTACCACTCCAAAACATATTTTAAGTCACATTTCTTGAAAGAGCAAAATTCAATCCCCTCTAATTATTAATGTGACAAAGGGGCATGAGGAAAACTCCCTTGACTTTTCATAATAGGGAGAGTTAATTTCATTCAATTGAATGCTCTTCCAGTCTTCTATTGTTGCTTCAAGCGCTCTCTCATTATATTTAGGCAAGCCAACTGCCGTGTAGTTCAGTGGGTTTGTCTGGAACCACCCAAGAAAAAAAGCAAGCTCTTTGGCATCAGTTTGACAAAAGAAGACGATGCTGGTCAGATTTCAATTTCTGTTATTGTTCAGTTCGGCTTTGCTGGCAAGTTTATTTTTTCAGGCAGCTATTATCTATTGCATCACAGCTATAATTTCAACACATTGTTTTTCTATTTAATTTTTGTAGCACTCATAAAGATGAGTGACTAATAGCACCAATGTGATATGCTGAACATAGACAGGCAGAGTGCAACCTTTTCCTACCATTCTCTCCAGATCTACAATTTCCCACTGAATGTTATTTCAGTCTAGTGTCTGATTTGTGCATTGGTTTGGAAATGCATGAAACTGGGCAATAAGATCAGAGTCCCAGTTTATGGACCAATAGCTTGGATTTGAATTACAGACTTCTCATGTGATAACTAAATACTGCTTTCATCCCACTTTTTCCCAGTTTTATATTTTATTCAAATGTATTAATGTAATTAGCAGTTGTTTGCAATAGAATCTTGACTAAACCATAAGCAACTTCCTGTGCCAGTTAGTTCAGAATTTTCTGAAGCTCTGACCTCCTGTTTGCAGTGGGGCAGAGGAACTTGACACCACTGACAATTATAAATCAAGATTGGGTATTTTTTGCTAAAAGATCTGCTCTAGGAATCATTTTGGGGGAGTTCTATGGCCCTTGTTATTCAGAAGGTTAGACTAGATTTATCACAATGTTCCCTTCTGGCCTTGGAATCTATGATTATACATCACAGTGCCATGTGTTTTATTGGGAGGAACACAAGAAAGGGTCTCAAGATGCCTGGTAGTTTTGCTGATATTCCTCTGTATGGCTAGGAGTAAATGACTGAGAAAGCAGATGATGATATCGCCCTCCTCAAAGGTAGGAACTGAATTGGTAGAGCTCATTTCTTTCCATTTTCTTCTGGATTTCTAAGCAAAAAGAATCACGATTCACTATTGACTGCTAAATGCATCAATACCTTGAAAAGAGTGCATATGCAACGGATTTTAAAATTGAGACAATACACATGCACCCTTCTACAAAAGACTGAGCAGGATAGACTGAAAGTTAGCAGGGATTTGTATTAACACTTAGAATTAACACTAGCAGGGATGAATTCAGCCCTGGTGAACAACACTGAATATATTGAGCTGCAAGGGTGATTGTGACTGACAGCATGATGACATGGTTGGTGAGGAAATGAAAGGAAAAATATCAAGGGTTGTGAATTTTTGGGAAAGAACTTGAACAGATTGCTTTGCAGATATTATTAAAAATTAGAGCTAGAAAAGACCTGTTGGTTCATCAGCTCATATGCAGTGAAATATTATTGCTTTTTTTACAAACTCACTTAAAATTACACTGTCTTTGATTTTATCACATACTCAAATGCCCTAGTACCAACATAAACAATTATTCTCCCTACTTGGTGTTTACACCTCCCAATTCTAATCAGCAGCTAATGCAGATCAATAGGATATAAAGCAGATCCTAAATTAGCTTAGTTGTGCTTTGATATTCAGCCTTCTGGAATCACTGAGTTTAGCTAGCTATTAAAGTATCACATTTATTGCTGGCAAGTACTAAGCCTCGCAGTACTTGATTCAGGAATGCACAGAATATTCATGCAGTACAGAATGGCTAAGTGGGATTTCACAATGTGAAAAATTAGAGCAGTCTCTTTGTGGTTGCCAAAGTAGATTGACCTTCGTTTTCTCTGATGCTATGGATGAAGCTTTATTAACTGCACTAATCTCAATTAAAATATACTGTGAATCATAAAGTTACTGCACTTATCGCCAATAGTTTTATGAGCATTTAAGAAAAATAGATCCATTTGTGTATCTTCAGACCTGACTTGACATTAGACATGGGACAGAAGATATTTCTGTTGTTGGCTGACTTCTTTTGCTTGGTAGAACACAGTATATGTTATTTGTGTATAATACTGATCTAGATAGGTATATAGAGCAAGCTATTGTATTATATATGCGTAGTTAGATAAGTGAAAGCATTGTTCTAGAGATAACACTCTAATATTTTTCTTATTCAATCAATTTTTAGATGTGGTCTACATTTTAAATAATTTTTATTTTGAAATACTCATTAAAATTTAAAAATTTTCCACAAAATTATTTAAATGATTTTCCCTGGTTTTACCACCACCTCTCTCTTTCTCTCACTCATACTTGTAAAATTCCCATAAAGGATTATTAGTGCATAACTTGGTGTAACACCTTAAGCTTTTCTCAAGGGTGGGCAAGCCTTGGAAAGATTCATTATTTATGGCTAGTATATCACTAAGAAACCTCACAGCAGCTGTGTCCATTTAGTCGCTGTAGAATAGGATGATACTTCATAGAGGAAATTCAAGAACAGAGGGTGATCCCAAATAGATATGGGCATCAAGAGAGTGTTCTTTTATGTTTAATGACTATTTCTTTAAGGCATCCTAACAATTGTCTAATGAGATGCAAGAGAAGTCTGGGCTATTTCCCCCCATTTTAGAATTCTTGATCCCACAGTTCAGGAAACTATTAATAGTCTTGGAGCTGAGATTGTGAGATTGTTAACTGGACTGCCAGTCTTCTGTTATCAAAGCCAGGCTTAAGTTGAATTTATGAGCCTCCGATTGGTTCACTTATGCTTATCCCAGCTAAAACAAAAGGAATGTGTAGAAGTCTCAATTTTTCAGTTGCTTCATATTGGACTTGTTAAAGAATTACGTTTAAAATCTTTAAAATAATATCTAAAATACAGAGAATAGCTTCTGTCAGTGCTAGTGATGAAAGGCTGATTACCTCTTTCTGGATTACTCTAGTGATTTAGGACTAGATTAATGAAGGAACTTAAATGTTGTGATGATGAGATGCACAGAAAGCCACTGGGTTTGTCAAGGCTGCATTACATGCTCAGGCACCTTATACAATGAATGGAGGGAGATAGACACCTAAGAATGGGATTCACTGAAGCCAGCATGCTAGGTGAAGCTCCTCATAACCTAACCAATGGGAGATGCAAAAGAAAAAGGATGTTTATATCCCACTACCTCAGGGATCTCATTGACCAAATTTAGTCTGGATGGAGACACCTATATCTGCTTTGAGTTATCTCTGAATCCACTTCTGGAGTTAGGCACCTAAGATTTTTCTTAAAAGCAACAGTAGCACCCTCATAACTTTTAGCTCAGGGCTTAGAGCACTCACCTGAGATGTGGGACACACCAACTCCTGTAATCTTTTTGCTTGATAAGGAGAAGGACTTTGAACTTCAGTGAGTGGCCAAACTTCTGGACTATGGGCTATTCAAATCTGCTGCTTCCTCTGTCTTGCCTGGTTTGCTATTCCGTTTTGGATAAATAGTGAAAGAGTTATTGGTGTAAGGGGACTGAATCTTGTATCTCTGGGTGTGTCTAGACTGCTGGGTTTTTTGGGGGGGAGGGGATTGGGGAAACGGCCATTTTTCCAAAAAACCTTCACTTACATCCACACTGCTATTGCATTCTTTTGAAAGAAAATCGAAAGAACACAGCGGGGGTTCCGACACTGGTAAACCTCATTCTATGAGGAAGAACGCCTTTTCTGAAAGAGCTCTGTTGGAAAAAGGCATGTGTGCTTGCAGAAGAGGGATTTTTTTTCAGAAGAAGAGGCAGGAAAAAACACAGGTGCCCTGGTGGACACTCTGTCCACACTAATCACAGCTCTATAGTCTCTGTTTCCTGCCAGCTCTTAAAGCTGCAGGCACCCTGGACTAGCCTTTTGGCAGGAAGCCGGCCTTGCAGCAGCATCTTGGCTGCACGGCTCTGAGTGCTAAAGGCCTGCTGACCCATGGCACAACCACAAGCCCTCAGAACCGCCTGGCCTGCACAGGGAGCAGCACCAGGACTCTGAGGACCCACCCAAGGGCCCTCCTGGTCTGGGGTGGAGGGTTCCCTCCTGGAGCTGTGAGGGGAGGAGGAAACAATGCTGGATCTCTGCTCCCAGAGGTGAAATGCCAACATCTACACCCGGATGGCCAAGGCTCTGGCCCAGAGGGGACACCACAACTGCACCTTGGAGCAAGGTGAAGGAGTATGGAGCAAGGTGAAGGAGCTCTGGCAAGGATACGCCCAGGCCAGGGAGCACAGCTCTCACTCTGGGACAGACTCCTGCCCCTACTACAAAGAGCTGCACCAGATCCTGGGGAGTGGTGAAGCCCTTTCCCCACCCGTACTCGTGGACTTGCGGATGGAGACACCTGTGCTTGCCAGCCCAGAGCTCCTTGACGAGGATGACAACAATGATGAGGAACAACAGCTGCAGGAGGAGGAGGACACTGGCAGTGTCGTCACCTTCAGTATGGAGCTAGCACCTCAGGCACTGGAGATCTCCAGGGCATCATCAGGTAAGTGCTGTCAGTTTGTCACACACACAGGAAGTGGGAGGCGGGCTCAGAGACGATGGGGTGCAAACGTCGCTCGGCATGCTCGGCCTGGACAGTGTGCAGCTGTCTGTGCATGTGCAAGCACATGCAGTGGCAGTGTGTACTACGTGGTCTCCGGAGCCAGCCCTGGAGCACACATAGGCTGCTGCTCACAGGCTGGGGGGGGGGGGGGGTACACACACGTCCAACCCCTGGCAGGGACATTCTCTCCCCACCAGCCCCTGCTGGAAGCAGGCTGGGCACAAAGCCGCATGCATGACCACACACAGACTGAGGAGTCCCGCACATAGCACTATGCCTGCATGTGAGAGGCACCACCCACTTCTGTGGCCAGCGTGGCCAGGTGCAGGTGTGTGTGTGGGCCCCAGGGAAGACCAGGCCACTTCAGGCCCCTCTCCCACAGTGGGATTCCACTGTGGCTGGACACTTCCCTGGACTGCTTCTCCATGGGAGAGATGGGGGAAGAAATGGGCAGTATGGTCCCCTGGGCACCGAGGGTCCCTTGTACGGCAGAGCCTGCTGTACAGCCCACACATGGCTTGCTTTCGGGACATCGCCATCCCCTGCTTTAAGGACAGTTGCTCACTGCTCACAGAGGCAGACTTAGCCTCAGGGACAATGTCTGCATGGACGACTGATTTCCTCTCCCTCTTTTCCTCCACAGCTGGACCAGCCATAGCTGAGGGGAGATCCATGCCATCACAGGCAGTTGCCTGAAGCCGGGGGAGCCACAAGTGCTGAACGGTCACTGAGGACCTCATAATAGTCTGTTGCAGTCCTGCATGACATGCAGCAAACCCTACCCCAAAAGGTCCACGATGACTCCGAGTGGTGCAATCACATGTGGGACCAGCTCGTGCAGCAGGGCGAAAACATGTGTGCCACCATCTGGGAAGTGATGCTTCCCTTGCCCTGCCCTTGCCCCCTCCACCTTGCCCCCGAAAGACCTGACCTCATTCCAGCCCCACATCCTGCCCACCCCCCTATTGTCCCAGGCCCAACTCAACCCCAAGTTCGTCAAGGTCCCCGGACCCAAGGCAGCAATTGAAGCTGCACCACGTGCCACTCGCAGCCCTGAACCCCCTCCTCACTCCTTCATCCAGGTTCTCAGCCCCCTCCCCTTGGTCCCCCATCCAGGTTCTCAGCCTCCCTCCTCGCTCCCCCAACCAGGTTATCAGCCCCCCACCTCCCCAGTTACTTTTTGTTAAAAAAAATAAACAAAGTTTTCATTGTTAAATTCACAACTGTTGTTTTTATTGATTGTACAGGGAAGGGGGGGGGATTGTGGTGGGAAAGGTATAGAGCGGGAAGGCACGGGTCCCCATTGGAGAGGCCCTGGGGAGCGTTACCGTGATCCTTCAGAGAAACTCCCCACAGGGCCTCCTGGACATGCTCCCACAACTGGCAGATGGCAGCTGTCCACGGCTGTTCGAAGGCCCTTCCTTCCTAGCTGGCCTGTGCCTCCCACCTTGGGAGGAAGGCCTCCCCTTTGCTCTTCACAATGTTGTGGAGAATACAACATGCTGTGACTACCTCAGGGATGTAGCTCTCCCCCCACATCGAGGCAGGACAGGAGGCATCTGAACCTGGCCTTGAGGTGCCCAAAAGCACATTCAACCTGCATGTGGGCCTGGTTGAGGTGTGCATTGAATTATTCCCTGGTGGGGTCCAGGTGGCCAGTGCATGGTTTTATGAGCCATGGCATGAGTGGGTAGGCTGCATCCCCAATGATGCACAGTACCATCTGTACATCTTCCATGTGAATGTCCCACTGGGGGAAGAATGTGCCAACCTCTAGCTTGTGGTAGAGGCTAGAGTTCCTGAATATGTGGGCATTGTGTGCCTGGCCTGAACACCAGACAAAAATGTCCAGAAACTGTCCATGGTGGTTTGCTAGGGCCTGTAGCACCATGGAGAAATAGTCCTTCCTGTTAATCTACTAGGTGGCTCAATTCTGTGGTATGCAGATTGGAATGTGTGTCCTATCGATTACTCCTCTGCAATTCAGGAAGCCCAGGGCAGCACATCCAGCCACGATTGGGTTCAGGTCTCCCAGGCGGGTGACCCTGTGCAGCAGGATGAAGTTGATGGCCCTCACAACGTGCAGAAGGAGACAAAGAAACACACAAAACATAGAATGAGACGGAATGCCTGAACCCTTGGGAGGTGCCCGTCTTGCTCTTTCCCTCCTCAAACACCCCAGGAGCCATCCCCTATGAGACTGCCCAACCAGGATCAGGACTGTGTGAGGGCAGGATGGCACAACCCCCCCAGGGATGGGCCTTCTCTCCAACCCCACTCCGCTCCCCACATCCCTTTGCTGATGGTCCCCTTTTTCCAGGATTCCCCCCCACAGGGACTGCAGCCCAAGAGTGGCCTACCTCCATAAGGAGGATCCTGACAGTGGACTTTCCCATGCCGAACTGGTGGCCCACTGACTGGTATTTGTCAGGGGTGGTGAACTTCCAGATGGCAATAGCGACCCGCTTTTTCAGGGGGACAGTGGGCCACAGGTGGGTATTGCATCTCCGTAGGGCAGGGGAGAGCCAGGCACACAGCTCCAAGAAGTGACCTTCCACAGGCAGAAGTTGTTGAGCCACTGCTAGTCATCCCACCATCCGGAACTGGTGTCTAGCCTATAGAATCATTTCTTGATTGTGGGGTACCAGGTCAAGGGCATTGCTCCACATCCAGGCAGAGGGACTCACAGATGAGCTCTGAGTTGAGCTGGGGCAGGATCATCAAGACGGTCTGCTCAAACTGCTGCAGAACCTTCAGCATGGCTGTGTGGGGCCATCGCATGCCCAGGGGCAGCTCGGGCTCCATAGCAAAAAAAAAAAAGCAGCTATGGTGTCCCACAAAGCTGGGCTACCAGAGCACACACTGCTAAAGCTTTCCTGTCCCTCATAGAAGTAGGCAAGAACACAGCAGAACCTGAGAAATGGCTGTCCAAGAGGGTCCCTTTAAGTACGCGTCTCAGATAGCGTTAGGCAACAGCACCCAGAATCAACAGCTGACCTAAAGCTCTGGTTGAAATGGTTCCGGGTTTCCTTTTGTGTGAGAGAGTGTCCAATGAGTGTGGACCCTCTCTTTCAGAAAAGCAGATCACTTTTTCAATGCGCTTGTGTTGTGTGGACACTCTCATTCTAAAGAAGTTTTGTCAGAAGGTCTCTTCCGAAAAAGCTTCTTTCGAAAGAAGTCTGTAGTCTAGACATACCCTGTGTCCTGGGTATGTGCTCTAAGGCATACAGTCTTTCTCAAGGTTGCTTGCTCGCTCTTTCTCTCTCTGTCTAGCCCAATGACAGAGTAGATATTTCTACACGGTGGAAAGGTGTCAATGGGAAAGACTGAGGGAAATCCAAATAAGAATATCCAATTGTCTACACGGTATGGCAGTCACCTGAGTGGTGGCAGAACCCTTTTTAAATCCCCTTCTCATCAGGCCAGGAAGATGAGTTTTGAATTGAGGGATTTCTTCCCAAGAAAGTTACCTAACTACTGCACTACAAGCTATGAGGGAGGTCCTATTCCACCACCCTTTTGTATGGAGTTAAATGTGCTCTTTTCCATGTATAACTTCTACGAGGCTATGAAAAAAAGGGACAGGAAGTCAAAAGAGGACATGACTGTTTCCCAGATGACTAAATACAGAGCCATTAAGGATGTTAGCTTCATAATACATTTATAAATGTGAGACATTTGTTTTATTGAGTCTGTGATTCCATTTGAAAATTACAGTGAAGGGACACTTTTGTGCACACACCACCTTGCTGATGTTAGCAGGAGAGGAACAAGCAGACCAGAGAGGACATAAATGGCCATAACCGTTCAATTATTCTTGATCTTTTCTTCTTATCATATATCAATATATGTATTAGTTACCTGACACTGGGTTTTGTTTTGTTTTTGTGAAGTTCCATTTGTCCATTCAAAGGATTGCTAGTGTCTGCCCACAAACAGAGTATAGACTCAAGTATTGGGGTAGAAGAAGAAAGATACCCAATCCATCATTTTAGTTGCATCAACTTTTAGGGTTGACATTAGCATTGTACTTCTGACAGTTACAATCAACATTTACATTTGTGGGATGTGCTGTGTGATCTTTGTCCCACCCTGAAGGAACATAGAAGCCTGGCCAGACCTCAGCCCAATGGTAGGGTGACCGCCAGTCCCATTTTTAATGGGACAGTCCCATATGTAAGCCATCTTGTAACTTTCCCGACTTTTTTCAAAAAACAGGTGAATTGTCCCATATTTTCAGCTACAGCACTTTCCCCGCTGGCCAGTCGGCATCTGCACAACCTCAAGAGTCTCCTGTATATTGCTGACAGGCAGTGGCCAGCAGGTGGCGCTCTCAGGCAGGGTTCAGAGGCAGGAAGCCAGTAGGAGAGGAAGCCTGTGTGTGATAGAAGGGTAAGGGGGTAGGGATGGGTGAGGTGTGTCACCCCTCACTATAGCTAAAGCAGGGTTTTCCAAGGAAAGGAGTCTGCCACCCCTTTCAGGCTATGGGATTGAAGCCACAATCCTGTGCATCTTCTGTGGACTGAAATCTTGATCCCCTGTGGCTCTTCCCACACTGAATTCTTAGTGCCCGAATGCTGAAGCCCTGATCTGTGATGCACCCCCTGATTCTCCGTACTACCCAGACTGAAGCTCTGCCCTCAAGTACACTACTCCCTGTGGTAGCAGCCCTTATACTTGGCATGACCCTTCTCCCACAGCTGAAGCCCTGATCACCTGCATTCCCCTCCACCAAGGGCTGAAGCCACAAGCCTAAGAAACCCCAGCAAGGCTGAAAGCAGGAGCTGAAGTCCTGACCCGCACCCCGCCAAAACTGAAGCTAGGAGCAGTCAGCTGAATCCTTGATCCCCATGAACTCCCCATGAAGCAGAAGCCCACTGGCAGAGCTACTAATGTTATTGTCCCCTAAACTTCAGTGGAAGTGCAGGGCAGTCTTGGAGACAGACTAACCCCTCCTCTCTCCTCACTCTCAGGCCACTTTAGAGGCAGGAAGCCAGAGCCAGCCAAGGCAGAACAGTTGCTTCTCTGGCTAGTGCAATGGCACAGGCTTGGCTAGGCTAGGCTGCACTGCGTTGCTCTCCTGCAACTCCTTCTGGTGAACTCAAATTAGAGCAAATTTATCAGGTGTTTCATATTTGGCATAGGGAAAAATGGTCACCCTCCCCAGTGGTATGCCTCAGAGGAGGAATCACAAGGCTAAACAACAGCATGGACTGCAGTTGGTCCTGCTCTAAGCATGGGATTGGTGATCTCCTGAGATCTCTTCCAACCCTTATCATCTATGATCTGTGATACTATGATTAATTAACAACCAATGTTTAGAGTGATTTCAGATGGTACCATTTAGGAGCTACTTAGGTTCAGCTGAGCCTTAAAGAAGGGTGGTTATTTTAGAGAAAAACACAATGGATTGCACTAAGGAAGGGCCAGGGAGGAGCTCTTTAGTGAAGTTTAGCTGTTCTTGGGTGCAGCAAAGTCTAGTTATGCTCAAACTCTTAAAAAGGACAGTCTTTATGGACTATATTGAACTAAAGTTAATTGAGTCAAAGCCAATACAACACTTCAGGTTTGTGTTATTGTGGTTGCATTAGCAAACAAATATACGTGAATCCCATAACATTCAACAGAGAGTATCCTTTGCATTTCTTAAGATTCCTGCATTTACATCCAACTGTATGTATTCTGGCCCTGTTGTAGCTTCATAAGAGAGCAACCACAGAAAGTCTAAATTGGGCAAATGATTGTATTTATGGTTATAAAAATCCACCACACTTTGGTTATGTGCATACATTTCTTAACGAGAGTCACAGAAAACACCTGGAAAATCCAGGGAAAATGTAAACCAGTGACTAGAACTGAGAAGTAAATGGACTTCCTGTTCGTTTTTGAAATTTCAAAATGTTTTTCCATCCTAACTTGTGGCAAAAAGTCAAGTATCTTGGGGGTTTGTTTGTTTTGTGAACCAAAAGTGTCATGTACCCAATTCTTCTATACTATACTGCTGGCAACTGTTTTTTTAACAGAAGGATGGAAATTCATGAATTGTTAAGCTCTCTTCTAAAAATCTGGTCAGAGTGTAGTCATTTCAGTCTTACTTCCAGCTCTCTTTGGATCTGTTGCCCTGTTTATAATGACATGTTTTTAATTTGTAATATTTGAAAAATTGATCAAAAACTTCTGCTATGGAATCAAATTTATTTTATCATTACTGTTTATTTATATCATCCACTTATACTCCTTCATTCTGAAGGAGCCCAACTACAGCCTATAGAAACAACAGTAATTTCATTTATTCCTGTAATGCAGCTACATTGGAGGTAGGAACAGCAATTAATTAGTTCACAGAAACAATGTCTAAAGGCATCAATTCACCACTCAGAAACTTTATTAGTGCATATATAAAGTTGACTGTCAGTGACTCATACGCTTCCAGGATGTCACCTGCACATTTACTTTAATCTCTGAAAACCAGGATGATTGATGGTGTTTTGTTAAGTGCAGGAGGCCAGACTAGAATCTGACTTTTCCTTCTGGCCTTAAACTGTATGACTCTATGGCTACGTCTACACTGCAGTGTTCTTTCGGAATTCTGCATCTTTTGAGCATGCCTGTTATTTTGAATCATAACAGGCTTGCTATTCTGATACCCCTGTAAATCTCATTCCATGAGGAGTAAGGGATGTTTCAGAATAGTGATTTATTTCAAAATAAGTGCTGTGCAGTCTGTGCCAAATTTCAAAATAAGCTATTTCAAAATTAACTTGAAATAAGCTACAAAATTTATGCAGGTTATTTCAAGCTCTGAGCACTGTGTAGACATCCCAAGGTACCTTTCCTTGTGTTCACCAAATCTTTGGACCATTCCAACATTGAGTGGTATTGCAGCTATACACATTTCTTTGGTTTTATTCACTGCCATTGTTCAGGAGACCTTCTGACCCATTGCTACCACTGTTCAGTCCTATTGCTCAAGTGAGGAGCATGTAGTGTGATTATATAACCTAGTGCTGCTGCTTACTAGAGATTTTCATCTCTCCTTTATTTTACTAATGATATTTCCCTTGAGTATATTTCTAAAGTAAATATCTAGCCAGACCTATTTGTGCAGGTGGCACCTTTCTTGTTACAGGAAGTTTTTGTGTCTTTTCCTAAGATATTGTCTTTTCTGTATACTATAATAAGCACATTATCTGTGTTAATATTTTTCCCATTCCATTTCCCTTACAGATGGAGAAAACAGTCCATGTTTAGTAACAGAACTCAGCTCTAGTATTTGACTAATTTGAAGAGACTTCCTACATTAACACAATAATCCTTTTCATGCAGTCACAGCTTCCATGTCATTTTAGGTCTGGTTCACATTATGGTACATCATTCAATGTATCTAGTTTGTAAAATATTACAATGAAACACCCATTGGCTGCGTCTAGACTGGCAAGGTTTTCTGCAAAAGTGGCTGCTTTTGCGGAAAAACTTGCCAACTGTCTACACTGGCCGCTTTGAATTTGCTTAAGAACACTGACGATCTAATGTAAGATTGTCGGAGTTCTTTCGCAAATACAATGACTCTCCCGTTCGGGAGATACTTTTCGGAAAAATACTTTTGCGCAAGAGGGCCAGTGTAGACAACCGAAAATGGCGATCGGGGCTTTCTTGAGCAAAACCGCGTCTAGATTGGCACATACGCTTTTCCGCAAAAAGTGCTTTTGCGCAAAAGTGGCCGTGCCAATCTAGACGCTCTTTTCCACAAATGCTTTTAACGGAAAATTTTTCCGCTAAAAGCATTTGCGGAAAATCATGCCAGTCTAGACGTAGCCATTGTGTCCTGCATAGTAAGAAATAGGCACACTAATATGTAGATCTTCAGAGGATCAAATTCAAACTCCTACTTCCTGTAATCAAGGGGCTGGGCTTTCTGTTCTAAACCATTATGTTTCTAATGGAGTCCCATGGGGATTGATCCTTGCTTCTTAACTATTTAACACTCTTATCAATGACCTGACAGAAAATATAAAGTCATTGCTGATAAAATTTGTACAAAGTTTGCGGGACGGCTAAATAATGAAGAGGACAGGTCATTCATATCTTGCACAGTAGGGCAAATACAGGCCTGCAGGCTGGATCCAATACACTGGGATATTTACCTGTGTCTCCGCCACTGTTTTATTGTCCACCCCGATATAGAATGATACAGAGCACTTAGTAAGCTGAGCACAAGCAAGCAATACCCACTTTAATTTGGCCACACGTAAATGTGCACTTCTAGGGCAGTGCTCACCAACCTTTTTAAACACAAGATCACTTTTTGATTCTAAGTGGAATACCCTTGCCCCGTCTCCTTCCTGTCCCTTCTCTGAGCCCCACCCTGTTCACTCCATTCTCCCTCCCTCCCTTTCTCCCTGCTTCCACCATCCTCACTCACTTTTATCAGGTTGGGGGCAGAGAATTGGGGTTTGAGGGAGGGGATGCAGATGCTGATCTTGGGCTAAAGGATTTGGAGTGTGGGAGGGGTTCTGAGCTGCATCAGGGATTTGAGGTGCAGGAGGGGTGCCGGGTGCAAGCTCTGGGAGAGAATTTGAGTGCAGGGGGACTCAGGGCTAGGGCAGGTGTTTGAGGTGCAGGAGGGGTTCAGAACTGGGGCTGGGGTTCAGAATGCAGGCTCCAGCTGGGCACTGCTTACCACAGGTGGCTTCTGGGTGGTGGTGCAGTGGGGCTAAGACCAGCTCAACCCTATCCTGGCCCTGCACCACTCCCAAAAACAGCCAGAAAACTCACTCCACTCCTGCCCCCCTGCTCTGTAGAGATGGGGTACAGGATGGGGGAGGGGCACCCTAACTGTAGCACACTCTCTTCTCTTTTTCCCATACCCTGCACAGCAAGCAGGAAGCTCCTGGGGGTGGGGGACAGCTCCAAGGTCGAGGGCAGGAGCAGTATGGCCATGCTCAGAGGAGCAGCTGAACTGCTGGCACTGGATAGCCTCCAGATCTCTTCCGGAAAAATTTCTTTCAAAAGAGACTATCTACACAGCAAAAGTGCATCGAAAAAGTGATCCACTTTTTTGAAAGATAACATCCACATTGATTGGATGCTATGTCACATTTCAGCTGTGATTACTATGGACAGAGTGGCCACCAGGGCACCTGTGCTTTTTCCTCTTTCCTCTTCTTTCAAAAGAACTCCCTCTTCCCTGTCCACACACGCCTTTTTCTGAAAGAGCTCTTTCGGAAAAAGGCTTCTTCATCATAGAATGAGGATTGCCAATGTCAGAAAAAAAAAAATCCTGTTCTTTCTATTTTCTTTTGAAAGAATGCAATTGTAGTATGGATGTAACTCACGTTTTTTTTGTTTGTTTGTTTGTTTGTTTGTTTGTTTTTTCAGAAAAATGGCAGATTTTCCGGAAAAAAAATCTGTAGTGTAGACATACCCTGAGTGGACGGTTTCAGAGAACTATCCACAATGACTCCAAGTTTTCTCTATTGAGTGATAATAGCTAATTTAGTCCCCATCATTTTGTATGTGTAGTTGTTGCTTTTTTTTCAAAGATATACTATAGTCCAAACAAGATTTATTTGGAGAAAGTTCTATGTCCTGTATTATACAAGAGATCAGACTACATGAGCACCATGATCTCTTGTGGCCTTGAAATCTGTGAATCAGTTTTACTCTGTTATTCTGATGTCATACTGCCTGCAGGCTGTGTACCATCTGGCCTACAACTAACACACAGTCATGGTACATATATGCAAATTGCTTTTTGTAGTTTGAATGTCTGTCATTACAGAGTGAATTTTACCCTCAATCCCTTTAAATATTGCTACTCTAAAGAGACTGTGGGCTCTGGACACTAGCTGAAATCAATCCCAACAGGGTGATACAATTCTGGGAAGAACAGAGCCACAGTTTGAACCCCAGAAGTGTGTGTATGGGAGGGGGGAGGAGTTACAAGAATGATAACATTTTGCTACTTGATATTTTAGAGGTACTATGTCTTGAGAATCCATTACTCAAATTAGCTCAAATTTGGATCACAAGCCTCTCCTGGACTGCCATGAGGCACAGCAATTTCAAGATAATCCAAATAAAGCATGTGGAATTTAAAACATTCAGAGTAAGCAAGCTTTAAAAATGAGCTGTTCTCAACCTGAATGCTAGTGCTGCTGCTGCTGCTGCTGCTGCTTACTATAATGACAGAAAGTGAAAAAGAAATACCACATAGTTTAGGACAGGAAGTGAAGAACATTCTAACCAGCAGACACTTCAGGGGAAGGGAGGATTTTGAGCAGGACACTGTGGTAAAGTTCTTACAAAAATATTTAGGGAATATGTAACATCTCCTCCAAAAAACACATATCTCATACCTATTAATAAACATATTACTTGGATTTGTGCAGAGAGTACATTATCTCATGCTTCTAAGTCATTGGTGCTTTTGCTTTACCCATCTATGGACATTTTTTCGGCTTATTAACAGTGCCCTTCAATCTCAGCATTAAAGTCAGTGCTTTCAGACTGCTGAGACACAGTGGCCTTGGAGAGTGACTGACTCTGTACCTCACTTTGAAACAAAAAGACCAGTAATTACCACTTTGCCTTGACATGTGTTAGACAGTTCCCTAATCATTCAAATGTCATTCAAAATAACAACATTTGCCAATTGAACAGTCCTGATCTGTACTCTGTAGTTTTAAAAAGGTGGAAAATATCCATAACATCTAATCTCCACAGCACTTCCAGGGCCAGCTCCTTTGTGAGGTGTTTATTTGTTAAATTGCTATCATTGGGTCCCATTTATCTTCCCGTCTTTAGTTTGTCTCCTCTCTTTACACTATTCCTCCATACTTAGCATTCATCAGCAGTCAGACTTTTCATAATAATATTCGTGATGTAGGATTTACCATTATGAATCACATAACCTGGTGCCAGATCTGGAATCCTATCTGTATCTGCCCATATCTGATGCTTTAGAAGCAGGGAAGAAAGGAAACATAAAGGAACCTAAGAAGTCGTGCAATGCTAAACATAGGGGAGAGAGAAACCTTTCTCACCCCACAAACAATTGGTTCATGAGCTGAAAGCAGGAGACATCAATATAGCTCTTGTGATAGACAATATTTTTTCTGTTTCCAAGTAGCCCATTCAATATGTATTTTTACTGGCTAATTACTGCTCTATTTATAGCGTATTAGAATCAGTAAATGCCACCGAGAAGGTGGTTGATGCAGTGAATCTTCAACCCCACTTCCAAAATCATCCAGTTTATGACAAATTCCCTCTCAGGTATAATAATTTCTCATGATACAGAAGTCCCTTAGTACTTTGTACAAATCTCTGTAGGATGGTTGGGAAGTACATCGTCATCGTGCTCAGTTCAACAGCTGGTTTAGACAGACATGACCAGAGGACTTTTCAAAGTGTTTGAAATCATGAAAGTTTCAAAATGGTTCTTTCTTTTCTATTTTCATTCATTTATACATAGCTTAGACATTTTTTTCCCTTGTGTTCTGCAGTTCTGTTTTGAATGTGGTTTCTTTTTTGTTTTTTTTTGTTAGTTTTAGTTTGTTTTTATTTATTAATGTATTTTGCTTCTCTTTTAATTTACTATGATCATAAGTTTTCTTTTTTATGTTCGTGACTAGCACACTATTTAGTGTTCTTTATGGAATATGTAACCTTTTTGACATTATACAATCCATGCAAAATTCATGATTATATACAATTCTTTAAAACTTGGCAGAAATAATGAATTATTTTTTTTGTTAAAATGTGTCACCTACATTTCTTGATCCATGTCACTTGTGTCCTGATCTCTTCTAGCAATAATCTTGAGATGCCTTTTTTACCCAGGTTCTTGGTTCTTTATTATGTAGGGTAAATGAGCCTCATGTGGTATGTCTACACTGTAGTTAAAAACCTCCAGCTCGCCCATGCCAGCTGACTTGGACTCATGAAGTTCTGGCTGAGGGGCTGTTTAATAGATATTCAGGCTCAGAATGGAGCCTGGACTCTAGAACCCAGCTAAATAGAAGGGTCGCAGAGCTCAGGATACAGACCACACCCAAATGTTTACACTATGTTAAAATAGTTCCTTAGCTCAAACCCTGTGAGTCCTAGTTAGCTTGCATTGGCTAATTATGGGTGTGTAATCGCAGTGTCAACATACCCATTTTTTCATCTGAAACTACTCTAATTACAATCAGTTTGTACTAATGAAGGACAAGTCTGAAAAAGTTTCAAATCAGACCAAACATCCAGTTTGTAGATATTTACCCAAATATTAATCCAAATGTCTTTATTATATAAAGCTAGAACAGCAAGCTCCTGTGAAAAAATCTTTCTTGGACGATTCATGGCACTTCTGCCTTTATTTTGTATGATCAAGCTTTTCTCATTGTATTTCCTCATGTCTGCTTCCAAGACAAAGCAGAACAAATCCATACATTTTAGATATTTTTAAAAAATCTGAAAAAAGGTCAGTTTTTAAATGATGAAAGTTCAAAAGACTTTCCTCGCTATTAGCTCATTTCTTCATCTCTGGTTTAGACCTGCTTATATGCTAAACCATGATGATTACTGTATCTTTTTTCTTAGCTACTGTAGTTATTTCATGGGTGGAGATGGGTAGAAATGTTGCTTCTTTAATTTCTAGCCAAAATGAATCAATATATTATTCTGATTCTCATATATCTTTAGTGTCTTCTGTGAATCATTGGCTGGATCTTAAGGTTCAGCTGATTAATTACAAGGCTCTACTGTATATATATTTTCTATGATATCTTTATCTGAGTGTTGCCCTCCCAGTATTTATGAGAACAATCTAAGTCCCTCTATAGTTTAAATTTTAGATGTGTCAATTCCCAATGATTTGGAGCGAGGACTTTTTACCATCACATATATGAGATAAACTTCAGATGGATAGATGACATGCCTGTTCTTTGTAAATTTGCACAGTCTTCTCTGAGCAGTCTACAGTATCTAAACTTAAAGCCTTCTCTATTTGATCTGTCAATCCAGTACACTCTATGAATGTATTTGCAATGTAAAATATTTTTGAATGCTTGAGTAAGGCCAGCCCTGTATAACTTTAAAGTTGTTTTGTTTGAGTCTTGTAAAAGGCCACACAAGGCCTATTTCATTTATGTACTTTTCACCTTCAGCTATGTCGTTGGTATTTTTAAGCATAGAAAACATCATGCTAAATTTTATTTTTTATTCCATATAAAAAAGTGCTACTACATATACAGGCACTAGCTATGTCCTCTGGATATCTTACACTCATTCTTCTGTAGGCAGCTGTACAATGTGTTGAATGGTTTTCTGTGCAGAAATGATGCACAAATGACTCATTGGGAATACAACTGTCTAACCATGCACCAGTACTATAGAGCTTTAAGTTTTCCCTGATCTTCCATCCAAGTACTGAAAATATATAAACTTCCTTAGATTGTGCGCTCCAGTGTGACCACTAACAAGGTACTCTGACCACATGTACTTAAGAGAGCTCTGAGAAACCTGCTGCAATGCATGGCCTATCTTTTCTGAAGATATAAATGCCAGAGCACGCTGTATGTTCCCTTTCTGTGCTGTTCTTTGCTAGTAGTAGCACACATCACTGTATGTGCCAAGATTCAAGGAAAAAGCATATGTAGTGATTTATCTGGAAATGGTTGGTAACATATGGAAACTTTTTTCCTTTTTCCATGAAGTCTTTTTGTAATATTCAGCTTTGGTATTTATTTTAATTAGTAAACAATCACCAATTAAGTTGCATAATCACAGACAAAAAAATTCAGATGAGGTATGAACTGGGGGTATGTCTACACTACAAAGTTAGTTTGAACTAACGGATGTTAGTTCGAACTAACTTTCATAGGCGCTACACTAGCGCTCCGTTAGTTTGAATTTAATTCGAACTAACGGAGCGCTTAGTTCGAACTAGGTAATCCTCATTCCACGAGGATTAAGCCTAGTTCGAATTTACTAGTTCGAATTAAGGGGTGTATAGCCCCTTAATTCGAACTAGTGGGAGGCTAGCCCTCCCCAGGTTTCCCTGGTGGCCACTAAGTTAGTTCAAATTAGCGCCGTAATGTAGACATACCCTGAGATATAGGAGTCATGTGGCAGAGAGAAACACAAATGCTGTTCTAAATGGTTCAAAATGCAGAGGAATCATGTGAGGAAATGGGGAATAGGTTCCCTGGTCATGGTGCTGATCTGTGCATGCCCCTTCTGCAGTGTCAGAGAAGTTTAAAAGCTGCTCTAACTTCTGCTGGCCTTGAACTAGCATGAGGGGCAGAAAATACTACCCAGTTTCAGAATGGGATAGGGGATCTCTTGCACACTCTGGCTTTGTAATCACATCCTCTTTTTTTTCTCAGCAACAGGGTACATAATGCTATGGTGATGGGAAGCTGCACAAAATCTTAAAATAGTGTTCAGCTTTATTCCACTGCAGTATTACTGGCACTAAGTCTGCTTTCTGGGGTCTGGTTTAACCAGATTTATGGTCAAAGTAAACTATGGTTGAAGCACAAATTGGTTACTGCACACCCAGGGATTTAACCCCATGCATTTCAGCCAAGAAACTTGCTTTGTTCACCATTCCTTGAGAAAACGTACCCAAGAAAAAGTGTGTAGGGATTGGTTTATTCGTCCTTTACAGACAGTATGTGTATTTATTTAGAAGGTAAAAGAGCCTTCCACTAAGTCTTCACTTGTCAATTCAGTGTGTCCGCAGAGGAAATGTCATTACTTCACTAGAAGAGGAAAAAAAGACCTTTTGAATTTGCTTAACAAAACAAATTCCTTGAATCCTGAATGGTCTTTTGCATGGAAACAAACCTATCTCCATCAAATGTCTGTTCTTTCTGGAAGCTATGAGTCGTCTGGGAGAAACTCTGGTTATTAAAAAAAAAAAAAAAAGGAAGACAGAAAGAAAGAAAGAAACAAGCAGGGAGTTTTCCCTTGGGTAGAGGAGCTAATTACCATAATTCACCAGCTCTTTGTGATTTCAGTCAATTCAGAAGGGGCCTTTGAAAAGACGCTAACTTGTAAAATTGTGGTGTATTGATTTCAGCTTGCATGGAAGATTGAAATTGGTGTCACCTGCACAATAGCTTAGGGATTAAGCAATGCAAGGTGTAGCTGTCTCCCCACTGCCAGTGAACTCCGCAATTCAGAAATCTGGGGTCACATCATTTTAAGACATCTGTTATAGTTCTAATGAGAGCCTACAAGCGCTGTCAGTGACAGATTCCACATCTACACACCACTTTGCACCAATGTGTTGCTGATCATTCAAAACCTCATTCTCCTTCATTACACACCCACCCTCACTGGTCACATGTGGCAGCCAAAACCAACAACTCTCTATGCGTGTCATTGACTCAGATTCATTACTATACTATTACCAAACAGCTGATACAGTGCTAAAAACCAAGTCAAATAATCTCAGGCAATCAAAGGTTAAGGCTTTTGTAGCCACAGCTGTGCCTGGAGGGCAGGGTATAAAGGGGCACTGCTGTAATTCCGATTGCCATCAGTGTACTGAGCACAGGGTAGCATAGAGTCCCCATGGGCACTTAAGTGGGGAAAGAAGAGAAGTAGCAATCACACAGTTCAGAGATGAAGCTTATGGCGACCATATTTTCCCACTGAACAGGGGTAGCTTGTGGCTCTCTCTACCCTACCCCGAATGACTCCCTCCACATCCCTCAATGCCTCCTTCCTATGTGGAGTCGGCCCAATGCCACCCTCTCTCCCCTGCATGTGAGGTTGGCATGAGACTCTCAGTTGATTGCTTCTGTACCTAATGACTAGAAGATAGCTAACGTGACACCAATATTTAGGGCTCTAGAGGGGATTCTGGCAATTACAGACCAATAATACTAATGTCAGTACTGGGCAAATTAGTTGAAACTAGAGTAAAGAATAAAATTGTCAGACACATAGATGAACATAGTTTGTTGAAGGAAAGTCAACATAGTTTCTATAAAGGGAAATCATGGTTTACTAATTTACTAGAGTTCTTTGAGGAGGATCGACAAATATGTGAGCAAGGGGGATCCAGTAGATATAGTGCACTTAAATTTCCAGGAAGCCTTTGACAAGGTCTCTAACCAAAGGCTCTTAAGTAAGATAAGTTTTCATGGAATAAGAGGGAAGGTCCTTTCATGGACTGATAATGAAAAAGACAAGATACAAAGGGTAGGAATAAATGGTAAGTTTTCAGAGAGGAGAGAGGTAACTAGTGGGGTCCCCCAAGGTTCTGTCCTGGGACCAACCTTTTCAACTTATTTATAAATGATCTTGAGAAAGGGGTAAACAATGAGGTGGCAAAATTTTCAGATGATACCAAACTGCTCAAGATAGTTTAGACCAAAGATCTCACTAAACTAAGAGACTGGGCAACAATATGGCAAATGAAATTCAATGCTGATAAATGTAAAGTAATGCACATTGGAAAAATAATCCCAAATATAAATACAATATGATGGGGACTAATTTAGCTACATCTACTCAAGAGAGAGATCTTGGAGTCATTGTGGATAGTTTTCTGAAAACATCCCCTCAGTTTGTACTAACATTCAAAAAAGCAAATAGAGTATTAAGATCATTTTAAGAAAGGATAGAGAATAAGACAGAAAATATCTTATTGCCTCTATATAAAACCATGGTATGCTTACATCTTGAATACTGAGTACAAATGTGGTCCCCTCATCTCAAAGATATATTGGCATTGGAAAAGGTTCAGAAAAGGGCAACAAAAATGATTAGGGGTTTGGAACAGGTCCCATATGAGGAGAGATTAAAACGACTTGGACTTTTCAGCTTAGAAAAGAGGAGATTAAGGAAGCATATGGTAGAGGTCTATAAAATCATGTCTGGTGTGGAAAAAGTGAATAAGGAAAAGTTATTTACTTATTCCCATAATATAAAAACTAAGGGTCACCAAATAAAATTAAGAGGCAGCAGGTTCTCCATGCCTCCAGGTCACTTGCCCCTCTGGGCTGTATTGTGAAGTATCAGGAACTGCTGCCCTCTGTCTTCCCTTTATGCAGCCCAGGTGGGGAAAGTGATCTGGATGCAGGGAGCCCAAGTGTCACTCCTCAACCCTCCTCCCCCACAACCCTACAAGGGAGTATAGAGGAGCAGTGCTTGGCAGGGGCCAGCAGCAATTCCACCTGCTCTCTGAATCCATGTCAGTTTTTCCATGTGGTGTAGGAGGGAAGTGCAGGAGTTGGAGCCGGAGCTGGTAGGGATTTAGGGGCAAAGGGTGCACGTTGTAGGGGTTGGGCTGAGGGGGCAGACTGGAAGCCCATAGGGGGAAGGGCAACGAGGTACCTACAGGGGCGCAGGACAATGGTGGGGGAACCATGCACACAGGGACCAGGAATTCCAAAATACAAGTTTGCTCAGGGCAGTTTGATCCAAGACAGGCTCTAAAAAGGAGAATGCAAACCACATCTATGTTGGGCCTTTTTCGTTGTCTGCAATCATGTACTGGCTTCCCTTTGTTAAAACAAATGACATTGAAATAGTAATTAAAGGGAGCTTTCCTAATTCCATGTACATCCTTGAAAATTGTTTTCAGCCAAACAAGTTAATTTTCTTATTTAGCCTGTACTCTGCACTGCCTCTACAAAAACCCTCCATCATCCTCATTACAAATTTTCCTGCTGTTGTTCATTATTACCAAATGCTTTCCTTCTTCTCCACTATTCATTATATAGTTATTGTGTATCTTACAATTTAATTTTAATTGCCTCCCTTAATTTGTACAGTATTGCAGTTCTTTATGGAAACAACATAATATATACTCTGTGTTTCCACTCAAGAGGTTTTCCTAGATCAGTTTTTTAATGTGTTTGTTAACATGTTCTAATCATTTTATCAATTTTTGGTTTGCAATTATATTTATTCCCCTGACTGAGGTCTCAACATAGTTCAGTGAGGACCCGATCCTGCTCACTCAGGGTGCTGATTTCACTTGGGATGGAAAGTGCTCAGCACTTTGCAGGATTGTCTTCATTAAGGCCAGATCCAGCTTCTATTGAAGCCAATGTGAGTCTTTACAGTGCCTCAAATGTGAGATGGATGTAGCCTAATAAATATGATCATCATCACCATCATAATAATCATATTAAAATACTTCACACTTTTCTAGTAGGCTCAGTCTCGTGATCTTAAACTGATTTACAAGCATATGTGATTTAGATCTCAAAACACCCCCTCAAGTGGGTACATCTTATTGTTCCATCTCTACAAACGGAGAACATAATCAATGGAGAAATTAAAAGCATAATTCTAAAAGATTCTGAGCACCCTTTAGTGAGCTCACTCAGCCTCAGCAGCATGTAAGAGGAAGCCCTAGTACCCAATCTTTCTCCCACTGAAGACAACGGAAGAATCTTACTTCACTTAAGTGGATGCAAAACCAAACCCGAAATCTGTGACACATCCAACAACAGTCCATATATCTCCTGGCACATAATCTTGTACTTTGACCACTAACCACAATTCCATTCTCTGGGCTATTTATGCTCAGGCTTAGTAAATATTAATAATTGTCTTTGTATATACATTACTACTGAATTTAGAATTAATCTGAAAAGTCCTCAAGTATCGTAAGTGTCATAGTATCACTCAGCAGTACCACAAATAGATTTCTTCCCCAGGCTGTATCATGCATTTATAGATAAAATTATGGAATTGATGTTCTATGAAATAGTAAAGTTTTACAGAGACTGACTGTTATAGATCCACTAAAATGCTGTAAAAGAGCAGGAAAACCAAGTAGGAAAAGGAACAGGAGAGATCAGAAGGCCACTAAGGCTATGTCTAGACTACATCCCTTTTTCGAAAAAGGGATGTAAATCAGACATATCAAAATTGTTAATGAAGCCGGGATTTAAATCTCCCGCGCTTCATTAACATAAAAATGGCTGCCGCTTTTTTTCGGCACGGAGCTTTGCCGAAGAAAAGCGGAAGTCTAGACGCGGATCTTTCGAAAAATAAAGCCTTTTCCGAAAGATCCCTTATCCCTCGCAAAATGACGGTTACAGAATCTTTCAAAAAAGGCTTTATTTTTCAAAAGATCTGCGTTTAGACTGCCGCTTTTCTTCGGCAAAGCTCTGTGCCAAAAAAAGTGGCAGCCATTTTTATGTTAATGAAGAGCCGGAGATTTAAATCCCGGCTTCATTATCAATTTCGATATGTCTAATTTACATCCCTTTTTCGAAAAAGGGATGTAGTCTAGACATAGCCCCAGTGGTTAGAGGTGAACTAGCCTGAAATATTTATGATCCTTTCTCTATTTAGATATTCATAAGAGTGGCACTTGGTATAAGGGTTTTCACTGAATGCTCAGAAAAGCCAAATTCAGCAAAGTTCCTGGTAAATGATTTTGTTCTAATAGCACTGTGTTTCAAAAGACTTCTAGGAACAGCCAAACTGTTTAGTGTGTTCTCCCATCAGTGACAATGATCCATTGTTCTCAAGGACTGATTATTTGTGTAGGTTGTCCAGGCTTCCCTACCTACTGCTCCCAACCCACAATTACTTTTATTGACCAAATTCATGTGCGAAATAGCCTCTCTGCACATCTGTGTTTGGAGGAAATGTTTCAAAACCAGGCTGGCCTTCTGATTCATCAGCCCCCCAGCCTGTTTTAAGTGCAGATGTTCAGTCCGTGAGTTGCCTCTCCCCCATTAGTCCTAGTGCCTGTAACAGGTATCAGTCCTCATGCACATTCTAAGGAGACATCACTGTCCAGTGGTTACAGCATGCAAGTGGGAATCAGTAAATCTAAATTCTATTTCAAGCTCTTCCATTGATTTGCTACCAGGGTTGTCAGTAAAAAGGAATATTTGTTGACAGTTGCCCAAGACACCACAGTGATTTTCTCAGAGACTGTTATTTGCTTAAGGTTACATACCCCATTGTGTAGATACAGAAACTGAAGCTAAGCAAGGTTATATAACTTATGTTCAGATGGAATGCCAGCATATGAAGTACAGGTTAATCCTCCTAAATCCAGGACTCTCAAGTCCAGCAACATCTGTGATCCAGCAGCGGTATTTTCAGCACATCAGATAACAATCTCAAGGGGATGTCTGTGACTAAACCTGTCACAACAATGTCTGATTGTTTATCACCCTCCAAATCAGTAAATCAGTATATCATCAAAGCTAGAGGAATGACCTTCCTTATCAGATGCATAGGTGGCCAAGCCAATGTGAGTCACCTCATCATGAAGAACAGAGCCTTCAGACACTATCAATTATGGTATGAGGGCATTTGAAAGTAACGCATGACATTGTCTATCTGTGGCCACAGGTACATGTGGGATCCAGTTGTTGGTCCCCAAATGTGAAGCTGGGTGCACATTGGCCATGGCCCATTTGAAATCTGTTTACCAGGGCCAATGAGCAGCATGGTAAATCAAAAGTGGGTACATGCATGGTTGGATCAGTTAGAAGAGATTGGTTTCTCATGTCAGCTGCAAACCATACTTCATACCACACAGACATCATAGAGCAATCTAAGTCAGTCAGGAGGCCACACAATGGTTGCCCCCAAAACAAGCACACTTGGGTGGTCAGTCTGTGCATAGTGGTGGTAGGGTCAGAGTCCCAGGGTCGAGTTTTTCCTGATCTTTTCAACCATACTGGTGGTAGATTCCTCAAGATGGATGCACAGAGGAGTGATGATGCTTGATAACGGGAGCCACAATACGGCTGTGGGTCAAATCATCCCAGTTACAATATGCACGGTTGAGTGTAGCCATATATCAAACAAATGGATGTGAGATGAATGGAGCCAGACCAAAGCAGAGTATCCTGCTGCAGAGCAACAAAGGACAAAACCAGATGATTTGACTGTTTTCTTCCCATGAAGTGCCTGCCAGTTTGACTAGAAAGTTATGTGTCCTCACTTTAGCTGCAGTTTTCAAGTGGTTAAGGTATTTGAGAGATCTATCCAGGGTTACTCTGCAATAGACTGGTTGGGATTCATGTTTCATGTGATGCACATTGAGAAACTGGTTAAAAGAAGACTATCTTGCAGAATCAAGATCCATAGGTCTCTCTATCGACAGTCAGGTTAATTAAATGAGTGAGTTTTTAGAAACCCCATTGCGATTACCCCATTTGCTTGGTGTTTCTTTCCCAATGACTGGCAAAGCTACGGTGTAATTATTTACATTCTCCTATTTTCTGGGTATTTATATATTTGCCTTAGGAAAGACTGTGTTGTTTTAAATGAATATGACAAATGAGCTGAGCAGTTGAACAGATGGGTTGAGTGTCTAACAGATGGTCCTACATTTTCATAGGTGAGGTGATCCATATCCATTTCCCCCACATTACAGGAATGCCAGCAGGAAGAAAGAAGAAAGAGCAAAAAGAGACCAAAAAACAATATTATAAAATATTGCTAACACCCTGTGATGGGTTAAAGAGCTTCAATTAGTCATTCAAATTGAAAGGTATTTGACATCCCCTGCCATGACATATTACAAGTACGATCTAAAGGTGAATTGGGCTAAATCATAGTTAAAATTAAAAGAGATCATGGTTTAATTAAAGCTCTGGATACACCCAAGCATCATTTGTCACAGCAAATTTAAAGAAGATAGGAGTAGCTGCTAACCAGATTAATCTTTTAATATTCGTTATGTCTTTTGAAAAGGCAGAACGAAAAATCTGAAGGCATTCTCTTGAGCTCAGCTCTCCAGCTACTGCTATGAATCCTACTGATCAGGAAGTGGACTGTGCTCCCAAAAGTTATGGGAAGGAAGTGTGTGCAGAAAAGGAGATAATCCTAACCATAAGTGCCACACTCTGATTGGAAATTGGAAAGATCTTGATGGAGCATGTAAGTGCCATGTTCAGTTCTAAAGTCTTTGAAGCCTTCTGACAAACACCTTGCCTTCCCCAAAAAGTTAATTCCTGTTATTTTAACATTGCCTTTGTAGATTCTATCTATCTCCTTATTATGTAATGTGTCTGTCTGCCTGGCAGTTTCTCCTGGTACACAGAATAAAACGGTTTGGTGTACAGACTAACACAGGCTCATACTTTGATGTACAAACACAGATTCCTTCTTCTTAATTTCATTCCCCTACTCCAAGAAGCCTTTGCACAATCCTTTAAATAATCTCTCTCTCCCTTCTTGATGTTTACACCTTTGAATTATTTGTAAACTGCTATCACATCCTCCATTAGTCAGTTGGTGACTAATTAGCCAGTTAACAAATATTTAACTCTTTTAATCTTTCCTTATAAATCAGCCTCTCCAACACTGTAATAATTTGTTGCTGCCCTATGCTAAGCTCCTTCCAGTTTGGCCATATTTTTCCAGTAATGTGGTGCCCACCCAGAAATGAACATACTTGTCCTATGTACTTGCCAGTGGGGGGAAAGCTATATATTTTTATCTGTTGTAACAAATACCTCATAACTGCGTAGCCGAGAGGGAAATTCCCATCCCCATTCTATACCCTAACAAGCTCCTGTTCTGTATTTCCAGGCCTTGAAAATGATTACATAACAGAACATTTTAATAATCTTTTCCCCATATTAGCAAATATATGGTGATTATATAATCTAGAGCAAAATAAATCCTTACCAGAATGCTATTAAGGATAATATATGGCACTTTGTATAAAGTGCTTCATAAATATTATTCATTTGGAGCAAGCCTCACAAATTCCAAAATGAGTTCTCTTATTACTTATCTGAGAGCCAGGAGACACTTCAAGGCCCTGGAATGGCCAAACCTGCATTAAGCACTTAAGCCAAGTGATCAGAAGAAATTAAGATATATCCAGTTTAAACACTTGACGTTTACATTAAAGCCCGACAGACATTTCTTCATGGAATGTAAACAGTGAGGCATTTTTCAATTTGAATTGTCTTCATCCAAATATAAAACTGACCCCACACATATGATCCCTCCATAATCCATATGTATGTACCTTCACAAACACTTCACACTGAGGAGAAGTGAAGTCATCTGAGCTGGAGGGAGCTCTGTGGGAGTCTCTGTTTAATAGACCCAGACTCTGGGCCTTATGAAAGAAAATCTCAGCTTTCACTTAAAGTTGGGAGGAGGGAAGAGGCAATAAATTTCTAGCCCTTTCCGTTGCAAAGAGAGCCATGGAAATGTAAACTAATGGGAGCTAATATAAACCAATGTAAACCAAACAAGGAACAAGCAAATGGGTTTCACTTCAACAGCAGGAAGCTCTGGGGAACCTGAAATCCCCTCCACCCCATTACACATATACAATTTCAATAAAAAATGAATCAGTTATGTTTAAGAATCATCTGCTGAGTCTCCTCAAAATCCAGGCAGACCCCCACGAACAGCTGTGGGATTGTGATATATGAAAATCAGTATGTCTGAGGAGACAGCAAAACCATTGTTTCACAGGCTCCCCTACAAAGTGCTAAAACCCGCTCTGACATTGACACAAAAATTTCTTTTTCCAACTGTAGCTGATGAGACAGCTAAGCCCCTTCTGTTGAATTCAAAATTATCCATTGTCATTCACATATTTGTGACCGTTAGGCTTGATTGCTGTAGCAGTCTCATCTCAGAAGGACAGAACAGTGTTTTGTTTGTTTTTTGTAGGGATGGAAGAAGCAGGGAGAGTGTTTTAGTTAGGGATTTCTTTTATTTCTGACACTTTCATTGCTTTTTGCAGTCAAAAAACCACCTGAGATTTCTATGAGTAAAAAGCAAAGTGGTGAGAGAAGGGCAGCGGGGAGGAACCTAAAATACCACTCAGTAAATTTAACACAGTATTGAAAGCCAGGAATAGATCAGGCTAGAGATGAAGAGGTAGATCTAATCAGAGAGGATGAGGCCCACTTCTAGTAGCTGATCTGGAGGTGTGAATACCAAGAAAGGAGAAGCTGCTTTTGTAATTAGCTAGCCATTCAGTCTTTGTTTAATCCTGAGTTGATTGTGTCAAACTTGAAGATGAACTGTAGCTCAGCGATGACATCTTTATGATCTGGACGCATGGCCAAGAAACACTGGAGATATTCCACAGAGATTTCAACAACCTACACCCCACCATCAACCTCAGCCTGGACCATTCTACACGAGAAATCCACTTCCTGGACACCACAGTACAAATCAACAATGGAAAATTAGACACTACTCTCTACAGAAAACCCACCGACTCATACAGTTACCTACATGCTTCCAGCTCCCATTCAAAACACACCACACGATCCATCGTCCATAGCCAAGCCCTTCGATACAACTGCATCTGCTCTAATCCCACTGACAGAGACCAGAAGCTTCAGGATCTCTACCAAGCATTTATAAACCTCAACTACCCACCCGGAGAAATAAAAAAGCAAATTGAAAGAGCCAGACGAATACCTAGAAACCATCTACTTCAAGACAGACCCAAGAAAACCAACAATAGAACACCACTTGTCATCACCTTCAATCCCCAAATTAAACCTGTCCAACACATTATCAATAAACTACAGCCTATACTGGAACAGGATACCATACTCCAAGAGGCTCTGGGAGACAGACCCATAGTCTCCTATAGACAACCACCTAACCTCAAGATGATTCTTACCAACAACCACAGGACATACCACACTAATACCAACCCTGGTACCTTCCCTTGCAACAAACCCCGTTGCCAGCTTTGTCCACATATTTATTCTGCTGATACCATTATTGGACCTAACCAAGTGAGTTATAAGGTCAAGAACACATATTCCTGCGCATCCAGAAATATAAACTATGCTATCATGTGCCGAAAGTGTCCGTCTGCTATGTACATTGGACAAACATCTCAGACACTTCGCCAAAGGATTAATGCCCACAAAACAGATATCAGACAAGATCACAAAGAAAAAACAGTTTCTTGCCATTTTAACCAGAAAGGACACTCTCTCAATGACTTAACCACCTGCATTCTGCTACAAAGACCTTTTACATCTGCACTTGAAAGGGAATCCTCTGAACTGTCATTCATGTTAAAATTCGACACTCTCCAAAGAGGATTGAACAAACACTTGAACTATCTCACCCATTATCAAGATAGCTTCCCCAATTATCACCTCTAATACCATTAACTCACAAACATCCCACTCTCCCCACCTCTAATATCATCAATTCACTGACACTTACCTTCCTTCCTTTCCCCCCTCCCCTGCATTCCCCTCCTGTTCTGAAATGCGATTTGTCCTTTTCATATGTGTTCATTTTTTTTAATTGTATCCTTTGGTATATATGGTTGTGACTATTTTCTTCCACTATTTGATCTGAGGAAGTGGGTCTGGCCCACGAAAGCTCATCATCTAATAAACCATCTTGTTAGTCTTTAAAGTGCTACATTGTCCTGCATTTTGCTTCAGCTATCCCAGACTAACACGGCTACATTTCTATCACTGTAGCTCAGCAGTTTCTCTTTGAAGTCTGGTCCTGAAGTTTTTTTGCTGCAGGATGGCTACCTTTAGATCAGTCCCTACGTAAAAGAATAAATGGACACAAATCAGATATTAGGAATGGCAACATACAAAAACCTGTAGGGGAACACTTCAGGCTCCCTGGACACACAATTGCAGATCTATTATCTTATATGGCAAGGAGGCAGAGTAAATTCTACTCCCCAGGGAACCTCCATGAGGATTCTCCTTACCCTCTCTCCTGGAGCTCTTTCCACAGGAGATTGCATGAATCGTCTTAAGAGGAGCTGAGAGTATCTTGAACAACTGCTACTCTCACTAAAGCCAATTGGCTAAATCCTGTAAGGTGTCAACCTTGCTGTCTGACAGAACTGAGCACCTCAGAGGTAGGCCCACACACTGGATGCATTAAAATAACAAATTACTAGTTTGTCTGGAGCTATAGAATATAAAGTGAAGATAAAACTTAACATTACTGTAAAAGACCAGTGAAGGGAAGTCAGCTTCTCCTTGAAACCCATGGAGCTAATATTTAAATAGCTTAGGCCAATTCTTTCCCACCTTATCTCTTGCAGCTGGTTTCAATAGGGTCAATAGGAATTGCTTTGTGGATAAGAAAAGTAGAATTCAGCCTCCTTCTTTGTATGTTTATAGTGTACTGTTTGGATAAACATAGCTATGATTTGCTTCTTTGAAAGTTTCACTGAGCTTTTATCCTGCTGGGAAGGAAAGATGGAGTATTTACATTATTTTGACACTCATGGGGACTAACGGTTTCAGAACACCGGAATAGGGACAAAATGTCAGGGCAAAATCCATCCACTGTGAAAAAAGATCAATTTCTAATCCGGAGCCATTAATAATATCTTAAAATACAAGAGCAGACACTCAGAGTGTGTCCACACTGCTATAAACAAAAAAGAAATATGCCACAGAGTCTCAGAGGCCAGATTAGTTGACTTGGTCTCCCAGGAGTTAGACTGTGGGGTTAAAAGTAGCAATCTAGACATTTGGGTTCATGCCAGAGCTGGGGCTCTGGGACTCTCTGCTTTTGCTAGGTCTCTGGACCCAGGATCCAAATATCTACATTGTAATTTTATACCCTCAAGTCAGCTAACCCAGGCTAGCCTAGGAAATGCGGTGGATCTTTTATTACAGTACAGACAAACCTAAAGTCCCCAGTTCTGCAAGGTTGTGTCTACACTAGATTTATTGACTTCAATGGGACTCCACAAAGGCACATATGTCTTTCTACATGGGGTTACTTACAAGATTAGGGCCTAATTTTCTACAGCAATGACAGTGTACTCTAGACCAACTCTTTTCTGTTTATAGAATTATTGGAAACAAAACAAAACAAACAAATAAAAAGCAAGCAAACATCCTCCCCAATGGTTTAATCTCTGAAGAATAGCTTTGTAAGAACGCCTCCAATTCCATCATGACTTCAGTGCCAGAATAAACAGGGCAGACATCCAGCAAACCTACATCCACATCTGAACGCTAACTGCAAAGTATTAGAAAAGCAAGCAGAGCTAAAGAACAAGTTATCATTTACTCTGCAGCTTTACATAATGCTGCAATAGAAATGTCCCAGCTCATGAGATGAAAATGTAAAAGAGAATTTGAGCAAAGTGCTCCAGAAAATGACTTCAGAATAGATAACATTCAAAATATGCCCGTCAGCATCCATTTACCATCACAAAAACTATGTCTATGGAAATTGATCCCACAGCAATTAACAGTACAATCAACTCAAATAGACCCCAGCTTCTCCCTATGAATATAGGGGCCATTAGGTGCCCAAAACAGATGAACAAATAATTTGTAATGAATAATTTATATAATTATTTTGCTTTTACTCCATTTTTAAATTGCCTGTTAATATATTGCATAAATCCCTAGATTTAATTGTTCCATGATATTATTCATGAATCATTTCAACAACTAATTCCTAGTTTACACACCAAACTAAAATTTGTTTTTACTTCACTATAGGTATGCTCCAAAGTCAGTCAAGGTCAGTAAAGTCCCATTTACTCCACTGTTGCCGTGCTGTGTTATTTACTGAAGTCACTTAATTAAAGTGAACTTCAGTATGTTCCTTTGATTCTAAATTTTAGAATTTGCAGTTTGCACAGTATGTCCAGGCACAGGATAGAAATGCTGCTGCATGCCTTTATTATAAGCTAACACTACAAAATGAACTGTGATTTTACTCTTGGGTGCCTAATTTAAATTTCACTTTAGGCTGATATTTGAACATTTATTTTTAAACTCCAGTCATCTGAAGAAGTGGGCTGTCCCCACGAAAGCTCATGATACCATCTACATGTTTTATTAGTCTATAAAGTGCTACCAGACCATTTGTTGTTTTTTTCTGTACAGACTAACTCTACTACCCCCTGAAGCATTCATTCTTAATGTTAGTGTTAGAAAAAAGGTACAGACATATTTGAATTGAATTTTCAAATTCATTCCCAAAGAAAATGCTTCCCACTACAGGCAGTCCCCGAGTTATGCGGATCCGACTTATGTCGGATCCGCACTTATGAACGGGGCTTTCTCGCCCCAGAGCTTGCAGGCAGCGGGACCACCCAGAGCGCAGCGGTCCCGCCACCTCGACCTCCGGGGCGAGAAAAGCTGCTCCAGGTGCCCCTGGTCTGCTGGGGACCGTCTCCAGCAGACCAGGGACACGGGGAGCAAAGCCGCAGCGGCGGCGGGGTCCCGCGCCTCTGAGGCTTTGCCAGAGCGGCTTTGCTTCCCGTGTCCCTGGTCTGCTGGGGGGGGCAGCTAGTGTGCCCCCCCCCTCAGCAGACCAGGGTTTTGTTGTGGACTCTGGGGTAGAGCAGCTGGGGTGCTGCCGGGTTGGTCCTGCAGGGACCTACCTGGCAGCCCAGCTGTTCTGTCCCAGGCTCGAGATTCAGCCGCTGTTGAAACTGATCAGTGGCTGATTCCAGGAAGCTGGGGGCAGAGCAATTCTGCCTCCAGCTTCCTGTAGTCAGCCCCTGGTCAGTTTCAGCAGCAGCGGCTGAATCTGGAGCCAGTTCTGACTTACATACAAATTCAACTTAAGAACAAACCTATAGTCCCTATCTTGTACGTAACCCGGGGACTGCCTGTACTTTCTCCACAGTAGTCACCACACACACATTTTTCTGGGGCTGCACACAAAGCCAGACATTTTGGTCACATAGCCAGACATGGAGGTTTAAAGAAAACCTTTGAACATACATTTTTATAAACACCCAACCTATTATGTTCTAGGAGACACTCATGCCCCAATCTATAAAGTAACAAAGGAAGGTATTTATTCTGAATGTTAACAATTGCATCCCCACATTATGACTCAACCATATACTTACCATGCAGCTGAACAAAACTTGAGACATTTGAGATAAGAATAGATGGCAACTTAGATTAGACAGTCAACATTTTTTTTCCTGAGTCATTTTTAATGTACCAAAAGAGACAAAGAGGCAAAATTGCAAAGCATTTTTTGTTAATTTCTCTTTTATGTATTGAAGAAGTCACACCAGCATGCTGTGTGCAAAAAATATCCATGTACTTGTGTGTATATAAAACCTCTATGATAACGTTCAGTGGACCAATTACTGCATATACAAATTACCTGTGCATATGCTTATTGGGCATTTTGCATCAAGTATCCATGAATATTCTTTTTCAGGGCAACATTTCACCATATACCTGTGAATATATGTTCTTTCTATCTGTATATAATCTTCATATCTGAAATTTAATATCTTCTATTATGCTTATTTGTGTGCAAGACTCTACTAGTGGATGTTGTGAAGACCAGGACTTTAACAGGGTTCAAAAAAGAGCTAGATAAATTCATAGAGGTTAGATCCATCAATACTTATTAGCCATTATGGGTAGGAAAGGTATCCCTAGCTTCTGTTTGTCAGAGGCTGGAAATGGGTGACAGGATACTGGGCTAGATGGACCTTTGGTCTGACCCAGTATGGCCATTCTTATGTTCTTATCCTGCACCATGCAACTCAATATGAGTTTTGTCATTGTCTTCAATGAGCTCAAGGTTGATTGTGTACCACAAAAATCAAGGATGGAATATTATATGGGGTCATATTTAAGATCCTGACAATAGAGGACTAACATAACACCAGCTGAAGGCATGCAATAGTGCAGGGAAAGGATTGTGCACACTTCCCACTCTCTGCTATTGTTATACCTCATTGACTAGAATGTCCTTCTGCTGTTCTAGACCTGATCCCCCAAACACTCAACCAAAGCATCTCAGTCTCAAACTATAGGCACATTTCATCCCTGTTCCCACATAATAATACCAGTACAATTCTATCCTGGCCTGCAGAATGCTTTCCTGATTCAAGTCCTCAGACCCCACACAGTTGTGCTGATGTATTTTAAGCCTGATTATTACATCCTCTGCTACTTAAAGCATCTCTGAATAAATCAGAGATGAAAAAGAACTATAAAAAGATATGTAATACCACCCAGTCTCTCTGCTGGCCAATTGTATGTTCTTTGTAATGTATATTTTAGTTCTTTGTCCAATCTTCTTTTAATGATCTTACTTGCTGGAACACAATTCCCTTACCTAATAGCTCTCATTGTCAGGAAATTTCTTTTTTGACAGTCATCCTCTTTTTTATTTTCTCAGTTTTATTTCATTCTTGTTCTATCATCATGGACTCCCATATAGCATATCCTAGAGCACTCACTCTTGGAATCTATGATGTGGAAATTGCCAGTATTGCTGAATTACATCATAGGATATGTCTACACTAGAAATGCAATAGCAGCACTGCAGTAGTGCTGTAACTATCGCTGTAGCCCTGTAATGTAGACACTTACTACAATGGGTTCTTCCATTGCCATAGTAAATCCATCTCATGGCGAGGCAACAGCTATTCTTCTATTGACCTGGCAACATCTACAGAGGGGCTTAAGTCAACTCTATTATATCACAGAGTGTATGACATTTTTCAGTGAGTGATGTAGTTAAGCCAAGCTACCTTTGCAGTGTAGTATAGTGCAAAACCAACCCATGATGGTTTTGCAATATGGACATATGGGGAATAGGAAGAAATCTAATAAACTCACTTGTTCAGTTCCCAATTTGAGTCTTTAGTGAACTGAGTTTAAATCCAAGAGTCTAGAGAAAATGGTTCCCTTTACTAAAAAGTCATTTAAAGAAAAATATGTTGTCATTAAAACAATTATCAATAGAAACTATTTTTATTTACAGGTCTTCTGTTCCATACAGTGGCTCCAGAAGGATATTTTGAATATATGCATCAAATTCTGATCTCAGTGACACTGAGGTAAAACAGTAATTTCCCTGATTGTTTTATTAGTTCAGGTCCTGTGTTTGAAAATTGGGACTTTATAATGTGAATGAGAGATGTATTCTATAAACAAATACATTCACTGACCACATACTTATTTCAAAGAAGCTCACTATATTTCTATATTATGTATTTTGTATTAGTGCACAGAAACCAGTACAAAATTCAAATATAATCCAAACCTTTCATGGAGTTTAAGAATGTTACTTTTAAATCATGTTTTAAATTATATTTTCCCATGGCTTTATATTTCCTGATTCTGGCTGGATGTGGAGATCCTAACATATCTTTAAAAGTGCTACTAGCATTTGTGTATCAAGCCCAATAATAAACAGAACTCTCACAAGAAAGATTGTTAATTCAAGAGAGCCAGCTGAGTTCTGTATGCACAAGAGGCAAACCTCTTAACTTTTTTTTACAATAAGTCACCTGAATATGGCCTCAGTTCCACTGCTCTAAATTAGGCATATCTCCAGCAGTCAGTGGAGTTCCCCTAGTGTGAACCTCATGTTAACTAGATCAGAATCAAGCCCCAAAATTGTAGCAACAACCTCTTAAATGTCTACCAAAGGATTGATGTTTACAGCAGGTTTTTCTTCCTTTTATTTTTCCATGCAAATCATGCAAATGTACTGCAAAATCATTTAATCAATAGTTATTTTTCTGATTTCTTGATTAACAGAAGTACACAGTTTGTGTGCAGTTTGTTTTATATAATTACTTTTCATTTAAAGGGATAGAAAAAAATTTCAAGGGCCACACCCACAAAGTTCCATTTATTTGACTTCAGTTATCCCTGTTACTAATATCAGTAAGGAGAAAATTAGAGTCATAAGCAGTACTAGAGCTGAATAGAAATGGTTTTCCATCCTGGAAAAAGTTTGAGGTGTTTTTTTAAAAAATATTTCCAATACTGATCTGAGTGGAATGTCAAAATAGAGACAATTTTCAAGAAACAAAAATCAGACGGGGAGGAAGAAAGGTTTCATTGAATCGAAATGTTTCCCTTCAGTTTTGTTGGAAAAAAATGTGAAAAAAGTTATCTTCAACTGAAAAAAGTAGATTTTTTTTAAAAAAATTGAAAATCTAAATATAGAATATGTACAAAATTATGAAAAAGTCACCTCAAACTGAAAAAATGTCTTTTTTTTATTTTAAAAATATCAAAATAGGAGGTTAGGTCGAAGTTAGCTGCATTAGAGCAATTTTAAGTCTCTACCGCGAAGCCCATTCTGCCAACTTTAAAGGCAATTACAGTTGATTTCTGTACTTATTGATGGAGTACTGCTAAATTTAACTTTGCATGGGTGACTTGGGATAGTATAGACACAGTGCTCTTAAAGTCAATGTTCTTAGACTCTGGGAAGTGTCCCACAATGCCCCAATATGACTGTTACAGCCAGCACTTTCAACTTTGCTGATCTCCCAGGTACACAGGAAAATACCCATGAAATTATTCATTTTAATTTCCTGTTTGGCCAGTATGGGGAGCTCAGCAGCACACATGATCATGAATGCCCAGGGTCACAAGTGAGCTTCAGTATTGAGTGTGCAGGAGAGCCTGGATATGATTGCTGTTGAGAGAGGAATCTGTGCAGGCAGAACTCTGAAGTAGCAGAAGAAATGCCAAAATCACACAGGGCATGGTAGAAAGAGGATACAGCAAGGACAACCAGCAGTACCATATGACAATAAAGGAACTCAGGTAACCAAAGCTTCCAGATGACAAAGGAGGCAAATGGTAGGTCTTGATCAGAGCCATATACATACCACTTCTGTGAGCAGCTACGTGGTATTCTAGGAGGGAGACCCAATAGTGTCCCAAAAAAGCAGTCCATGGATACCTCTCCAGCAACTCTTCAGGCAGTCTTGGGAAATGATGAGGAAAAAATAGTAGATGAGGAGGAGGAAGAGAATGCTTAGCAGTCAAGTGGAGGATCCAGTCTCACTGACAGCCAACCAAAAAAAGATTGGTTCCAAGATCTTTTTAAATTTTGGAACCAATTCCCTCTGAGGACTTATTGCTGGCAGACCTTAAGGATGGGGAGGAAACTTTTGGTGAGTTAACATTTGTAATTATGCTACAGTGGGTAAATGTAATTGGGTTTTACCTGTTTGATCTTCCATGAGGGGTACAGTGGCAGCCACTCTGCCTACACAGAGGAGGCTCCGTGGAAAAGTTTGTTAACATGTCTGGAGTTGAAGTGGGAATCCTTCCTGCACATCTCTACAAAGCTCTTATGGAAGTACTCTTTCATCCGTCTCAGAAGGTTTCTGGGGAGGCCTGCCTTATTCTGTTCTTCATGGTAGGAGACCTTTCTACACTAAGACAACTGTGAGGGTGTGTCTAGACTACATGGCTCCGTCGACGGAGCCATGTAGATGAGGGTTGTAGGCAAAGGGAAATGAAGCGGCGATTTAAATAATCGCCGCTTCATTTAAATTTCCATGGCTGCCGCGCTGAGCTGACAAACAGATGATCAGCTGTTTGTCCGCTCAGCGTGCTAGTCTGGACGCTCCCCTGCCGACATCAAAACCCTTTGTCGGCAGCCCCATTATTCCTCGTGGGATGAGGTTTACCGGGGCTGCCGACAAAGGGCTCTGATGTTGGCAGAGGAGCATCCAGATTAGTGCGCTGAGCGGACAAACAGCTGATCATCGCGGCTTCATTTAAATTTACATGGCTGCTGCGCTGATCAGCTGTTTGTCAGCGCAGCAGCCATGTAAATTTAAATGAAGCCGCGATTATTTTAATCGCGGCTTCATTTCCCTTTTTCGAATACACAAATCTACATGCCTCCGTCGACGGAGGCATGTAGTTTAGATGTATCCTGAGTGACCTGGCATAATTATAGCACAAAGTATTGCTGCATAAATTCCAGGTTTCTGGCCACATTCAGTCAGCATCTGCACCCTAATATGGTGCCTTCTTTGCAAAGGGCTTGAAGGAATAATCTCTGAGAATAAGTCCCCAGCCACTTGCATATGGGTGGTGAGGTGGTGAACACATGCTGATCGCATGAGCCACTACAAACCCACTCATTCCCTCCCCTTTCCAGGTCTTTGTGTGAAGGGAAAGCTGCCTCTACCAGACAGATGGGGGGTAGCAAACATATAATGACTGTATGAGCCCCTACAAACCTACCTGGTCCACTGCTGCTTACATGAATTCAGCCCCTGTTTGCAAATGCAGATGCCTAGATAGCCATAAAGGCTGTACTTTGCAAGCACTCTGGCACACGTTTCCAAAGTGAAAGCAAAAGAGAAGGAACTCAACCTGTTGCTTACCGTGCCTGCCACCAAACCGAATCTAGCTGCCCTCAGCTGTCCTGTGTCTTCTACCTGCCTGGTAGGTGTGTAAAATGATAACTTTGGCCTTGAACATAATACGTGCCTTTTGTGCAGCACAGTGCTTCATTCATTTCAAGAGAGTTAACATTCTGTGTGTCTACCATTGATTTTGCTCCCCAGTGCAGCTGCAACAATGTCTGTTACCCACTCACCCAGATCTTCCAGCATTTCAACTATCACTGATCAGAAGGCCAAAAAAAGGACCCTGGATGAAATTTTTGATGTGTGTAATATAACAGGTTCTGGGAGCATCGCAAATTGCTTAGAAACAGGGCTACTTACAGCCTAAGACCAGGGTTCCTCCACTATAAGGCATACCAAACTACAGCCTTTTCGGGTATGTCTACACTACAGCACTAATTCGAACTAACTTAATTTGAATTAGTGCATCTAGACTTAAAAACTAATTTGAATTAGCGTTTTGCTAATTCGAACTAGCGCGTCCACACTGATTGGATGCTGGGTCGCATTTCAGGGCAGCTGAAACCTGTTCCGGCAGGGCATCAGGTCAGTAGTTGCTTTGTGTGGCCTCTGTCTGAGGCTATCTGAGGCTCGTGCTTAAAGGGACCCCCTTGAACAGCCGGTTCTCAGCTTTTCTGCTTGCTTGCCTACCTCACCGAGGGACAGCAAAGCGTTTTTCTCTCCACCTGCCTGTGTCAGTGCTTCCCATTGGGGACGCCGTCGCAGTTGGCACCATGGGTCCAGAGCTCACCCTGGGCATGCTGCTCCAGTTTTTGGATTTGCTGCTGCAAGCCTGCCAGCAATGGGTGGAGGCTGCCTTGCACCATCTGGTGTACGTCAGCCCCCTGCCTCTCTCCCTGGCCTCCCCAGGAGTCATGGAGGAGTGGCAGCTGTGCCTGAACACCAGCATACCCCGCCGCATCTGGTGACTGGTGGGACTGCATCGTCCTGGAGCGCTGGGGAGACTAACAGTGGACCCAGAACTTCAGGATGAAGAAGGACACCTTCCTGGAGCTCTGCGAGTGGCTCACCCCTGCTCTGCTGCGATGGGACACTTGCATGAGGCCTGCAAGCACAATTTAGGTGCCTCCTCACCCGCCTCGAGCACAATATCCCTCCCATGCTGGCAGCATGTTGTGTGCTGCACAATTTATGTGAACAGAAGGGGGAGGCTTTCCTGCCAGCCTGGATGGCTGAGGCTGACTGCATGGCTGGCCAGTACTTGCAGCCCCGCACCGCCACCGTCCGGGAGGCCCAGCGGGGGGCCGTCCAGATCCAGGAAGCCCTGCGGGAGAGCTTCCAGGTGGAGAAGGAGGACTGAACTCTCCCTGCATGCCCCACTGGGGCCTTCTTCCATCCTCACCACCTTATCCTTCCCCCCCCAACCCACCTTCCTAATGTCAAATAAAGACACCTGTTTTTCCAACAAAAATGTCTTTTTATTTTACATAACTGGGGTGGGGGAAGGGAGGATTGAGGGTGGAAGAGGGGAGGGGAAAACCTGGGTGGAAGGAGCTGGAGGGGGGTGGAAGGGGAGGAAGGGAAGGGAAAGCTCAGGGTTGGAGGTCCTGCTGGCTGTCCCATCTCGCAGCACTGCAGGGGCATTGGGGGGAAGTGGGTGTGGAGGGTGGGGCAGGAGGGACTCGGGTGCAGAGGAAGTTGGAGGGGGAGCAGGGGTGGGAGGAGGAGCGAGAGCTGGGGGGGCTGCAGGGGCTGGAGCAGGAGGAGGCAGAAACCTGTCCACCAGGGTCTGGAGGTGACCTCTGAGGGCATGGCTCTGCTCCTCCAGCACCTCCAAGCTCTGCTGCTGCAGCCGCAGGTCCTCCCGGACCCAGTGCTCCTGGTTGCGGCTCTGGTGCTCTAGTAGCCGCAGGTGCCGCCAGTGGTAGTCCTCCAGGTTCCTGGTGCACCTGCTGGCCCGGGTTCGGGTGGCTGTTGCAGGCAGGGTGGTGCGTCCTGCAGTCCCAGGTGCTGCGGCTGTGGTGAAACAAGAGCAGTGGTCAGTTCTCCCCGGGGACACAGTGGGTGAAACCCAGCCCCCTTCTGCAAGGTGAGGTCAGCATGTGGGGAACGGTCCAGGGCCCCTGCATGACACACAGTTGCTGCTCCATGGTGGGCAAAGCCCAGGCGCACGCTCCCTGGGCTCCCTCTCCCCCCACACCCCCACATATATATAAGGGGAGCATGATGGCACTCATATGTAGAGTCCTCCCCGGCCTCAGACGTCACAGCTGATGTGCTCTGTGGGGTGCCTTGGGGGTCTTGGGTCCTGGGCAGGCTCCCTGCAGGCTCCTGGCTCTCAGCGTCCTCCTCCTCTGTGTCCAGAACGGGTCCCTCTGCCCCGGGGTTGATCACCACCTGGGGGCATGCACTGCATGAGCCCCAGGATGTGGTCCAGGGCTTTGAAGTGAGGGCATGCCTCCAGGTCGGTCCCTGACTGGGAGGCCCTGGAGTAGGCCTGCCACAGGTACTTGATCTTGCAGCGGACCTGCTCCCGGGTCCGCATGTGGCCTCTGGTGGCCAGGCTATCAGCCATGCGGCTGTAGATGGCCACATTCCTGTGGCTAGTGCAGAGATCGTGGACATTGGAGGACTCCCCCCAAACCTCAATGAGGTCCACGATGTCCGCACTAGACCAGGCGGGTGCCCGCCTCTTGTGGCTCCGGGCAGGCTCCTGTGAGCCACCAGCCTGGCCCTGGGAAGAGGAGGAGGGCTGGGTGGCAGCGGGTGGCTGGTTCATCCCTTGCCAGGTGCAGGGTCTGCAGGCTGGGTGCACGCAGGCTTGCAACTGACGCAAGCACCGTAGCCAGACCGTGGCCCTTTAAGGGTCCAGGGCTGGGAAGGGGGCAGAAGAGTTTCCCTGGTTGTGCCCAGAGCAGCCACCAGGGAAAGCTGGGAATGGCTACACAGCCCTTAATTCGAACTATTTAATTCGAACTAGGCATTAGTCCTTGTAGAATGAGGTTTACCTAGTTCGAATTAAGTTCGAACTAGCTGTTTGCAAGTAGAGATGCTATGAAAGTCAATTTGAATTAACGGCTGTGAAAGTAGGAATAAGGGATCTCCCAGAAAAGGGCTTATTTTCGAGAAAATCGCGTCTACACTGGCGCTTTTCTCCGGCAAAAACCCCGAGCCGGAAAAAAGCGGCAGCCGTGTAAATGCAAATGCTGCCGGGGATATTTAAATCCCCAGTGGATTTGCAATTCCAAAGTGTCTCATTAGCATCCCTTTTCTGGAAAGGGATGCCAATGTAGACACAGCCTAAAGGTTTATTAATAAAAGAAAGAAAGAAAAGGTTGAGAGTACAGTTGTTAAAGGAAACAAAATTACATTCACCAGTTACAAAGTTCCTGGTGCAAACTCTTAGCTGAGATGGAATAATCTGCTGTTCTATAAGTCTGTGGAATGCAACTTTTGTTAGGATGGGTCATCAGTCCTTTCAGGTCAGTTCACAGCAAAGATGCTTCTGAGGTGATGAGTTGTAGTGAAGACAAAATGGAGGAATCTCTAGAGCCCTTTTTATAACCTTGCTCATATAGATGGAATTCTATTGTTTTTCTTATGTGAAAGTACCTCCCAAAACAAAGTTTGTCATGAGTTCATGTCCTTTTTAGGCAAGCACCCATAGCGTACATACTTAACTGCAAGTTTACAACAGTTATCTGCAAGTTACAGATGTGTATTAGCAATATTTAAGATCTATTGAAACTCATCTGCTGAAGGTGTTTTACCCATGAAAGCTATACATTTTTGTTAGTCACTAAGGGGACGTCAACACTGCACTGTAGCTCCAAATAAGATACGCAAGTTGAACTACGCAAATTGTGTATCTTATTTCAATCTTATTTCAAAATAACCCACTATTCCAAAATGTCCCCTACTCCTCCTGGAATGAGGTTTGCGGGGACACTGGACTAGCGAGCCCAAAATAACAGGCTTGCTGTTAAGACACAGGATAGCTATTTCGGGATACTTCAGTGATACTATCCTGAAATAGTGTTGCAATGTAAACGTAGCCTTAGGTGCCACAGGGCTAATCATTATTTTTTAAAGTTACAGACTAGCACGGGTATCCCTCTGAGACTTTTCAAGATCCATTGTAATTCAAGTATTCTGATTTACCTGAGTAACCACCCTTTCCGAATAGGTAAGCGAAGCCTGGTGCTATTTGTCAGAAGCAAATACTTGAAACAGCAATACTAATAACTTTTAATGCCAAAATCATACATATGTATGAATAGTATAAACAGAATCAGCAAAGCACAAGCTTTCAACAGACATCTCACTTGGTCCACTTTGTACAAAATTTGGGGTAAACACAAAACAGTGGTTGAAAAAATGTTCTGTATTTTCACATAAAAAATCCTGTTATGTCACAATGAACAAATGCAATCTGCTTGCATTGACAGAGCATAACCGAATGCACAGAGGAGAACAATGTTACAGATCACGCACACCAAAGAAGAGAGGAGCGCATACCAGGAAGACAAGTGTAAGACATAAGATGAGATGTTGAGGCTTGTGAGGGAGTAAAAAGAGTTGATGAGGTGCCTAGCAAAAGTACAGGAAAAGCATATGGAGCTGAGTCCCCCTGTACCCTATGAAAACCACCTGCCTTCCTCACCAAGTTCCATAATCTCTTCTCCCAGGCACCTTAGAATATGTGTGGGGGCTATCATTCATACAGCTTTGATTGCCACACAGGGAACTGTAATAAGCCACTTATCCTTGTGCCTTCCACTCCCCTCTCCGATAAGAGCTCACACCCTGAATTCCTCTTCTGTCTCTGTTCCCTGTGTTTCCTAATAAAAATTCATTATTTCAGAACAACAGGAACTTTATTGCTTGTGTCAACTGTGGGCGGACAAGGGGGCGGCAATCTATAGGCCAGTACACGTAATGCAAGGGGCACCTTAAGAACAACATACATAACTGGCACATCACTGTCTGGGCATTCATGAAACTGATTTTCAGAGCTTCACTGATTCACAGTGTTGCTCAATGTACTCTCCTTATTGCCCTGGAGACTGGCTGCTCACAATTAGTGGTGAAGCAATCTGCCTAGACCCCCATCCTTATTTTCACATATATTATGGAGCACACATCAATCAGGCGCAACAATGGGATACTCCTTTTGCTGAGGTCTAGCTTAGTCAATAAACTCTGAACGCATCCCTTTAAAGGGCCATAGGCACATTCTGCCACCATTCTGTATGTGCTAAGCCTGTAATTGAACTCTTCCTTACTCCTGTCCAGGCTGCTTGTGTATGGCTTCATGAGCCACAGGAGCAAAGAGTAGGCTGGGTCTCCAAGGTTAACCATTGACATTTCAACATCTCCAATGGTAATTTTCCAGTCTGGGAAGAAGGCTCTATCTTGCAGCTTTCTGAAGAGACCAAAGTTCCTGAAGATGTGTGTGTGTCATTCACTTTTCCTAACCATCCCATATTGATCTCAGTGAAATGGCCCTTATGATCCAGTAGGACAACATCATCAAGAAGTACCCTTTGTGATTTATGTGCTCTTTGGAAAGGTAGTGTGATGCCAAGATAGACATGTGTTCCATCTATCCCCCTCAGTTAAGGAAGCCCATTATGGCAAAGCCATCCACTATGGTACACTCTCTGAGTCACTAGCCTTCCTAGCATAAGGGTATTGTTTGGATACAGAAGCCCCCCAGTGTAGACTTCACTACTCCAAACAGGGTTTTCAATTCATCATAAGCATTCTGGCATTGCAAGCTTCCACAGGGTTATTGCCACTGGCTTCTTAACTGTCAGAGTGGGTCCCATTCTGGTATTGCTACACTTCTAGATGGAGAAAAGCAGTTTACAAAGTTCTATGAAAGTGGCCATATACATGCAAAAGTTTTGCAGCCATTGGTCATCATCCCATAGCTGCATAACTATATGGTCCTACCAGTCTGCACTTGTCTTACGAGACCAGAATCAGCTTTCCACTGTGTCAACACAACAGAGGTGAAAGTAAAATGGTGTGCCCTGTGCACCTTGGGCAATATCTAGCTGAGCTGTGGCAAAAGCCAGCTGGGAGCTATTTAAAGAGCTGGCTGGGACATAGTTTGCAATAGGACAGTACCTGTAAGAAATGTTAAGTTACTTTCACCACTGCAAGAGGATCAACTACTGCCAGCATATACCAATTGCTCCACTCTATGGGTTTCTTCATGTTTATTTTCATGGCCTCCTCACATTCTTCCTTGCTCTGGCAACTCCTGTCTAGGCACTGGAGAAATCATAGCATAATACAGGGGGTGTTTGTATTGCTTGCCACAGCAGTTTGCAGATGAGCAGGGTCCATGTATAGCATGTATAGCCAGGGGGGAAAAGGATTATTTGCTGTTGCTTTCAAGTAGTGAGGGAGGGAGGAAATAAAAGCATTATGAGAGGCTGACAACACGTACCCAGAACCATCTGCTGCAATGTTTTTATCCCATCGGGCACTGGAAGCCTCACCTACAATACAAAAAGATGGCAAGAAGTGTGGGATAACTACCCATAGTTCATCACTGTAAACATTGAAGGCAGCCGTGGAACATGCTTCATCGACCACATGTGCCCAATGAAGATGTGCACCTTCAACTTTGTAAAATCAGATGCTAAAATGTCCGCCTTAAGAAATTGACCTAATTGACCTAATTTGTACAGACAAACCCATAGGCAACAGAACCTATATGAACACCTGTTGTAAGGCAAGAAAGTTATAATCACCAGAACATGACTTGCTGGTCAGAAAATGAGCACAGAGAGGAAAAAAACAGGAGCACTTTTTATTTTCCTGCCCAACAGCCCTTCCAAGTCCTTTTGGAGTCAGTAGAAGTTTTTCTGTTGACTTCTGTGGGACTTGGATACATCTCCAAGTATGAAACTCTTCACAAAATGGAGAAATTTGTCTATTTTAGCCAAACTATTGAAACCTTGAGGTGCTTAATGCAGCCAAACTACCAAACTCTTTGAAAGTTCTTGTCACAGTTTCTAACAGATCTTTATCTCTAAGAAGTATTTTATATAAATGTGCCTGTGATTTGGTCTGAATTAGCCCTGTTCACTAAGCTTTAAAGCCTGCTCCAGTGTTCATCTTCCCTTCTTGGTGGAGAAGATTTTGTTATCTCTTTACTGCTGACAGGAGAATTATGTTTAGAGAACAGGGCTCAGTTCAGGACACTTTAAAAACATGCTTATGTCCAGATCTATTTTTCACAGCACTTAAGCACATGATTAATTTTAAGCTTGCACTTAATTCATAGAAATTCTACCATATGTCTAAAGTGAAGCGCATGAATAAGTGCTCGGCTGTATAGGAATGTAGGAGTCTGCTTATGTAAGCATACACTGTGTATTTTGAGAAGGATGGGAGTGCCCAAACCTGGAATGAGTACTTTTTTTAAAAGTGATAGTATAAATAGAAGTTATATGATATTTGGGACAAATTCTGCTTTCATATACCCTGGTGTCTTTTACACCTACTGTCTGTTGACTTCATTCACTTTGTATTTACACTGATGTAAAATGAGAGCAGCAATTGGCTTTTGGCATTTAGACAGAAAGAAAACAAGCTGAGTTCAGTTGCCAGATTGCTCATACTTCAGTCTCTGAATTTACAGAAAAGCAAAGTTCATTTGAGAATCATTTTAGGAGGATGGGGGTACGATGTGGGAGGTACAGGTGATGGTGAATGTGAGATACTTGACATTATAAATGGTGGTATGTCTGCAACAGGGGATTAACATTCTTTTCCCTCCCAGAAGCAGACCTGCTTGTAATCTCTGGGACCTCAGTAGGTGTCCTTTGATAGTATAAAATCTCAAAGAAAGATAAATGGAGCTGCCATTTCAGGGAGAGAGACTCAATATTTTGGCAGAATTTGCAGAAATCATTTGGAAGCATTGAATCCCTCTTCTCTTTTAGAGATACAGGAGGTTAAACCTTTAATGGAAGAAATGAAACTGACAAAGTGCACTAATTAAATTGAATCAGTCAGTATCAACATTTGTAAGTGACAAAGAGGCAAGATGAAAGACTGGGGTGATTATTATTATTTTAATTGCCTTTTATTTGTGGTTTTCATGTCTTTGTTTTGTTTAAATGGCAGTTGCCTTTCTCTTTCCTGTTTATTTTTAATGAGCCTCTTAAAACAGAGCATAAATATTGTAAAATCACAATAATAATTGTTCTGGTTAACTTATAAAGCAGTGTAAAAACAGGACACTGCTGAATTTAGGGACAAAGGCACATTTGGAAAATTGATTTAAAATATGTTATGTTCACAAAGATTTAACATTTGCAAGTTGATTATGAGCTTTACTTTTAGACTGAGGCTCAGATTTTAAGCATTGATTTGCTCAGAATTGCAAGACAAACTTCCTGTAGGCCTGGTGCATCCCTGCACCGAGATGGTGCCAGAGCAGGCAGAGAGGGGAGGCAGCTTGAGCATCCCCAATTCAGGAACTTCAGAGGGTGGTTCAGTCCCTAGCAGAGGCTAAGACATACCTATGGAACTTTGCAAAGGCACATATTTAGGGTGACACACACCCTTCATCCCTTTTCATATCCTTCCTCTCCCACTTTCTCAGGCCCTGCTTTTGATCTGTTCTATGATTACCCTGGATTATCCTGGAGTCCCTACACAACTCCCAGATCTCCTCCTCAGCAAAGGGAACTTCTACACTGAAGATGTTCCCAAGATAGGGAGCAAGTTTATGGCTACTTTGGGCCCACAATATCAGAATTACCTAAATGGCAGCACTGCTGTTAGGTTTTAACTACAGAGTATGTAGCACTTTGCACAGTGCTTTATGTTTGCAAATTACTATAGAGGCACTAATTAAACATTGTATTGTCACTGGCCACTGATTTCAATTTTTAAAAAAATATAATTATTTGGAGAAGTTCTTTGATTGTCCTTCAAAGTGCTGCATTGTGTTCTCCACACACACACACAAAAAGCAAGAAATCAAAGTAAAGACAATGTTATCTGGTTTGTTTGCTTTTAATTAATATTATGCTTTTGACGTTTAGGCAGCAGCTTCTGTTACTCAGTCCGTGAAGCCATCAGAACTGGAAGCAAATTGTTTTTTTCTCCATTTCTCCATGCAATGCTTTGAGGTAACTCACTCAGAAATGTGGCCTAAAATGTTCCCAGTGGGTCTGCTGCTTCATTGATACCGTCTTATCAACCACAACAGAGGGTTCGTCTACACTAGCCCCCTAGTTCGAACTAGGGAGGCTAATGAGGGTGACCAAAATTGCTAATGAAGTGCGGGATTTAAATATCCTGCGCTTGATTAGCATATTCCCAGCCGGTCACCATTTTGGAAACTGACTAGCCCGAAGTAACTGCCCGCATCTACACATGGCAGAGAAGCGCAATTCCGAGATAAACCCCTTAGTTCGAATTAACTGTTAAAGCTCATTCCATGAGGTTCATTAGCCTCCCTAGTTCAAACTAGGGGGCTAGTGTAGACGTACTCAGAGAGAGACTACATAGAATTATGTGGTAGAGAATATATTGGGTAGACAGTGACAATAGGGTTGAGTTGATTGGGTCACCTCTTTTATGTACTGCACTGAACCCCATACTCAGGTAGATTGCTTCTCCCAGGACTCTTTAATAATGTCTAAAATACCCCATGGCAGTTGCCCATAGAGTAGTTCAAAGAGAACACAGTGGACAATTGGGGCACCTCACGGACTGCAAAGAGTAGGGTAGGTAGGGCCCGATACCACTCATTAGGGTCCTCTTTCATGAATTTCTTTAACATCCCCTTCAGCGTTCTGTTAAACCTTTCCACTAACCCATCAGTCTGCGGGTGATACACGTTTCTCAGCATTTGAACTCACAACAACTGAGAAAGCTCTTTCATCAGTGTAGAGGTTACATTAGTCCCTTGGTTGGTAAGAATCTCCTGGGGGATCCCTACCCTTGAAAAGATTTTCACTAATTCTGATGCGATCATCTGCGCAGTGGTGTTCTGTAAGGGTCTGGCCTCGGAGTACCTCGTTGCATAAGGTATGTAACGGCCTCTTTCAAGGTGGAATGGTGGTGGTGGCGAACCCAGCGTTGGCCTTTCCCGGGCAAGATTTGTAAAAATTGTTCTAAGATCACCATCTTGGCCACCTGAGCCCCGACCATTGGTCCAGATCCAACCAACACCACCCTGTCTCTCTTCACTTCTGCGCGACCACTTGTGGCCAAGCCCCCGGAGCTCCTGCCTGAATCTCTGTCTGTACGCTTCCAGCATAATCCCCATTTGATTGAGGCTGGCCTCTTTCACTTTGTAATAATGTAGGGTGTCTTATGGGTCTAGACCCCAATAGGCTAACTGGGCTGGGCCAGTTAGATACAGAGCTAGTAACTTCACCCAGCGTTGCTCTGGCCACCATGCCGCAGTGGCCACCCTTTCAAATGTTGTCAAGAATGCCTCGGGGTCATCAGTGGGACCCATTTTAGCCAAGCGAATGGGTAGTTGTGCCAGGGAACCTGGATCATCGTCATCTCCCTGCAGGGCCGGGGCCTGCCCTTGACCTGGGGCCCCATATTCTTGTACTCATCGCTCATGTTGGGCCTGATGCTGTTTGGCCAGGTCCTTTATAAGTTGTCTTTGCTGCTCCTGGTGCTGCACTGTCATTTGCTGAATTAGCAGAGTCTGTTGTTATTGTTGTTGCCGCTGGTTATCTGCTAACCATTCAAACATCTGGGATGGCTCCATCCCCTGCCTTCTCTCTGCTCTTTTTTTTTTAACCTAAGACCCTAATTCTTGTAGGCTCAGAGCCCCTTTGACTACCCTAATTGTCCTACCCGTCCCTCAGGGACTTTAGGATCCTGCCCACTTTTTCCACCACATGTACAAGTGTATCCTACCACCCCCCACCTCCTCCGGGGTCCCACAATTACCCCTACAAAATAGGAGTGGAGAGGGCTACTTCTCCCAAAATGTCCAGTCCCGTGGCTCCAAGTATAGTGTCCACAGTATAATTTGCTCCCCTTTACAGGGAGGTGGGGTAGGGGCACCCGGGCCCACCCACTCTCATGGGTCCCAGTACAGGGCCCTAGAGACAGGCACTACTGTCATCCTGTCCGGCTGGTGGGGTAGCACCTGTAACTCACCAGCCCACCTGCGATCTTATAATGCCCCACCCTGGGCTGCTTCTTACTCAGCTGGTGCTAGAGTCGGAGTGCCACTGCACCCCCTTTACATTCTCCCAACCTCCCTCCTCCCCCTACCTGGGCCCACCTCACTCTTTTATCCCCCTACCTGGGTCGCTTTCTGGTGATGTCACTCATCCTCTTCCCCGCCCCCCATCCATCCGCGCTGCCCGGGGTATCCTGGCTTCCCCAGCTTGCCTCTGCTGCTGGAGTGTCCCACCCCCACCTGTGCCGGTGCCGTACAGCTGTGCTACGGCCCGCGAACACTGGTCACAAGCAGCCCACTCCTCGCTCCTTACCCTGAGATGTGCGTGCGCAGCCGCAGGTTGAGTGCAGGGCGAATTAGTCCCGCCTTGAGACAGTCCTCTTTGAGTTTGATTTAGTGATTCTATAGTAAACTTGCTAAATCAAACCCCAGAAAACTGACCACAGCACCACTGATCTTCTGCATTGTGGAGACATGGTCTTAGAATATAAAGTCTCAGAGGGGTAGCCATGTTAGTATGTAAGGGTGTGTCTACACTTCAACGTTAATTCGAATTAGTTAATTCGAACTAAGCTAATTTGAACTAATGGATACAGACCAAAAAACTAGTTCGAATTAGCGTTTTGCTAATTCGAACTAGCATGTCCACATTAAGTGGACCCTGAACCGGGATAAAGGATGGCCGGAAGCAGTGCCGGCAGGGCATCAGAGCAGGACTTAGAGCATGGAGATGCTGTCTCAGGCTAGCCGAGGGCTATGCTTAAAGGGTTCCGACCCCTAGCCCGGACTACCCGCACTGGGCACATCACAGCACTCGGCCATCAGACCGGCTGCACTTGCCACAGGCTGCCATCTGGGGAGAGGAGGCAATTGGGGGGCTGCAGGAGAGCTTCCACCCCAGAAGCCCGCAGAGCCAGCCCAGTCCTCCCCATCGGGGGCTCGTGCCCCATTCCTCCCTCACCTCCTTCCACTTACCCTTCCCTAGCCCCTCTTCTTGATGTACAAAATAAAGATAACTGTCTTCCAAAATGGAATCTGTCGTTATTGAACAAAACTGGGGGAGACTGGGTAAATGAGGTGGGAGAGGGGAAGAGAGAGGCTGGCAGAGGGGAGGGCAACTAAAATGATCAGGGGTTGGGAACAGGTCCTATACGAAGAGACTGGGACTTTTCGTAAAGAGACTGGGACTTTTCAGCTTAGAAAAGAGGAGACGGAGGGGGGATAGGATAGAGGTCTCTAAAAGCATGAGTGGGGTGGAGAGGGTGCATACAGAAAAGTTCTTCATTAGTTCCAATAAAGAAGGACTAGAGGACACCAAAGGAAAGGAATGGGTAGCAGGCTTCAAACTAGTAACAGAAAGTTGTTCTTCACAAACCAAAGAGTCAACCTGTGGAACACCTTGCTGCAGGAGGCTGTGAAGGCTAGAACTAGAACAGAGTTTAAAGGGAAGTGAGATCAAGTCATGGAGGCTGGGTCCATGGAGTGGTATTAGCCAGCAGGTAGGAGTGGTGTCCCTGCCCAAATTTTGTGGAAGGCTGGAGAGGGATGGCACGAGACAAATGGCTTGGTCACTGTCTTTGGTCCATCCCCTCTAGGATCCCTAGGGTTGGCCGCTGTCGGCATACAGGCTACTGGGCTAGATGGACCTTTGGTCTGACCCAGGACGGCCATTGTAAGTTTAGGGCTCAGGGTCGGGGGTCTCACTGGACCTCCTTGATTCTCTTGCACACCTGCTCCTGGGTGGCCAGGCTGGCAGCTCTCCTGCCCTAGATGGCCACTTTCCTGTGCCTAGTGCAGAGATCGTGGACAAGGTCCACGATGTCTGCACTAGCCCATGCGGGTGCCCTCCTCTTGCGGTCCCGGGCAAGCTCCCGGGAGCTGCCAGCCTGGTCCCGGGAAGAGGGGGAGGGCTGGGGGGCATCGGGTGGGTGCCTCGATCCGTGCCAGGTGCAGGGTCTGCTGGGTGGGTGCTGGCAGGCTTGCACCTGGCATGGGCACTGTAGCCAGCCCGTGACCCTTTAAGAGGTCCGGGGCCGGGAGGGGGGCAGACGTGTTTCCCTGGTGTTGGCCTCCCACTAGTTCGAATTAAGGGGCTACACACCCCTTAATTCGAACTAGCTAGTTCGAACTAGGCTTAATCCTCGTGGAATGAGGTTTTCCTAGTTCGAACTAAGCGCTCCGTTAGTTCGAATTAAATTCGAACTAACGGAGCGCTAGTGTAGCGCCTATGAAAGTTAGTTCGAACTGACGTCCGTTAGTTCGAACTAACTTTGTAGTGTAGACATACCCTAACTTAGTATGGCACAGGACTATTTATTTTCTTAGGGTATGTCTACATTGGAGGTCAAGGTATAATTTCCAATTTTGGGAGTCATATTTGTGCTAACTCAATCTGAGTTAAAAGTATCATTTTCTCATGGCTGCATAGGCAGCAGGAGTAACTAGCTGCCACATGTATGTACGAAGGTTTCAGATGCAATTGTGCTCAAGGTGTCTAACGCATCCTGCCTCTTGTGGAGCCAAGGCAACGCTGCTATTTTTAGCATATTAGCTTGGTCTGAGCTGGCATGGGTATGTCTATCTGAACTGGAAATTATACTTCCAGCTCCAATTTACTCTTAGTTTTCATTTGAAAATCCCATTGCTTGTGTTCATCTTTAGGGTTAACCATACTGTTCTCACCATTGTCTACCTGTCTAGTCACCTGACTGTATTTCCAATATACTTGTAATGTTCAATCATAGGTTCTCAACTCTCTGTTGAGGCTGCCACAAAAACAGTTAGCAATAGTTGTGGGGGGAGGTTTATTTGAGGTGGATTTTGTCCTTTAAAAACCAGCCTGATGGCTGAACTTGAAGCCATGCATTCATTTTAAGTACCATAGGCACATCAGCAGTTATAAGATAATAATTATTTTGGTCCCTGCTTATGGGATTTGAGTTGCTTTATGTCACAATTTCTGACAATACTGCAATACTCTGGGTTTTCTTACTGTTTTCTTCCTTTCTTTGTTTCTCTCTTTTCCTGGAGCTTGAGCCTGAGGGTGAAATATATCTGTGATTAATTTTGAGCAAAACTGCCAATGCTGACACTCTCTCAGGATTTCCTAGGTGCCAATAGATTACGTATATTTAATTTAGTGGTGAACTGAAAAGTCAGCAGAGAGTAGACCCAGGGTTTCTGCAGTGTCCTGACCAAATTTTCTCTTTTATCAGTCGTCTGTGGGTAATGCCATTGCTTTGCTTAAAATTTAAAGAGAAAATAAACCTCCTTACATTATTATTTTCCTGTGTAAATTCCAAATTAATGTACAGCCCAGGTTTATCTATGAATATCTGAAAACCAGACAAATGAAACTGGGGGGGAAGCCAAGAAATCCTTCCCCACAACACTAGAGATTTGCAATGAGTTGCAGAAAAGGGTAATGCACAAATTACTTAAAATGCTGATTTTCCTAAGGGATGATTGATCGCCCAATTAGAGTAGGGTGCCTAGAATGAGTGTTCTGTAAACACCTACACATAAATAGATAAAGGTACTTTATATTCAAAAGAAAAAAGATACATAGAAGGATGATGGGTTTGTAGGGTTTATTAAATAATTATGTATAATTATGTATTGTCCTTAATTATATAATTTCAAAGCACTTTACAAATTACTGTTATTCATATGCTGTATTATTTTATAATAAATGTATTCGGTATAGGTGTGCCACAGATATTCATAAAACGAGTACATTCATTGCTTCATTTCAATAAAAGACAAGGTTCCTGACTTTTATCATTCTAAATTCAGGCAAGTTTCAGAAGGATAATATCAATTCTTTAACAAAATATAAACTATCTGTTTTGAAGATAGAGAAGTACTATTAGAATATTACAGAAGGGTAAACTGAGGCTCTATCTGCCTACAGTGCTGTTCATTACCTTAGTATCAGAACACCTCATAACTTTTAAAGTATTTACCCTCACAACACTCCTGTGAGGTTGTGGCCAGACAGACTATAACCCCATATCATCCATCTTATTTGCCTCTCTGAAGCACAGGGCAGAGAAGGAGCAATAATATCAGCATAGTCTATGCTGGCTCATCTGATCCTGAGAAGCTGAAACACAGATATGTGGATAGAGAGCAGCTAAGTCAATAAGCTAGCCTCGAGGCTGCGGCTGGCACCTATGTTGATTCGAACACACAGTCCCAGGAAGAGGAATTTCCCACTGAGAAAACAATGTCCAGTACTTCAAAATGTAATCATCTCAATTCTCTCTTACAAGTGTAAATTAAGTTCACAACTCCCTTGTAAGAACTGGTCTCACAGCAGACAGACCAGCATCAATTGGCATGACAGATAAGAAAGAGAAATACGTGACCTCATGATTATATAAGATGGGCCCAGCACACACTCACTTGGAGTGTCATTCTACCCTCTACCTGCTGGTCGGGTTAGGTGTTTGACCTCCCGAGGTTCTATGGGGACGCCCACCTCGTATTTTCGTCTTTCCTAGGAATTGAGGGACCGGCCCTGGCCTGACATGCTGGAGTCGAGAGGCACAGAAGGGGGTAAAAATGGTACCTGGATGTGGTCCTCTGTCTTAAGTGTACACATAGAAAGAGTAAGCTGTTGCTTGGTACCATTATTTCTATTTTTCTATCTTTATCTTCTTTGTAACCATTTTTAAGACCTATATTTTGCTAATAGTTAAGAAATAGAACAATAGCCATTGCAACCATATGATTTATAAGCTTCCTCAATAAACCTGTAACTGTTTAAGCTTTAACCTGACTCCTTCAGTTGCTGTAACAGAACCAAGCACAATTTAAAAGAACTTCAGCCGGTCATAAAGGGACAGATATAGGGAGAGCTTGGGCGTTTGGATTTGTGTCACACCCAGGTGGCAAAATTCAGTTGGGGCGCTTCTCAGTCTCCCCGAGGCTGCCCGCTGCGAAGGAATTATGAAATTCTAGCAGCTAAAATCTGAAGCGTAATAAGCTCTTCCTATAAACTCGGGGCGTCTGTTGGCCTGCTGGCCACCCTCTGCGATGGGACCCCGGTCCTAGCAGTAAAGACACGGACGTTAAACCTTTTCTCGGAAACATACACACACACACTGCCCTGACCGTCGGCTGACAGAGGTAGAGATGTATTAATATCACAGCACAGCACAATATTTACAGAACAGACACAGAGACAAAAGGTGTGTATATACAGCACCCTAAACTTGAAACAAGATATGCAACTCATGCTATGCAAATTGCATATTTTATTTTGATTGAATTTTGAAATAGGCTATTTTTAAATTTGGCGCGTGTACACAGCACCAAATTTTGAAATAACGTGCTATTTCGAGACATCCTTTAACCCTTGTGGAACGAGGATTACTGGGATGCTGAAATAGTGTGCCCATTATTTATTTAGAAAATAATGTGTGGCTTGTGAAGACATGGGGTATCCTGAAATAACCGTGCAGTGTAACGTAATGACTTCCTTAAGGTCATGTGGGAAGTTTGTGGGAGAGCAGGGAATTGAGTTCATGTCTTCATAGCTAAATACAATGAGTTTGCCAAGACTGTTCCCCACTCTGATACTCCGAGTGCAGAAGATGGGGGCCCACAAGAGACCTTAAATACCGTGCCTTACCAACTTTTGGAGGGATAGCTAATACCATCAAGTGAAAAAAAAAGGGAAAAAAAACCTTTCTTCTTGAACCCAGGAAGGAAGCACTTGGACTTCTTCTAGAGGGGTACACCCAACTCCTTTACAACAAGAGAGCTTGAAAACACAAATAGAAAATAAACTGCAAGCTCTGGTAGCTGACCTCTTAGACTGAGGCATACATACACATAGGCAGACCTCCTGCTTCTTTCCAGGACACAAGAATCTAGGTGTTATAGAACAACTGAGTGAAACAAATTAAAATACAGAAAATATCTCTGGGTACACTCTTAGGGTATGTCTACACTACCCCGCTAGTTCGAACTAGTGGGGAAATGTAGGCATACCGCACTTGCAAATGAAGCCCGGGATTTGAAATTGCATAAGCGGGGCGCCGCCATTTTTAAATCCCCGCTCGTTCGAAGCCCGTGCTACACGGGGCACGAACTAGGTAGTTCGAACTCACGAGGAGTAACGGTAGTTCGAACTAGAAAGCCTAGTTCGAACTACCTAGTTCGTGCCCTGTGTAGTAGCGCTGCACGGGGTTCGAACGAGCGGGGTTTTAAAAATGGTGGTGCCCTGCTTATGCAAATGAAGCCCGGGAAATTCAAATCCTGGGCTTCATTTGCAAGTGCGGTATGCCTACATTACCCTCCTAGTTCGAACTAGCGGGGTAGTGTAGACATACCCTTAGATATTGAATGGGGGAGGGAAGGCATAGATTCACACAGAAAAGTTTAACCAAACAACCAAACCAAAAAAAAAAAAAAAAAAAAAAAAAACCCTGATCACAACTAAATACACTTTTCAGCTTTACTCACAATCCTTTCTGATCCATACGTCAAGACCCAGTTAATTCCTATGTCCAATATTTCTTTTAGGCATGGTGTAATGAACAGAGGTAGCCACTCACTAACCCAGAGGGGGAAGAAACCCTCTCCCAGCCTGGGTGGGCCAAGCTTGATCCTGCCTGTTTAACTCCCCAGAACCCCAGGGGTGGGATGAGTAGTATAAAAGCCCAGCCCAAGAGCTCAGTATGGTCCCAGCCACAAGAGGAAGCAGAGGTCTGTCCCAAGCTACTGAGCGGGGAGGCCTCTGAAGACCTGGCTGAAGTTGAGGACTGGCCTGGACTGCCAGGCCCCAAGAGGGAATGTTTCTAACCCTGCCAGAGGGTTCAGACTCTGACAACCTGAAGAACCTGCCAGGACCGTGGAGCCAGGTATATTCCAAGGGAGAGTTTGGAAGCGGCCCAAAGGAAGCTGATACCAGTCAGGCTGACCTCATTGTACTGTAGTGTGTCAGCATGTTGTGGGTCAGAGTGCCACTGCTAGGTCCCTGGGCTGGGACGCAGTGAAGTAGGGGGGCCCGTGTCCCCCCTGCAACTCCACATACTGGGTGGCAGTCTCCCCCTCCCTTGCCAGTCATCTGTGTGTTTGTCTGCCCTGCCCTGCACCAGGGCCTGGGATCATTTGAACTGTGTTTGTTTGCCTGCCCTACCCTGCCCTGCCCTGCCCTGCCCAGCATCAGGGCCTAGGTTTACTTAAACTGTGAACCGCATTTGCTTGTTTGCCCCACCCTGCACTAGGATGTGGGCTTACCTAAAGACTGGAACTGTGTTTTTTTGCCTTCCCTGCCCTACACTAGGGCCTGTGCCCACCTAAAGACTAGCACTGTGTTTGTGTGCCTGCCCTGCCCTGTACTCAGGGCCTGGGCTTAAAGAGAGCCACTGGACATTGGTTTTATGGGCCTAAACACAGGATTGGGGTCCAGGACTGAGCCAAGTGGCCTCCACATGGTAATTCTGATTACTTCATCTGGTCCCTCTAGCCCTGAACTTAGAAGACACAAAGGAAGAACAAACCAGGTATCAATATCCAATTCAAATTTCAGCGCTGTATCCCTATTGGCTCTTCTGGCTCCCTGCCAATACGCTTGTTAGGTACTGACTTTAACCACCTAGTTACTGGATGCTGTTCAGTACTCCTTCTATCCATCACAGAGCTGATCTCATAAGTGGAAGTACTGAGATATACCACTGAGAGGTTGACCAAAGTAATGCAATGAATCAGTAGCAGAGCTAGAAGCAAAACCAATGACTTCTGATGTTAAGGCTTTGTCTACATTTGGAGCTGGGGATATGATTCCATTTGAGTAGACATAGTTTCAGTAGTTCACATAAAATCAATGCACTAAGAAACATTAGTGTAACCACAGTAGCATGGGCATAGTGTCAAATGGAGGCATAGCATAGCCAAACCAAATATATGCACAAACCGTCCATCTGGCTAGTCCATGCTGCCACTCTCTCTACCAGTGATACCATAGCAACACTACTAGTGTAAGGTTGCTAGCTCAGTGAGAGTTAATGCGAGTATGTCTAATCAAGCTGGGACTCACCCGCCCCCAGCTCCAAGTTATAGATGTAGCCACAATTTGCTTGCTCTAACCATTGCTCATTAATCAAATGAGAGTCAGTGGAAGTAGGGCTTCATTTCCCAATTCATTAGTTTGAGCTGCCTCTAAAGAAGAAAATAAAAATTTGTCCACTCCAAAATCTCACTAATGCATAAAGGCAATGAGATTGTTGTTGTTGTTGAATGATAATTCAGACGATAAACTTAGGTGTTCACTAGGAAAATTGTCCTTCGGTTGATTAATTAAGTTATTAGATTCTTTTGCAATGATGCCACGATAGTGGGGAAAAAGACATATAGAAGCAATAAAGCCCACACACAAAGACACTGATCTTGAAAGGCCTCGAGTATGAAGAAATTCTGTTTATCGTGACATTTTCAAAATCAGGATCAAAACAGATGTATTCTCTGTAGTCACTAATGTTGGCAATTACTTCTAGTTGCTTATGAATGCATCTTGCAAAATTTGCAATTACTGAACAAACCAAGAGAACTATCCTGGGATTTCCTATTGTGTGTGGGAAGCTCAGCAGTACTGCTATCTACACACAGTAGCTGAGTTGTTAGTTCTCCTTTCCTTCCCCAACTCATTAAAATCAGTTCATCTATTTCTCCTCTCTTTTCTTCCCACTTCATTTATTTTTATATACATCATAGGAATTTTTGACATTACAATCCAGGCTGCTGTTTTCACTAAGGATGGGCTTTAAATCCAAGCATATAAACCTGTATTTAAATTTCCTCAAAGCCAATAGAGGCTCAAATCTCAAACCCAGTAGCCACACCTAGACACTAGTCACGTTCAGAGCTTCTCATAATTTAGGATGTTTAGTTCTGAGGGTCTGATTCATATCTATTTCTAATGTTTGTTGCATGGATACAGGCTGGAAAGTTTCACTCCCTTCTTTGTCTCCATCTCATCTCCGCATATCACTCCTCTCCTATTCTTATAGTACCATGATAATATAGGGCTGTAAGAGACATCAATTGGTCATCAATGCCAGCTGCCCTCACAGAAGCAGAACCAAGTAAACATAGGCCATTCCTGAAAGGATCCAATCTATTTAAAAAAAACCCTCCAGGGATGGTGATTACACAACCTCCCTCGAAAGCCGATTGCAGAGCTTAATTGCCCTTATAATTTGAAAACTTTTTCCCAATATTTAACCAAGTCTCCTATGCTGCAGATTAAACGTAGTACCACTTCACTGAACATGGAAAACAATTGATCACCATCTTCTTTATAACAGCTCTTAATATATTTAAAAACTCAGGTCATCTGAAGAAGTGGGCTGTGCCCACAAAAGCTCATGATACCATCTACATGTTTTGTTAGTCTATAAAGTGCTACCAGACCATTTATCGTTTTTAAAATATATTTGAAAACACTCCTCCCGCACACTCAAGTTATAGATTTCTCAATATTAAACATGTTCAGCTTTTTTAATGTTTCCTTATAAAGCAGGTACTCTAAAGCTTTTGTCATTTTGTTGGTCTCTTCTGCAGTCTCTGTAATTTGTTCAAATCTTTCCTACAGTGTGGTGCTCAAAATGGAACAGTAATCCAGCCTCACCACTGTCTAGCAAAGAAAGAGAATTAGTTTACGTCTTGTCTACAACATTCCTATTAATATACCCTCAACTAAGGGTCTGACAGAATTGCTGGGGCCTTCGACACAGAGGGGGATGGATTGGGTGCCTGCTCCCAGAGGGGACAGGGATTTGGCCAGAAGGGGCAGGGCTGTGGCTATCCTCCATCTTCCAGCCCTTCAGCTTCACAAGCCACAAGCCTCAAGCCCTTTTGAATCGCCAGGCTCCAGGGCAGTTATTCCCTTTACCTCCCCCAGTTGGCAGACCTGCTTCTACCACATAACACTGGTGACTCATATTCAATTTGTGATCACCCCCAGAATCCTTTCAACCATATTACAACCTTTTCCTTTTTGTAGTGATACAGTTGATTTTTCCTGTACATTGTACTACTCATTATTGGATTTTATCTTGTTAAAGGCAGACAAATTCTCCAGTTGGTCACATTTTCTTTGAATAGTAATCCTGCCTTCCTGAGTGTTTGCAATCCCTTTCAATTTAATGTCATCCACACATTTTATAAGATTTTTCTCTATTCCATTATCCATGTCAGTGTTAAAATACTGAGTAGTACCAGAATCAGGACTGTTCTTCATGGGAACCCTTTAGATATGCCATCCCAGTTTGACAGCAACCCCCCAAATTATTCTTTGTACAACCAGTTGTATACCCACCTTAGAGAAATTTCACCTTAGTAAACCTATCAAAGAAGACAGTTACGTTTGTTTGTACTAATTCGTTCATGATAAATCCATGCTGGTTATTCCCAATGACCCTATTCTAATTTAAGTGCTTGCAAATTGATTAATATTTTTTTCAGTATTGTCCCTGGTATCAACATTAAGCTGATTGGTTTATAATTCCCTGAATCATCTTTGTTTCTCTTAAAGATAGTATGTTTGCCCTCTGCAGTCATCTGGGGTCTCACCTATCTGCAAGGAGTTCTCAAAGATAACTGCTAATGATTCCTTGAGCTAGTTCCTTACGTACACTGTGATGAATTTCATCATCCCCTACCAACTGGAACACAGCTAACTTCTCTAAATATTCTTTAGCACATTCTTTGCCATGGTTCCATGGACCCAGCTGGACCAAAAGCATGACATGGTGGGCCTGGCCGGGCTGCTGCTTAACTGGTCACATCCCTAGTCACCATGAACCTTTTTAGTAAAGACTGAAGCAAAATACACATTGAAATCCTCATTAGCTATTAGCTCTACTTCCCTGCTAAGTAGACAATATATGCTTTGCTTCATATTTCTTTTGCTCCTAATGTATTTAAAGAACCATTTATTTTTGCTTTTCATGTCCCCTGCTAGGTGTGACTTATTTTATACCTTATATTTTCTGATTTTGTCCCTGCATGTTTGTGCTAGTCATTTGTACTCCTCCTTAGCAATTTGTCCTGATTCCACATTTAGTGGATTCATTTTTGATTTTCAGGTCATTAGAGTGCTCCTGAGGGAGCCACTTCAACCTCTTCCTATTCTCTGTCTATTCTACCTCTTTTTCTTCTTCTGCTCTTTCACCTCCCTTTCATCTGGCAACCCCACAAGCCCTTCCCAGTTCTTTGGTTCTACATCTATAGATCCCATCAATTTTTGCAGATTCCCCTTCCATCCAATCTATCTGGATGTCTTTTTAAGTCTAATACACTAATTAATTTTGGTATCTAGGTATGAAATAATAAATGGCAGCAGCACTCTGTAACTGTAAACCTGTTAACAATTTCCCTTAGTCCTGTCTTACAGGTTTGTAACGTATCCTATAAATCAGCTATTGTAGCCAATGACTGGAAGATAGCTAATGTTATGTGAATATTTAAAAAGGGCTCTAGAGACAATCCCAGCAATTACAGACTGATAAGTCTAATGTAAGTACCAGGCAAATTAGTTGAAACAATATTAAAGAATAAAATTGTCAGACACATAGAAGAACATAATTTGTTGGGAAAAAGTCAACATGGTTTCTGTAAAGGGAAATTATGTCATACTAATCTTTGAAAGAGTCAACAAACATGTGGATAAGGAGGATCCAGTAGATACAGTGTACTTAGATTTCCAGAAAGCCTTTGACAAGGTCCCTCACAAAAGGCTCCTACATAAATTAAGTTGTCATAGGATAAGAGGGAAGATCCTTTAGTGGGCTGAGGACTGGTTAAAAGACAGGAAACAAAGGGTAGGAATAAATGGTAAATTTTCAGAATGGAGCGGTGTTCCCCAAGGATCAGTCCTAGGACCAATCATATTCAACTTATTCATAAATGATCCAGAGAAAGGGGCAAACAATGAGGTGGCAAAGTTTGCAGATGATACTAAACTGCTCAAGGTAGTTAAGACCAAAGCAGACTGTGAAAAACTTCAAAAAGATCTTACAAAACTAAGTGATTGGGCAACAAAATTGCAAATGAAATTTAACGTGGATAAATGTAAAGTAAAGCACATTAGAAAAAATAACCCCAACTATACATACAATATGATGGGGGCTAATTTAGTTACAGCTAATCAGAAAAGAGATCTTGGAGTCATCGTGGATAGTTCTCTGAAGACGTCCACGCACTGTGAAGTGACAGTCAAAAAAGCAAATAAGATGTTAGGAATCATTAAAAAGGGGATCGAGAATAAGATGGAAAATATCGTATTGCCCTTATATAAATCCATGGTATGCCCACATCTTGAACACAGCATACTGATGTGGTCTCCTCATCTCAAAAAAGATATACTGGCATTAGAAAAGGTTCAGAGAAGGGCAACTAAAATGATTAGGGGCTTGAAACAGGTTCCATAAGAAGAGAGATTAAAGGGACTAGGACTTTTCAGCTGGAAAAGAGGAGACTAAGAGGGAATATGATACAGGTATATAAAATCTTGAGTAGTGTGGAAAAAGTGAATAAGGAAAAGTTATTTATTTGTTCCCATAATATAAGAACTAGAGGCCACCAAATGAAATTAATGGGAGGTAGGCTTAATACAAATAAAAGGAAGTTCTTCACACAGCACATAGTCAATCCGTGGAACTCCTTGCCTAAGGAGGTTGTGAAGGCTAGGACTATAACAGAGTTTAAAAGAGAACTAGATACATTCATGGAGGTTAAGTAACGAATGGTATCCCTAGCTTCTGTTTTTCAGAGGGTGGAGATGGATGGCAGGAGAGAAATCACTTGATCATTACCTGTTCAGTTCACTTCCTCTGGGACACCTGGCATTTGCCACTATCAGCAGACAGGATACTGGGCTGGATGGACCTTTGGTCTGACCCTGTATGGCCATTTGTATGTTCTTATGTGCACTACTCTGTCTTGCAATGTTTTCTTAGGGATGCAGGGCATAGATTCCAAGGTAAGTAAGGATTCCAAAGCCAGAAGCTCTTCATAGACAATACCTATGTACCAGCATGTCAAGCTTTGTCCCGGGCACCACCAACTTCATCATTATCCTTGATGAAATGTTTGCAAGATGGCAGAAGAACATGCCATTAGACCAGAGGTCCCCAAAGTGTGGGGAATGTTTCTCTAGGTAGGCGTGGAGGAACATCCAAGGGACAGTAAGAAGGGAACACCACCGAGTCATTCCCTAAGCCCAGCTGTGTCCCCAGCTCCCAGCCCCATGCCTGGCCCTGTCCTTAGTCTCAGTATGACTCTGCTCCCAGTCCTCAGGCTTGGCTGCTGGCAGTGGCTCCATTCTTGGTTCAGGGCCCAGGCTAGGGACAAGGCTGGTTGCAGAACCATACCTGGCTATGGGCCCAGTTGCCACTGCAGCCTGGCTGTGGCTCTGTCCATACTCTTATCCTTGGCCTCTGGCTATAGCCCCAGTCCTGGTTCCAGACCCTGCCTCCGAGCTGCATCCTTAGCCTCAGTATCCAGTCCACGACCCTCTTCTCCCGGGGTATGTCCACACTAGCCCTTAGTTTGAACTAGGGTGGCTAATGTAGGTGTTCGAACTTAAATATCCCAGGCTTCATTTGCATGTTTCCGAGCGGGCGCCATTTTTAAATCCCTTTAGTTCGAACTGACTGCCCACGGCTACATGTGGCAGTCAGAATTTAATCCAAACTAAGTCCTTAGTTCAGATTAACTGTTACACCTCATTGCAGGAGGTGTAACAGTTAATCCAAACTGAGGATTTAATTCAGATTAACTTCTGACTGCCATGTGTAGCCGCGGGCAGTCAGTTCGAACTAAGGGGATTTTAAAATGGCGCCTGCCCGGGAGCAGAGACACTCAAAATTTTGGGGACCACTGCTTTGGACTGTGAAGCCCCAGTCTATTTAAGTCTTTGAAAATGCAGACCTTGAATTTGTGATAACTCCCCTCCATCTCTTTTCTGCTCCCACATCCCTCTTCACTCAGGATCTTACAAATGTCTCAAAAGCAGCATTGACAGCGTCCAGCAGAAATTCACCGCACCCTTCTCCTAGCCCAACTCCTTTCCTCTAGTTTCTTTGAACCCACTTTCCCCTGCAACTGGTGTTGACAGTCTCCCATTTTCTATCCTCGAATTCCCTGCAAGTTGCCAGTGCTTTTAACTCCATCCCTTTTAGCCTCCTAACATCCTTAGCACCCAGCCAGAGCTGTAGCCCTCCCTCATCCTTTCTTCTATGCAAGTATTTAGTTAGCAGGTACAGCCAATTACTTTTGCAGTCTTCCTCTGGGTTCTACACTCCACATGTTCCTGTGCACCTAAAGATAGTTTTGAATTTCATTCAATACATGCTAAATCATTTGATTTGCATAACACAGCCCTGAAAGTAAGTTCAATTGGAACTGATTATGTGTTTACAGTGGGAGGGAGCAAGGGAAAAGTGGATTGCAATAACTAGGCTGTGCTTTATCAGAAGAAAAGCCACCTTTTAGCTTGTTTGACACAAACCCACATCTTGGCATTTTAACACTATTCTGCATTTCTGAATAGAATTTTGAGCATAAATCACTTTTTATTATAGCATGCAGTGTGTTTGATAATAAACTTTTAAACACTATTTATTTTGCTACACATACAAAACTATTACCTTTTGGCTAAGAGCAATAGCTCATTGTGTGACAAATAATGACTTCTATAAAGAACTAGGGGGAGCATTTGTTACTTCAGGAAAACATAACAGTACCTACTGATTGAACCCTCATCTTCTGTAACACATGACAAGCACAGTCTACCATTTTTTTTGCCAAGGGCTAATTATTTTTTCCCCTGTAGTTGTAAAGCAAATTTTACTTCCTGACCAGCAAATATCTCCACAATTCAGTCAGACGTAGGAAGAATGCAATCCCCTCCCCCAGGTTCACAGCCCCTTTACATCCTAATGCTGGAGTATAAATAGCATACCTCAAAGCCCTTCTGGAGTCCCTCTCAAAAGAAGGGTGTAGGTCTCATGCAGCATACTCTGCTCACAAACTGGAAAAAATGGTTTCTAACAGAACAGAAAAAAAAGGGTGGTGATTTTCTGCATGAAAGATGACCAAATTCATTCTCCAATGAAAGGGGTACTTCGATGAAGTATAATCTGGTGTTTACAGTGGTGGTGGGGAGGGGAAGGCTGTATAGCACTCTGCTGGGTCACATTATCCCACTTGTTAGAGTGGTGGAGTGTAGTGTCATTACTAAAGCAAATTCTGAGAGGGTCCCACAATTTTGCAGAAGCAATATTTTGTGTTTCTCCCACCCTTCTTCTCTGCTCTCCTTCCCATGCACACACTGTATATGTAATTATCTTCTGAGGGAGGGAGCGGTCTTTACTCTTCCCCAAGATTTGTGGAGTAGATGTTTTAGCCTGACTTCCACGGGGCTGGAGCACTTACAGGAAAAAAACCCATAGTGGTTGCTCAGAACTCAGCAACCATCCAAAAATCAGTTGTTTGGCATTGGGTGGGAAGCTTTGGGGTGGGGGAGCAAGAAGAAGTGGAGCAAGGGTGAAGCCTTGGGGAAGGGGAGGAGCAGGTGTAGAGCAACCACCAAGAAAAAATGAAAGTCAGCTCCTATGCCAGCAAGTAGGTCTGATCCATTCTGCAGCAGGCTAGAAGACACTCTGACACTTCCTGTTGCTGCCATTGCCCTTTCACAACAAGGGCAATTTCCATTACACTGACAAGTTCCAGTGTTGCTCACTTTTTTCTATCCTCCCAAGCAGGCTGTGTGAGGGAAGCCAAACCTGCTCTATGGATGATGATACTCACATGGCTTTAACCTCAAAGTTTGCCAGTCCAGAACCTTGCATGAGTATTAAATAAAATAAAATACATTGTGGAAATACCTATGTTAATTCTAGGCAGACTACTTTAGCAATGCTGATGCAATGCTAGTGCAAAAGGCATACACAACCATAGCTTAAAACCAGCGAATAGTCTGGTAGCACTTTAAAGACTAACGAAACATGTAGATGGTATCGTGAACTTTTGTGGGCACAGACAACTTCTTCAGATGACAGGGAGAGGCATAAGGATCTTTCACAAAAAGTTTTTTTTGTGAAAAATGGAAGCAGCTACACTTCTTCTTTTTGCGCAAAAACCCCTTGCACAAAAAGCATCGGCAGAAACTATGCTAATGATATCGTTACTCATGCTAATGAGTTCGTCATTAGCATACCCTCTGCCGCAAGAACATATAGTGTAGACGTAGACTTACAGACTAACTCAGCTACCCCTCTGAAATTCATGTTTTGTTAGTCTGTCTCTCTTGCAATTGGCTCAAATGCTGCTGGCTATGCATTCCTCCCAAGTAGCATTCCACCAAGCTACTCCCCTATTTCAGGTCCCTTCATAAAACTCACATCTTCTGAAGTGAGTCTATAATATTGAATATTAATTAGCATTGGGTGCTTGGGAGGTGTACAGCTTTTAATTGAACTTTGCAGATAAGCACTTAGCTGGAGTAATAGTTGGATCTTATTGGTATCCCTTGCCTTCCTTTACCCAATCCCCCGACTATTCCCTGCTAACTCACGTCACATGTGGCATCCAGAGCCATCCCTTGTATATAACGAATTGGGGTGACTGCTCCAGGCATTGTGCTTTGGGGGCCCTATGCTTCAGTGTGCTATAAGATGGCCCAGGGAAGTGGGGTTAGGGTGCAAGAGGCACTGGGCCAAATGGGGTGGGGTTAGGAGTTCAGGAGTCAGGCTGTCCCACAAGGTTAGCAGGGGGCCTTGTAAAATCAGCACTGGTTCGGGTAGCAGGAATTGGGCCCACACTGACTGGCAGGAAGCATGCATCGTATTTCTTTTCCTTGCTCAGCATCATGGGGCTCCGTCTCAGACTCCAGTAGCAGCAACAGTAACCCAAGCCTGCCCCATTCTGCCCCACTGGCTCCTGATTTTGTTCACTGCCGCACTGGCTGCCAGCATCCTAGTGCCCTTATGCCCCGCTTCTCTCCCTTTTACAGGGACCCCCTTTCACCTCCCTTTTCCAGAGCAAGGAGGTCTCCTTTCCTCTAGCATAGATTCCACATTGTCTCTCTTCTTGTCTCCACCAGCACTGGTGTCCTCTTCCCACACCAGATTTCACTTATATAAAAAATATGAAGGAAGGCCCATACAGGCTGATTTGTCTTATGGCCCACCCCTCCTAGGGACTTCCTATCTAACAGTTATACATTTTGAAGACAGCAGGATCCACTGCAAAAAGTCTGAGTTACTGAATAACAAAGCACTGTTTTCCCAGGGCTTAGATTGGAATTATAGTAGTTACTTATTGTAATAGAAGATTTTAAGCTCTATGGGGCAAAGGTTGTCTTTCTGTCTTAAAAGGCACTGATTTCACTTTTAGGTGCTGCAGCATAATGAATAAACAGTTGATCAGTATTAACCATTAATAGTAATGGTTACTGCATGCCATTTAAAACTAATGATCTATGAGTGAAATTACAAAGCACTTAATCAATGGGTGTAGATAATTATTGCTATGCTCACCAGGAGCTCTTATTTGAATAAGAGAAGCTATTTGAAAAACAAACAAACACACAGTAGATAGGACTTTCCACTGTGATTTTTATGATCCTTGAGCCTATTCCACAATTTAACCCTGTGTGTGTTCAGAAGGGAAGTGAATCTGCTTCATTCCGCATACATTCCTCACACAAAATAACTGCAATTGGCATTCTTTACTTTTGTTATTAGTATATCCAGAGCAAGAAAAAGCATTATAGGATCATTAATAGAGCTGGGTGGGTCCAGAATTTGAACAGCCGGGAGGCTGTTGGTCAGGAATGAGATGCAGTACAACAGTGGTTACAGCTCAGATATGAAGGTACTGGAATTATCTCAGATTTCTGAGACTTCATATAATAAAACAAAAATCAGTACAGTAAGGTAAAGAGCTAGTGGATGTGCTGAATACATGTCATCTAACTAGAGTTCTAAATAAAGCATGAATTAGTTCACTGAGTTCCATCACTGAGTTAGGAACCAGAGAGGACATAGAGAAAGACTTGCATTATTTTTTTAACATATTCACTTAATTAATTAAGCTGGTCAAAAAAGCTGTTTCAGCCTAGGATGTGTTTTGTGTAAAACATGGAATGGATTTGAAGGTTCCCTCTAACTGGTCAAACCAAATGGTACAGAATATGAAGAGAATCTTTCCAAGTGTAAGGGAGCCTGCACTACCCTGCCTTGGCAATAAATGGTGATTTCTGTCTTGTCTAAACTGTGGATTTTTGGCCTGTCTCAAGTCTGGTGTGCCAAAGCATACAGGCAAGACCCGAGAGTCAGAAATTGTTTTGCATAACAATGAAGATTAAGCCTGGTTTGCGAGACCACGTCAAGAACATAGGACAAGCGGTCTTTTACTGGTACTTCTGTTTCTGATAAGCAAAAAAGTACAGATGCAGCCATGAAACTGTCAACTGCGCACATAGCAGTAACATTCTGAGTAGCAGGATGCATTGGGCATTTTATGTATCCTATATAATATGTAATCAATTGGTAAAAATTATTAGAACGACCAAGTCTCACTTTGCTATAAATTGGGTGAGAGGGAATGGGCAGGATTGACCCACACGTCCTTCTCGATGTAACTACAAGTGATTAGGCTCTCCACACAGGCTACGTCAGTGGTGATGTTCCTATGCATGGGAAAAGACAGAACAAGACCTCCTGCTTGGCACTGTAGGTATCATACAGGTGACGTGTAAGTGAATTAGGCTTTGTTATTGTCTATAGTAGAACTTTTAGTAATTGCTTTTTCATTGCTTTGCACTGTAATAATTGCTTTAGAATTTATTGTATTTAAGGTTTAAATTGTATAGTAATTGTGCTTAAGGCTTGTCAGACTTAACCACTTTCTTATTTATTGCAAGCTTTAAGCAGTTAATACAGTTGTTTAAGCAGCCCTGGAGTGTACTGGTTTCCCTTGGATCTAAAATAAACCAAATCACACGACACCAAGACATTACACAGGAAGTAGAAGATCAGATTTAGGTATTTTGGGAGAACAGTGCATGGACTTGGATTGAAGGGATAGAAGGAGGAGGGTATGTCAAATCAAGACCAAAGTGTATTGAACAGAATGTATGGTGGAGACCTGTGTGATGTCTGCCAATATTATCAATCTATTAGACATTCAGAAAGAAAGTAGAGATAGTGAAAACCCATTACTAACTAGGTCAGCTAGACCATACCTTGGCTTTCACAAGTACTATATTAACATACAACCATTAAATAAATCCAACACAATCGAAGACAATCTGAGTAGATAGGAAGATGTAGAGCAATTTTGAAAAAAAATCAGCTTTATACAGAAATGATGTTTTTAACCTTAAACTATTGATGTTTTAACCTTAAACAAGGCCACTCCTAATGGTAAACATTGTGCATGTATTGTATAGTCATTGAATGCAGTCTTGATATTGGCATGAGATTGGTAGACATCTTTTGCAACTATGTACCAAGAGATCCTTGAGTGAAATCTCAGTTATTTAAAGCGGCTCAGTCAATGTACTGCAGATAATTATTGCTGCATGCTGTCAGAGCTCTTATCTGAACAAAAAAATACTTATGTGTAGGCTAAAAGTACACAAACAAATATGTCAATGGATCTGCCCACTTTACATTGAAACAAATTATAAACTCTGCTTAAATGTTTCCTGAATCTTTTGAACAAGTTCAACCTAGAGAATTGCAGAGTACAATGAAAACAAAATTAGAAATACCATTATCAACTGAGCCATGACAGCATGAATTCCAGTATACGTGTATTACCAGGTCTGCAATACATGCACTATCTTGAGTATGTCATGACCTTCCTAACCCTGAGATTATATTGTTGGAGCTAAGAAAAATAATTCATAAGCCAGTTTGTAAACCAGTGATGAACTAGCTGGGAATATTTTCTGTTCACGCTAACAATAGTTATAGAAAGTTTTAAAAGGGGTTTCCTGTAGGGATGAGGGAACCTGCACAGGTAAAATAAGAAATTACTTTCATCTTCATCCTGAATTCAAACCAAACTGAACCAAAACACTCCATTCTTTAGTGAATAACTCATTAAAAAATCCTGCATACCTACACACTTTATGAGAAGTACCATGAGGTGATCCCTTTTTCACCCAATATATATTTCACTTCAACATTCCCATCATAATTCTGTCCCAGTTCACTTCCTTTCTGAAAACCTCAGATGGCTATGGCAACTTCCAGCTGTTTCTTGTGCTACCATGGTCTGATGGCCAACTTATATAGACAGGGAAGACAGGAGAAGGATCCAAGACAGAACTTTCCAAGAGTGAACAATAAAGGAATGCAATTTTTGGTGAGGGTGAGCCAATTGAAGAAGATGAATCAGTAGAAGTGGAACAAGGATTGGAGCTCTGGCTACTAGCTCAAGCATGCACATATGCTGAAGGGCCCCATGAAATGCCATAGCTCAGTTAGGCCTTACATGGCCATTACTTCCTGGTTCATCTGGGATTTAAAGATTAAAGTATGAAATTATTGTGTGGGATGTGGTTCTTCCATATATTTGCATATCACTACAGAAGCACTGGATAAGAAAGTCTGGATTCCGACAACTATTAATGTATTTCATTCAACAATAAACTTGACTTGGGTGCCTTTGTATCTTATCTGAGTCTATGCTTTTGGGGGGCTCTCATGAAGTTTATTATGTTAGCTACCTGTGCAGAGCTGGCATGATATACTGAGGGATCTTATGAAAACACACACAGCTAAATGTTGATCACCACTGACGAAGCAGGAGACCTGTCAGGATGCCACATCAGTGAATCATGAATTTACTGTATCGTTTTCTTGAATTACTACAAGAACCTCAAAGTCTGGGCTGATCATCCGATCTTTTTGAGCTTCTAGTTTCTTAGTCCATTAAACATTATGAGAAAGATCATTGAATTTTCCTGTGTGAGAAGATTCCAAATTATTTATTTGGATTATAAAGGAGACAGACAGAAAGAAACCCATTCTTATATATGTATTTAAAATAATAACAGAGGCAGAAAAGGTTCAGCTGTTCCATGCAGTGGTAAGAAAAGGCTTGACAGCTGCTGACTAATTATGGCGCCTAAAACCCTCACCAAGCCCCAGTAAAGATTAGCATTTGCTATTGTCTTCCGGGGATTACAAAGTAAACAAGGTGATTGAATCCCTTGGAAAGAGGGAAGGAGCTTTTTATGAGTAATAACAAAGATGTGTTTCTGGGTTTATTTGGGATACTTATTACTGTTTGTAAAATGAAGAATGACATCACAAATTTGGTATATTCCCCAAAGAAATATCCTTAACCAGCACATTGACATACAGTTCATAGCTCTTCATCTATCTCTGAATGCACTTTTAACTCTTTTCTGCATGGGAAACTTAAATCATGCCCATCTGCCCGTTGGAGCCTGCTCTGGCCCTACCCCTTACACATTCCTAAGTGAAACCATACCCTGGTCTGAAATATTCCCAGCACTTGTCCAGAATACTTAAAATTATGCAGGAAAAGGCCTTCATTGATCAAACCTGATGAATTTATGGCTGCAAATGTTTGCAATGAGCTTTATTTAAAAGTTGGATTAACCAGCTGCTGCATTTGGCTCCAAACTTCCTACCCAACTAGTGTGAAATGAGGGTGTGTGTGTGTGATCATAGGAAGCTACAAAGGGCTGAAAACTCTGAGTCAAACATATATTTCAAAGAAAAAGTGGCCGAATTCACAATCACTCTTTGTTGGTTAGAAATAAAATTTGGTTTCTCACCTGGAAGAATAAACGTGGTCAAGATGCAGTGCTGAGACCAAGTCTTCACATCCAAGTTGATGTGAGGTTTGGATCACAGAAAATATTACAACAGTTGTCTTTCTATGTGTTTGATACACACAGCATCCAAGATAATCCCTCCAAAGGCAGCACACGTGATTTATATTATACTGCAATGTTGAATAATTTCTAGGCAGGATTAGAGAAATAAGCAAAGCAAGTGCTGGAACAAGAGAAGTGAAATGAATTAATTAAACTCAACTGTCACAGACTTTTGAGAAAAGTTTGGCTAATTTGTAAAGAAAATTGTGACCTTCTGCCCTTTTTGGTTTTAACTGGAAGCAGAAGAAGTGTACAGACTTGGGACCACCCTTGGTGTTAGCAATTCACAGAGATCTCTGCTTTTTCAAGTCTATCACATCCCTCTCAATGCTTCACGATCAATCAGACCTCAAAATCTCACAGAGAAATACAGCCCAAACAACTGATTCTGACTTACTTTTTACAAGGTACCACATATTGTCCCTAGCTTTATTCCAAATTTGAACTGACTTAGCTCAAAGATTCATAGGGCTCAGTGAACTGCTTGATGAACCTGGGCTGGTTTTTGATTTTGTAATGAAACACAAACCAGACAAAATGCGCGTAGTTTCTGAATTTGTAATGGGAGTTCTATACTGCGCAAATAGTGAAATGCCACTAGCAAGGCATTTTTATTGCTATTTTTGACTATTTTTAATCCAAATTTTGCAAATGGGATTTCTGACTGGATGCTTATGTCAGGTAATGTTGTAAAATTTTAAATTGCAAAATTAAAGGTCATTCTTTGGGTCTGTTTGGGATTATTCGATGCTATGTGAGCTCAACTCAGTATGGGACAACTCTGGCAAAATCACACCTTTCCTGTGCAAATCGAGAAAGTTGGGGTAACTCAGTGCTAGAGTCTGAGATACACTTGAGAGTTTGGAACTGTATCTATATTTGGGTGGCAGTCTGTCAGGGCTGTTCCCCACTCTGGTACTATGGGTATGTCTAGACTACATGGCTCCATCGACGGAGCCATACAGATGAGTTTACTAGACATAGGAAAATGAAGTGTCAAGTGCTTCAGTTACATCAAAATGGCTTCCGTGCTGTGCCAGTCAGCTGTTTGGCAGCACAGCGGGGCAGTTTGGATACGCCATGGTCGACAAGGAAAGCCTTTGTTGACTACTCCATTATGCCTCATGAAATGAGGTTTACCGGAACGGTCGACAAAGGCTTCCTTTGTCAACCGTGGCACATCCAGACTGCCCCGCTGTGCTGCCAAACAGCTGATCGACACAGCACAGCGGCCATTTTGATGTAAATGAAGCGGCGATTATTTAAATCGCCCCTTCATTTTCCTATGTCTAGTAAACTCATCTACATGGCTCCATCAACAAAGCTATGCAGTCTAGACATACTCTCTGAATGCAGAAGGTGGGAGCACTCAAGAGATCTTAAAAATACCTTGCCTCTACTGGGACACAGTAGTCTGTAACAGGAAAAACTTAAAAAACAACAAATAGGCTATGTTTAGACTACAGGGTTTTTTTCAAAAATGTGGCCATTTTTTGAAAAAACTTCACCTACATCTAGACTGCCACCGTGTTCTTTTGAAATTATATCGAAAGAATGTGGCAAAACGAAAAAACAGCGGTAAACCTCATTTTATGAGGAAGAACACCTTTTTTCGAGCTCTTTCGAAAAGAGGCATTCTTGACCCCAAACAGGGCTTTTTTGAAAGAGAGCATCCAGATTGTTTGGGTGCTCTCTTTTGAAAAAGCGGATTGCTTTTTTGAAAAAAGTCATGGCTGTCTAGATGATCGCTTTCGAAAAAAGCATGTAGTCTAGATGAACCCATAGCCTAGTAGCACCTTAAAGACTAACAGAAGATGTGATGGCATCATGAGCTTTCGTGGGCACCACGAAAGTCAGTCTTTTAGGTGTCAGACTATTTTTAGACTATTTGTTGTTTTTTAAGTTTTTCCAGCTACAGACTAACTCGGCTACCCCTCTAAAGCTTTTGAATATGCAAGGCACTGAATTCAGCTGTATGGAGTGGAAATCCATCAGCTAAATGAAGAAACTCACAGAGATCCAAACATACATCATCTTCCTTTCCAAATGCAAACAGATGTACATCGTATCTATGGGACTGAGAAACTGTCAGGAAGAAGTGGATTGTGCCCATGAAAGCTCATGATACCACCTACATGTTTTGTTAGTCTTTAAGGTGCTACTAGATTATTTGTTGTTTTTTAGGTTTTTCTCTCTTTTGTTATACTCATTTTCTTATCAACAGTTGGGTGTGTGCCACATCCACCCTGATGCTATGTCCAGACTACGTAGAATTTTTGAAAGAGGATATGAACATTCCACAGGAATGTGCCTATCTTCTTCCAATCTCACTTTTGAAAGAGGATCTTTTGAAAGTAAAAGTATTCTGGATGATTTTTTTTTTTTCGGAAAAAAACCTTTTCTGAAAAAGCTGCTCTTCCTTTAAAAAGGAGGTTTAAACATTTTTTTCAAAAAAGGTAAAACAAAATACAGGACTATGTAGCACTTTAAAGACTAACAAGATGGTTTAGTAGATGATGAGCTTTCGTGGGCCAGACCCACTTCCTCAGATCAAATAGTGGAAGAAAATAGTCACAACCAAATATACCAAAGGATACAATTTAAAAAAACGAACCCATATGAAAAGGTTTAATTGTATCCTTTGGTATATATGGTTGTGACTATTTTCTTCCACTGTTTGATCTGAGGAAGTAGGTCTGGCCCATGAAGGCTCATCATCTAATAAACCATCTTGTTAGTCTTTAAAGTGCTACATAGTCCTGTATTTTGTTTCAGCTACACCAGACTAACACGGCTACATTTCTATCACTTTTCAAAAAAGTGTTTTTGTTCCCCAAAAAACTGCATCCAGACTACTTTCACTTTCAAAAGATCCTCTTTTAAAAGTGAGATTGGAATTTGCATATCCTCTTTCAAAAACAATGCAATTTAGATGTTCCCTGAGTGGCCTCGTTAGCACTGATCCTTCCATGGTAATGTAACACTCCCATCTTTTCATGCATACGTAACCCTGCCATACTGAAGTTTCCACTTCATGCCTTAGATGAAGTGAGTTCCAGCCCATGAAAGTTCATGTCCTAATTAATTTGATTCCTCACAATACAAAGGAGTACCATTCTCCTATAGAAATATACATACCATGACACACATATTCCTAGTTATTTTTGCTGAAACAAAATAACACTACTACCCCTCTGAAAGTTGGTATTGGACAGGAAGACATTGTTCACAAGGTACGGGCACATCCGGAGTGCACAGAAATTCTATGGACTCAATCCTTCATTCCAAGAGCCAAAGTTTCTTAGCCATGAAGTTCAGGGTGCTGTTTCATTTCCTTGTCTCATAGAGTCCATGGAGTTAATTTTTGATCGCTGTTCTAGAAATCCTACAGCTGCCAGTATGTTTCACAAGGGACTTTCTAAATATAATTCAGAATGAACTAATATTTCATTTTAACTGCAGTTCTGGGAAACACAAATGAAGATGTAGGCTAGTCATATGGATAGAGAGTGTTTTGATTCTGAACATAGATTATTACAGGAAAAAATGTCTCACCTGAAACTGTTTCCGTATGTTTCCTGGGCTTTAGCTTCTACTGCATGAGGTATAGTGGAATGACGATTGATGCCCTTTGTGAGTAAATGATGCATGGATCTACCCCCTGCCACACAGGATCAAATCTGAGATATTTCCCTTGACTCTAGCATCTTACAAGTCTGTAACATGTACAATGTATCCTCTCACCAGCTGTTGCTTATAGTACTAAAGGCTGAACAAGCTTTGAACATTCTGAGAAGACTAGATTACAATTTGTGGTGGAGTTTTGAAAGCTTTCATTCTTAACCCTTTGATGTGTTTTTTTGGGGACTTTGGGGGAGAAGAGAATTTGTTTTTGAAGGGGAGGAACAGTGGAAATAATATTTAATTTGAGATGGGTGAGACTCTGAAGGGTCAGAGTTTGGCTCAGATTCGCATGTGCTAACAATAAAATAACCTGGATGTGCAAAGTACATATGTTACACAAAGAAAATGACAACTAAACATGACCACATATGTCAGATCATTTTTTTTAACTATTTCATTCCGAAAATTCCTTTGAAGTGTGTCCCTGGAGCACTGAGGTCAAAGTAACAGCTACATTTTCAGAAGAAATCTCCTTTCTGGTGCTATTTTAAATGCATTGTGTTTGGAACTGATTAGAACTGCACAACTCCTTATGCTGTAATTTTAAAAATGATTTTTTTTCAAACATGTTTTAACTGCATTGATGACTTTGGAGCTATTCTTTTGTTTAAAAGGATGTTGTCAAGATGTCATTTGTTGTGTTTTTTTAATATTTTCTTTTTTTTAATCTTTTATTTGTAAAATCCAGTTACAGGTTTGAAACATTTTTCTTCCCTTTTCCAATATAACCCTTTTCCATTTGGCAAGCACTGAAATTTTTCCTTCCCATCTTTGAAGCATCTTTGGGCAGATAGCTATAGGTGCAGGAAGAACTGCCTCACCCCAGCAGGACAACATGATGACAGGTGGACAAAGACAGACCTGCACCTGATGCTACAAAGAGAATATACCAGGAAAATGTCCCCTGAAGAACAGTTGAATAATGCTGGGGCTCCCAGCCTACAGAGTGCCATGGGCTGTGTTGCAAGGGACAACCACAGGTCATTACTTGCCTAGAGGAGGATCAGAATTGTTAGAAGAGACTCAGGGGAGGATGTTAGCTGGTCAGCAAGCAGTGGACACAGGAGGGCCCCTGTGTCAGGACCCAGTGACGTGGGAAGTCCGGATTCCCATACTCTTTACTTCTAGGTGCTGCTGCTGTAATGGGGCTACTGCTATGGATTCCAATCATTAGGCCAGCGGTGCCTATTTTCACTCACAGCATTTAACTGTATGATGATTGGTTTCTTGCAACAACAATAATTCCAATTTCTATAGTATCTTATCAAATCATTATTAGTTTATTAGCCTTATCAGATGATTAGATTATTTATTAGCATTGTGCTAGTGAGGAGAATCCCTAGTCATGGACTAGGATATCATTTGAGCTAGGCACTGTATGCACACAGATAAAAAACTTATCCCTGCCTCAAAGAGGTTACAATCTGAGGTCTAGTCTACACTTAAAAGTTTTAATTATGCAGGTATAAAGTGGTAAAAAACCTTAGCGCTCATGCACTTATACTGAAAAGTGCTTATTTCAGCTCAGCAAACCAAAATAAGCTTTTCCAATATAAAGAACTTTATAATGGTATCAATGTGCCAATATTAGGGTCTTTACCAACATTTACTTTTTCAATTAAAAAAATAATTCTCCTTACTAACATAGCGGTGCTTGTGAAATGTTGTAAGTATAAACCAGGTGTGAATAAAGCTGTCACCAGTGACAACTATGCCTGCTAACGGGGGAGGGGGAGGAGAGGAGGCAAAGTGGGGCAAATGCCCTCAGAACTGGTGATTCAAAAGGCTCCTGGGGCTCCAGGCCAACACTGCCACTACTGCATCAGTGATGATGTCTGGATCCCTTGGCCCTTTAACTCGCTGCAGGAGCCTCATATGGGCTTGTTGCAGAACACCAGGTGCATGCTGAGGGTGGGGGTGAGTACTGTACAGATAACACTGAGGGATGGCTGCCTCCAGTCCCATCCTTTCTGCCTGAGGCCCTGCCCCTTCTGGAAGAGCGGATGTGTCCTCTCAAAATTCCTGAGGCCCGGCGAGACTGTCAGTTCACTTGGCAACAACTCTGGAAAGAATATTGTTGTTACAGGGATGACAGCAAGGAAGAAAAAACTATCTTGCCTGTGTAACCTTTAGATGATTAAAACTGAAAGAATAATGATAGCAAATGATTTAACTCTTTATTATGAAATCTCTGAAATAATTGGTGAAAGGCCTATGATTGGTATAAATGATCAAACTATCAAAGATAATCTTCACGGGTTAGATTTTATTTCTCCTTTTATTACAAGGGTTTTTTTTTTGGAGGGCGGGCATTTTTCCTACAGTGAGTGAAAAGTGAAAGTGCTACAAACCAACTTTGCAATTGTTGTATGTATCTGATTTGTTTAACAATTTTAATTTTTTCTTTCTTTCTTTCTTTCTTTCTTTCTTTCTTTCTTTCTTTCTTTCTTTCTTTCTTTCTTTCTTTCTTTCTTTCTTTCTTTCTTTCTTTCTTTCTGTCTAGACTGCAAAAAAAAGTTGGAAAAAGATACGCAAATTGCAAACTGCAATTTGTGTATCTTTTTCCAACTTTTTTTTTTTTGAAAGAGGCTATTTTGAAATTTGGCCCATCTACACAGAACCAAATTTCAGAAAAACCTCCTCTTTCAGCACATCCCTTCTTCCTCATACAATGAAAATTACAGAGATGGCGAAAAAATGTGTCTGCTTTTTCAGTAATTGTTCGAAAAAAACAGACTCATTCCTTGGACATGACATAGCTTTTCTGGTATCCCAGAAAAGCTCTGCAGTCTAGAAATAAAGGTTTCAATAAACCTTTAGATTTTAGATTCCAGAAGATTGGCAATTGCATGTTTCATGGGTAAGATTCCGAATTATAGATTGACCTGGGTCCTTTGGAATCCAAGGAACCTTTTTATTTGGTGAGATTGATTTTCATAAACTCTCATCTGTATAAAAAGTGGTACTAGTGATAGCACAGGAGAACTGGAGTGTCTAAGGGAATTGCTTATATGTCTTCTTATTAGCCAGTGTGGTAAGCAGTGCTCTTTGCCCTGATCTACACCAGGGAGTTATTTTCTCTTATTTCGAAATAACAAGTGGAGCATTCACACTACCAAGCCCGTTATTTCGAAATAATGGGCTGGTTATTTCAAAATCTGTACTCCTGTTTTCTTAAGGGAATAGGCTTATTTCAAAATAGTTATTTCACGAGTTATTATTTCAACTTTAGTTATTTCAAAATAATTTCCTAGTATAGACATGACCTTTGTGACTAGTTTGGTATGCCTTATAGTGGAAGACCCTAGTCTTAGGCTGTAAGTAGCCCTGTTTCCAAACAGTTCACTCTGAATTAACCCTCTCAACAATGCTTCTCAAAATCCCCTTTATTCCACTTACCTAGATGTAACTGTGTGTGAAGATAGATATTGCAAGAGCCCTAAAACATTTTCAGAACCCTGCTAGCAGTATATTCTATGCATGAACTTTACATATTGTGTTAAAAAAGTGATTTCATCCAAATAATGAAACAATTTTTAGAAATGAAAGGAAACTAAATGGTATTATGGGAAATTTAAATAACACAGGAAGCATTACACAGTGTCTTGTTACAGCCTGAGAGGGCTAAGTTTTGACAGATAAAGAGGAATTGATCACAGAACTAAACATTAATGGTAACTTAAATACAATTAATCATGACTTGATCACATTTATAATTACAAACAAAATAAAGGCTAGATGAAGGGTATATATATATATTTTACAAAGGTCAATTTCACAAAGCTGAAAACAATTATGGGTTAAATGAACTGTGAAGAAGAATTTAATCAGAAAAATGTGAATAACAACTGGGAATTGGTATAGAACACCTAAATAAATGCCCCAAAAGTCACATTCAAGAAAGAAGGCCAAATTGGTAAAAAATCAAGTTTAGAAAGGAAGTGAAGACAAATTAAAGAAAGGGGAAATCTGTAGTAATGAATATAAATCAGAAGCCAGGAATTGTAGAGAAAATCATAAGGAAGCAAAGGGACACAACAACTCATGGAGAAATCTATGGCCATCAGAGTTGGGGGGGATTTCTTAAAGTCTATAAGAAACAGTAAAAACCTCCCTAATCTTCTATGATTCTATGAAATATTAATATAGGGAACAAATATTTAATAATGAGTTCCTCAGTCCAGCAGAGAAAAATACAGTACAATAAAAAACATTGACTATAAATTGAAGCTAGACAAATTCAGACAAGAAGTGAGGTATACATTCTGAACAACAAGAGTTATTTATCATTGGAACAACTTACTAAGGTTTGTGATGGATTCTCTATCACTGACACTTTTTTATCAATTTTGGATATCTTTTATAAAAGATTTGCTCTATGAATTATTTTGGGGAAATTCTATGGCCTATGTTATACCAGAGGTCAGATTAGATGAACAGAATGACCTCATCTAGCCTGGGAATCTGTGAAATGATTGATCTATTTTATGTTAACATACTGATGACATTAGCTTTTTCAGAAATATTATTGATAGTGTTTGTGATCACTCTATTCAGTGGAGTAACACACGACTGATTTATAGTTTATAAGTCCTTATCTGTACAAAAATGCCAGACAGGAGATAAAATCATTGGGGAGGGAGGAATGCCTGTATAACTGGTTAAAAGTAGGGAGTGGCAAATAGCAAAGCTAGTACATGGTGTGGATCTTAGTTGCCAATCATACGAACAACTTCTGAGAAAGAACGTTCTCTATGTACACAATACCATAATTCCTCAAGCATGGAAATATCCAAGCTGCCAGTACCTTATTGCCCCCTAACAAACCTTATAGTCCTCCAGGGGGAATCATGAAGTGTGCAATGGTTAGTAATGCTAGTTTTAGATGCATTAACTATGAATTTTGTGATTCCTCTTGAAGGCTGTTAGCATTAGAACAAGGTAATTAATACAGACTGTGAACCTACTACTGGCTACATGATGAGTCAATGGAGTAGAACCCAGGATTTCCCTGCTCTGATTGATATGGGCAGACCCACCAAGTGTCAAGCTAGGTCTACACTACTGTTTAAATTGATCTAACTTATGTCATTCAGGGGTATGAATAAGATACCCTTCTGCGCAATGCAAGTGACAACAGCCTGAGTGCTGTCCACCCTGATGTTATGCCGGTGGGAGACCCTCTCCTGGCAATAATAGCTTCCACCTGTTGTGAAGATGAAGTAATTATGTCAACAAAGGAACACTCTGCCATCTATTTGTCCCATCAGCTGGAGCTGAGTTACCTACACACTCTAGCCATCCTGGCTAGAGCTCTCACTGCAGTGTAAATGATATATGTACAAAGAGTACAGTTTTGGACTGTGGGGGTTAGGGCTACATGACTTAGTCTTCACAAAGTGTCTTTCACTTGCTGCTAGTCTGGTATCAAATACTTGCTCTCTTCCAGAAGTCTTTGCTAGGCGTTCTCTGCAGACAGATCTTTCTGTTGAAACATTTAACAGAGGATATGTCTGCACTATAAAGTTATGTCAACCTAAGTTACGTTGAAGTAGAACTACCACAGTAATTAAATATCTTTTACATGTCCCCACTATGATTCTTGTGTTAGCAGTGCATCTTCTCACTGGGAGTGGTTGCATTCATGTAACTGTCAGTATGGGGCATTGTGGGAAAGTCTCTGAAAGCTAGCTACAGTTGATATAAGCAATGCAGTGTCTACAGTGTTACTGCATCGACTTAGCTACATAAACCTAAATGCTACAGCTCTCGTGGAGGTAGCATAATGAGAGAGTTACATCAGTGGGGCTATGTCTAGACTATGGAGTTTTTCCAGGATTCCTCTGGTATCCAGGAAAAACTCCACTGCATCCAGAGAACATGTCTGCTCTTCCACATTTTTTGTGTGTGTGTAAGACCAAACGCGCTCTTTCAGAAGCCCTGTCTTCCTTCCATGAGGAAGAAGGGCTCCTCCAAAAGAGGAGGTTTTTCTGAAATTTGGTCCAATATAGATGGGCCAAATTTCAGAAAAGCCTCTTCCGAAAAAACAATCGGAAAAAGGTACGCAAATTGCGGTGCACAATTTGCATACCTTTTTCCGAGAAAACGTTGTAGTCTAGATATAGCTTGGGAGTCAAAATTTCAAATAGATGTTGAGGCCTGGTCTACACTGGAGTGGAAGTTCAACCTAAGATATACATCTTAAGCTATGTTAATTTCTGGAGTCGATGTATTTTAAATCCATGTCCACACAGTAGGAGGTCAATGGGAGCAAATACCCCCATTGGTTTTCCTTACTCCTCATGAGGAGCAGGAGTACTGGTGCTGGTGGGCATGCCATCTGAGTTTGATTTTTTGCATCTTCTGACACCCACTAAATTGAACCCTGGAAGATTGACTGTGGCAGTGTCAATCTTCCTCATAGGATGTTCCTTTACAGAGTTAGTCAATATAAACTGTCTTGCATTAACCTAAATCTGCAGTGTGAACAGTAGATCAAACCCTGTTTCTGAGTCATTCAATGCAGCACATTTTAAAAGTGAGAAAAATGATTGAATGTCTGAAATAACCAAAGAGTTTGTATTGTATTTTGTTTCATTTTGTGTTGTTGCTGTTAATACTAAGTAAAAATTAGAAGCTGTGTTAGGGTATGTCTACATAATAATATAATGCGCATCCCCACAGCAAACCTGTTATTTTAAAATAACCTCATCATGTGAGCAGTAAGGAAAGTTGGGGGAAGAGTGCTCTATTTTGAAATAACTGCAAGTAGCATAGCTCAAGTTGCTTAACTTATTCTGAGTTTAGTCTTGCTGTGCATATTTGCCCTTAATATTTTTTATGAACTGATTAAAAGCTGCCCAAAACAAAACAAAAACCCTGCTCAACAGTAACTTGATGTGCTTTTAAGAAAAATAAAAACTTAAACAAGGTTTAAGGATTTTGACATCACAACTTAAAACAGAAAAAGTTGTTTATTCTCTTTTTAGATGTCATTTTGCCAAAGTCCATTAGCAAAAATATCGAGTAAGAAAAGACTTAACTTTTCAATACCTTAATATTAAAACATTTTTTCCTCCAGTACTCTAAGCACTAGATTCTGCCTGCCCTTACTCATTTTTAAATAATATCTTACTGCACAACTAGTCACATTAATTAGGTTGACAGACTCAGACCCTAAAGATCAAAGAATCTTGTACTCACAAAGATTTGTTTTGTTTTGTTTTTAATTTGGATTACATGTCCATGTGTGGGAGTACAAGACTCTTTACTCCTCTTTGGGTACATCCACACTTCAGGGCTTAACTCGAAATAAACTATGCAAATTGAGCTACGTCAATTGCATATCTTATTTCAAAATAGCTTATTTTGAAATAGGGAGCATCTACACAGCACTTATTTCGAAATAGAGCACTCTTCCTCCGACTTTCCTTATTCCTCGTACAATGAGGATTACAGAAGTCAGAATAAGAAGTCCTCCAGCTTGTCAGTATTAACTGCCTGTTGTGTAGACATGGACTAAGTTATTTTGGAATATTGCTAGTTATTTTGAAATAGTCTTGCAGTGTAGATGTACCCCTGTGGCCTACATGGACATTGGATGCAGGCATTTAGGAATCAGTAAGCTCTGCTTCTCTGCTTACTGACCACAAAACAGGTGGATGGGAAGTGGATATGTATGGACAGGGAATCACAAAGAGGAAGCAGCAGAGGAACTGAAAGTTTCTCAGTCACAAAATACCTCCAGGGGCTTATCCCGGGTTAGTGCAACTTATGTACTACTCATTGCTTAGGACAGTGCTAAAATCATGGTCTAGCACACTGAAGTCAATTGAACTATTTACTTGAGTAAGTGCCACTCAATATTACTGTGCTGCAGAAATAGGCTGAGGCGCCTCAATGAGTGTTTAGTAGTTAGCATTCCTCCTAAAAAAACAACAGATTATATGATCAGCAAAGTTGTTAGGAATTTTTTTAACAAAATGTTTTTTCATCTGAAAATGTTGATTTGTTGAAATCTAAACTGTTAACAAGAAAGTTTTTATGCTTTTATGAGTTTCCTGCTTTGAAAAATGTTTAAAAAAATCAAATTGATATTTCTAAAATCATTTTGATATTTTCTAAATGAAAATGTTCCATTTAAACACATTTTCATTTTTGAAAATGACATTGTTATATAATAAAATGTATTGGAACACATAAATAAAAATATAAAATATTAATTATTAAAATAAAATGATTTGATTGACCAAATCAGAGTTTCTTTTCTGAATTGAAACAAAGAGAGAGAGAGAGAGAGAGAGAGATTTTGACTTTTCATCCCAATTTGGAATGGGAAATGTATTTAAAATCTCCACAATTCTCACAGGACGAGAAAACTATTTTCCACTGAGCTCAAGTGATCATGAATTAAATTACTCTCTCACTCCTTGAAATGATCTGGGTAGAACAAACTTTGAGACACATTGAGAGAGAGTGCTGTGTTAGAGAAACCCGAACTGCCTCTCCTCTCAATTTCTTTTCTGTGGCTAAAGAAGTGTCAGTCAAGCACGTTTTTTGTTTTTTTTAAAAGAATAAAATCTTTTCTAAGCATCTTACTTAGATTTAACAAGAGCTTTCCTTTCAAATACCCATTTATAATTAAAATCACATGTATAGAGGTTTAACAACTACCATAGTAAAGGATGAATATATCTAATATTGGGGTTGCTCACCTTCAGAAAATGAGTGTGCAAACTGCAGCAATAGCTACCTGGCATCGATTTAATATTCTGTACAACTTTTTTTCTTTCTCCACCGATTTCAGCTTTTTACCCATTAATAACTGACATTTTCCCAAGCCTTGTCTGGCACAAGCTAAAATTTCAATATTATAGTGATTCCCTCCACTGAGCCATTTCAAGTTTATGCTTGGGCACTGCAATACCAGCCACCCTTGAAAGACAGAGGTGAGTGAGGTACCACAGTGTTACAGATCACAGATCATGTAGTTAGGAATAACTGAGCCTTGCTGGGTGCCCAAATTAAAAAAAAAACTCATATAAGTTATAGATATGTTAGGAATATCACTCCATATCAGAAAATTCTAGCAATCATGATTTAATTCCATGTAAATAAGAAAACAGTTAAGTCACCAACGAAACATTCGCCAAGAAATTGTATAGGATGATTTAGCTTAGTAGGAAATTTAAAAAACAGTTCCCACATAGATATAAAGAAGAGATTCTGGAAAAATCCCATGCCCAGTGACACCTTATCTTAGATTTAAAGCACATAGTTTTTTCACTATTTCTTGAAAGCTACACAAGATCTAAGTGATCTTTTCCCCTCCTCCATACACCCTCACAAATAAAGCTCAGGAATATTTATTTAGAACTGGTCAAAACACAAAAGTCCAATCTGTGAAAAATTCTAAAATTTTGAAATTTCTTGTTCAAAATTTGGGTAAAAATAGAAATCTCAGAATTCGTCATGAAAGAAAATATTCAAAAATATTTTCTTTCTACCTGATTCTTGATTATATTATAATATAATAAAGTCAAATGAAACAGTTTGATAATTTTCCATACACATTTTTATAAAATTATCGGTTGAATCTCTCTAGTCTGGCACCTACAGGACCTGAATTGTGCCAAATCAGAGAATTTGCCAGAGCACATCAGATCAATATTTTCTAGCAGTATTACCAATATGTCCACTGTTTACTGGGATGTTAGAAGACATTTATAGGTAAATTAGAGCTAAATAGAAGCACACACTGAGCCAGGACTGGTAGTTTTAAACAAACTTATGGGACTATGGAAAACTTAGCCTACCCATGTTAAGTGCATATCCAGCTAACTAAAATCATGCCGGATAATGGATATTATTGGACCAGGGAGTGCCAGACTAAAGCGGTTCAACCTGTGAAGTAAGTTCCTAAAAAACAAGAAAAAATATTTTCTTGGACATTTTTAACCACCTCCATATGTAAAGCAAGAAGGTAGGTGAACATCCAGTAGCAGGTAAGTGATAGTGATTGAAAAGAAGTGCTTTTGTGCTTCAGAAATGGTGACATTACAGGTAGCATATTCAGACTAATCAGAAGTAATTTATGTTTTGTAGCATCAGAAGGCAGCCGATATCAGTGATGCAAGGACTGCTTTATCAGGGACTAACCCACCCTCCCCAAATGAGAGAGAAATGGCTAACAGTCATTGTGTATATTAGTTTAAAAGGTAGATACAGTTCCTTTTAACTAAGAAGTAACTCCAAATAGGAGTGATAAACTAAGTTGGATTAAATTTTGTGTTTGTGATTGGAACCTGCAAGAAAAAAAACAGGATGGTACAGAAAGTTGAAATGATGAATTAGTAGAATTAGAAGGTGTAATTACTAAATTAATGTCTCAAATGAAATGGCTTCTCTGCTAAGCTATAATACTCAAGTGCTAATCATGCATGTCTATCAAGAATCTCACGACATAATTAATAAAAATAGTAGTGTTAACCCTGTTGTCCAGGACAAATTCAAGTTTGCTAACTTTAAATTTTCACTGCCTAAAATTCTCTGTTCAGTTTCAATCAGGTACTATATTCTTCTTCACTTCCTTTTGTAGTCTCTTCTATAGTGTTGCAACGTGCTTTTAACAACTGTAATGTTCACTGTAGAAGTGATTGTATAGTTTTATTGATTCAAAGGGCAGAAGGAACCATTATGATAATCTAGTCCAATCTCCTGTAATATTTGAGGGAGGTAAGGCAGTGCCTGTATATAGTGTGTAAAGTGCTTTCAGATAAGAAGTATATTATAAATTATGAATATATATTATGAATATTCATCTTGCAGCTGGATAGTTATTAATTGTTTAGAATAGAGTATTCTTATAATAGTAGCTGTGGGTGCACATGAAAATACAATGGGTCAGTCTCTAAACCAAAAAATGTGCTCCATGCACATACATGCTCAGACACATGTATGTGCGCATGCAGACACACTGATATGCATGCAAACACACATGCACAATTTAGAGCTTTGAATGTCCCAGATTGCCAGGAAAGAACTGAGTCAACACTTAATTGATCATTCCTCATTGTGTGCAGTAATCAGATGTAATAGTTGCTTCATGTGACAAAGCCATCAGGTGTTACAAGACAAATGGAATATAAAAGCAGCATTCAGAAGGGGGAGGAGGGTTGTCAAAGACTGAATGTACTTATTGAATCTCAGTAATTGCCACTTACTGCTTGATTTAATGAAAGCTACTGAATAGAGGCACCAGCATCAAGACTCATGTTCCAATCTGTACTGTACCCTTCTCTGACTTCCAAAGTCATGGTCATCATTTCTAGCAGATAACCACTTCCTTCTCTCTCATTCACTTCCATCTTCCAGCAGTGCACTGGGAAGAGGCAGTTAAAAATGACCACTGCCAAATATAGGCTTTGAAATTAACAGGCTTGCAATTTTCAGATTTGGAGACTAAAATGATACAGCCATGAATTTGCTCAAAACTCTGCTTTTTTATGTGCCATAAAAGAAAAAATTGACCTTTGTTATATAGAGGATCTTGCCATCTGAACTACTTGTAGACAGAACATTTGTTCACGGTTTGTGAGATTGTTTACAGCTCCTATTCTCTCTCTCATGCAATCACAAAATGGATTCAGACTAGTTAAAAGGACCTCGTTTTTTTGTACAAAGCACTTTGTTTCTAATAATATAGTCACAGGGACAGGAAAGTGCTGTTTTCATCACCCTCAGCTCTTCAAGTAACACAAGTTCCATGCTGTTGATGGCATTGGTAAAGAATTAGTAGGATAAACATATGCTACAAAAGCTCTCTACCGAGGTGCTAATTCTTTTCATTGTGAACTGTTGCTGGGTCATTAACTTTTTTCTTTCTTGGATAGTTTTTCTCAGCTCTTTAGTTGTGGTTGATTATTGGCTTATTTTAAAAGTATAAATCAATTGTATTGAATTAAAGACTGAAATGAATACTAGGACAAACCTCAAAGCAAACACATTTTGGAGAGGAAAAAAAATCAGCTCCCTTTTAAAAATGTAGTTTGGTTCCATTTGGAAGTGAAAACTGAAGTGTCTCATTACTGCTGAAAAGATAGTTCTCTTCTGTGGGCATGTCCGGACTGACTGGAAGCAAAATTTAACAAAGAAACCTGTTTGTATTGATTTCTAATTCCATGTTCTGTAACTGACCCTAGAATGCAAACTAGAGCTATTTAAAGCTGTTGGGGGGAGGGGGAGAGTGAGGGGGGAGGGAGTTCTTCATTTTGTTTTGTTTCAAAAATGAGAAAAAGTTTGTTGCAAAAGTTTCCACATTTTAAAAAACTATGAAAATTGTAGCGATTGCAATGTAAGGAGCGACAGACAAGCTGGGAGCTTGAGAGGGAATAGAACCCAATGTATAGTGTAATCCTTGCTTTTTTTCAGGGATGTTTCTATGTTGTGTTTAAGCATGAAGCCATGATACTGCTTTCTCCACAGCACGCTCCTGTCAGCAAAGCTGGGATATCATTGGAGTTAGAGGTATGTGCTTAGCCCTTTTAAAGGTCTGGTTGTTTTCTTTTGTGGGTCTGATTTCAGAGGTCCTGACTGAGCACAGCTCCCATTGATGTCAATGAAAGTTGCAGGTGCTCAATTCCTATCAAAATTAGGATTGATTGATCCACTGGCCATTGATTTATTGTGTCTGCTTAGACATAATAAATCAATCTCTGAGGGCTCTCACGTCGACACTGGTACTCCAACAGTCTGTTGGAGTACCAGTGTCGACGTGAGAGCCCTCAGATAAGTCAATGATCGTAAGTCACTTTAATAACATTGGTTGTGCATGTCCACTCAACATTCCTTAGGTCAGGAAAGTCTGTCCACAGTCATTGCTCTGGCATCAACAGAGAGAGAGTTGTATTATTGGTAGCTATCCCACTGTGGAACTCATCATCCTCTACCACTGGAATCCCTGGGAACATATTGTGATTCTTCATGGGGACTTGCCATATCCTTATGGAGTTATTTCCATACCCTCATTCTATGGGCTTCCTACTTCATTTTGTGCCATTTTTCAACAGCCCTTGAAACTGTACCCTGCATCTCTTCCTGACAACATGGATCCTAAGCTGCTGACCAGTCTTTTATGAACACAATATAGCTGTATTTTATGAGCTACAAACCAGAGAGTGAATCAGTGATGCTTGCCGTGCTGTTTGCCATGGAAACAAATGTGAGGTTGCTGACGGCATTCATGGTATAGCTTGTCCTGGTAGACCATGGGTATTGGGCTTGGGACACAAGCAATGAGTGGTGGGATCATATCCTGAAACAGTGGCTACAGGACTTTACTAGAACTATATGTGGAGCTCACCCCAACATTGTGGTGTAAGAGCTGCCCTCACTGTGGAAAAGCCAGTGGCAATTGCTGTATGGAAGCTGACACTACCGACTGGTACTGGTTAGTCACAAATCAGTTTGAAGTTGGAAAATCCACTGTGAGGACTGTGGGATTCAAGTGTGCAGGGTGATTAATCACCCCTTGCAGCAAAGGACAATAACTCAGAAAGGTGCAGAAAGTAATTCATGCATTGATGCAATGCGATTCTCCAACTGCAGTGGGCTGATAGATGGAATGTATTTCCCCATTTGATTCCCCCACTCATCTTGTGATGGAGTATGTCAACCCAAAGAACGACTTTGGTCTTATGGGTGCTGGAGGATCATAGGAACCATTTCAGAGACATCAGTATGGGTTGGTCAGAGAGAGGGCATGATGCATTTATCTTTTGGAACATGGGACAATGTAGAAAGCTATGTGCTGAGACTTGCTTTCCACACCAGAAGAAATAGTGGAATGTGAAAATGCCCATAGTAATCTTTGGAGACCCCACCCTGCCCTGTGACTTCATGAAGTCTTGTGCTGGAAACCTTTACAACATCTAGGACTTCTTCAACAGCCAGGTTAGCAAGTGCCCAGTAATGCATCTTTATGTGATGCATTACTCTGGGCAATGCTTACTTGCCATCTTGAATGAATTCTGAAGTGCTTGCTTTCTGAGTGTTAATCGTACTAAGAACATATTCCAACATATCGCACCCATATATTTCAATCTTAGTACTGACCAATATGTGTATGTCACAAAGGAAGGCTCATTTCGAAGTGTAATGACAAGACAAATCACAGTTTTTGTTTAATAAGGGACCTGACAAAGAACAGTCTGCTTTACAGCTGTGTGTAACTCTAGTTCAGTGTTTCCTGTAAGCTGAGCTCTTGGGTGAGGCTGATTAGCAGAGCCCACATCTGGCAGCAGGTGTTTCTGCTGGTGGTGCACATCCGCACAGGCTTCATGCACAGGACAAAATTAATTCTGCATGTGAATGGGAAAAAAATTAGTGGGAACACTGCTCCAGCCCTTAGACGTGAAGTGTACAGATACTGTGGGGAACTGGTAACATGTGAGGAATGAAATGGGGGCGTTTGTGGAGGGCATGGACCTGAGTTCTGCAGTGGCAATGAGGAATGTCAGCTTTGCTGGGCAAGCAGGTGCTTTATCATCCATTCCTGCCTCTGTGTCCTTTCCAGGCTGTTAAGCCTTTGTCTTTCATTAATTTTCTCCCTCCAGGTCACCGTGTGCTGCATCCAGTAACTGCAGTACTTCCCAAATTACTTCTCCTGGTTTGCTGCTTTATCTGACTGGAGTGCCCCTTACCTCTGGGAGAGTAGATCCTCAAGGGCACGTCTTCTGTGTTTCTTTTGTAACTGAACAGACACAGCATTGTGAATACACTCACAGCCATGATTCACATGCCTCTTCCTTGCTCTCCTTTGGCTAGCACATGGGTGCATTTGCTCCCCACTGCTCATTGATCTTTGCATGGCACTGCTGTATATACCTCTCATGCTCCTTCTCCTGAATGCCACTAGCAATCAGTCCATAGGCATCAAAGGTCCGATGCCTGGAGCTAAGTTGCCCAGGCGCCCCTCCCCAGAGATTTAACAGCACTGGAATGCTTCACAGGGGAGACTGTATGCTGCAGAAATTTGGCGTGGTCAGCTGGGAAGCTACTGTTGGAACTGTGTATTCTGAGCTAACAGGGAGAGGGATTTCAAACATTGCCAGGCCTTTCAATGGGGACAAGGTGCATACCTGTGTACTTTCAGGACAGTTGAGTTCAAACTGCTAAACAGAGCAGGTAAAATGAGCATTGCAGAGGCCAATTAGGGAGCCATAACCAAGTGCAGTGTCTACACTTACACTGTATCACTCAAATTCCATTATAAAAAGTTCTGTGCTGCTCATTAAACTAGTTTTATTTTGCTGGCATAGCAGCTTCTCCTAGCCATGCAGCTATACTGCCCCCAGCACCACACTCAGCCACATCTCCTGTGTGGGGCCGTACAGCCCTGCTGGTGGCAGGGCTTGAGGTGGTACAGCTGTATGACCAGGAGGAGCTTCCAGCACAAAGCACTGGCTCCTGGGAGTGATGCCACCATACTTATCTCCTTTGACTGTAGCATCTCCCAGGAGCAGGGCTCTGTGGATTTGCAGATATCGCTATAGATTGAACCTCTCTAGTTCAGCGTTCTCTGGTGCAGCAAAAATCTGTGGTCTGGCATGATTTTAGTTAGCCAGATGTCCACTTTTCAGCGGGGGAACCAAGTTTCGCACAGCCCCATAAAGTTTGTTTATAGCCACCAACCTGGCATTCAGTGTTCTGTGCTGTTATTTAGCTTCAATTTACCTCTAAATGTCCTCTGAGAACCCAGTAAACAGTGGAAGTGTTGGTAATGCTACTAGACAAAATTGACTTCCCGTGATCCAGCAAATTCTCTGGTTTGGCACCTGTCAGGTCCCAAGGGTTCTGGATTAGAGATGTTCAACCTGTACTTATTGACTTTCCATGGAAGTTAGGGCTTATATATGTGGAGAATATTGAGCTATTCTTGTATAATTTATATCTTGTGGAATAGAGCTCTGGCATGAAGTTTATTTATTCTGGAATAATTGTTCTCCCATGTGGGCGGTGAGTGTCCACATGGAGAACTATTGTAGGATAGATATTCCTGTCGATTTTTCGGTGTTAGCAAACCCTTGGGCTCCTAGTGTTCAGAAAATAGTGGCTCCCAGGCCACTTTGAAAAATGTTCCCTAAATAACTAATGGAAAGAACTACTGGATAGAAAATCATTGTAGGATTTTTGCTTGCCCACAAGGTATAGCTAAATAGAAAATCCATTAGGTGAATTTCCTGTTAGCTGGATTGCAGTGTCACTCTCAGCATGTTTTCCATGATAATATATGCATTGCCTGATACTGTACTTCCTGACAGTGTTGCTAGGGCTTCAGGTTCTAACAAAGTGGAAATAAAAAAACCTCTATTGAAAGCTGTCCTTCCTTCTTTGTTTCTATTTTAAACGAAATGTGGGGAAGGAAAAAAATCAATAGTCTTTAATGGAGTTGCAAGAAGCTGTTCATAATGGTTTCTGAGCTCTGTAAGCTAGCCACGCTAACCCCTCTTGTTCTTTTTCTCTTAAAATCCCACTTGGTTGAAACTCAGCTCTTTGCTGGCAGTGGTCTGGAGCAGTGAGTGAAGACTGGCATAAAGAAGCTAGCCATCAGTGTGGAAGAAACACTAGGGAGATACGGACTTTTTGTGGCCACATGATCCATGTGGACCGGGGGTGGAGAACCTCGGACCCATGGACCAGACATGATTCATCAAAGTTAGCTGCTGGCAGACTTCCAGGCAGTTTGTTTACCTGAGCATCCACAGGCACAGCTATTTGCATCTTCCAGTGGCCGCAGTTCACAGTCCCTGGCGTATGGGAGCTGCGGGAAGTGGTATCCTGACCTATGCCACTTCCTGAAGCTTCCATTGGCTGGGAATGACAAATAGCCACTGGGAGCAATGGGAGTCCTGGCTAGCAACTAACCTTGAAGAACCTCATCTGGCCTGTGGGCTGCAAGTTCCACATCTCTGATGTAGACCCAGGTAATATGATCCTGCTGTACTGCTGAGCATTCATAGTACATCCAAGTAGAACATGTCATCTGTGCTTCAGAGTGTGCCAAGGGCATCCAGATAGAACATGGCTGCTAGCAAATGGTTCATATGCTGCATATCCAGGCTGCATATAGCTGCTGTGATGCTGATTTCTATGGATGCATACACACAAAACAGAAACAATGTGCTGCTACATCTCTCAGTATGTTAAGACAGGATGCCCCTAATATGCTGTCAAACATTCTAGGTATGTGCAAGTAGAATACACCAGTGTGCTGCTGATTATCCTAGGAATGTTCAGCTGGAGAACCTTGTCACTGTGCTGTACATCCCAATATTCCGTGAAGTATTAATGAAACACAGTGGGGCCATTCTCCAGAGGTCACAAGCACCTTGCACATACAAACTAGGGCATAGATGAATACGGATCGGGATAAGATTATGCAGCTGGGAGGTGGGAGGGGAAGCAAAATAGTTTTGCTACTGGTCCTGGGAGCATAAATCCTTCCTCGCAGCTGCAGCATGGTGATTCTGCTATTAATACAAGGTTTAAACAAAAGCAACCCATCACCAAATAAGAATGGGCTCTTAATTGCCATATTAATTTACCATTATTTGCATTATTTATTAAACTGGGAACTGAAGTAGAATTGTGCAGGTGGGCAAGGCTCAGGACAAAGAAGCTGTTGTTTAAATTAAAATTGGTTTGGGGAGTGGCAATGCAGTTGAGGGAGACTGAATATGGAAGAGGTATAAGGTATTTAACACTTCGGTCTAAAAATATTCCTATCATGGAGTTTAAAGTTTAAAATTTAAAAAGCTTGAAGTTCATATGTTTATTTTTGTGTTCCATAACTTTACATTTCTAAAGAAACAACAAAGAAAACCCACCGCCTGTGTACAAGGATAGCATTATTTTCTTAGATAGGCTATACCCTGATGTAGAGAAGGAAAACATTATAGTTTCAAGTGAAGGCCTTACTTTTGTTCTTTTTTGCTTTCCTAAAATATGTACCTTTTTTTTCTTAATCTAAAAAAATATGTACCATTTAAGATTGAAAATCTGTGTTTACCAATTTTTGTATGCAGAAAGAGAACAGTTTCTATTTTTTTAAATTTAGGAAATGTGGTGGTCCTTTTTTTTTCAGTCACAAACAAGAAGAACCTATTCTCATTTAGTTTGAGTGCTCAGAAGGCTAACAAGAGAGGACAGAAGGGCTTTGGATAAGCTGTATAAAAGAACAGTGCATTTCACCAGAGTTCCTTTCAGAGACCAGAACATGGAGGGTTGTATAGGCATTCCCTGGGTTACATGGATCCGACTTACATAGGATCTCTACTTACAAACGGGGTGAAGCAACCCCACGCTAGCTGCTTCCCCCCAGCAGACCAGGGAGACGCAGAGCGGCTTTTCTCAGCAGACACCTCAGCTTGAGAATAAAGGACTGAGGGAAGTGAGGTGTGGGAGAATAAAACTGAGCTCTGGAGAAATGTTTGACTAGAGTTTCCCCTACAATATGTACCAGTTCTGACTTACATACAAATTCAACGTAAGAACAAACCTACAGTCCCTATCTTGTACGTAACCTGGGGACTGCCTGTACACTGAAAGTCTGAGAAACTTACAAGGAAATTATACAGAGGTTAATGCTCAATTTTAACAGTAGTTACAGGTTTACATAGTCTTTTAACTTATTGCTAATTAGTATATAAGAAGGGTTAATAAAAAAAGATAGTGGAATAGAACGAGAGTCCCACCTGTGTAGGAAAATACCCTTTTTGTCTATGGAAAAAGAAGAGTTTTTAATTATTGAAAAATTACCTCATCTCTGACAGTCTGGAGAAAGGTAAATTAAATAAGACAGTAGATGTGATCAAGCTGAAATATGACACAGTAGTACCCCTCTCTGTAGATAAGAGATTGTTGGACTTTTCTATACTGCTGTAGGTATTTATTAAGTGCATAAAATTTGGAAAGAATAGAACAGTATGTATACACTGTTTAAACCAGGAATGGGGAATCTTTTTTCTGTCTGGGGCCATTGACCCATAGAAGAAAATCGGTCGCAGGTTAGACACAGTGCCATGGGAGAACAGGGATGCAGAGGCTCAGGGCTTCTCCTAAGATCTGGGGTGGGCCCAGAAGTGAGGGGTTCAGGATGTGTGAGGAGCCTGCAGCCTGGAGTCAAGGGGTTTTGAGTTCAGGAGCAAAGTTGGGGCAGAGGTTTAGAGTGCATGAGTGGGTTTGGGGTGCAGGCTCTGTCTGGGGATTGCTTACTTTGGGTATTGACACAAGTACTGCTGGAATACAGTTTTCAGTTCTGGTGTCCGAAATTCAAGAATATTGACAAATATGGTTCAGAGATGAGTGGCAAGAATGATAAAAGGATTAAAGAAAAGTTGCATAGTGATAAACTCATGGAGCTGTATCTCATTATTTCAACAAAGGGAAGATTATAAATCTAAAATACTTATATGGGGAACAAACAACTGATAATAAAGGACTATTTAATCTATCAAATAGAAAGTATATTAACAAGATCCAAGGGCTGGAAGTTAAAACTAGATACATTTAAAGTGGAAATAAAATGTAGATTTTTAACAGGGATAGTAATTGAACATTGAAACACTGTACCAAGGGGTATAGTAAATTATCTGTCTCTGGAGATATTAGATGTTTTTCTGCCTAAAAGATAAGCTATAGTTCAGTGGTTCTCAAACTTTTGTACTTGTGATCCCTTTTGCATAGCAAGCCTTTGAGTGTGACTCCCCCTTTTTAATTAAAACATTTTTTATATATATTTAACACCATTATAATGCTAAATAGAAACCCGGTATCAGGGTGGAGGCTGCCAGCTTATGATCCTCTCCCCATATAATACATTTGCAATCCTTTGAGGGGTCCTGACCCTCAGTTTGAGAACTCCTGCTGTAGTTCAAACAAAAATTATTTCAAATAAGTCCCCTGGCTTGTGTCATATGATTAGACTACATGATCACAAAGATCCCTTCTTGTCTTATGATATATGAATCTCCTGAATCCCAGCCCAGTGACTAGTCCACACATTCATTGCCTTAGGCACTGTAATTCTTACCTGCTCTATAAATGATGTGGATGTTGTAGGAACTGTGGGGGTGTGTCTAGACTACATGGCTCCATCTACAGAGCTATGTAAAGTAGTTTACCCAACATAGTCAATGAAGCAAGGATTATTTAAATACATTAAAATAAAAATGGCCGCCACGCTGTGCCGACAATCACTTGATCCGGCACAGTGCGGCAGTCTAGATGCAGATCGGTCGACAAGGGAAGCCTTTGTCGACCGCTCCTGTAAATCTTGTTTCATGAGGCATAAGGGAGCAGTCGACAAAGGATTCCTTTGTCAACCAATCCGTGTCTAGGCTGCCACGCTGTGCCAGATCAGCTGATTGTCAGCACGGTGCGGTGGCCATTTTTATTTTAATGAAGCAGAGATTATTTAAAACGCCACTTCATTGACTATGTCGGTTAAACTACTTTACATGGCTCCGTTGACAGAGCCATGTAGTCCAGACACACCCTGGGAGTCCTGCCTTTCTTTACACCCAGAACTGTGGAAAAATTTGGAGGTAGGGAACAGTAAGGCTTCTGTGATATAAATCCACTAACCACTGTCCATGCAAAACACACATTAAATTCATTCTGCATCATGTCTAGCATTCAAAGTCAGGGGAAAAGATTTTTGCCACTGTGATTAGACATCACGCTAGAGAGTATAAGAGTAGTTGCAAGGGCAGGACAGGAGCAGTTCTTTACTGGAGCTGGAGGACAGCTGGCCACTAGGACTCTGCTGAGATAGTACCTTGAGGTAAGGGTGAAGAAGGTGCTGGGCCCATGTGGAAGTGATCCAGTGAATAATAGCAGCAAGGCAGTTATTTAAAGAGATGTTGCAGACAGCAGCTATCTATAGTGTCACTGGGCTCATACCCAGAGTACAGGGTGAGGCCATGCCCCCCTTCCCCATGCCCTTTTTGCCACTGGGTTGGGTAAATGGCCTAGACAGTGAAGGATCCCAGAGCAGGGAACCAGTGAGGAAAGTGGACTGGTGTGTTGCTCTGGTAAGAACCACCTCCTGGACTGGCCCACCTATGGCCAACTTTTTGTCCCCTCACCCCCAATGGTCGCATTGCCGGTAGGGTCTGACAGCATTATCCCCTTTGCCCAGGGCAGCGAGGTTAAATCCCCCTTTTAAAGCCCTAATTTGTCCCAGTGCCCTGTGCATTGGGGGTGCATGGGCCTTAAGGCTGGGGGGGGGACCTGGTTTTGGAAGCAGGGCTTGGGCCTGCCCCCACAATCACCAGCAATATGCAGAGAGATCTGCTCCAAGCCTACTCTGTTCCCCAGCTGCATTACGTGGGCAGGGATGTTAGGGTACGTCTACACTAGAGCACTAATTCAAACTAACTTAGTTCAAATTAGTTAATTTGAACTATGCTAATTCAAACTAGTGCAGCTAGACTTAAAAACTAGTTCGAATTAGCGTTTTGCTAATTCGAACTAGCACGTCCACACAGAGTGGACCCTGAACTGGGGTTAAGGATGGCCAGAAGCAGTGCCGGCAGGGCATCAGATGAGGACTTAGGGTATGTCTACACTACCCCGCTAGTTCGAACTAACGGGATAATGTAGGCATACCGCACTTGCAAATGAAGCCCAGGATTTGAATATCCCGGGCTTCATTTGCATAAGCGGGGAGCCGCCATTTTTAAAACTCCGCTGGTTCGAACCCCGTGCAGCGCGACTACACGGGGCTCGAACTAGGTAGTTCGGACTAGGATTCCTATTCCTGTTCCACAAGGTGTACCGGTAGTTCGGAATAGGAATCCTAGTCTGAACTATCTAGTTCGAGCCCCGTGTAGCCGCGCTGCATGGGGTTCGAACCAGCGGGGTTTTAAAAATGGCGGCTCCCCGCTTATGCAAATGAAGCCCAGGAAATTCAAATCCCGGGCTTCATTTGCAAGTGCGGTATGCCTACATTACCCTCCTAGTTCGAACTAGGAGGGTAGTGTAGACATACCCTTAGAGAGTGGAGCTGCTGTCTCAGGCTAGCCGAGGGCTGTGCTTAAGGGGTCCTGACCCCCATCCCAGACAGACGGTTCTCAGGGGGTTTCCCGCATGCAAAGCAGTCCTGGATTGGAGTGCCCTGAGTGCCCACACTCGGCACATCACAGTACTCGGACATCAGCCCGGATGCACTTGCCGCAGGTTGCCATCTCGGGAGAGGAGTCAATAGGGGGGCTGCAGGAGAGTTACCACCCCGAGGAGCCTGCAGAGCCACCCCAGTCCTCCCCATCGGGGGCTCGTACCCCATTCCTCCCTCACCTCCTTCCACTTATCCATCCCTAGTCCCCTTCCTGATGTACAAAATAAAGGACACGTGTGGTCAAAAATAGAAACTCTCTTTATTGAACAAAACTCAGGGAGACTGGGAAAAGGAGGTGGGAGAGGGGAAGAGAGAGGGTGGGAGAGGGGAGGGCAACTACAATGATGAAGGGTTTGAAAAAGGTCCCATATGAAGAGAGGCTAAAGAGACTGGGACTTTTCAGCTTAGAAAAGAGGAGACGGAGGGGGGATATTATAGAGGTCTATAAAAGCATGAGTGGTGTGGAGAGGGTGCATACAGAAAAGTTCTTCATTAGTTCCCATAATAGAAGGACTAGAGGATGCCAAAGGAAAGGAATGGGTAGCAGGCTTCAAACTAGTAACAGAAAGTTGTTCTTCACAAAGTAAAGAGTCAACCTGTGGAACTCCTTGCTGCAGGAGGCTCTAGAACTAGAACAAAGTTTACAGAGAAGTGAGATAAAGTCATGGAGGTTGGGTCCATGGAGTGCTATTAGCTAGGTGGTAGGAATGGTGTCCCTGGCCTCTGTTTGTGGAAGGCTGGAGATGGATGGAACGAGACAAATCGCTTGGTCATTGTCTTTGGTCCATCCCATCCAGGGTACCTGGTGTTGGCCGCTGTTGGCAGACAGGCTACTGGGCTAGATGGACCTTTGGTCTGACCCAGTACGGCCATTCTAAGCTCAGGGCTCAGGGTTGGGGGTCTCACTGGACAACCCTGATTTTCATGCAAACCTGCTCCTGTGTGGCCAGGCTGGCAGCTATCCTGCCCTAGATGGCCACTTTCCTGTGCCCAGTGCGGAGGTCGTGTACGAGGTCCACGATGTCTGCACTAGACCAGGCGGGCGCCCGCCTCTTGCGGTCCCGGGCAGGCTCCCGGGAGCTGCCAGCCTGGTGCTGGGAAGAGGGGGAGGGCTGGGTGGCGGCAGGTGGCTGGCTCAAGCTGTGCCAGGTGCAGAGTCTGCTGGCTGGGTGCTGGCAGGCTTGCACCTGGCACGGGCACCGTAGCCAGCCCGTGTCCCTTTAAGGGCTCCGGGGCCGGGAGGGGGGCAGTAGAGTTTCCCTGGTGTTGGCCAGAGTGACCACCAGGGAAAGCTGGGGAGGGCTAGCCTCCCACAATTCTAATTAAGCAGCTTCACAGCCCTTAATTCGAACTAGTTAGTTCGAACTAGGCTTAGTCCTCGTGGAAGGAGGTTTACCTAGTTCGAACCAAGCGTTCCGCTAGTTCGAATTAAGTTCGAACTAGCGGAGCGCTAGTGTAGTGCCTATCAAAGTTAATTCGAACTCACGTCTGTTAGTTCGCATTAACTTTTTAGTGTAGACATACCCTTAGAGAAGTGGTGGGTCTTGCTCTGCACTCACTGGTGGTACGAATTAGAGCAATGTGGCTGAGACAGAGTCACTCTGCTTGCTGTCAGCAGGTGCTGGGGGAGTGACCACTGCAGTTGGCATCAAGGCCCTCATCCAACCCCCAGACTGCATCGCTCTGGGGGGTTGAGGGAAGGAGTGGAATGGGGCAGAACAGGAGTAGGTGCAGTGCCTAGGACAAAATGTGTGTGGTGGTGGGGGGATGTTTCTTTGGTTCTACAGCCCCCTAGAGACAGCTCTGACAATGATTTTAAAAGGCATGGGGCTCCTAGCCACTGTGGTAGCTACCAGAAGTCTGGGTCCTTCAAATTTTGGCCAAGGATACTGGGTTACACTGCTACAACACCAGGGCTGTGTCCAGACTCCATGCCTCCGTCGACGGAGGCATGTAGATTAGCCAGATCGGAAGAGGGAAATGAAGCCGCGATTAAAATAATCGCGGCTTCATTTAAATTTAAATGGCTGCCCCGATCTGCCGATCAGCTGTTTGTCGGCAGATCGGGAGAGTCTGGACGCGATGCCCCGACAAAGAAGCCTTTCTTCATCGACACAGGTAAGCCTCGTGAAACCAGGTTTACCTGTGCCGATGAAGAAAGGCTTCTTTGTCGGGGCATCGCGTCCAGACTCTCCCGATCTGCCGACAAACAGCTGATCGGCAGATCGGGGCAGCCATTTAAATTTAAATGAAGCCGCGATTATTTTAATCGCGGCTTCATTTCCCTCTTCCGATCTGGCTAATCTACATGCCTCCGTCGACGGAGGCATGGAGTCTGGACACAGCCCAGGGCTCCCAGCTGAAGTCTATAAAGGAGAGACTGAGAAGATTCTACACCAGCCCCTTCCCCTCTAGGGCCCTGGGCCTGGTTCAGAGTATTTCCATGAGTCTCAGAATCTACTTTCACCCCTGCAGAGAACTGAATTATAGTGACCCAGCTGAAGGGCAGGAACGAGAAAGGCCCTGAGAGGATGAAGACATTGCCCCCAAGTAAGGTGCCCAAAGCACCAATGTATTCCAGAGCAGGGACAAAAAGAGGGAGACATTACAGAGGGAACTGAGTGCAGAAGGGTGCTTTTACCCCGGAGGGGGTTCATTTTGTTTTAATAGACTGCTTGTGACTTGGCCAGAGGTCTGAGTCACTGAAGAACCTCCGAAACCAGAAAGTGTGCAGGCACACACACTACACCAGGAGTGCTTGCAAGAGGTGAAGATAATCCACTGCACTTATTCTGCAGCAGCTCTGTTCCATATCTGACACTTCTCCATGTACAATTGCACGCTAGCTTCCTTTTAAATATCTTTTAAAATCCATCATGGGGAATCAGTAGGTCTTTCTCTTGTGCTGGCTGTTGTCTGAAAATATCATGCACTCTTGAACTTTCTCAGGCACAAAGGCAAATGCATTTGGCAGAGTATCAGGAACACAGAAATGTGCCATATTGGAGTAGACCGATTGTCCATTCAGTCTAGTATCCTTTTTCAACCTTGACATATACAGTATCTGCTGGTTTGCAGGTAGCTAAGCAATGGAGCAAAGGTCTCAGTGTCTGATACTGTAAAAGGATTGTTGGAAGTTTGAACTGATGTAGGATTAATTGCAGCAGCATAAAAACATAATTCACTGTCACTTTGCTTTCAGGGATCATGATTTCTAATCTGAATAAATGGCAGTAATAAAAATAACACATTTTTTGAGGCGCGCGGGTGCTGAACACTGCTCTTCAGTGAGGAATGTACATCATAAAGGATATCTTGGTCACTTCTAACAGTGCATATGATGGAGAAGGGAGAGAGACTAAGTCTGCAGCAATATGTTTTCCCAAACCAAACAGGTTTATTCCCCAGATACAATAACAAAGCCAGCTATATAGAACATTCCTTTGTTGGATTTTCTTGAATCCTCTGTTCATCCTCTGAAACAATATAATCTTTAGAAATTCCTTCTTCCTCTATAGTCAATGAACATTGCTAAACTGGGATGCAATGGACCCTTTCAAACTGCACAATGTTGCCATTTACTGTGTGCTTTTCATGAAAGGAATTTGGCTGCTGATATTTATTTCATATCTCTGTATCTACTTTTCCCTTATGCCTGTCCTTCTGCTTCCCTATCAGTGTGGATGGTAGGTAGGAAAGTTACAATATTATGATGCAATATAGGGGTTTTCTCAAGAGAGTTGGGATGGCAGTGTTACTCAGAAGGAGCAACATCACAATGAATTATGCCATTATACCACACAATCATATATTCTGTACATGCCACTTATTTTGCAGGAAATCTAATCCATCCTTCCAGGTGCAGAAACAGGAGCCAATGTCTTTGTGGAGAAGAAGTGTGACAGAAAAGGATTCAGCTCTACATTCCAGAAACATTAACCTCCTCTGGAAGGCAATTGCTTCTGAGTGGTCCCAGAGTTGCCTTCATAAAATTTCCCCTTGCTCATAGAAAGGGCCTCAAAGTCTCCTTCTGCCTCCAAAAGCTGCTCTTTCCACTGGGAGAGAGGTATAATCTTCTGATACCTCAAGCAAGGGTTTGGAGCTTGAAGATGGCATGGGACTATAAGGAAAACAGCCAATATTCCCTCAACGAATCAATGAATGTGTAAACACATCTTAGCTTTATACAATAAACTCAGTATAAACAATTGCAATAAAGACACAGAACCAACCTGATCAAATGAAAAGTGAGCCTACAGAAAAGAATCTGGCTCCATGACAAGCTCAGTAGTCCAGTCTACTGGTTATTTCAAAGGAGGAATCTGTTGACAATAAATACAAAGGGCTTAAAATGGGAGCAGCAATTTCAAAAGGCTAGGAACAAAGACAACTATTGAATGGCTTTTGGGGCAATGACTGGGAGAGGAGGAGAAGATACTGCTCTTGGATAAAAATATTATATGCTACAATCCAGGGAAGCACTTTTCCCACAGGTCACATTTTACTATAATTTTCCATAGACTCAATCAGTGCTTATACAGAAAATGCAATATATGGTCAATGAAAAAATATCTAGGACTGGGTACATTTATCTGGCTGTCATAACTCATGCTGGCCATAAGTCTCAAGTAGATAGTATAATGTCAAATTCTGTTTTACTCTTTTGATATAAATCTAGAGTAACTTCATTAATAAGAATTCTTAACTCTTTTTCATTGTTAGATGCTTAAAAGTAATTTTACAAATGGGGAAATGGAAGAACTAGAAGGTAAGTGACTTGCCAAAGGTCACCTAGCAAAGTATTGGCAAAGTTGGGGTTGTCACTTATCAATGTTTTCTCAGAGACTCATCCTTTTTCTGAAGTAGCTATCCAGGGAAATCTGAAAAGTTAGTCAACAGATACTGCCAACTCTCTGCTTTGGTGGATCACTCCAGATGTTCCAAGTATTTTAGTATCTCAGATATGGCAACCCTACTCAGGAGTTTATTAAATTTATGACTCTTGAAACCCAGTCTGGTGTAGCATCCACTAGAATACATTGCCTCCCTGTTAGTGGAATATACGCCGTTTACACAGGAGCAAAATTCAGGAGCAAATCTAACTCCATTCCACTGGCATAATGGCTCCTCGGGCGTTAGGATTAATAAGTGAGGTTTCCCTGTATGGTCATTGGAGAACTGCACAAAGGGTTGCTTAGCCTCTGTGTGAAGTGGAGACAAAAAGTTTGAGGGGCAATCAAACAGCAGTACATAGTATCAGGAGGGAACTGAGCATCTACAAATAGCATAGAAGTGGAAGTGGAGGACCTGATTCCATGAATATGCTCCTATCTGGGAGTGAAACTTCACCCTCCAGCCATATATGCTTCTGTCTAACATTGAATCTGTCTGGGTTCTAGACTATGGTTGAAGATAAGAATTCGGGCCTAAATTTATGAGGCTAAATCAAATCATAAGTTTGAACTTCACACTTGAAAATCTATTTTCTTTGCAATAAAAAGCCTTAACCACAAAATGAAAGCCAGTTTTGCACTATATTTAATATATTCTAGTTTTTCTCTCTTCCCAGGATGGAGGGAGAGCAGAAAGATGCCAGCACACATGGTATGGAAGATTAAAGTGATTATAATGCATAATGTAGGAGGAAGAAAATTATGGGGAAATTATCTATAGCAGTTCTTTGATAATTGTATTGCATAGATTATAAAAGAGTAACTGAAAGTATATATGTAAATTACTTAAATGTTCTGAGTTTTTTACCATTCTGTAGATAGTAAGAGTTGCCTGGTATTTGTGAATTAAGAGCAGAGATTAAAGTAAAGCCAATTTATTTTATTTTATGTGTTTTGTGGTGCACGATAGATGCAAAAATTTTGGTTTGTGTATGTACAATCCTTGCAAAATATACATGTTATGTATTGATGAAAGGAAATGCAATGTAGAACAGTCTACAATTTGGGAAGATGAAGATAAAGTCTAATAATTGCTTCTGGATTTTCACTTTCATTTTCCTGTGTGCCTCTTCTATTAAATTTTTGGTATCAGTGGAAAGATAATTAGGTCATTCATGTACTTACTAACATGAGGCTGGGAATTTGTGATTTCAGTGTTCTGTATACACAAATATTCATTTCTACTGTGTCTGCTTACACATTGTAGAGTTGATAGGTACCTGCAAAGCTATTTATTTAAGCTACCTTCAAGACAAATATGCAGAAAAACTGGATTTTCCCTTTTATCTGTTTGCTTTTCTTTTAACAATGATGTCAGTGTAGGTATTTCACAGGAAGTTCATGTCATTCATGGAAAATCATTTAGTGTACCTGGAAGACATGAAAAGAAAAAATTAATGTTATGATTTTTCTATGCAATCTGGATGTCAAAAAATAGGGTTATGATGGGCAAGAAGGAGTAATTTTATTAAAATTAATGAAGTCATACTAATATAAAATAATAATATAAAAGTGGTTTGAGATCAGAATTAGACCCTACGTTTTCTTTTGCCAACCTAATTGGCAAGGTTTTTTTTCTACTTGTTTGTATTATCCCTTGGGTTTTTTTTCATTGTATGTACAGATTCTATAAGAACTTATTTTTTTATTTGTGTATCTGCGGTACACAGCACAAGAAGACTCTGATGTCCAGGTTACAGCTATTGAGGAACTTTTTGAGAAAATATTTTTGTCATCAAAATGCCACTTTCTTGAAACAATTTTTTGTAGCACTGCATCTTTTTCAATTAAACTTCCATCAGGAAGGTTTCTCAGATCCAGGATGTTGTTTATGGATATCAAGAAAGCAGGAATTTTAACCCAGACAAGTGACTTAATTCCTTTGACTTCCTTTACTCCTCATGGAAGCAGGACTACTATAATTGACAGGAGTACCCCTCTCAGTTCAAACCCTGGAAGATCAACAGTGGAAGCTTTGAACTTGTCTGTATTGTAGACATACCCTAAGATACTACAGGATGAACCTCTCTAGTCTGGCATCCTTGGGACCTGACCAATGCTGAATCAGAGAATTTGCTGAACAATGGGAAGTCAGTATTCTCTAGCAGCATCACCAACACTTTCACTGCTTTCTGGGCTCTTAAAAGACATTTAGGGATAAAATAGAGCAAAATAACTGCACAGAACACTGAGAGCTAGGACTGTTGGCTGTAAATAAACTTGATGGTACCACAGGAGACTTGGCCGCACCCATAATAAGTGGACATCCAGCTAACTGAAATAATGCTGGACCACAGATATTGTGAGACCAGAGAATGCCGTTCTAGAGAGGTTCAACCTGTACTCGGTTAGAGTAAGGCTGGGTGCAAGACCTAGGCACTATAGGAGCATAACTGAAACATGTTTAACAATAATGGGTCCATACCTTACATCAGAACTCCAACATCAAATAGTGGGAACTGTGGCCTGAGATATGTTTACAGAACTAATATTCTGGGACTCTGGTATATCTCCTGGAACAATTCTTGGGTTACAAAATTCTGATGAAATTGCTTTGATGTTCATCTAGAAGTAACAACAGCCATCTAATGAAGGCTTCTGCATATGGCACCAAATCTAATCTCAGATACCTGACATACAACAATTAAATATGTTCACACACCCAATTAGAGGTGGTTTGTGTATTTCAGGATAGGTGCTGCTGTCTTCCTTATGTCACGGAGCAGATTCCGATGACTCCTCTGCAACAGAGAAAACATGAATATACAGCATATCAGTGAAAAATGCTTGGAATAGTCTGGCTCAGAACATTGCGCTGGGCCTTGACCATGAAATACCTGTTCACTTTGTCTGGGAATTTGGTATTGGTGTTGGGTATCTGGTTTCTGCTATTTCATTCCTTAGTGACGTATCTGACAAGTTTAAAAGGACGTTTTTTGTTAAATATTTGTAATGTTTTTTGTCAATCAAGGGAGATAATAACCTTGAATGATTTGATGCAACACTTCATAATACAGTGATGAATAGGTACTAGAAATGTAAAGAGACAAAACTCATGCAGAGTTCATTATATTGAAGCTTCATATAAGTGCAAACAACTATTATTTATTAAAGAAACAAGGACAGAGGCCATGTTTTCTAAAAGGAGTCTGATTAACTTGTAAGTGATAGGGAAAGCAGCCAGCAATAGGGACATTCTATTAGGAAGATCAACCCTCCAAAGGTCAATCTAGCATTCAATTTAGCAGATCTAATGTAGACCTCCAAATCAAATGATGAAGGCAGCTCCTGCTGGCCTCTGGTATTCCTCAGTCTGTGTTAAGTAAGGGAAGCAGATGAAAGCATGTGCTCCCATTGGCTTCCTACAGAGTAGATACTGCGGAAGCTAGGCTTAAGGTAAACCAAATACAGCTATACATTTTGCATAGTTGGAGGGTGTACCTTAAGCCGACCTGCCTGGTCTAGTGTAGGCCAGGCTTATGTTAGCAACTAGTATCTGTGGTGGTTGATACTACTTAAACTTGAGATGTAGTGTAGCAACTAGGAGATAACATGCAGGACATTATTCTGTCTCAGAAGGAGTAATGAAAGGGGAAGGAATTGTATTCTAAACAGGTTGAGGAGTAAACAAATCAAGGGTTAAAACTGAAACAATGCCTTTTACGTGTGAGGTCAGCTACGAATAACTATCCAGAGTACATGCATCTGATGAAGTGGGTTTTTGCCCATGAAAATTTATGCTCCAATAAATCTGTTAGTCTATAAGGTGCTACAGGACTTCTCGTTATTTATGCAGATTCAGGCTAACATGGCTACCCTTCTGATACGGAGTGCTGAATTATTGACACTCAGGATATATCTAGACTTCAGGCTTCTTTTGGAAGAAGCTTTTCTGGAAGAGATCTTCCAAAAAAACTTCTTCCAAAAGAGAGCATCCACACTGCCAAAGCGCATAGAAGAAATGATCTGCTTTTTTGAAAGATAGCGACCATTCAGTGTGGATGCTATCTCACATTTATGCTGTGATTACTATGGATGGAGTGGCCACCAGGACACCTGTGCTTTTTCCTCTTTCCTCTTCTGTCGAAAGAACTCCTTCCCTATCCACACACACTTTTTTCCAAAAGAGCTCTTTCAGAAAAAGACTTATTTCTTGTAGAAAGAGGTTTATCAATGTCAGAAAAACCCCTCTGTTCTTTCTATTTTTTTTCCGAAAGAACATGATTGAAGTGTGGACATAAGTGAAGTTTTTTGGGGGAAAATGGCTGTTTTTCTGAAAAAAAAAAAAAAACTCTGTAGTGTAGACATAGCCTCAGTGATTGTTCAATAAAATACTCTTTGTCATGGATGGGTAAGATTCAACTTGGTGGCTGGATCCAGTCCGTCTAACACTTTGACCTGGCCGGCAGACTGTATCTGGCCATGTTCTATTTATACCCTGCTACCCATGCCACTGAAGTTTCAGGCAGTAGGATTGTATTTAAATGTCTTACAACTCCTGGTCCCAACTGATCCACGAGCCCTTTAAATAGCCACAGCAACCCAGTCAGCTCCCAGGCAACATGGTAGCAGCAGGACCTGGAGCTGAGAGTTCTTTAAATAGCAGCAATTTAAAGGACTCATGGCCCTGCCACTGCTGTGTTGCCTGGCTGTGACCTGGGGCCATTTAAATAGCTGCAGCAATCCCAGACAGCTGCCAGGCAACAGGGTAGCAGCAGGGCTGGGAGCCACAATCCCCTGTGTTTTTAATTCAAAGTCTCCAGCCTCAGACAACTCTAGGGGAAAGCTAGTCCCCAACCATCCAGCCCTTCTGCTCTAGACCCCACTCCTTTAGGGAGTGGAGCTGGTCCATGACTATGTACCTACATTCATTAAATGTCCCCCTCCCCCGGGAAAAGTATTGCCCACCCCTGCTCTGTTTAAAGCATGAGATCTATTTAAAGCCTGAATTTAAGTGCAATCCAGGATCTACCTCAGACCCAAATACCCTTGTCTCACCTCCTTCATAGCCCTTCTCTGAGGCCCTAGCCCTGGTCCCTCCATCTTCCCTCCCCGTTCTTTCTCCCTTTCACCAGAAGGGGCAGAGGGTTGGGTTACAGCCTCTGGTCTTGGGCTAAGGGATTTGGAGTGTGAGAGGGGTTCTGAGCTGAGCCTGGGGCAGAAATTTGGGGTGCAGGAGATGGTTCAGTATAAGTCTCTGTAAGGGAATTTGTACCCCAGAAGCCCAGGACTAGGGCAGAGGCTTGGGTTGCAGGCGGGGGTTCATGATTGAGGCAGGGGCTTGGGATTCTGGCTCCAGCTGGACACTGCCTACCTCAGGTGGCTCCTGAGTGATGGTGCATTGGGGGTGAGGGGTGAGCAGCTCCAAAGTAAAGGGTAAGAGATGTGCAGCAGTGCGGAAAGGGGCAGCTGAAGTGCTGTGCTTGACAACCTCTTGGCCAAACTAATCAGAATCACCTGTCAGAGGCTCCAAGATCTACCAGTAGATCCTGATCTACTGGTTGGTGACCACTGTAACAGAGTCAAGAAACTCCAGCATTTCTACATAAGTCTGGAATATATGCTCCAGAAGTAGAGCTGGGAGGGAAATGGTTTTTTGAAACAGTAACACTTATTGAGATTTCAAAACTTTTTGCTGTTCTGCATCAGTATGAAATTGAGACTTATAAAGGTCTGAATCAGGTTGATCATGGACTTGAATCTGGGTCTCCTGTATTCCACAGGTACACTGACTACCACCAGCCTATTGGTTAATCTAACATGGGGTTCTCACCTGGACCTGAAAAAAAAAATTGCTAATGAAAGTTTAATGGAAACTCATAAGGTACCAGAAAATAAAAATTAGTGTTAACAAAGCGGCCTTTTCTGAAAAAAAGTGCCACACCAAAGTTCTTGGTCAGCTCTACCCTGATGAGCCTGTCCTTCTTCTTTCAAGACATCTTAGATGTCCATTTCTTCACTAGGCCTCAACTGTCATAATACATATGCTGTGATTTTGGACCACAAATGTATCTAGCCAAACAGTTTAGAGCCTATGAAATTAGCAGGCTTTGTGGTATTGAGAGATGTGAGTTATAGAAGTCATAAAACTGCAACTTGTAAAATTTCAGGAAGAAAATGGAAAGCCCACTCCAATCAACACCCAAAACGTGGAGTGATATAATGATATCCTTCTTTCTATCAACCATTAAATGTAACACAGAAATGCTTTAAAAGCTACAGACTCACAAAAGATTGGCTTAATTGGCTTAGTATAGTTGAAGTACTTTTTAAATATAGAGCTATCAACATATTTGTAAGTTAATATTTAAAAAGAAAACTAACTGCAGATAACCTCCTATGACCTGTGAACAGCTGGGGACATTTATTATGATTTCCAGAAAAAACATTTATAAGATTTATGGTTGAGGCTAAGTATCTTCTATCTTTCCAGATACAATTCCATGTTGCTTCTCTTAAGGCAAATGTGTCCTTCAGTTTTTTGAAGCTACACAGGGGAAAAAAAACAAGCAATAATTCATAGTAAGATAAAGGACATGTTTACATCAGGAGAAAAAAAGGAGGAGGTCAAATGGCTGAGAGTACACATCCATCATTGTGCATTGACTAGCATTCCAGTCTGGTAGCTCTATTAGGCTCTGCTCCCCTAAACCAACTGCCTACGGGAAATACACAGTACTGTGAAGTTAAGGCTTTGAATAAAATCACATTGTGTTCAGACTGCTGCAGAAGTTGCACTTGTAGCCCTGAATGTCACAAACACCCCAAGGGTCAAATTCTTAGCAGATGTAAATTGATGTTGAGCTATTTAATTCACATTTAGTTTATACTAGATAAGGATTAGCTCTCAAGCCACCTCATATTCATGGTTTGAGACAACGCTTTGCCATTATATTATTAATGGGCCATCTGGTAATTTACTATTGCAGAATGAAGAGGCTTATCTCTTGAAAACATCCCTCGGAGCACATTACAACTACAATGCAGGATCTGTGTTGGCCTCCAGCTCTTTTTGGATGCAGTTGGAAATGTAATGTCCACCTATATATCCTTAAATGGTTACGAACCAGGGTAACTCTGAGACTATATTTATATTGGTATTCTACTGCAGTAGCTGATGAAATTCAGCTAATGCTTCCATGTGAAGGCTCTTCAGCTCTGGAACTTGTATTCCTTGTTGGTCTCTCGGAGCCCAAATTTGTTATTTGCAAGGTCATGGGCTGGGTTGGTAATAGTGCGTATTGTGTATCTGAAGGGCTTGGTCCCTTGGCCTCATTTTCTTCTAAAATAATGTTTTCTGATTGCTAGTAATGCTAATTCAGGAGGTCTGTTGTGGTTCTTTAGACAGGGAGCTGATGCTTTTCTTGGTTGCATGTGTATCTGGCTGTGTGTCCATTAATTTTGAAGTAAAGGAGAAATTATCATTCAAGCATGTAGGAATTCCACCAAGTCTTTCTTTTAATTCCAAAATAAATGGGATGCTTTTGAAAGAGAACACTGACAATAGAGCTTGCATCATGTCTTCAGTGTAGAATTGTCAGCAGGATATCCAGGAAAGCTAATCCAAATTAACTAAAGGTATGCATTTGCAGCGGATTAGTTAAGACATATACAATTTCTGTGAGGAAGGGACTCAAGCAAAACCAAATTAAAGGCTACTGGAATTCTGAATGAAGGTGTTCATACAAGGGTTTAATATGATTTAACTAATCTGCTTCAAATACACACTGTTAGTTCATTTAGATTAATTTTCCTGGATGTCCCAGTGTAGAAAAGCCCTAACTGATAAGTTCTTGTAAAGAAACTACAAGACTATCCTATTGAACGTCATCTGTTTTCTTTTGCCCAGATGATCATTCATTACTACATGAAACAACTCATTTAAAGGGGCACAGTAAAGCAGTCTTAGATACAAGAAAGCAGCAGCAAAGCAACGCAGTAATATGTTCAATAGCAATCAAAACTCTTGATACATTCCAGAATAGTAGTTCAAACAAACACATACACTGCACATACACTTGCAGCTCAAAATAAGTTATACAATTTAAGCTATGCAAATTGCATAGCTTATTTCGAGTCAATTTCGAAATAGCTTATTTCAAAATTTGGCATTGTCTACACAGCACTTATTTCAAAATAAATCACTATTCTGAAACGTCCCTTCCTCATTGTGGAATGAGATTTACAGGCACGTTGGAATAGTGAGCCTGTTATATTTCAAAATAATGAGTGAGCTCAAAAGACATGGCATAGCTATTATGGGATGCCTCCGGTATCCTGAAATAGCACTGCAGTGTAGAAGTAGCCTAAGTGAGATATGTAGATAGGTATTCAATAAAAAACATGTAATAACTGTGAACAAAACCTGACAACATTCTGAACAGCAGCTATGTAGCAGCAGACCCTGGGTAGCTACACACACACAATACTGGTGTGCATAGCTTTACACAAGAAACCAAACATTGAGTTCTGGAAGCAGAATGGTGAACACAGTCTTCACAATGTCCTTCCATTCTCCCAAAAGCTCAGCTGGAAAAGCCAGATGACAGATAAATCCATAGAACCTCTACTGCATCATTTGCAAAACGGTATATTCCATATTCAATATCATGCCACCTTATTGTAGCATCTGGTCCAGAATAGCATTATGTCATAGCAGAATAACAGAATGTTATCCAGCTAGCAACATGTACCCTGGACATTTTCCAGGAAATAAGAGACCAGCTTGAAATACCTCACGAGCAGAGACTAAACCAAAAGAGAGTTCTTGATAGCATTACCTCCCAAATGGTATGCTGACAGTCAATAACAGGTGTAAACTTTCAGCCAGAGGTATTTGCTGATAATGGGATCAGTTTATCAACACAGAGAAAATCCATCCAGGATCCACTTACCCACAAGTCTTCTCCTTGAAAGTTGTCTGTTGAAACTGCTCATGTTTCACATATGTATTAACTGTCCTAAAATTGCTCCACAGTCAGATAACCTAATTCTTCTTGTATAGGATCACCATGGGTTACCTACAATCTGTAGAGTCCTACAAACAGATTTATACCCACAGATGTGGCTATCCATGGCTACAAATCATTATTTGTGAAATTGAACAATTCTCGTGGGATCCGCTGTGGCAAAAGCAGCAGAATGTGGGGCCGCTACTCCCAGGAGCCAGGGCTCCATGCTGGCAGTTCCTCTGACGTGGCTGTACTAGCCCCAGTTCTACACCCTTGCAGGATTTGAATTTACTGTCCATTGGTATGATAGCGAGCCTGGTGCCCAGCCCAGAGGGTGAGGCTGGGGGCAGTACAGCTTCACCAGTGAAGCTGCCAGTGTGAGATGCGGGCTTCTGGGGCTACGTCTTGACTGCATCCCTCTGTTGTCAGAGGGATGCAAATCAAGTATGTCAAAATTGCTAATGAAGCAGGGATTTAACCTAAAAAAAGGAGGTTTACAGGATCTGTCGAAAAAGTGTTTATTTTTGACAGATCCGTGTCTAGACTGCCATTTTTTTAAAAAAAGCTTTGTTTCGAAAAAAAAAGCAGTGGCCATGTTTATGCTAATGAAACGCAGGATATTTAAATCCCTGCTTCATTAGCAATTTCGACATGCTAATGTCGACAGAGAGGTGTAGTCTAGACACAGCCAGGGAGTGGTAGCTCCATGTTCTGCTCCTTTTGCCACTATAATTCCTGGGGCAGTCTTGCAGCTCTATGGATGCCAATTTATATCCATGGATAGCTGCATCCATGAAAACAAATTTGTATCCACATAGGGCTCTACCAATCCATAGGGCAGTCCACTTCCTGAATGTTGTCATTAGCTTTCACAAGCTTCAGTTCTGACTGTATCTTGTCTACATGCGCAGGAGTACAAAGGACTTGACTTTCCAAGCAGAGAGTATGTGTACCCTATTGACAGAATACTGATAAATAAAGTATGGTATCTCTGAATGATATATTAAGTATGCCCTTCTATGCTTGTTCTCATCTGAAAGTCTTGTCTGAGTTCATCATAATACCAAGATGCAGGCCCAGGAGGTACAAAAACATTGACAAATAATTCACAGTTGCATCTTTAATTATATAAAACATTGAGACAAGACTATGTCTTCATGGAGCAAAGAACATACAACTTCACCAATTGTCTGCAAGGCATACAAATTCCAAACGTGTACAATCACCGTAAACATGCACATGTCCAGATTGTGAACTAACCCAAAGGGAAGAATGTCAACTTCAGCACCCATGACCTACATGCATTTCAAACAGTATATCATTAATTTCCATAGCATAGGATGTGATACTAAAGCTTAGATGTCAAATCTTGCCCTAGGCAAGACAGTAGTTAAGAATTGACAGCCTCATAGCTAGAAACCAGACCAGATCACCTGTATGTTAATTTTGCTGAAAATATGTTCTTATAGGACAAATACATATTTAGAGTTTAGAGTCTATGAAATGCTTATACATTATTTCATGTATTAATGTCCCTTGCAATGTCTGTATGTCATGCTTTAAGAAAATTTGTACATTTTCCTTTATAACTTTCAAAATGTTTGCTCTGAACTTGTGAACTCAAGTATGGGAATCATCTCCTGCCTCTCTGTCCAATCATGTGCCATCAAGGGTTATTACAGTACAAAGGATTGGTTAATAGCCCTATTACATTGGGGAAATAGTATGTTTGAGGGAGCTCATATTGCAGGCTTGGAAGTTGAAAAAAGAGAATTAATGAAATCACAGGAAAAGTGTCCATCTTTTGCTCTGTTTGAACAATGAAGGGTCAGAGACTCTAAACAGAAGCCAAAGGTTCCCAGGGGCTGCTGCTTTAGTCCTCTTTGAAAGACTTGTTGAATCCACAGATAGTTACAACCCTGTCAGTCTTAGGCTTTAGATAACTCATTTGTGGGTCTATCTTTGCTTGCTTTAGCCTGTAAATAACTCATTTTTCCTTTTTCCCTAGTTAATAAACCTTTTAGTAATGTATTGGTTACAGGTGTTGTCTTTGGTATAAGAGCTAGAATGCCAATTGATCTGAGGTAAGTGACTGATCTCTTGGGACTGGAAGCATCCTGATGTGGTGTGATTTTTGGTGTAAGAGACAACCTATTGCTAAATCTAATTTGTCTGAGTGGCAACATAGACAGGGGAGTCCAAGAGGAGTATGACTCACTGGTAAGACTGTTATAATGATCCAGGAGTTCACATTTGTTCTTGGCTTGGTGAAATCTAATTCTATAACATACCATCAGTTTTTGACAGTCTCACCTGAGGCAAGCACTCATGGTTATGAGCCACAAGAAAGCGTGACAATTACCGTAGTCTTGGCAGGATTCACATATCACAAGTCAATTAAGTTTATAGATCATAAGCCCATACTGTTTAAAAGTTTAAATTTGATATTGAGAATTTTTAAGGTTAACGAGTAGTCACAATGAGTGAATCACAGTCCTGAGAGGGTTTTGGAATAAAATATTGTTTTCCTTTATTTGCCATTGGTGAGGCCACATATGCAGTACTGTGTCCAATTCTGGGCCCCTCGTCATAGAGAAGATGTGGACAAATTGGAGAGAGTCCAGTGGAGGAATAAAAATGATTAGGAGGTTGAAGCACATGACTTATGGGGAGAGGCTGAGAGATTTGGGCTTATTAAGTCTACAGAAGAGAAGAGTGAGGGGGATTTGATAGCAGCCTTCACGTACTTGAAGGGGGGTTCCAAAGAGGATGGAAAGAAACTGTTCTCAGTGATGACAATTGACAAAATGAGGAACAATGATCTCAAGTTTCAGCAGAGGGAGGTCTAGGTTGGATATTAGGAAACTATTTTATGAGGAGGGTGGTGAAGCACTGGAATGGGTTACCTAGGGAGGTGATAGAATCTCCATCCCTAGAAGTTTTTAAGTTTTGGCTTAACAAAGCCCTATCTGGGATGATTTAGTTGGGATTGGTCTTGCTTCTAAAAGGTGTTTGGACTTGATTCCCAGAAGTCTCTTCTAGCCCTATGATTCTATGACCTCAAGCAAAGGCAATTATCTTTTAAGAGGAAAGCTCAGATAAAGAACTGAGAGCTTTGCTCATAGCCTTTAACAAAGAGTAGGGTCTAAACACCTCTAAAACCCATAGAAATCACTGCAGGGGAACTGGCCCAATTAGTGAAACTACTGGAGCCAAAAAAAGAATGTGAGTATCAGATACTGATGGTGGAAATCAGCAACAAGAAGAAACAAACTGAGGCAGCTGAGGAAAGAGCCTACCAAATATGCAAAGGCACCACTGAAATTGAGAGGGAATCTTATGCAAAGGTGCGATGAACAACTAGAAGCTGAAAAAAGAGCATATGAAAACAGATTGAATCTCAGTTATATTCCAATTCCCAAAGCAGCACAAACAGTAGTCACAGACTGTGGGTGCATCCCCTCTAAGTAGTAGGGAGTGGCAGAGAACCTGCCTACTGTATTAAGAGACTGATTGCATTGAGATTGTCATGGTGTCCATCTCTGAGCAATCATGTGGGATTCATAAGATTCCAAAGGCTAAGTGGCTACATATCATCATGGCCAGGTTGATTTAGAAAGCAGATTTTTTTTAATGTTGTGGATATGGGTGATGCTATGAGGTACAAGAGATTTGAAGAAAATTGATTGATAAGACTTAAGATCATCTCTGAGTCTTATTCAAGTATAGAAATCTTAAAATGTTTGCCAATGTCACTCGTGGAATATATGCATATGGTGTGTATATTTAAAAATGAGTAGTAGGGGCAGGGGTTGAAAGTAGCTGTGACAAACTGTTTGATCTGATGGCACAAAACCAATTATTGTGAACCATTACAAATGAAGTGGCCATCTGTGACAAAAATCCTTCCACAGTTTTGAAGGCAGCTGAAACTGCTGATGAATATATTGAATCAAAAGCTCATGCTGGGCACAAATCCCAGGGGTGCAAAATTATCTTGTTTCCCAGAATGAGAAATCTATCCCCAACTTTGTTAAAAAGCCTCAAGGGAGTCCAGATTTTAAAGCTTCTTACTCTAAAGTAAAGCAGAGCATACAATTGCTCAACATTTAGTCATTTGACCATCTGTACCAGTGGAGTAGCAAGGAGGGGGAGGGAGGACAGTTGTCCCCAGGCGCCACGCTAGGGGGAGTGCCAATTTAGTCGTCTTCCACTCCCCCTGTCATCACTCAGCTCACCTGCTCCTCCTCTACCCGCTGCTACCAGCTGGAGCCTCCCCCCCACTTCTCCGCCTCCCCCAGCCCAACCCTCCTCCATCCCTACCGGCGGGTTAGTGCATTCAGGAGCCCAGCCCCAAACTGGAGGGGGTTGGGAAAGACGTGGTATAAGCTCCCTCCACCCTCCTCCCAAGATCGGGCTCAACCATGTGCCAGGGTTGGGTTTAGCCGTGTGCCTGGTTTGAGGGGAAAGGGGCACAAATTTTGCCTTTGCCCTTGGGTGCATAACACTCTTGCTACACCTCTAATCTTCACCCACCTTGAGAACAGAGATCCGGAGAAAAGTAGAAGTATTTTAGCTTTGGCTGAAATTTCTATGACTGTGCCCTTGGCTAAAACCCAGAAGGATTTTAAGGATTACTGTAGTCATTAATATTTTGCTGCTTGCTGATACTTTAAAAGTAGGGATACCTACTTTGTCTGTGCTCAGCAGAAAAGGCTGAAAAGGGAAGGGAAAGGCCCTCAATAACAGCTTACCTTCAGTGGAGGAATTTGAAAATTCTTCTGTTGTGCCACAGTCTGCCTTGGAGCTAAAAAAAAAAGAAAAAAAGAAAAGAAAAGAAAAAAAGAGTTTGTGGCTGCTCGACAAGCTGACCTTTTTCTGTACCAAGACACTCTTGCAGCTTAGAATGATACCCCAGCCAGGCAAGGAAAAGGTAGAGATTTTTGTTGTTGTTTTGTTTTTCTTTGTTTGTGTTTTTTAAGAGGAAGATTTGTTGTATGGGGAGGCTCCTATAAAAGAAAAAGAGGTGCTCTGGTAAGGTTTGCAAGCAGGTAGTGGTACCTGAGGAAAACCAGGAGAGATTTCCTCCCAGTAGCTCATGATTGTCTAGTTACTGGATGATTAGGAGTGGAAAAAAATCTGTGGAGGACTGAGGGTATGTCTACACTACAAAGTTAATCGAACTAATAGCCGTTAGTTTGAATTAACTTTATTAGGCGCTACACATGCAAACCGCTAGTTCGAACTTAATTCGAACTAGTGGAGCGCTTAATTCGAACTAGGTAAACCTCATTCTACGAGGACTAATACCTAGTTCAAATTAACGAGTTCGAATTAAGGGCTGTGTACCACTCTGGGCACCACCAGGAAAACTCTTCTGTCCCCCTCCTGGCCCCGGAGTCCTTAAAGGGGCACGGGCTGGCTACGGTGCCTGTGCCAGGTGCAAGCCTGCCAGTACCCAGCCAGCAGACCCTGCACCTGGCACGGCATGAGCCAGCCAACCGCTGCCATCCAGCCCTCCGCCTCTTCCCGGGACCAGGCTGGCGGCTCCCTGGAAGCTAATTCAAACTAGTTTTTAAGTCTAGATGCGCTAATTCGAATTAGCTTAGTTCGAATTAACTAATTCAAACTAAGTTAGCTCGAATTAGTGCTGTAGTGTAGACATACCCTGAAACAGACTTTCTATTGGCCTGACATGTCTGAGACAGTAGATCACTGTGATCTACAAAGAGTTGTAATGTATTTTAGAAACATAAGAGATTAAAGGGACCCTTCAAAGCATTACTGCAGTTTTTGTCCGTTATTGAATAGATGTTTGTTAGAGTTCCTATAGATATTGTGGGACCTCTCAGTGAATTTTTCCAGGAACACTACTGGTGGTGAATTTTGCCTTCTGGGAGCCCTAAAGCCAGTCTTGTCTAATATTGAAACAGAAACAGTGGCTACAGCTTTATTTACCATTTTTAGTAGAGTAGGCTTTCCCACAGAAATCTCACCAGAATATGGTGCAAACTTTGTCTATGGTCTTTAAAAATTTATGGCAGTTATGTGGAGTAAAGCATATAAAGGTTGTAACCTATCATACAGAAAATAATGGACATAAGGAAAGATTTAATGGAATTGTAAAAGCTATGCTAAGAATGTGTATCTTCAGAGAGGAGAATAACTGGAACATGTGACTTCATTATTTGCTATATGCGTAGAGAAGTGTTCCCCAAGAAAAGGGGTGAGCATTAAGCGGCCTATGGGCAGGAAACGGTGTGCCTGGGTTAACCCACCAGATACTTTATTTACCTGAGTGTTTGCAGGTATGGCTTCTCACAACTCCCATTGAAAGTAGGAGAAGCAACTGATGGTTTAAGCATAAACACCAAAGTAGCACAATCTGAGGAACAGAACCCTCTCACCACTAGCCTTCACAAATGCCTCACTATTAGCAACTGCAGCCTCAAAAGTTAGCATTCTAGCATTTTCCACAGTTAACCATTCACTCAGGCTGTGTCTACATTGGCGCGATGTTGCACAAAAGCAGCCGCTTTTGCGCCAAAACTTGCTGCCTGTCTACTTTGGCTGCGAGTTCTTGTGCAAGAACACTGACGTTCTAATGTATGAAATCAGTGCTTCTTGTGCAAGAACTATGATGCTCCCACTCAGGAATAAGCCCTCTTGTGCAACTGTTCTTGCTCAAGAGGCCAGTGTAGACAGGCACCATGAATTACTTGCGCAAGAAAGCCCGGTGGTTAAAATGACCATCAGAGCTTTCTTGCGCAAGAGAGCGTCTACACTGGCAAGGATGCTCTTGTGCAAAAGCACATCTCTTGCGCAAAGGCTCATGCCAGTGTAGACGCTCTCCTCTGGAAGAGTTTTTGCACAAGAACTCTTCTGCAAAAGAGTTCTTGCGCAAAATCATGCCAGTGTAGACGTAGCCTCAGGTGGCCGTTGGCTACACCAATCACAAAAATAATCCTGAGCATGATCATATTGTTCTCAGTACTCATAGTTCTGTGCCAGCCATGCAAAACACACACTAAATCATGAGTTCTTTTGTTGGGCTGCTGATGAGCTTCAAAAACATCTTTCCTTCTTAACAGAACAGAATTTCCAATCAGGAAATACTAATTGAGTGGCTACACAGCTACATCAAAAGAGGACTTGGGCTCCTGGAGGCCCTCATAAATATCAATGTTATAGCATTAGCAGTTCAGCTGCTAATGTAGCAGCATCAGATCTGTGCATAGTTCTAAAAATTCTGACTAAAGTATTGCCAGTTAACAGCTGAAAAATGTGTACAGCAGCATGGATTGAAAAACAGAAGCACTTGTCTCCCTAATGTCATGCTCTGATGCATCCCCGAATAGTGATCCACACACACACAGAAAATGAAGCAAGGCTTGCAGATAGGTTCTCAGTGAAAACATACAATAATCATGTGTACTGACTAGGTCAGCAACAGTATGAACAAAATGCAATAACAGTCTGAACAGCAGGTATTTATCAGAGGGCCCTGCATAGCTGCTGTCACGGCACATTCTGTACAATTATGTATTTTTGAACAGGACCTGGACTGCAGAGGCCAGGTCTACATTAAATACCTATATTGGTATACATCAGTTGGGGGCTGTGTTTAGACTGGCCAGTTTTTCCAGAAAATCAGCCGCTTTTCTGGAAAAACTTGCCAGCTGTCTACACCGGCCGCTTGAATTTCCGCAAAAGCACTGACTTCCTACTGTAAGAAATCAGTGCTTTTTGCGGAAATACTATGCTGCTCCCGTTTGGGCAAAAGTTCCTTTTGTGCAAAAGGGCCAGTGAGATTTGTTTTCCGCAAAAAAGCCCCAATCGCGAAAATGGCGATCGGGGCTTTTTTGTGCAAAAGCGTGTCTAGATTGGCCTCGGATGCTTTTCCACAAAAAGTGCTTTTGCGGAAAAGCATCCGTGCCAATCTAGACGCTCTGTTCCGAAAATGCTTTTAACGGAAAACTTTTCCGTTAAAAGCATTTCCGGAAAATCATGCCAGTCTAGACATAGCTGGGGTGTCAAAAGTCCAGCTCCCTGAGCAACTTAGTTATACTGACCTAACCCCTGTTTTAGACAGCATGATGTCAACAGGAGAACATCTCCCACTGACATGGCTATCACCTCTTGGGGAGGTGAATTACTTTTACTGATGGATGAAGCTCTCTCAAAGATATAGTAGTATCTTCACTAAAGCAACTGCACCTTTGTAGTGTTCTACATGAAGACGAGCTCTAGGTTCAGAGAGCAGGAACCAGGAAACAAAGCAGGAAGAGGAAGTAAGAAGGCAATATACACACCAGACATCACAACGGTATAGAGATTGAGTGGACTGGTTCTTTTTCATTACTTTTGGTTTAGACACAATTATCAGGGCAATCTGCCTCTGCTGACAAGTTATTTCCATAATGAAAATTTCATTCCATATATGTAGGGAAGAAACTTTGCTGCTTTGGGAAAAGTATTTGGGATGGAAATGATTGGTCAGATTCAGACACTAAAGTTTGGATACTAAATATTCAATCTACATGTTCTAGGGTTCCAAATGGAATGAGTTACTTATTTACTGATTATTCTTGTGGAACCATGATCTGGCAGACTTTTACAGTTTTCTAATGTCCCATGATTGCTGGCATTTGGCTACTGCCATTCCAATTAGTTTCTAAGTATTTGCAGGGGAATTAGGCTCATTTTAAATTCAACATCTATAAACAACATGGCAATAAGTCTGCAAACCCGATTGATCAAGGAGATCAAAGAAATTGCAAATGAATCCAAATAAAGCCTTTGTTAACAAAATCTTCAGCAAAGTGATTAAGAAAAAGGAAGGAAATAAGAATGCCTGAAGCTTCAGTTCTAGCTAGGTGGCCCTTTTTTGCTAGACTAGTTGCTTTTATTTTTCCTTCCAGTGTTTGGAATCATCAAGCATATATTTGTTTTCCTAATTGGCATATGTCTATATCTATCTATTTATTGTCTTCTAGGTTGGAGGAATTTAGCTCCAAAGATTTGTCTTTTGACAACTGAAACAGAACTATGGTAGACCACCCACAGCCAATTAAAGTACTGGCACTGAATGCCAAACAGAATGTAATGAATTAATGAAGCTGTCTTTTTATTATAGTGAATGGGTTCCAAACTAAAGTTTATGTTGAATATGTAAGAGAGACCAGGAAGGCAGGAAAATGTATATCTTGGACATGTGGAGACTTTTGGGCACCCTTGCAAATGTATCTCAGCTGACAAGTAATTTGTGTGGTAGTGGATGGTGCAACTATTTCACACATAACCTAGACAAGTCCAATAAATACATCAGTGTAATAGCTAGAAAGCTACCTATTTAGACTGCAAGCTCCTTTGGGTTGGGATTGTCTTTTTTGTACAGTGCCTAGCAGAATGGGCTCCTAGATGTTATGATAAATATAAATAAAATAATAATAATTATGGTAATAGTTGGATAGAGTTGGTAGAATGGCATTCTTTAAATACAAGATCTGACAGATCTGAGGGGTGGATGTGCATAGGTGTAGGACAGTTGTGAAGCAGTGCCCGTGTTTTTGAACAGCAAACAAGAAGTGACACACAGCATGTTTCCAGTGACACTTTCAGGATTCACGAACATGTAATATTCCTGTAGAAAGAGAATGTACTCTACTGCACCTCTTCTGAGGGTGCAACTTAACTCCCACACAGAGAGCTATGGTGGCCAGTGCACAGGGATTTTCCTAACTTGGTGGCTGGCTGGTAGGGCTTACACCCGTGACTTGCCGGGGAATTATTGGTAAGGGAACTCAGACCCTCTCATTTCATGAGGCTCTGATGCTGGGCCCTCTTGGGGGCTATCAGTAATAAGGCTGCTCTCCCTGGGCCACTTCCTATCAGTTCCCTGCAATTGTCCTAAAGTTGCCAGCATGGATTCTAAGGCACAAAGGGTATCCACTCCCCATAACCCACTTTCGGGAGTTTGCATATAGCAGGGTAGTGCTCTTTCTTGCACAGGTAGTAACAGCCTCCTTCTATAGTAGGGCTCCCCTGGTTAGGGCAGTCCAAACAAAGTGAAAGGAAATTAACAAAACTTAAAGTCCATATTAGGGGGAGAGGGGAATGCTTCCCTCTCATGAAGTCTCTGTAGCAGGTTCTCGACTTCTAGGAGGGACTTTTGGACATTTACCTTGGGGAGAGATTCTACTGCTCCTGAGCTGCAGGTCTGCTCTCTTCCCTGATCTCCCACCAGATGAGCTGCTCCCCTGCCTTTTAAATCCCCCTGTAGCTGGAGGATTTTTTCCAGGTCTAATGGAGCTGACTGAGCCCAGAGCAATTCTAATTGCTGAGTGTGACATTTGCATACCTCATCACCCTCCCTGAGGGTATGTCTACACTACAAAGTTAGTTCGAACTAACGACGTTAGTTCGAATCAACTTTGATAGGCGCTACACTAGCACTCCGCTAGTTCAAACTTAATTCGAACTAGCGGAGCGCTTAATTCGAACTAGGTAAACCTCATTCCACGAGGACTAAGCCTAGTTCGAATTAGCTAGTTCGAATTAAGGGCTGTGTAGCCACTTAATTCGAACTAGTGGGAGGCTAGCCCTCCCCAGCTTTCCCTGGTGGCCACTCTGGGCACCACCAGGGAAACTCGTCTGCCCCCCTCCCTGCCCCGGAACCCTTAAAGGTTCACGGGCTGGCTACGGTGCCCATGCCAGGTGCAAGCCTGCCAGCACCCAGCCAGCAGACCCTGCACCTGGCATGGATCGAGCCAACCACCCGCTGCCATCCAGCCCTCCGCCTCTTTCTGGGACCAGGCTGGCGGCTCCCGGGAGCCTGCCCGGGTCCACAAAAGACGGGCGCCCGCCTGGTCTAGTGCGCAGATCATGGACCTCATCCACAACCTCCGCACTAGGCACAGGAAAGTGGCCGTCTAGGGCAGGAGAGCTGCCAGCCTGGCCACCCAGGAGCAGGTTTGCATGAAGATCAGGGTGGTCCAGTGAGACCCCCGACTCTGAGCCCTGAGCTTAGAACGGCCGTACTGGGTCAGACCAAAGGTCCATCTAGCCCAGTAGCCTGTCTGTCAACAGCGGCCAACACTAGGGACCTTGGAGGGGATGGACCAAAGACAATAACCAAGCCATTTGTCTCGTGCCATCCGTCTCCAGCCTTCCACAAACAGAGGCCAGGGACACCATTTCTACCCCCTGGCTAATAGCACTCCATGGACCCAACCTCCATGACTTTATCTAACTTCTCTTTAAACTCTGTTCTAGTTGTAGCCTTCACAGCCTCCTGCAGCAAGGAGTTCCACAGGTTGACTATTTGCTTTGTGAAGAAGAACTTTCTGTTATTAGTTTGAAGCCTGCTACCCATTCATTTCATTTGGTGTCCTCTAGTCCTTCTATTATGGGAACTAATGAAGAACTTTTCTTTATGCACCCTCTCCACACCATTCATGCTTTTATGGACCTCTATCATATCCCCCCTCAATCTCCTCTTTTCTAAGCTGAGAAGTCCCAGTCTCTTTAGCCTCTCTTAATATGGGACCTGTTCCAAACCCCTGATCATTTTAGTTGCCCTCCCCTCTCCCACCCTCTCTCTTCCCCTCTCCCACCTCCTTTTCCCAGTCTCCCCGAGTTTTGTTCAATAAAGAGAGTTTCTATTTTTGACCACACGTGTCCTTTATTTTGTACATCAGGAAGGGGGGCTATGGAGGGGTAAGTGGAAGGAGGTGAGGGAGGAATGGGGTACGAGCCCCCGATGGGGAGGACTGGGGTGGCTCTGCGGGCTTCTCGGGGTGGAAGCTCTCCTGAAGCCCCTTGATTGAACCCCCCTCCAGATGGCAGCCTGCGGCAAGTGCAGCCGGGCTGATGGCCGAGTGCTGTGATGTGCCGAGTGTGGGCACTCAGGGCACTCCAAGCCAGGACTGCTTTGCAAGCGAGGAACCCCTGAGAACTGTCTGTCCAGGGTGGAGGTCGAGTCCCTTTAAGCACTGTCCTCGGCTAGCCTGAGGCAGCAGCTCCACACTCTAAGTCCTAATCTGATGCCCTGCCGGCACTGCTTCCGGTCATCCTTAACCTCAGTTCAGGGTCCACTCAGTGTGGACATGCTAGTTCGAATTAGCAAAATGCTAATTCGAACTAATTTTTTAGTCTAGATGCACTTGTTCGAATTATCTTATTTCGAATTAACTAATTCGAATTAAGTCAGTTCGAATTAGCGCTGTAGTGTAGACATACCCTAACTTCACCACAGTAGAAATTCTAATATGTCTCTAGTCAGTTTGTTGGCAAGACTTTATAGTTTTATCAGTGGCCATTGAATATTGGGACCTGCTTAGCTAGACATGACTTCTGATGCCAGTCCACAGAAGCTTATATAGAGGAGAAGATGATCTGGATAAACTTCAGTATCTTAAACAAAACTCAGCAGCAATTTACTGGCTGGTATTAAGAGTAATCCACTGGACCTTTCAAGCTGTATTACCTGCCCACTCTTATAGTAGGATTCTGTGAATGACTGGCAATACTTGAACTTTGGCCTATGTTAGCAAGAAGAGACAGTCCAAATCCTCTTTCCTACAGAAGGAAGTATTTCTTCTGGTATCTGGCAGAAAGGAATATTAAATTTCTATGCATCCTGCACAAAAGAAGGAAACTAAACTCCATAGCATACTGGCTGAGTAGGTTTCTGATAGACCAGGCACAACTGTTTCTCTATACAGGGATTTGCCTTAATCTGACCAGGTCCGTAGGGATGTCGTCACTGGTTGCCCAGTGTGAACTTTGTATACTTATCACAAGGTGGCATAGAGGAATGTCCCTACCTGTTCCTAGTGGCTAGAGCGCTAGGCTGGGATTCAAGGGATCTGGCTCCATTCTACCATGGGTACCTACTGGTTTGTAGGGTGACCTTGGGTAAGTCACATCATTATCTTGGGCCTCTGTTTCCCCATCTGTAAAAGAGGGATACTGATCCTACCTATTTTGCAATGTGCTATATAATAACTATGTGTTGTTAGTCCCTTTGGGGCAGGCCCACCAACAAGGAGGCAAAGGAGGCAGATGCCCAAGGCCCAGCACTTTAAAAGGCCCTGGAGCTGCTGGTGACTGCCACTGCTATCACAGGAGAACTGGTGGCCAGAGTCCTGGGCCCTTTAAATTGTTGCTGGAGTACCTCATGACATGTGCTGGGTGGCTCTGGGGGGCTTGGAACAGCACACTTCAAGCAGTGCTGCAGGCCAGCTGTGCTCAGCCTCACTCCTTCCACCCAAGGTCATACCCCTTCCAGGAGTGAAGAGCTGGACCCCCTAACCTTTCCCAGGTCCCCGGCATATCTGTTGGCCTTTCTCCTTTGAGTTGTGTTAAGATCATGGGGTGCAGAGAAGGAGCAACCACTGAACTCAGAGACTCCCCTCCCCCTAATATTTCCCAGCTGCACAGGGGTCCAGGAGCCTGACTCCCTGTGTTCTCTTCTTCCTTTGTGAACCTGCAGAAAAGCCAGCTATACTCTGGCCATAAGTGCTGTAAAATAGAATTAAGCAATGCTCTGTCTAACCTGTGACTACTTTAGTTCCTTTCATGCAATTCTGGATCTTGGTTTCCCTATTGATACCATTGCATGAATGTTTGTCATATAATATATAGTATATTGTATCACAGAAAAAGAGATGGTAATCTTTGCCACATATATCATTTAATTCAGCCTATATTGTTTTTGAAGGGGACTCTGTTCCCATGCAGTGGAGATAGTAGTCAGAGAGGAAAGTCATTTAGGTTTCTGAAAAAAAAAAAAAGACCCATTAGTAAGACAGGTAGCATGAAGGCCATGTGGGCCGGTACTCAGGAGACTTATTCCTGAGCTATTCCTGGCTCCTGCCACTAATCTGCTGTAAAAGTCACATTACATCTCCATTTTCCCTCCCACCCCTTTTCTCTTTTGTCTAATTACACTGTAAGCTTTTTTGAGATAGTTTCTCTCATTAGATGCTTGTTCAGTGCCCTGAACAATAGAAACCTGATCTCAACTGAAACCTCAAGTTGCTTCCATAATATAATTAATAGTATTAGGTAAATGCCTTTTACAGGTGAGCCCAATATTTATGAAACTCTTGGGGGGCATCTAAAACCTGGATAAAACTGAGACTTTGTATAATCAGAAGTTGTCTGTTTTTTCTAAAATTGCAAAGACACCAAGAGCTGAAACTATGTTCAGGTGGAACTCAGATCTCCATGATCCCACACCTTCTTAGCTTTAGCTCAATGGAGTTTATAAATTCCATTTCTGAAGAGTTTAGATGCTGCACAGGAATAGAATTTCAGGCTGTGTAATCTTGGAGGGCATAATTTATATTCATTTAGCTGGAGTTTGGGGAATAAAAGGATTGCATTCTATACTATTCTAATAACAAGTGTTTTTTTAGCATGATTTTTGCCTCAAGCCCATGGGGGCTCTAGTAATTTCTTATACATAGATATATAACAGTGCATGTATTGCGATTTATCTTACTGCAGACTCAAAAACACAATCAGTTATATTTACCAAAACTAATAGAGCCAGTTGATGTAATGTGTTATCTACTGATGATGGCAATGTTATTTCTAGAAAGCACATGACTTTCAGAGAACAAGCCATTGTATATTTGTTTCCAGTTCCTAAGCTTTCAAGAAAGCATTTTAGTCACACATATGTGTGATAAAAGGCTTTCATAGTTCAATGAACAACAAGCTAGAAGTGCTTCGAAAATGTGTGAGGGATTTTTTTAATATATAAATATTAGCAATTTAATACTTTATTCAGTGAATGTAATGAAGGAAATCTACACATTGTTGAACAAATTATTTTTCCAACTACTCTCAAACAATGCTGCTGATGCTGAGTGGGGGTAAGCAAAATATGTCCCAGTGATTATAAGATTTATAATTACCACTGGTGAGAGATATTTGTATATCAAAGATCCTGACTTTCAGGAATCAAAGCATCAAGGACAATGGGTTGTGCTTCTCTAGAGGACTCCTTGGAAATTAGCAAGTGCTCATCAGTATGCCACTTGTGATTATTCTACTCTTTCCATATGCCAGACGAGGATTGAAAGATTTATTTTCAGGTGTATATTTTTTGCAGTCTACACTAGGTTTTTTATTTATCCTGTGAATTGAGATGTTTGAATAATATTTGATGAATAATTTATTTAAAAAATTAACAATAGCTTTGAATATACTATTCACAGAATAGTTTTCCTCCTCAATCAGTCCCTCAATTCATCTAAGCTTTACGTACTTGGTAAACTGCATTCATATGTACAAATTTCATGGTGTAAAAATAAAACAAAGAGCCCACATATCTATGAATGATTGTTTCCTATTATTTTCCCATCTCTACTTGTAAGGGCCTTATAGTGTGAAGGGCTAATTGGCTTCCCACAGAAATGATCCTGAGGGCTCAATATTGAAATTCTCCCTCTATGGAACCTTTAGAAGCACTTCTTGGTCAATGGAAGCTTGTTTGGAATGAAGCATCATGTTTGCTTGCAGCCTTTAGCAGAAATGAACACATTATATCTACCATGTTCTCTCTATATTGGCTACTTGTAAACAGGCAGATTGGTCTTTGATTTGTATTCTAAATTGTTATAGCTGGAACGGTAAGGACCTTACTATGGTGGTCTCCTCCTTAATCCTCACCCTAATGGGTATGTGTGATTAATCACCACCCACTGTTTTCAAATCCTGTTCCCCTATAATTTATAACCACCACTTATTTTTCCTTCTTTTCAATTTCCCTCTCTCCACCCTCTTTAACTTCATGTTAACTCTTTGTTGGGTTTTAGTTGCTCATGGTCAGATGGGAAAGATTAATCATAGAATCATCGAGTCATAGAATAATAATACTGGAAGGGACCTCAAGAGGTCATCAGGTCCAGTCCCCTCTCCTCACAGCAGCAGGACCAAGCAACATTTATATCACCCTGACAGATGTTTATCTAACCTGCTATTAAATATCTCCAATGATGGTGATTCCACAACCTCCTTAGGCACTTTTTCCCAGTATTTAACTACTCTGATAGTGAGGAGGTTTTTCCTAATGTTCAACATAAACCTCTCTTGCTGCAGTTTAAGCCTATTGCTTCTTGTCCTATCATCAGAGGTCAAGAAGAACATCTTTTCTCCCTCCTTCTTGTAACATCCTTTTAGGTACTTGAAAGGTGTTATAATGTCCCCTCTCAGTCTTCTCTTTTCTAAGGTAAACAAACACAGTCTTTCAGTTGTCTCTCAGAGGTCATGTTTTCTAGACCTTTAATCATTCTTGCTTCTCTTTTCTGGACCTTTTCAAATTTCTCCACATTTTTCCTGAAATGTGGTACCCAGAACTGAACACAATACTCCAGTGGAGGCTTAATCAGCACAGAGTAGAATTACTTCTCATGTCCTGCTTACAACACTCCTGTTAAATGCATCACAGAATCATGTTGCTATTTTTGCAATATCCTGCCCCATGTTGAGGTGGGGTGGAGGAGAACCGTGTATGCTGAGCTGTACAACTGAATGGTGCATTTACTGTCCTTGGGAAGCCTAGAGAAGCTATATTCCAGTGTAGAGTGGGGAAGGGGCCATATTCCTACATAAGAACATAAGAATGGCCATACTGGGTCAGACCAAAGGTCCATCCAGCCCAGTAGCCTGTCTGCCGACAGTGGCCAGCGCCAGGCTCCCTGGAGGGGGTGGACCGAAGACAATGATCAAGCGATTTGTCTCCTGCCATCCTTCTCCAGCCTCTGACAAACAGAGGCCAGGGACACCATTCCTACCCCCTGGCTAATATCCTTTTATGGACCTAACCTCCATGAATTTATCTAGCTTCTCTTTAAACTCTGTTATAGTTTATAGTTTATTCCTGCATCCATGCTAACCTTCTTTACTAGATTTGGGGTAGATTGTACTCCCCAGGGCCACATAAATACAGTCTAGCATCTGCAGTTGCAACAGGCCTTTCTAGAGTGAGTATGAGATGAGCAAAGATCCTGGTTCCATTCTTTCCACTGTGCCTCCATGCAGAGCAAAATCTAATGCTAACATTTTTAACATTTATGTTAATCTAGCTTAATGTCTTTATTTAATTTTTTGTGTTATGATGTACAACATTCTGGGTGTTTTCCAAACAAGACAATTAATTAACTTTTAACTATTATTGATTTTAGTCTTTAGTTCTTTTTAGTGCCTGCTTTTATTTACCGCTAACTGCAACAAAGTCCTATTTTAGAAAACTGGATCGATTTATAGCAAAGCATCATCTGCTGCGTGAAGAACAGGTGTTCAGCTCATAGAGAACTATTACTTATACAGCTTGGCAGTGGCTACCAAAGTTAACATATTTCATCAGAATGTTCAACCTGCAAACACCCAGTAAACGTTTAAAGAATTATTGATTGGCTGTTTTATGTGGGTTTGGATAACCTTGCGTAAATGACTGATGTTTTATTTGTTAGCTTATAAGTCTAGGTATGCTACTCCTGCTGTGACACAATGGGGACCTGATTTCTGCAGGTGTTGAGTTCCCACAACTTCAGTGGGAAGTTTGAGTGCTCAACATCTCTAAAAAATCAGACTGAGATTCAGGTTATTTTATAAGGCAGATAATCTTCTCTGGAAAAAGCAGCCAGTGAGAAAATATTTATACCTATCAGAGCCTTTAAAACTACACTGAAGATAGCACAAACAAATATAGATAATGAAATTCTCAGTGTTTTAAAGAAATAATTTAGTGTGAATAACATTCTTGAAAGGCACTTAAGTGAAAGTCAATGAGGCTTAGTCTCATTTAACAGTGATTCTAGATCTGTCATATATTTTAAATCTGTCTGTCTGTCTGTCTATCTATCTACTCCATGGGTCAGATTCTGTTCTCACAAACACTGGTTTAAATTCAGACTAGCCTAATTATCAATTCCTCCACTCTTGTCAAACAATGAGAATTCTGTAGAACTCTTTCTAATTTCCTCTTGCTTTCTTTGAATGAGTCATAATCTGTTTTTTCCTTGAAATTGTTAAAGGACTAATCAAGCAAGTTTTCACTGGTAAGTCACTGTTATAAAAAAAAGGTGGTGCAGGGTGATAGGCTGTCTTGGGGAATGGAAAAGAGATCCAAGTACAGAACCTTTCATCTCTACTTTACTAGTTTGAATCTGTTTCAAGTTGGAATAACCGACGGTCACTGCCCCCTCATGACTTTTTAGTGGTCTCAGTCCAGTTCATAGGTTTTCCCCCCACATTCAAACAAACAAACAAACATTAGCAGATGGTAGTATTTGTCAACCACGTTAGTCTCAGCAAACAGGCTAATTAGTTATGAAGACTGAACATCCCTCATTACTATGGTGATAGCTCTTGGACTATATGAGGACAGGGCAGCTTGTGCTGCTGTTATCAGCATTATCCTTATTTACTGGACTAACAGAAGAACCCAGTTTCCATTTTGGTACCAGTCACCACAAATTAGGTTCCCTTTATTTTAATTTTAGATATCCCAAGCAAACAAAACACTGGCTACTCCACCAGAAGAACTCCCCCCCCCCCCCCCCCCGCCCATACACACACACAAATTTTAGCCAATGAGATTAGAATGGAGCTTTCAGAAGAAATGTTCAGTTGCCATAAGCATGCCATCTTTAGTATTTTCTGATTTTATTGTCGCTTTCATACAATTAGAAAACAGAAAATGCAAACAGGTGCTGTGCACATTTCTCTACATGGCTCCATAAATGCTGCAACCCTACTTTTTAACATTCTTTAATGAAACTGGTTGAAATATATGGTAGTTTTGTGAGCATCTGGGATTTAATTGAAGCCATCTGATTCTGTTCACTGTGACCTAAGTTAGTTGCATCCCATTCTCCTGGAAGGGAAAAACCTTATGCTATATGGTTCACATCCACTGCTATGGTTTATAATATAGTACAGTATAGCCATCCAGACAGATTGAGATTTTTATTCACTAAGTTACGGAACATGTCATCCTCATGGTGCATTGCGTTTTATTCTTTTCTTTTAGTTAGAGCATGAACTTTAACTGGAAGGATCTTTTGCTTCATTTTCTAGTTTGGTTCCTCACCCAGTACAGTTGGGTCTTCCAGAATGGATCCATAATATTTAGTCACTTTCAATACCAAATAACAGTCAAATATGCATCTTACAGTTAGCATTGGGCCAAAGAGAGTGCTTTCATAACCTCACTTGGTAGTGGTTATTTAGTCATCTTTCCCTGAATATAAATTCATAGACCAAGTTTTGATCTGGTGCATTTGAAGGATATAGAATCGTATCACACAATTTGCTATTACATTGATTCCACTTTCTCATTTGTTGGATATATGTGGATTATTAGCCCATCATGGGTGATGAACACTGTAGAAGGCATATACTGTAGAACATCATCAATTTGCACATCACTAATCTATGCACTTTATAACTTGCACACATGAAAATGGCCTCATCACAGTTCTCAAGAAACATTTAATATCAGTCTCACACTACACATCTTTTCCTATGGCCTTGTGAAGTTTTATGTGTAGTGAGAACTAAATTGTAATTGGCATTATGCTTAGGGTTTTGCTTTTAATTATTATTCCTAAGTTGGTTAAATTACTTGCTAATACTCAATATTCAGTCATTCCTAAAATTTCTATCATTAGTGAGAATCATCAAGGCTTTCCTGTACATTGATTAAAAGAATTAAATATTATTGTGTGTGCCTTCCTCCATCTCACAAATATAGCCACCCATTTTAAAAAGCTTTTATGGAACCTTTAACAATGGATATCCAACAATGAATGCACACTTTTACATGTAACAAGTTCATAGGGTTACTGTTGAACAGGGTTATGAAAAATGGTCAAGATGAAATGAGGACAGTTCTGACATTTAGAATTTGATACAAATGAATTTTATGGGTACACAAAGTCTGAATGAGTTTTCCCTCATTTGTGGCACTGAATAGCTTAGGGGTAGGAACAGTGAAACCCATTCTTGCAAAAGAATTTGAAAATTGCATATTTTATTGTTTAAATAAGCTGATTAAAAAAAGCTTCAAATTAACACCCACCAGTTGTGATTTTTACTTCAGTCTAATGTAGGGCGTAATACTGATACGTGTTTAGTGTGTCTTTGTTGTTGCTCGGTGCCCTCAACTTCCATTGACATTAGTGAGAACTGAGGTTGCTCTGCTAAGTAAATATTGCTCTTAAATATTATTGGATACTTTATTGCTAATTCTCCAAAAACCACTCTGTAATTCAGCCATATCTGCAACCACTGTCACTTGGGCCAATTTCTAATTCTCATATATCCCCAGACAACGACAAGTACAAAGAAAGTGATTTCACCTGATGATCTGTGTGTAGGACAGGAAGTGACCTTTACATATTGTCTAATCCAGTCCTCTGCACTGAGGGAGGACTAAGTGTTAACTAGACAAATACTGACAGGTTCTTGGTGAACCTGAACTTAAATATCTCCAGTGATGGAGATTCCATGTAATAGTTCCAGTGCTTAACTGTCCTGAGATTTAGGAAGCATTTCCTAATGTCTAAACCTATGTCTACACTACTGCCTTTGTTGGAAAAACTAATGTCACTCAGGGTATGACTATTCCACCCTCTCCCCAACCACCAGAGTGAATAAGTTACACTAACATAAGCACTTGTGTGCACAACCTTAAGTTGTCAGGAGAGCTTCTTCTGCTGACACAGTTTATGCCATTGTCAGTGGTGGGTTTTTTTACATCAACAGCAGAGCTCCCCATGTTGGCATAGAGAATTTTCATCACATCTGCTGTGTCATCACAGATATACCATTAAGCTGTGCCACTGTGGTCCTGTAAGTGTAGACATACCCTAACATAAATCTTCTTTGCTTAAATTTAAGTCCATTGATTCTTGTCCCATCATTCAAGGTTGTGGAGAAAAATCACCTGGCTCTTCATAACAACTTTTTACATAGTTGATTACTGTTATTATGTCTCCTCTCAGGCTCCTCTTGTTCATACTAAACAAACTCAATTTTTTTCATTCTTTTCTCATATGTCATGTTTTCTAGATCTCTATTCTTTTTTGTTGCTCTCTCCTGGATTTTCTCCAATTTGTTGACATCTTTCCCAAAATGTAGTGCCCAGAACTGGTGACAGTAGCCTTGCTGATGTCTTATCAGCATGGAGTAAATTGGAAAAATTATTTCTTATATCTTGCTTCCAACAGTCCTACTTATAAATCCTAGAATAATTTTTAACTCTTTTTTTCAGCACTGTTTCTCTACTGATTCACATTTACTGTGGGATCCACTCTAACCAAATGACAACAAGCAACACACTGTCTCAGCCGCGCTGAACACTATGCTATCCAGAGTCTCAAAAACAACCTGGACATTATAATCAAACCAGCTGACAAAGGGGGAACTGTGGTCATTATGAATAAGGCCGACTATAACCAGGAGGCAACCAGACAACTCTCCAACACTGCATTTTACAACACTCTCTCCTCTGATCCCACCTCGGAATACCAAAAGAAACTACACTGTCTCCTTCAAAACCTCCCTACATCTACTCAGGACCAAATCCACACAGAAACACCTTCTGAACCCCAACCAGGATTGTTCTATCTGCTTCCCAAAATCCATAAACCTGGACACCCTGGACATCCCATCATCTCAGGTATTGGCATGCTCACTACTGGTTTATCCAACTATGTAGACTCTCTTCTCAAACCCTACACAACCAACACTCCCAACTATCTCTGAGATACTAGTGACTTCCTAAGAAAACCACAAAACATCAATACCCTCCCCGATAACACCATCCTTGCTACCATGGATGTAGAAGCTCTATACACTAACATCCCAAATGAAGATGGGTTACAAGCAATTAGAAACACTATCCCAGAGGACACCACTGCCAATCTGACAGCAGACCTATGTAACTTTGTTCTCACCCACAATTATTTACAGTTTGAGGACAACTTATACCTCCAGCTCAGTGGCACAGCCATGGGTACACGCATAGCCCCACAGTACGCTAACATCTTTATGGGTGACTTAGAACAATGTTTCTTCAGATCCCTTCCCCTTTTACCCCTTCTCTACTTACACTACATCGATGACATCTTTTGATCTGGACCCATGGCCAAGAAACACAGGAAACATTCCACAGAGATTTTAATAACCTACACCGCACCATCAATCTCAGCCTGGACCATTCTATACGAGAGATCCATTTCCTGGCTACCACAGTACAAATTACATTATCTAATGGTAAATTAGACACCACTCTCTATAGAAAACCCACCGACTCATACAGTTACCTACATGCCTCCAGCTCCCATCCAGAACACACCATATGATCCATCGTCTATAGCCAATCCCTTCGATACAACCACATCTGCTCTAATCCCACTGACAGAGACCAGAAACTTCAGAATCTCTACCAAGCATTTATAAGCCTCAACTACCCATGCGGAGACATAAAAAAAAACAACAACTGAAAGAGCCAGATGAATACCAGAAACCATCTACTTCAAGACAGACCCAAGAAAACCAACAATAGAACACCACTTGTCATTACCTACAGCCCCCAACTTAAACCCATCCAACACATTATCAGTAAACTACAACCTATACTGGAACAGGATACTAAACTCTGAGAGGCTCTGGGAGACAGACCCATAGTCTCCTATAGACAACCACCTAACCTCAAGATGATTCTTACCAACAACCACAGGACATACCACACTAATACCAACCTTGGTACCTTCCCTTGCAACAAACCCCGTTGCCAGCTTTGTCTACATATTCACTCTGCTGATACCATTATTGGACCTAACCAAGGGTATGTCTACACTACCCTCCTAGTTCGAACTAGGGGTGTGTCTAGACTACATGCCTCCTTCGACGGAGGCATGTAGATTAGCCAGATCGGAAGAGGGAAATGAAGCCGCGATTAAAATAATCGCGGCTTCATTTAAATTTAAATGGCTGCCCCGATCTGCCGATCAGCTGTTTGTCGGCAGATCGGGGGAGTCTGGACGCGATGCCCCGACAAAGAAGCCTTTCTTCATCGACACAGGTAAACCTGGTTTCACGAGGCTTACCTGTGTCGATGAAGAAAGGCTTCTTTGTCGGGGCATCGCGTCCAGACTCCCCCGGTCTGCCGACAAACAGCTGATCGGCAGATCGGGGCAGCCATTTAAATTTAAATGAAGCCGTGATTATTTTAATCGCGGCTTCATTTCCCTCTTCCGATCTGGCTAATCTACATGCCTCCGTCGAAGGAGGCATGTAGTCTAGACACACCCTCCGAGGGTAATGTAGGCATACCGCACTTGCAAATGAAGCCCGGGATTTGAATTTCCTGGGCTTCATTTGCATAAGCGGGGAGCCGCCATTTTTAAATCCCCGCTTGTTCGAACCCCGTGTTCCACGAGGTGTACCGGTAGTTCGGAATAGGAACCTAGTCTGAACTACCTAGTTCGAGCCCCGTGTAGCCGCGCTACACGGGGTTCGAACAAGCGGGGATTTAAAAATGGCGGCTCCCCGCTTATGCAAATGAAGCCCAGGAAATTCAAATCCCGGGCTTCATTTGCAAGTGCGGTATACCTACATTACCCCGCTAGTTCGAACTAGCGGGGTAGTGTAGACATACCTCAAGTGAGTTATAAGATCAAGAACACATATTCCTGCTCATCCAGGAATATAATTTATGCTATCATGTGCTGACAGTGTCCATCTGCTATGTACATTGGACAAACGTCTCAGACACTTCGCCAAAGAATCAATGCACACAAAACAGATATTAGACAGGATCACAAAGAAAAAACAGATTCTTGTCATTTCAGCCAGAAAGGGCATTGTCTCAAGGACTTAACTACCTGCATCCTGCTTCAAAGACATTTTAACACCAGACTTGAAAGAGAATCCTCTGAACTGTCATTCATGCTTAAATTTGACACCTTACACCTATGTCTCAACAAAGATGCTAATTATCTTACACATTACAAAGTTAGCTTCCCCAATTATCAGCTCTAATATCATCCACTCACAGATATTTACCTCGCCCCCTCATCCCCCTCTGTTCTGAAATTTGATTTGTCCTTTTCATATGTGTTCATTTTTTTGATTGTATCCTTTGGTATATATGGTCATGCCAATTTTCTTCCACTACTTGATCTGAGTAGGTGGGTCTGGACCACGAAAGCTCATCACCTAATAAACCATCTTGTTAGTTTTTAAAGTGCTACATAGTCCTGTTTTTTGTTTCATCCTTTTCTGCATTAGTCGTTTTGGGGTAGCCATTTCCCATTTTGTATTTGTGTAGTTGAATATTCTTTCCTAAGTGTAGTACTTTGCATTTGCTATTAATTAATTTCATTCTTTATTTGAGATCATTTCTGCAGTATGTCAAGATCAATTTTAATTAGGAATGGCAATATACAAAAACCTGTAGGAGAACACTTCAATCTCCCTGGACACACAGTAGCAGATTTAAAGGTAGCCATCCTGCAGCAAAAAAACTTCAAGACCAGACTTCCCAGAGAAACTGCTGAGCTACAGTTCATCTTCAAATTTGACACCATCAGTTTAGGATTAAAAAAGACTGTGAATGGTTAGCCAAGTACGAAAGCAGTTTCTCCTCTCTTGGTTTTCACGTCTCCACATCAGCTGCTAGAAGTGGACTTCACCTTCCTTGACTGAATTAACCTCCTTATCTCTAGCCTGCATATATATACCTGACTCTGGAAATTTCCACTACATGCATCTGACGAAGTGGGTCTTTGCCCATGAAAGCTTATGCTCCAATACATTTGTTAGTCTATAAGGGTACATCTACACTATAGCACTAATTCGAACTAAGCTAATTCGAATTAGCACATCTAGACTTAAAAACTAGTTCGAATTAGCATTTTGCTAATTCGAACTAGCATGTCCACACTGAGTGGACCCTGAACCGAGGTTAAGGATGGCCGGAAGCAGTGCCGGCAGGGCATCAGATTAGGATTTAGAGCATGGAGCTGCTGTCTCAGGCTAGCCGAGGGCTGTGCTTAAAGGGACCCAACCCCCACCCCAGACAAACAGTTCTCAGGGGTTCCCTGCTTGCAAAGCAGTCCTGGCTTGGAGTGCCCTGAGTGCCCCCGCTCAGCACATCACAGCACTCGGCCATCAGCCCGGCTTCAGGGGCTTCAGGAGAGCTTCCACCCTGAGGAGCCCGCAGAGCCATCCCAGTCCTCCCCATCAGGGGCTCGTACCCCATTCCTCCCTCACCTCTTTCCCCTTATCCCTCCCTAGCCCCCCTTCCTGATGTACAAAATAAAGGACACGTGTGGTCAAAAATAGAAACTCTCTTTATTGAACAAAACTCAGGGAGACTGGGAAAAGGAGGTGGGAGAGGGGAAGAGAGAGGGTGGGAGAGGGGAGGGCAACTAAAATGATCAGAGGTTCGGAACAGTTCCCATATGAAGAGCAAGATCTTGAGCAAAAGGGGGAGGGTTGACAGATGCAAATGAGAGTATGATGTACATATCTTCTGCCACAAAAAAATGGCAGTGTAGACATAGCCTCAGTGTAAATAAACTTAGATGAACAGATGTTCCTCTCCCAGAGCCCTATGAGGTTAAGCTGGAGAGGGCAGGACTCTGAGTCACATGCTCTCCAGGTGTGAGCTATAATACTGGTTCAACCTGTTTCTCCCCACTATTTTAATGAGAGAGCTAAATAGAGCCACTAAGGAGTCTCTTTTATTATTTAAATTTACTCCAGTGGGTACTGGAATTTCTTGTGGCTGGACTGTGCTTTGGGCCAAGAGCCGAAATCACTGAGAACTGAAATCACTAGGTTTGGCCCAAAGCCAAATCCACCAGAAACCAGCAGATGCAATGAGTGTGTGTGTATATATATATATATATATATATATATATATATATATATATATATATATGACTTTTTTGAGTTTCAAGTTGTTCAAGTTGTTTCATGTTTATACCAGGGTGATCTCTTACCATATTTCTTACTGGGATAGTTTACAGTTGTGCCTGAATACTGTCTCTTTAAAAAATGGTCAAATCTCTTAAACTTCTTCCCCTTAGAGTTGCTTCCCATGGGATCCTCCTGCCTTCCAGTCCCTGAATTCGCTAAAGTCTGCCTTCTCGATGATCCATAATAAGGTTATTTTTGTTTATGGATTTGTGTTTTTTAATAGAGACATGAGTATAAATTGCCTGTCATTTATCTGCAGATGTGTTCCTGCAAAGATCTCTGAGCAGCAATGTGAGGATTTAGATCCCTTTCTGTGTGTTGGTATGTGTATGTTAAAGCTAAACTTTCATGGAAACACTTAATAACAAGTTTTTGATCACAAAAAACTTTTAATAAGAGAAATGCTCTATTTCCACTCCAGAAGCTTTTAACAAAAGTTTTTGTTTTCTATGGAAGAGGCAGTCAAATGAATTTTCACACCCTGACCTGGATTCTCAAACACAGCATCTGGTGCTTGAGCTACAGTGTTATTCTGAAAGAGTGGATGGAATACAAACAGGAACTACTTTTTCTCTGTCTCTGAGCTTGCTTAACTAATAGGGTAGCACCAGGTGGCCATTATATTACAATGTAGCTACGTAGAGAGATTGATGTCTGGCAACAGTTGTGTTCACTTGCCATGGCACTTTCTGGAAGTCTCACAGCATGTGCACTCACACCCAGTAATTTACTATCCTTTATCACATTTCACTATTTAATGTTAAACATGCCTGCTTTCATTGGAGACAGAAGTATCCTTATTTGGATTTGCATATGGATTTTCTGATTCTATTACCATTTGCAGTAAGGCCAGAAGAAAGTGTCATGACTGAGTAGAATGGATATGTTCTCTGAATGACTTGCCTCATTTGATCTTTTATGTATAATAAGCAATTTTTATAATATAGACCAGATTAAACAAGTGAGGTAGATGGTACATTACAGAGCCTGTAAAGGGTTAATAGTTCCCTGCCAGTCCTGTGACTGCTGGTTGGTTAAAGCAAAGGAAGCCCATCAAAATGTGCGAGTAAAAAATCAGCCTGGATGTAAAAAAGTGCAACTCCTGCAAAGTGACCCCCTTTCTCAGCCAACATTTCGCTTGTGTTTAAAGAACATGCTGTCATTATCATCAGTGAATATGATTTTCACATGGTGTAAGGATTTAAATAGTTTAAATGTATCAATTACATTTCATATAAATTTTAAAATAATTACTTGCCTTCCTATAGCAGCTGCCATCCAAATGACTCCAAGCAATCTATAAACCCCAGATACCCCTGTGAGGTAAGGAAGTATTATTTTACCCAAGCTGAAGATGGATAAAATAAAGCAGAGAGCTGTTTCAGTTACTTGTCCATAGTGAGCCAGTAATGGAAATTAAGACTAGAAACTCTCCAAAATTCTACTTTTGTGATGTTCACTTTTTATCAGGTTAGACTATTTAAATCTATGTATGATATAAACTCCAATCCACTGTAGGAGATGGTTTATACATCTATCAAGATGGATGATGTTCCTCATGTCAGAGTGGGATCAAATATTTATTCACTGGTCCGATCCATAAAAAAAACCTGGAAAGAAAAAGAATATATTAGATCAGTTTCTAGATCCCTAAGGGTTGAATATATAAGTAATCGGATATTCACTAAGGAGCTGATCCCAAGACCACCAAAATCAATGGAAATGTTTCAATTGAGTTCAGTAGGTTTTGGACCAGACCCTGAAAGAGCATAGCTAAATTAGCAGTTATTTAATCAGCAAGGACTATGTCTAACGCTATATTTATACTATAGCTGTGATGAATGGAGTGGACATGGATGTACCAATGGTCAATTTAGTGGGTCTGCTAAAGACCCACCAAATCAACCACAGATTGTTCTCCAGTCCACTCTGGTACTCTACCCCAGATGAGAATAGTAAGGTAAGTTTATGGGAGAGTGTCTCCCAACAATCCTGTGTGGTATAGACACCACAGGTACTTGACCTAAGGTACATCGACTCCAATTACATTATTCACAATGCTGGAGTTTCATAGCTTAAGTCAATTTACTGTGTAGTACAGATGTAGCTCAGATTAGAATATTTCCCTGGGGATTATACCCATACGTTATAATAATCAAAATTATCATTTGCACTCCTGCATTGTTTTGTTTTCAAGAGGAATAATGAATTAGACAATATTACAGTTACAGAAAGGATTTTCATTTTACATCTCCATATGATATGACTACATATTTTGCTTTTGTATCTCAAGTTTGTTTTAAACTTCCCTGCAGTTTGCAGTTCTGCATAAAGCCACTTGCACACACACCCAGAAACTGTGTCAGGTAGGTGCCCCAATCCCCCAGACTCTCCATCTCCACCCTGCTCCTGCACCTGATCTGCTGTCCACATCCTGCACCCCACTCCCCAGCAGCCTCCACTCACACGCTGAACTCCTCATTTTTGGCCCCACCCCAGAGGCTAGGTGGGAGCCCCAGGTCCCCACTAGAGATACTCCAGCCCTAGGGACAAGCCCTGAGCCTTGGCAACTGTCCCCTACCCCCACCTCCTGAAGCTGAAGCTTAAGGGGAGTAAAGGGAGCCTCTTTTTTTTGTTTCTTCTCAGCTGTGGTGCACGTCTGTGCGGGTTTTTTCCCCCTCCATCTCACTTGGGGACCGGATCAGTGAGGGTTGTGGTTTAGGGATTTTGTTTGTTTGTTTGTTTGTTTTCACTTGTGTATGGCCCCTAACAGATTTTTCTGTGGGTCAGTGGCCTCCAACACCCAAAAGGTTCCCCACCCCATCTTAGAGTAAGATACCTATCTATGAAAAACAAATTTTCCAGTTTGTTTTTAGCTGTGGGTCTTAACTTTCTGAAGAAGAGCTCAGTATAGCTATAAAGCTAGTCTCTCTGAAAAAGAGAAGTTGGTTTACTAAAAGTTATTACTCAAAATACATTGTGACTATTATGTGGTTTCCTTCATACATAAACTTCAAAGCTTTTCGAAAAAGAAGGGAAACATTATTATTCCCATTACACAGATGGAAAATTGAAGAACAGAGAGGTAAAATGACATGTTCAACTGACAATCATTTACTTTTCTTCGGTCTTCAAAAAGACAGATAAAAGCTACTGGCTGTGAATATCTGAAGATATGCTGTGAATCATGCACAGTCAAAAATGTGAAGTCTTTTCCAAATTATCAGTATATCCTGAAGCCACAAAATGGGACTGGAAGTTGTGTTCTTATACAATTTTTGGTGTTTTGTCATTCTTGCAATGCCAGAAATGTCACCAGGAAAACTTTTCTCTGTATGTTGGCTGTTAGAATAAAGATGTACAGAGACAGCAGAGAAAATTATTCTTTCTTTCTTTCTTTCTTTCTTTCTTTCTTTCTTTCTTTCTTTCTTTCTTTCTTTCTTTCTTTCTTTCTTTCTTTCTTTCTTTCTTTCTTTCTTTCTTTCAATTAGTATTTTAACTGGACCAGTTCACCCATCCCTAATAAGCACAATATGATTCTGGTCAATGTAATGTAAAATATCTGTGATTTGAATGTGTGTCTACAGTTCTTATTTGGTTTAAATTTCAGGCACTGATCTTTGAAGTCAGAGGACAATTACAGAAAATAAACCTTTATTAAACAGCATGTGTTTAGAAAATGACTAAAGTGATTAAAGCTGGCTTCAAATTTTGCAGTATTGTGCAACAATATTTAGGTTCAGAGGGAAAATATTCAGGGGGACGTTCTTTGCCCCAAATGTTAAATGATATGGCACCCACTCATTGTCTTCTTAGAACAAAACAATTCTGAAAAGGACTCCTTTATATCATGAATGGCTGTCCTACAGAGATTTCTTGAGATAATATTTTCACAAATGCTTTAAAAATATTGATTTCAATGGTAAATTTTACAGGCTTTTCTTAATTCCCAGTTTCCATCAGTTTCTTTTACAAGACAATTCTCATTCTGAATAAGGAACATTCAATCATAGCTCCTTAGCTGCTTTTCCACTCAGCTGAACCATGCTGCGACAGAATGTTTAGGAATGGCATGAGGAAAACTTGCTTTTATGCCACCTGTGTTTATAGTGAGGAATTCATTCTTGTAGACTATTCGTCTGACATCTTTCACAAGAACTAAATTCACTCCCAATGACCTTTGGACAATTTAATCCTGAGATTACAAAAGGAAGAAATCCCTTACCTTAGATCAGATAAAGTAGGCAAATAGCTATGTGAGGTGCTGAATAGTTAATGGTTTAATAAAATTCTAACATTGTGATCTTGGCAACACAGATGTATGTACTCAACTTTCAGAAAATCAAATATTGTTCCTGTTGATGTTGTGACAAGTAATTTCAACAACAATACACATTTGGCCGACTCGAGAATGTAGTACGCCTCATCCTTTGAATTGTGCATGGTTTGCACTATGCTAAGAATGACAACAATTACAGAACTCACATGCATCTGCCAAGTGAACAGATGGCCTTGTAGATGGAGAACAATGGGAAAGAAAGAAAGAAAAGACAAGCTAAAATAAAACCCCAGATCACAAAGATAACTAAACTAAGAACAGATACACAGGGGTAGAAAAAAATTATTTACAATCATCTACAGTGTCAGAAAAAAATGGAAACGGCACCTTTGACATTTCCAGAGGAACAAACAAAAGCATTGGGATGAGATATTTTGGCTTCATAATCCAGCACTTCTTATTCTAATGCATTTGGTTTGGATAGGCCACTGTTATATCTACAATAATAATGCTCCTAATTCTGATCCTGGCATGGACTTCATCAGAACAGACTATAATGCAACTTTGACATTGTTGAAAAGTGTGAGGTGGACAGATCTGGAGGATAAAGAGGTTGGTTTAGCCACTGAATGTAGGTAGCATGGACAGCAGAGATGTGAGTTCTCCTCACACAGAACCATCAATGACCCTCAGTCTTATATTTGCAGACTACCTTTATCATGAGTTGGGAGGTCTGTCTTTCTGGGTTGTTCAGCTTCATTTATGCAGAATGGGTCAGTTAATTTAATGACACAGAGGCAGTGCTTATGACATGGGCAAATTTCCAGTAGGAACATGTCTAAGAATGCTAAGAAATTTCATTCAGTCCATCAAAATAACTTGGTTCAATGATATTGGTCACTGAAGGTCCAAGCTAGATTTAGACCAGGTCAGGACTTTTACTGATGCCCTTTTACCATCTGATCCCTCCATTCCAGACAGTATTTTTAAATGCCCACAGACCAATGACAAGAGAACATAAGAACATAAGAATGGCCGTACTGGATCAGACCAAAGGTCCATCTAGCCCAGTAGCCTGTCTGCCAACAGTGGCCAGCACCAGGTGCCCCAGAGAGGGTGAACCGAAGACAATGATCAAGCAATTTGTCTCCGGCCATCCTTCTCCAGCCTCTGACAAACAGAGGCCAGGAACACCATTTCTATCCCCTGGCTAATAGCCTTTTATGGACCTAACCTCCATGAAATTATCTAGCTTCTCTTTAAACTCTGTTAGGGTGTGTCTAAACTACATAGCTCCGTCGACAAAGCCATGTAGATTTGTTTGTTTGAAAAAGGGAAATGAAGCCATGATTTAAATAATCGTGGCTTCATTTAAATTTAAATGGCTGCTGGGCTGAACCGACAAACAGCTAATTAGCTGTTTGTCAGCTCAGTGTGCTAGCTGGACACTCCCACACCGACACGAAACTCCTTTATCGACCTCCCCGGTAAACCTAATCCCACGAGGCGTAACGGGGAGGTCGATAAAGGGCTTTCAGGTTGGTGCGGGAGCGTCCAGACTAGCGCGCTGAGCCGACAAACAGCTGATCATCTGTTTGTCGGCTCAGCGCGGCAGCCATTTAAATTTAAATGAAGCCGTGATTATTTAAATCGCGGCTTCATTTCCCTTTGCCGATCAGCCTAATCTACATGGCTCCATCAATGGAGCCATGTAGTTTAGACACACCCTTATAGTCCTTGCCTTCACAGCCTCCTCTGGCAAGGAGTTCCACAGGCTAACTATGCACTGAGTGAAGAAGAACTTTCTTTTATTAGTTTTAAACCTGCTACCCATTAATTTCATTTGGTGTCCTCTAGTTCTTCTATTATAGGAACTAATACATAACTTTTTTTATTCACCCTTTCCACACCATTCATGATTTTATAGACCTCTATTATATCCCCCCTTAATCTCCTCTTTTCTAAACTGAAAAGTCCCATGTGCTTTAACCATATGGGACCCGTTCCAAACCCCTAATCATTTTAGTTGCCCTTTTCTGAACCCTTTCTAAAGCCAAAATATCTTTTTTGAGGTGAGGAGACCATATCTGTACACAGTATTCAAGATGTGGGCATTCCATAGTTTTATACAGGGACAGTAAGATAGTCTGTGTCTTATTTTCTATCCCTTTCTTAATAATTCCTATCATCCTATTTGCCTTTTTGACTGCCGCTGTACACTGTGTGGAAGTTTTCAGGGAACTATCCACGATAATGCCAAGATCTCTTTCCTTATTTGTCGTAGCCAAATTAGCCCCCATCACATTGTACGTAGAGTTGGAGTTATTTTTTCGAACGTGCATTACTTTACACTTATCCACATTAAATTTCATTTGCCATTTTGTTGCCCAATCACTCAGTTTGATGAGATCTTTTTGAAGTTCTTCACAGTCTGCTTCTGTCTTGACTATCTTAAACAGTTTAGTATCATCTGCAAACTTTATTACCTCACTGCTTGCCCCTTTCTCAAGATCATTTATGAATAAGTTGAACAGGATTGGTCCCAGGACTGACCCTTGGGGGACACCACAAGTTAACCCTCTCCGTTCTAAAATTCACCATTTATTCCTATCTTTTTTTTCCTGTCTTTTAATCAGTTCTCAGACCATGAAAGGACCTTCCCTCTTATCCCATGACAATGTAATTTACACAAGAGCCTTTGGTGAGGGACCTTGTCAAAGGCTTTCTGAAAATCTAAGTACACTATATCTACTGGATCCCCCTTGTCCATATGTTTGTTAACCCCTTCAAAGTACTCTAAGAGGTATCATTTTGCTAGCATATTGATTCATATCAATATTAGGTTATGAATATGAATATTAGGTTATGAACTATAAGCCCTAAATATTGTCAATATCAGTATACAAATAGAGAAGAGAATCACTGGTCCTAAAGAAATTATGATATAAGTATTATAAAAGAGACAGAGAAGTGCAAGGACACAATGACAAAACATTGTGCAACATGCTAGATTTAATAGGCTTAGAATCTCCTGTGTCCAGGGCCACATGAGGCAACCCATTTTTCACACTGATTTCTGTCCAGAGCAAGAAGTTTGATTCTATCATAAATTGTCTCCATTACAAGTCATTCTTCAGCCTCCAGTCCTTCTCTTCTGTTCAGGTGAAATCCAGGCTAAGATATGTTTTGTGCTTCTGCCATTGTATTCTGATGATATGGCCAAACTATCATAGTCATCTCTAATTATTTTGTCCACAGTTTGCTGAGCATCCCATGCAATGTAGTTTTTCCACAGTGGTTACATGAGCTCTCCAATGGATTCCCAAAATTCTTTTTAAACAATGTTGGTGGAATATATTCATCTTCATTTTGTGTACTTCCACTATCTGACACATTTCTGAGGCACACCATTATGTTATACAATCTCATTTTCGAATGTAGATATATCTTCTTATTCATCCATATGTTTGTTTGAGAAATAGGAAAATGGTCCACTGGCTTTACCAAGTCTGGACTTGAATTGTTTAGAGAGTTGGTCATTGGCAGACATTGTACTTCCAATACAGACTCCAAGTAGTCAACTCTTTAGTAATCCTCTCCACCGATCACACATATTCCCATATTATCAGAACTCTCCTATCTCCAAGATCCAAGGAGAGTAACGAGATAGCTGGCATGCAGATATAATAAATTGCAATAATCTATATTGCTCAATGTCACAAAGGCATTGAGCAACATAGAAAATCACCATTTAATCAAATGGAGCATAGTCTTTTAAACAAACTTGGGTGGAAGAAGTACTTTTTTCACAGATGTAATTATTTGAGACTGCAGCTCCACAGAGGAGTCTTAGAGGACTCCAAGGCATCAGTTCAATATGATAATCTGGGAGTAAATTTCCATAATAGAGCTTGTCATAAAAAGCCAGGTTGGGAACGTAATCAACATTACAGGAAGTAATGCAAAAAGTACATGTCGTTCCTTTCATCATGAGATGAAAACCCGCTACCTAGTACTTTCCTCCTAGAATGCATCAGAACATTCCTGCTTGGTCACTTCAGCTCTGTAAGCCTGTTTCTCTTTGCATCACCCTTCCAATCTATATGCAGAAGAGCAAGAATATGAATTTGTCCTCAGTGCTGAAAACTGTTTTGCACATTTCTGTGTGGCAAATCGGACCTGGTAAAAAGAACTGTTTGCACAGTAGCATCCTAGTCAAGCATGTGGGTGTCGTGAATATTTTCTTTTTATACAGACCCTCCTATCAACAAAGTTAATGACACACCACCGGTATGTTTAATCTAAAACCTATGGCAAGGTAGTTGAGTTACTGTATATGATTAATCACTGGAAATGTGGAGATATTAACATATTAATGTGGGAAAATATGATTACAGACAGGAGGTTTTTCCAGGTTTTCTTTGGCTTTATACTACATTTCTTTTAGTTACATTATAAAAAGAACAAACAGACTGAACTCATTCTTAGGAGAGGCAACTAAAATAATTTGTATTAAATATTTGGAGACTACAAATACAGCAGGTCATATTCTGATCTCATTTACTCTAGCATGACCCTGAAGTAAATTAATTTATTTCAAATAAGAAACTCCTATTTTACATTGTTATTCTTCAAAGTACTATCTGGCTTATTGATTTTTGAAGTTCAAACAAACAAAACAGGGTATACTGGTTCAATTTAACCCACAGAATTTTTTCTTTTCACACATACATTTTGGCTATATCTGTAGCTGCTATAAATCAACACAGTCCCAATGAAATCACAATAGGTGAGGATCTGGTCCACTGACTTCAGTAGGAGTTGTATATGCTCCTAATGGGAAAATTTGGTTCATTGTATGAAGTGCTGCAGACATACTTCACTGGGCCCCGTGACTAGGTGCTGGGGGTGGAAGGTGTCTAGAAGCTCCTCCAGGGGCAGACCTTTAGATGGAAGGGCCAGGAGCTAACCTCCTTTAGCTAGCCCTTTAGCACTGCCCAGTTCAGACTGCAATTTGAGTGCCAGCAGCAACTTAATTGGCCTGAGACTTCAGCTGCTGCCACTCCAGCAGTAGCAGTGGCCAGGAGCCCCGGGTCCTTTTAAATCTCTAGGCCCTGGGGCAGCTACCTTCTTTACCTCCACTGTCATTAGACCTGATTATGAGGTAACCTGAACATATGTATTTCATCTCTTTCTATGACTGAGTCAGTCTCTTTCTAACTTCCAAATATATATTACATCCTAAGTATTTATTCTTTTGTCTGGTAGTTTGGACAAATGTAAATATCATTGGTGGTTTTGTTGAATGCAGGGACTTGATTTGAAAATGCTTCCATGTGAAGTTACACTTAACAATAAACGAGCTGCCTGGATGAGGTCTCACTAACATCTCTTTATTTTCTTTAAGGAAAATCTATCTAGCTTTAAAGGTCAAATGTTAAATGACTGCTGGCATTGATTTACGGCTAATAGTCACTTAATTTCTGTTATGAGAACTCTGAGGACAGACTTGGTCTCCCGGCTGTGATAAAATGTGGCTAAAATATACCATTTCTTACTTGTCCCTTTATGATTAATTAATCATTTGGAATGCTGATTATTTAATCTTCCAAAATATTAATCAGCAGCGAGTTAGACAATAGCTCTAAATTGGTTAAATACTAATGTCCAGGTGGCCACTGGAAGAAAAAAATCCCTCCAATTTAATGGCTGGCTTTGATTTTATTATCAAATGTACTAAGAACGTCACCTCATCACTTAGGGTATGTTTAGACTGCATCCCTCTGTCGGCAGAGGGATGCAGATTAGGCAGGTCGACATTGCAAATGAGGCCGGGATTTAAATATTTTGCACATAATTTGCATAAAAATGGCCACCACGTTTTGCGGACTCAACACTTTGTGGCAGTCTAGAGGGTGATCTGTTGAGAAAGAAAGCCTTTTTCGACAGCTCCCTTATGCCTCCTGCAAGGACTTTTACAGGATCTGTCGAAAAAGGCTTTCTTTCTCAACAGATCCCCCTCTAGACTGCCACAAAGTGCTGAGTCAGCAAAACACGGTGGCCATTTTTATGCAAATTAGGCACAGGATATTTAAATCCCAGCCTCATTTGCAATGTCAACCTGCCTAATCTGCATCCCTCTGCCGACAGAGGGATGCAGTCTAGACGTACCCCCACTATTGAAATCTTAGCACAGCTCCAGCATTTTACCCAAAGCAAGTCTCTTAAGCTTTTGAATGAGGACTTTTAGTCAGCTAATATCCAAGATGTTTTCATTTACAAGAAAGTTACCATGCACCATGCAGGTCATATTCCATCTAAGTACTACAGAAACTTCTGTTTGGGTTGCCCACATGGAAAAGAAAAAAATCACAGTAAACTGAGACATCAATGACATTTGTGATGGTTCAGTAGTGGCAGGCAAATTCTCTCATGCAATGTAAGGAAATGCATGTCTTCACGATTAAGTATGTGCTCCTGTCTAATGAGATTGAGTCCATTAGGGAAGAAAGCCATTTTTGGCATCCTTCTCAATAATTTAAGTTATCATTTTCAATCTTTCTATCTATCCTATATTTGAGAAAGTTTGTCCATCTGCGTGTTTTTTTTTTCTTCCAGAACTCCTCCTAAACGGTAAGATCAGACAACCAAATGTGGTGTACAGCTTCCTCTTATCATAATTAAAAGCAATGTAAGTGTTTAGTTGTGCCAGGAATGGAGATTGCCTGTCTCCTAGAACTGGAAGGGACCTTGAAAGGTCATTGAGTCCACTCCCCTACCTTCACAGCAGGACCAATTACCATCCCTGACAAATTTTTGCCCCAAATGGCCTCCAGAAGGATTGAACTCACAATGCCGGGTTTAGCAAACCAATGCTCAAACCACTGAGCTATCCCTCCCCCAGGCTTGTGTCTCATAAAATCAATCAGAAAAGAGACAGAATCAACAGGCAAGGGATCAGGGCTTTCTGGGAGTGTGCTCCCAATGTCTAGGACTGCCCCATCCCTGAGCTTCCCACCCCTCAGGTGCCCTTTACAGTGGGTAGGTGGGGCTTCAGCCCTCTGTCCCCAGTTCATATGGGAACATTGCTGGCAGTTCCCTTTATTCAGGGAGTGAAGGGAAAGTGCACAGTTTGCTCTATTCTTCACTCTGCCAGGGGAGCACATGGGGCAGACTAACATGGACCTGTCCCATCCAGGGGGACATGCCATCCGTCAGCTGTGCCAGCAGAAGCTACAGTGGCCCTGGAGAGGTGTTTCTCATTTGGCCCCAAGCTGCTGTGGTGAGAGAAGGCTGGGGCCAAGCAATGCTGGGTAAATCTTCTACTTGATATATATTGACCCAAATTCTGCTTTTGGTGTAGATCCAGTGTGACTGAGAACACAATCTGACCTACTAAGTTTCTGTACTTGAAGAAATAGGATAGACTAGAGTTCAAAGCAAGAAGCAAGAAGCTGGGAGTCATACTGTTCAGGTTCTAGTCCCATCTTTTTCCACTCATTTACCATGTGCCCTCTATTGTGATAACTGGGCCTACAAATTTAACTTAATTGTAAGCTCAACTATAAAAAAAGGGAGTGAAAATTCCTAAAGTGTCCCAATGACCTGTTATATAAAAGCAATGTCTTGAACAGCCTGATGTGTGGAAAGTTGGTCAGGTCTCAGTGTGGTTAATGAGACAGTATGCCATGCCTATGTTTTCTCAGCAGTGATGCTGCAACTGAAAGTCAGTGTCAGTGACAGAAGCTGCATTTTCTGATTCCACTAATATTTTCTCTTCCCTTTTGTGTGTCTTTTTGTAGAAGTAACAACTAACTCCAGCCCATCTCAACCAAATTCACTCCCCCCCCACCCCCAAAAACTGACTATCACCACCTTTGATACCCTCCAAGGCTATGTCTACACTACACGGTTTTTGAGCAAAAACCAGTGGAGCGTCCACACTTCAAGCACATTTTTGTGCAAGAAAATTGAAAGAACAGAAAATTGACAGAACTTTTGCCAGTAGCGTTATTCTTCTCCCCACGAGGAATAACTCCTTTTTACGTTACAGTTCTTTGACGATCCGGAGGGGTTTCTGCGCAAGAAACCCCTATTGGAAAAAGCACAGGTGCTCTGATGGCCATTCACAGAATGGCCATTAGAGCTTTCTTGTGCAAGAGTGTCCATGAAGTGTGGACACTCTCTTGCGCAGAAGCACATCACTTTTGGGATGCACTTTGAGGGCTGGATGTGCTTTTGCACAATACGAGATTGTTAAACAAGAGTGTATGGAGTTTTTTGTTTGTTTATTTATTTGTTTGTAAAGACTCTCTCCAGCAAAATAAAAATGCTTTAATTGCTTTTCCTTTTTTTCTGTATCTTTAACAAATGCTTAAAAGGATTTTTAATGGTGTGTTTGTTCTAGTACTAAGAAGGCTAAAATCTCCATCTGCCATATCCTGAGATCTGATCAAACCTGTTTAATGTTGGACAGTGACATGATTATGTTAATATGTTTGACTTTTTGGGCTCATATGTTCCATCCAAATTAGTACAACCCCTTTGTGCCTCACTTTAGCCATTTATAAAATGGGTATAATAAGCTTAACAGTTAAAATAAATATTTAACAGTAAGAGTGGGCAACCATTGGAACACACTACCAAAAATAAATAAATAAAAGCTTTAGTGGATTCTCTATACCTTGATATCACCATATCAAAACTGGATTTTTTTTTTTGGAAGATCACTTCATAGAATCATAAAGCAGGAAGAGACGTCAGGAGGTCATCAAGTCCAGCCCCCTGTCCAAGGCAGGACCAATCCCAACTAGATCAATCCAGCCAGGGCTTTGTCAAGCCAAGACTTAAAAATCTCTAGGGATGGAGATTCCACCACCTACCTAGGCAACCCATTCCAGCTTTACCACCCTCCTAGTGAAATAGCTTTTCCTAATATCCAATCTAGACCTCCCTCACTGTAACTTGAGACCATTGCTCCTTGTTCTGCCATCCATCACTACTGAGAACAGCCTTTCTCCAGCCTCTCTGGAACCTCCTTTCCAGCAGTTAAAGGCTACTATCAAATCCCCTCTCACTCTTCGCTTCTGCAGACTAAACAGACCCAACTCCCTTAGCCTCTCCTCATGGGTCATATGCTCCAGGCACTAATCATTTTGGTCACCCTCCGCTGGACCCTCTCCATTGTGTCCACATCCTTTCTATAGTGGGGGCGCCCAGAACTGGACACAATGCTCCATCTGTGGCCTCACCAGAGCTGAATAAAGGGGAATAATGACATCTCTGGATCTGCTGGCAATGCTCCTCTTAACGCAACCTAATATGTCATTAGCCTTTTTGGCTACAAGGGCACACTGTTGACTCATATCCACTATAATCCCCAAGTCCTTTTCTGCTGAACTGCTACTTAGCCATTCAGTCCCCAGCCTGTAATAATGCTTGGTATTCTTCTGTCCCAAGTGCAGGACTGCATTTGTCCCTGTTGAACCTCATCAGATTTATTTTGGTCCAATCCTCTAAACTGTCCAGGTTACTCTGGACCCTATCACTGCCCTCCAGCATATTTACCTCTCTCCCTAGCTTAGTGTCATCTGCAAACTTGCTGAGGGTGCAATCCATCCCCTCATCCAGGTAATTAATAAAGATGTTGAACAAAACTGGTCCAAGAACTGATCTTTGGGGCACTCTGCTTGATGTCCGCCAACTTGACATCGAGCCATTGATCATTACCCACTGTGCCCAACAGTTCAACTTGCGTTGAACACAAATCAGTGAGTTCAGCAGAGGGGGAACTAAATTAAATGTAATAGTCTGTTACATGCTAGAGCTCAAACTAGATAATTTAATAATCCCTTCCAGCTTTAAATTCAGTTAATCTATGAATCCTGTGCATCTTTACCTTTTCACATGGGTGTTTTGAGGCTTAATTAATAAACATATCTTAAACCATTTCTAACTTCTTAGATAAGTTAATAATAGGCTGTAATACATAAGTATATATATTGCTGTAATAATAATAATAATCAGAACACTTCCTATGTTTTAGCCCCTTGTTTGGGACTGTAATTTCACAGACCATTGCTTCAGAACATTGTGCACTTCATAGTGTAAACTAACTTACTTCATATATAAATAATTATTATTATAATTACAGAATAATATTGAACATTTTTGGTACCCTATCTCCAAAGAGAGGGGAGAACCTGATTAGGAAAAGAAGGGTTGGTAGGGGTGGGGACTTTCACTTGCTGCTGCCATATATTTAATGTTCATGTGAAACAACTCCTACATGAAAAATAAAATCCTTAAACAGTACTATAAAGCTACCATATCATTTGGCACAATTGGGATTCCCTGCTCAGGGAAAGCACCAAGCTGCAATAGCAGGAAAATTCTCCAACCAGGACAGGTGGTACATTGGCAGGACAGGGCAGGGCAGGGACCCAGGACTCGAATTTCAGGGACACCATATGATATAACTAGGGGTATGTCTACACTACAGCGCTAATTCGAACTAACTTAGTTCAAACTAAGCTAATTCAAATTAGCGCATCTAGACTTAAAAACTAGTTCTAATTAGCGTTTTGCTAATTTGAACTAGCGCGTCCACACTGATTGGACGCTGGGGCGCACTTAAGGGCAGCTGAAACCGGTTCCGGCAGGGCATCAGGTCAGTAATTGCTTTGTGTGGCTGCTGTCTGAGGCTATCTGAGGCTCGTGCTTAAAGGGACCCCCCTGGACAGCCGGTTCTCAGCTTTTCTGCTTGCTTGCCTACCTCACCGACAGACAGCAAAGCGTTTTTCTCTGCACCTGTTGGTGCTTCCCTTTGTGGCCGCTGCCGCAGTTGGCAACATGGAGCCAGAGCTCGCCCTGGGCTTTCTGGTGCAGTTTTTGGACTTGCTGCTGCAAGCCTGCCAGCAACGGCTGGAGGCTGCCTGGCACCACCTGGTGCACGTCAGCCCCCTACCTCTCCACCTGGCCTCCCTGGGAGCCGTGATGGAGCCGCAGCAGCGCCCGGACGCCAGCATGCCCTGCCGCATCTGGCTTCTGGACACCAGCAGCGACTGGTGGGACCGCATCATCCTGGAGCGCTGGGGAGACAGACAGTGGACCCAGAACTTCAGGATAAAGAAGGACACCTTCCTGGAGCTCTGCGAGTGGCTCGCCCCTGCTCTGCGGTGACGGGACAGAAGCGTATGGCCATCGCCCTCTGGAAGCTCTCCACGCCGGACAGCTACCAATCCGTCGGGAACCAGTTCGGCATGGGGAGATCCACCATAGGAGCAGTGCTCATGCAGGTATGGCACCCACCGGCCACTGGGCCGGGGGAAGGGGGCTGCAAGGAGGGGATGGGCCGCCCCAGGGAAAATGGGGGGGAGGTGAAAGGGCCCCGTACCGGAGGGTTCGGTCTGTCCCGGCCGTACTACACACTGCCCGCAGGGGTTGCTTCCAGGAGTGAGGTGCGGGGCAGTACCAGGGATCAAACACTCCCAGCCACCCGGGCGCTCCAGTGATTCGCGGTTTGCTGTGTCCCTCTGCAGGTGGTCAAGGCCATCAACCGGGTGCTGCTCCGCAGGGTGGTCTGCCTCGCCGACCCAGAGGCCGTCATCCGGGGGTTCGGCGCCCTCGGCTTCCCCAACTGTGGGGGGGGGCATAGACAGGACGTACATCCCCATCCATGCCCCGGAACACCAGGCCTCCCAGTACATCAACAGATAGGGGTACTTCTCTGTGCTCCTGCAGGCCATGTGTGACCACCGGGGCCAGTTCACAGACACTAATGTGGGCTTGTCCGGCAAGGCACATGACTCACGGGTGTACCGGAACTCCTCTGTGTGCCAGAGGCTGCAGGCCGGGACGTTCTTCCCCGACCGCCACATCAGGGTCGGGGACGTGGACATGCCCATGTGCCTGGTGGGGAATGTGGCCTACTCCCTACAGCCCTGGCTCATGAAGCCGTACACAGGGCACCTCAACCCCTCCTGCCAGGCCTTCAATGCCAGGCTCACCAGGGCCCGCATCGTGGTGGAGGGGGCCTTCGGACAACTGAAAGCCAGATTTAGGTGCCTCCTCACCCGCCTCGACCTTGCTTAGCACAATATCCCTTCCGTGGTGGCAGCATGTTGCGTTCTGCACAATTTGTGTGAGAGAAAGGGGGAGGCTTTCCTGCCAGCCTGGATGCCTGAGGCTGAGCGCATGTCTGGCCACTACGTTCAGCCCCATACCGCTGCTGTCCAGGAAGCCCAGCGGGGGGCCATCTGGATCCGGGAAGCCCTGCGGGAGAGCTTCCAGGTGGAGGAGGAGGACTGAACTCTCCCTGCATGCCCCACTGGGGCCTTCTTCCACCCTCCCCGCTTCCCCTCCTTAGCCCCCCTTCCTAATGTCAAATAAAGACACCTGTTTTGTCAACAAAAATATAATTTTTATTTTACATAACTGGGGTGGGGGGAGGGAGGAGTGAGGGTGGGAGAGGGGAGGGGAAACCTGGGAGGAGGGAGCTAGAAGGGGGAGGAAGGGGAGGAAGGGAAAGGAAAGCTCAGGCTTGGGGGTCCTGCTGGCTCTCCCGTCTCACAGCACTGCGGGTGCGGGAGCGTTGGGGGGGAATGAATGTGGAGGGTGGGGCAGCAGGGACGGAGGGTGCAGAGGAAGCGGGAGGAGGAGGAGGGGTGGGAGGAGGAGTGAGAGCTGGGATGGCCGCAGGGGTCGGTGCAGGAGGAGGCAGGAACCTGTCCACCAGGGTCTGGAGGTGGCCTCTGAGGGCACAGCCCTGATCCTCCAGCGCCTCCAAACTCCGCTGCCACAGCCACAGGTCCTCCCGGACCCAGTGGTCCTGGGTGTGGAGCTAGTGCTCCAGGAACTGCAGGTGCCGCTGCTGTTACTCCTCCTGGTTCCTAGTGCACCTGCTGGCCCGGGTGTGGGTGGTTGATGCAGGTGGGGTAGTGCGCCCTGCAGTCCCAGGTGCTGTGGCTGTGGTGAAACAAGAGCAGTGGTAGGTTCTCCCTGGGGACAAGGTGGGTGAACCCCAGCCCCGCTCTGCAAGGCCAGGCCCCCTGCATGACATTCAGCTGCTGCTCCATGGTGGGCAAGGCCCAGGGGCACGGTCCCTGGGCTACCTCTCACCCCACCCCCCCGTACACAGGAGGGGAGCATGATGGTACTCACATGTGGAGGCCTCCCCGGCCTCGGACGACACAGGCGACATGCTCGGTGGGATGCCTTGGGGGTCATGGGTCCTGGGCAGGCTCCTTGCAGGCTCCTGGATCTTGGCGTCCTCCTGCTCCTCCTCGGTGTCAGGGACGGGGCCCTCTGCCCTGGGGTTGATCACAACCCAGGGGGCATGGAAGGCATGAGCCCCCAGGATGCGGTCCAGGGCCTCAAAGTGGGGGCAGGCCTCTGGGTCAGCCCCTGGCTGGCAGGCCTGGGAGTAGGCCTGCCACAGGTCCTTAGTTTTGCAGCGGACCTGCTCGCGGGTCCGCAAGTGGCCTCTGGCAGTCAGGCTGTCAGCCATGCAGCTGTAGATGGCTGCGTTCCTGTGGCTAGTGCGGAGATCGTGGACATTGGAGGCTTCCCCCCAAACCTCGATGAGGTCCACAATCTCTGCACCTGACCAGGCAGGCGCCCACCTCTTGTGGACCTGGGCAGGCTCCTGGGAGCCGCCAGCCTGGTCCTGGGAAGAGGCGGAGGTCTGGGTGGCAGCGGGTGGCTGGCTCATCCCGTGCCAGGCGCAGGGTCTGCTGGTTGGGTGCTGGCAGACTTGCACCTGGCACGGGCACCGTAGCCAGACCATGCCCCTTTAAGGGCTCCGGGGCCGGGAGGGGGGCAGAAGAGTTTCCCTGGTGTTGGCCAGAGTGGCCACCAGGGCAAGCTGGGAAGGGCTAGCCTCCCACTATTTCGAATTAAGTGGCTACACAGCCCTTAATTCGAACTACTTAATTCGAACTAGGAGTTAGTCCTCGTAGAATGAGGTTTACCTAGTTCGAATTAAGCGCTCCGCTAGTAGCACCTATCAAAGTTATTTCAAACTAACGGCTGTTAGTACGAATTAACTTTGTAGTGTAGACATACCCTAGCAGACTTACTCAGCATTGCTCAGGTCCTTCAGGACAGGGGGTTGGCTGTGTGATGAGCATGGGAATCAGGACAGGGCCTTGGGGATGTGTGCGTGTGTGTGGTGGGGGGAGTGTAGGAGATTGAAGGTGGGTTGGTACGTGAAAATGAGGGTGGAGTGCAGGGAGTGGGAATTTGTGCAAGAGGGAGGGCTGAAGGTAAGGAGGGGCTCAGGACAGGGGGTCCTGGCTTCCAGGGGTATTTTCTTTTTCCCAATCTCCCCCTCCCAGACATCAGAGGCATTTCCTCTTCCTCTCCCCCCCCCCCCCCGCCCAATTCTCTCCCTGGCTGACAGGGGCCTTCCTTCCCCTGCTCAGTCGAAGGGCCAGAAGGGGGAGAGGATTTGAGGAGGGGCCTTCTTACTGGTGTACTTCCAGGCAAGATAGCAGAGCCTCAGTGTGATGGTGTGGCGCAACCCAGTGTAACTGCCCCCCCCCCCAGGGGGGGACAGAGAGCCGCGGAGTGGCTTCCCCCGCCGAGAGGAAAGCGGTTGCAGAGGCAGCAGGTATGTGCTGCCCGACTGGCGGCTTGGCCGGCGCTCTCCCGGACGCATCGGGGGATACTTTCCCTGCTCTGGGAGAGACTGCGGCAGTGGCGGACGCACATGCAGTGGCGGAGCCGGTGCCTCCGCTGATACCCCAGGGGAAACTCCGACTCACGCTGATGCCGGCATGGGGGAGGATGCTGAGGGCGGGGGCAGCAGGGAAGGGGGAGGAGCTGCCCTGGGGGATGCCGGCACAGGCTTCCTGGAGGGGAGGGGCAGAACCCTCCACAAAGACAGCTGAGGCACTGGGTTGGAGAAGGCCAGACAGAGCGCCGGTTGAGGGGGCTCACGTCGTTGAGGAAGCGGCACATGAAGCACCCTGGTGAGTGGGGGTGAGGAAGCAGCCCAGGGTGGGTGCAGACAGATGCTCGCAGGCTGATGAGTTGCAGCACATAGCCCCATCAGCCAGGTGAGGGGAGAGAGGATATTCTCCCCTGCCTTAGGGCTCTGGGCTGGGGTCTGGAGAGAGGGAGGGCCCAGACCCCCCTCACCTCCCCGCTCGGGGGATTGTCTGGACAACCAGGGAGTGATGGAACCTCACGATCCGGTGGGACAGGAGGAAAACTGAAGCAGAGAAGGGGGCTGTGGGACAGGACCAGGGAGCCCCATGACACCCAGTCATGAAGGCCACTCCCTTGATGGTATGGCTGTCCCCAGTGGACACTCAGCAGGATAGCTATCCCCTGGGGGTTCACTGACCCACACGCATATCACATCCCTCTGAACAGCAGCTCCTCCCTTTCCATGTTATGGAAAACTGTCCCTTTCCCAGGCTTTCTGGTAGTCCTGACACAAGCAATCCCAGACCTTACTGTAGGTTAGGAGAAGAGGAAGCTGCATACCAATTTTGATGGCCCCAGCCTCTTACTATTTAGGAAGAGTTCGTGAACAAACAGACTCACAGACAGACAGACAGATAGATGCACATTTCTAAAATATATAGAGAAAGTTCAAGTAAAACTCAGAGAAGCTTATGGGAGAAGCATCACCATTTACCATTCTTATATCAAGCTGAGTGCTGTTCGTCATTAGTCAAGGGCACCAATTTTCCCAATAATTAAAAAAAGACCTCCCATATATTTCACACACCACAGAGTGTTGTTTTCTTCTGAAAATGTAAAATCAAAGAGTATGTTCTTCATGTTAGTATGCTAACTAAATAGTGTCTCATTTCCCAGTCCAGAGGCCCTATCATTATTCTTCAAAATAACTGTGATTTTTTTTCCTGGATGTCATGAATTTAGTGGTTTCTGCCAGCAAGCATTTTCTTCAGACTTTCTTTATGGCTGTTAGCAGTTCCCTGTTGGTATGTGGCTCACCTCCTGATAAAGATTGGAGAGGAATGACTCAGCGAAATCTGCATCATCCAACCTCCTTCAGAAGTGGTGCAAGGCCATAACTAAGGTTATAATTGAACATTTGGTAACCAAGACCACAGAAAAAGGCATTGCAGGCAACTAATTAAGATTTATTAGCAGCAATGAGCTAAGCCTAGAAGGCCATAAGGTTCAACCTGGGTACATGTCTGAATTTCTCTTAAATACAGTAGTCTAGAAACCAGGTTGCAAAAATCCCAGGAAAAATATTTTCCATGAAAAGTCCGGTATTTCCAGGGTCTGGTAACACTGGGAATAGAACTTAACTTTTCTGCAGCACTTTGATATCTGATCCTAGTCAGAGATTGAGCATGCAGAGATGCCACCAGATTTTAAAATGAAAAAGAAAACTTTTTGGAATCTGAATGGTTTTGATTGTTTCTTATTTTACATGCACAAGTTCATTAATTCTGACTTATCAGAGTGGTCTAGATTTCTGTGATAGGAAATGATATAGTAGGAAATGCTGTAGTACATAGCCTGTGATAGGAAATGCAGTTGTATGTAAATGAAGCATATTACTATCTGGGTAGAAGGCTTCTGTAGACTTAGACTAAATAACATGAGTGAAAGCTTGAAATCAATAGCAAACTTCAGTTGGCATCAGTGTGGAAAATGTTAATATTAATATCATCTATTGAACTAGAATGTGTCCAAGAACTATCATTATATTAATCTGAGCTGGTGCAATTCTTAAAAATTATAAATAGTTTTGACAAATATGGCATTTTCACTATTATCAATATCTAAACTCATTGTAATTTCTACACATGTATGAATCATTTTATGTATTATATTGGCAAATTAGGTAACACAAATAATCTTCAGACTATGGATAATACATTGATTATTCATCCTGACTATTTTTATGACATGCCATTGTTTATGCTCGCTGGCTGATCACTTAGTTTAAACAGAAGAAAAGGAAATAACAATTAACAAACTTTTGAGTGTGAATTTTTGGACAAATATTCATTCATGAAACTTTTGGGATTAATAAATATTTCCCTGAATAAACCAAGTAAATGTTGTAATCCTTGCAAAGAATAAATAGTATGTGAATCCATGAATAACATGAGCATGAATTTGCCAAAAATATTCGTACCATTAGTCAAACATCTTTTGTGACCAACTCTGCTATTACCATTAGTTTGAATGTTTCCTTTCTCACATACATATGAACAAAAACTTCTCAATAGGCTTCACTGGATTTGAAGGATATGTCATGGGAGAGAGTTGGTTGGAGGATGCTGTAAATATCTGTGTGAAGTTAAGAAAGAAATAAGAAAGGAATGGAGTGGAAGAGAAATATGGAAAGGAAAAGGTTGTTGAGTGAAATCAGAAGTGAGATTGTGTTACTAGTAATAATTGTGTGCTAGATTGTCACTGGTGGGAGGCAACTTGTTCTGGGGGCAAGGTGAAGTTTTGCTATCTCTGAGGTAGAAGCATTCTTGATTGATGTGGGGGGCACAGTAATTTATGACATCATTCTATAGGTGAGGAATCCTTCCCCACCGCATGGGCACCCAACTGCTCTGTCAGCATTTGGGGAAAGTTGGAGCCAAGGCTTTATTTATTTCACACATCCTAAGTTCCATTGTGATGTTATGTACTACTAATACCTGGGCTTGATCTAAACGCTACTGGAATCTAAAGCCATCTCTACTTCAGCAGCCAGGGACCCCATGTGTTACACTGAACTGTGCACAGGATTCACATTCAAGTTCTGTGGGTCATGTTCCCAGTTTTCCTTTAGCGTGTTACATACTCTTGGACAAGTCACTTCATTTCTCTGAGCTTCTGTTTCCCTGTCCATTATTTATATGTCTTGTGTAATTAAGTTGTAGAGTCTTTGGGGAAGAGACTATCTCTCTTTATGTTCCTTTTCATAATGCCTAATACAAGAAGGAGTAAATCTCAGCTGAGGGCTCTAGATCAGGGGTTTTCAAACTTTGGGCCACAGCCTGTAAGAGTAAGCCTGGTCACAAGATGCTTTATTTACCCGAGCATCCACAGGTACAGCCGCTTGCAGCTCCCAGTGACTGTGGTTCACCGTTCCCAGCAAATGGGAGCTGTGAGAATTGATGCATGCTGGGCCACTACTTCTTGTAGCTCCCGTTGTCCAGGAATGGCTTACCTGTGGACGCTTAGGTAAACAAAGCATCTCGTGGCCAGGCAGCAGCTTACACTTATAAGTCACAACCCAAAGTTTGAAAACCCCTGCTCTAGATGATAATACAACTCAATAATTAGTATGAGCAGCATATATGCAGTATGTATATGCATATAATTTGTGCTTTACATGCAATGCTATGTCAAATTACAGTCTATTTTAGATATTAAAACTAATGTTAAAATGAACAAATATGCAGGTTAAGTAAAGAGTTTCTTAAATTACTCAAAAGTACAAAGTTTGGTGAAAAGTAATAAAATACATAATATGCAATATGCCAAATTAAGGTTAATACATTTAACAATACAAATAAAATATTTTAATCCTAATATTCAGGTATATCATTCATAAAAATTATAATAAGAATTGCTGGTGGAAAGCACACATAGCAATGAGTGTAGATTGTTCCTCAGTAATTGAGAATTTAGGAAAGTTTGCTTCTCAGTAAATACAATCCATCAGACAGTATTTCAGTTACTTTCCTGTCTTCACTTCTAAATGGTACTCCAGATTATCTCTCCTGGTATTGACGATGTTCTGTGCTATGTTCTGAAAATAGATGTCCGCTAATCACCTGATGTCATCCGGCATCATGAGTTGCCACTGAGAGGGTGCAAAGTTGACTAAAGCCTCTTAGGATATGTATACACTGCAGCATTATTTTGAAATAACTGACATAATTTCCAAATAACAAAGTGAATGTCTCCTCAGCAAGCCATTATTTTGAAATAATTTTGAGATGGCAGACTTATTACTCCGGCTTCTTTAACCCTCATTTCACTAGGAGTAAGGGAAGTCAAAGGAAGAGTGTTCTTCCTTTGACTTCCTGCTGTGTAGACAGTGCCAAAAGCTGAATTAAGCTATTTTGACTTCAGCTACACAATTGACATAGCTGAAGTTGCATATCTTAATTTGACTTTTGCCTTGCAGTGTATATGTGCCCTTAGAGGCATAGAATCATAGAATACTAGGACTGAACGGGACCTCGAGAGGTCATCGAGTCCAGTCCCCTGCCCTCAGGGCAGGACTAAATACTGTCTAGACCATCCCTGATAGACATTTATCTAACCTACTCTTAAATATCTCCAGAGATGAGGATTCCACAACCTCCCTGGGCAATTTATTCCAGTGTTTGACCACCCTGACAGTTAGGAACTTTTTCCTACTGTCCAACCTAAACCTCCCTTGCTGCAGTTTAAGCCCATTGCTTCTTGTTCTATCCTCAGAGGCCAAGATGAACAAGTTTTCTCCCTCTTCCTTATGACACTCTTTTAGATATCTGAAAACTGCTATCATGTCCCCCCTCAATCTTCTCTTTCTCTTTTTTAAACTAAGCAAACCCAATTCCTTCAGCCTTCCCTCATAGGTCATGTTCTCTAGACCTTTAATCATTCTCGTTGCTCTTCTCTGGACCCTCTCCAATTTTTCCAGATCTTTCTTGAAATGCGGTGCCCAGAACTGGACACAATACTCCAATTGAGGCCTAATCAGCACAGAGTAGAGCGGAAGAATGACTTCTTTGGCCTCTGTTTGTCAGAGGCTGGAGAGGGATGGCAGGAGACAAATCACTTGATCATTGTCTTCGGTCCACCCTCTCTGGGGCACCTGGTGCTGGCCACTGTTGGCAGACAGGATACTTGGCTAGATGGACTTTTGGTCTGACCCAGTACGGCTGTTCTTATGTTCTTATGTTCTCATGTCTTGCTCACAACACACCTGTTAATACATCCCAGAATCATGTTTGCTTTCTTTGCAACAGCATCACACTGCTGACTCATATTTAACTTGTGGTCCACTATAACCCCCAGTTCCCTTTCTGCCGTACTCCTTCCCAGACTGTTGCTTCCCATTCTGTATGTGTGGAACTGATTGTTCCTTCCTAAGTGGAGCACTTTGCATTTGTCTTTATTAAACTTCATCCTATTTATCTCAGACCATTTCTCCAATTTGTCCAGGTCATTTTGAATTATGACCCTATCCTCCAGATTAGTCGCGATCCCTCCCAGCTTGCTATCATCTGCAAACTTAATAAGCATACTTTCTATACCAATATCTAAATCGTTGATGAAGATATTGAACAGAGCCAGTCCCAGAACAGACCCCTGCAGAACCCTACTTGTTACGCCTTTCCAGCAGGATTGTGAACCATTAATAACTACTCTCTGAGTACAGTTATCCAGCCAGTTATGCACCCACCTTATAGTAGCCCCATCTAAGTTGTATTTACCTAGTTTATTGATAAGAATATCATGCGAGACCGTATCAAATGCCTTAATAAAGTCTAGGTATACAACATCCACCGCTTCTCCCTTATCCACAAGACTCGTTATCCTATTAAAGAAAACTATCAGATTGGTTTGACATGATTTGTTCTTTACAAATCCATGCTGGCTGTTCCCTATCACCTTGCCACTTTCCAAGTGTTTACAGATGATTTCCTTAATTACTTGCTCCATTATCTTCCCTGGCACAGAAGTTAAACTAACTGGTCTGTAGTTTCCTGGGTTGTTCTTATTTCCCCTTTTATAGATCGGCACTATATTTGCCCTTTTCCAGTCCTCTGGAATCTCTCCTGTCTCCCATGATTTTCCAAAGATGATAGCTAGAGGCTCAGATACTTCTCTATCAGCTCCTTGAGTATTCTACGATGCATTTCATCAGGCCCTGGTGACTTGCAGACATCTAACTTTTCCAGGTGATTTTTAACTTGTTCTTTTTTAATTTTACCTTCTAAAATTACCAGCTTTCCACTAGCATTCACTATGTTAGGCATTCCTACAGACTTCTCAGAAAAGACTGAAACAAAGAAGTTATTGAGCATCTCTGCCATTTCCAAGTGTCCTGTTACTGTTTCTCCCTCTTCACTGACCAGTGGGCCTACCCTCTCCTTGGTCTTCCTCTTGCTTCTAATTTATTTATAAAAAGTCTTCTTGTTTCCCTTTATTCCAGTAGCTAGTTTGAGCTCATTCTGTGCCTTTGCCTTTCTAATATTTCCCCTGCATTCCTGTGCTGTTTGCCTACATTCATCCTTTGTAATTTGTCCTACTTTCCATTTTTTATATGACTCCTTTTTTTATTTTAAATCGTTCAATACCTCATGGTTAAGCCAGTGTGGTCTTTTGCCATATTTTCTATCTTTCCGACACATCGGAATAGCTTGCTTTTGGGCCCTTAAAAATGTCCCTTTGAAAAACTGCCAACTCTCCTCAGTTGTTTTTCCTCTCAGTCTCAATTCCCATGGGACCTTACCTATCAGCTCTCTGAGCTTACCAAAATCCACCTTCCTGAAATCCATTGTCTCTATTTTGCTGTTCTCCCTTCTACCTTTCCTTAGAATTGTTAACTCTATGATTTCATGATCACTTTCACCCAAGCTGCCTTCCACTTTCAAATTCTCAACCAGTTCCTCCCTATTTGTTAGGATCAAATCTAGAACAGCTTTCTCCCTGGTAGCTTTTCAACCTTCTGAAATAAAAAGTGGTCTCCAATGCAGTCCAAGAACTTATTGGATAGTCTGTGCCCCGCTGTGTTATTTTCCCAACATATATCTGGATAGTTGAAGTCCCCCATCACCACTAAATCTTGGGCTATGGATGATTTTGTTAGTTGTTTAAAAAAAGCCTCATCCACTTCTTCCACCTGGGTAGGTGGCCTGTAGTAGACTCCTAGCATGACATCACCTTTGTTTTTAATCCCCTTTAGCCTAACCCAGAGACTCTCAACATGTCTGTCTCCTATGCCCACCTCCACCTCACTCCAAGTGTGTTTATTTTTAATGTATAAGGTAACACCTTCTCCCTTTTTTCCCTGTCTATCCTTCCTGAGCAATCTGTACCCTTCTATACAAACATTCCAATCATGTGTATTATCCCACAAAGTTTCTGTGATGCCAACAATGTCATAATTGTACTTATTTATTAGCACTTCCAGTTCTTCCTGCTTATTTCCCATACTTCTTGCATTTGTATATAGGCATCTAAGATCCTGATTTGACCTTGCCTCCCATTTTTCCCTGACCCTCCTTTCTCTCTGCCATTGTAGTCTGTGCTATAGGTCCCATTTTCGACCCATAGCACAGAATGTCACCCTCCCACTTTAGAGTGCTGATAAAAAAAAACTCTCTATTGCCTACTTTCCAGGACATTTATGACAAATGATGAATTGGTTCTTATAAGGCCCTGGAGGAGCGAAAAGTAATATTGGGCCAGATCCTGAGAGAGTCACTGAGTTTTCACTCAGTCTTTACTTAGTCCAAATTGCATCAAAGTCAAGACTAATCAGAGACATCATCCACTGATGTTAATACACTTTCCCCACCTCTTTGGAAAGCCTTTGTGATCTGAAGACCTTTACTCTTGAAACAAATCTGATAATATTTCAGCATTTTCTCTCTCCATTTTGTCATGAAAGGAGTGTAGTTCTTCCACAATTTGCTGCTGTCCACTTAAAATCCAATAATATAGGAAAAGCTTCCTTCATCTCTTTTTTTAAAGGACCATCTGGATTAATGCATTTGCTAATCTATCAATATCAATTTTCTTTCCTCTTGATAAATGGAAGAAAACAGTTCCAAGCCAGGAGTAAGTATGTACATCTTTCCTCAGGAACTTGGACCTTTTTCCTGTTTGATGCCTGCAGCCAAACATCTTGCTGGGTCCCTTAAACTATCTGTTCTCATCTTCAGTTGCTTAATTAAGTATGAAATGTTTTATGACAGGAAGTCCAACTCAAGGGCTTTTCATGTTTTATTTATTTACTTGTTTGTTTGTTTGTTTTAGCTTTAGGAGAAATTCACTGTATTTAACTGAATTTAAAACAAACAAATAAATACATTACATTTTCTTTTGGTGAAATTAAGGTTCTAAATCCTGGACTAATGCCTGGGCTGTGAGAAAATCAAGATTTTTCTTTTTCTGTTGCCACTGAACAATATTGTGGAGAGGTTTTGATTTGTGGGCAAATATATTTTGCACTATATTTTTTATAGTCACACAAGTATTGTAATGTTTTAGTTGTTATAAATGCAAAAAAACTACATTAAAAATTAACAAAAATGGTCATATAATAAAATTCCAGGAGAAATCCTCATGGAATAGGTTCAGATGTTCTTATCCATGTTGAACACACAGTACATTACTGCACAGTTGGCCCTAGTGACCATGCATGGTGCTACTTATGTTGTATAGTGATATCCAGTATAGAAAAAAGACCCGTGAATAGAAGAAAAGTGAGTAGAACATGAACTTGCAAGGAAAGATAGATCAGGTGTAGGTGAATAATGGGTACCTATGTTGGCACTGTCTGGTTAGATGGCACAACGTTCAAATGACTAAAAAAAGCTATGTTAGTGACAGAATAAAATATTACCAAGGCCATATTAACCAATACACCCATGAAATCCATTACAAATGGTCAGTGTTTTGTAGTGTGCTATTCTCATGAGGCAAACTGAGATAGAACTAGGGGACAAGCATCAGGATCCTGAAGACTGTCTGGTTGCTTGGCATTTATATATATGTATGTAATATGTTATAAATAAATAAGAATATGAATAGTGTGCTGTAAATCAATAGAAAAAAAAAACTGTGCACATGTGAATAATTCCACTGAAATCAACAGGAAAATTATGTATGACGTTAATTTTGCATGATCATGACTTTAATAATAATTACTTTTAAGTTCCTTATACCGGGTGGACTTCTCAGCCTCCTTGCTGTGTTTTGTAATACTAATATATGCTGTATATATGCAATGTGTTTTGTCGCTTTATACCCCCCTCTTTTTATCAACCCCCTCATGTGCAAACAAATGATCTGCATGTCAAAGCCTCTTTGTTTGAGATACAAGGCATTACTTTTTCTGATTCATTTAAAATAATTCTGCTGTCAGGCTTTTTCCAAAACAAATAAGGAAAACCTTCTTACATTTGCTAACATACAGCTCTTGATTTGATACATTCGATTGAATGGTTCACAAAATTTTGCATTAAAAAGGCTCATAAATTTCAGGACTTCTTGCTGTTTTTTGTTTTAATTTTTCTCTTCCTTCTGCCCGCAAAAGAATATAAAAAACCAATATAATGAACACATACTGGTACTAATGTGATTCATATTGTATAAGTCTGAGTCCCAGCAAAACTATTTGTAAAATTTGAATTCTCCAGGGTGCCTTTTTGTTTGTTGTCAATTAGCACCTTTTAGAATAATTGAGATCACCTAATCTCTGCCTCTGGCACATGTAAATCTAGTCATCTCTGGGCTATAATACTTTGGTCTAATTTTGACTGTTAGGATTAGTCTATGGATACTGACTGATATTGGTGACCTGTGATATTTAGGAGATAAGGCTAGATGATCAGGTCAGAAACTCTGACTCCGTGATTCTGAAAAAGCCTTGGTCAATGCCAAGTATCCTTTACAAAAAATGTTTGCATACTTGAACTGGGCATCAGCATTTTGGCTTTGCTGTCATTTCAAACTTAAATTACAGATTTTAAAAAAAAGATATTGAGGATTTTCTGTTTCACACAATTAATCCTCTGTTCTATGAATGCTGGGTGCCAGTAGGGAAAGTGACATCTCTTTTATCCTAGAAAAGTACGTAGTAAGTCATTTATTTTAGCTCAGTTATTCCTGTGTAAATCTGCAGTAACTGCACTGGCTTGATTTACTTTGGATTTACACTGGTACAGTATATCTGAGATTAGAATCTGTCCCAGAATGTTTTATTCTACTGATTTTTCGTGTGGCAAGATCATTTATGTCTCAAGGTTAGTAAAGGAACAAGGATTTTCTTCCAGACCTGTTTGGTCTCTGATGTGAATGACACTTGGCTCAAACTGTAGGTCTGTCTGGTCTTAGACTTGGAGAAATAAATACAATTTAGACATATAAATGAGCAATGTAGGGGTTTTTTTCAGTTTGTGAATATCTAGTTGACTCTCAAATTACCTGATTCTGCATACTACAAAATTCAGTATCTGAAATTCATCTCAGCACTCGATGTATTCGCTTTACTTTCCCTGATGTGATATTTTGTAAAGGGATTATTATTAATAAGGTTCCTATTAATGTCATGGGCAAAACGGGTATTAATTAGATAGATATGTATTATTTACCCACTGGTGCAGATGTCAAAACTGAGACACAAAGGGGCCAGATTTGAGTGCCCTCCTTCCTGGTGAGTATAATTTTTTTCCACAAAAAGTTCTACCTACTTGTATAATAAGAATGAGTAAAGGTGTCAGAACATGGAATTCATTTAGACACATAAAGCCCTGAGCAATCTTTGTTTAGATTGAAAATCCTGCTTCTTCAGGCTAGTTTAGCTCCCTCCTACAGTGTTGGCTACCATTATTTCCACTGTTTGATGCAACATATTGAGCACAGTTCTGGTCTTACTGAAACCAATGGGAGGAAATAAATCCCACTGACTTCACTGAAAACAAGGTCAGACAACGTTGTGTTAGTGATTTGTATTTTCCCTGATGTGAGTGATGAAATTTCCTTCTGACTTCCATATAATGCAGGATTAGTTCCTAGAAATCACAGCAGTCTCCTCTGATACTAGGATGTGGGTGGCACTATGGAGAGAACTCCCTCTCCCCAACCATAATGAAAAAGTACAGATATGGTGGGTGCCAAACTTTGCAATTCCTACTATAATATATTTTTACCTCCAAAATTATTTACATTTTTAGAATGCAGATGATGGATTTGAATCTACACCTCCTATGTTCCAGGTGAATCCCTTAATCAACAGCTATAGAATCTGTTTTACTCTCTTTTTCTTTGGTCCAATGAATATTTAGCTAGTTATAAAAAAGTAAAGTAGCATCAGCAGCAGAATCTGAGAGTATCTTTCTCCAAAATAGCCTACAACCTACCGGGTTGAACTCATGAATACAGACACATGTTTTCAGAAGCGGACCAATGACAAATATTTTCATAACCAAAGTAAATATTTTTTATGATTTTGCAGTTTGCTGACCAAACTGAGAAATCAATTATTTTCCTGCTTTTACCTAGAAGGCAGTCCCTTAACTTAATTTTAATAGACATTACTTCTCCCTCCCACCCCCGGTTTAGGCAAGGATAATGACTCACAATGATAGAGTCACCAATGATCACAGCTCTGATATTGCAACAATTATTGTATTGCTTGGTCATTTGTTTTCAGTGTTGTTAAAGAAGCTTTACGGTTTTGGCTTTTGTGAGAATGCCAATAAAACTTATTTTGATCAGTAAATGATCATCAATCATCAAATAGCAGCAACATTAGCCTATTCAAGATACTTTTGTTATTGAGTCATTTGTTTCAGAAAACTTCTTTGGAAGATCAGTGAACTAAAATCACCAGCACAAATGGCAGACAGAGACTTCACTTGTGAAACCTAATTTTCATGGACTGAGGCTCTGTGTATTACTAGCCAGAGGTGCTGACACATTTTTCATGTGGGAGTGCTGAGTTATTTAACCAATCTGTAAACCCTGTATATGAGGAAAACCACTGCAAGCCAGTGGATGTGTCAGTACTCCAAGTATCCTGGTTCTGTTATGTTGTCACCTGTGTGGTCTAAAAGCCCATAGCATTTCCTTTTAGCCTGTTGTAGATCTCTTATTTTAGATACTTATAGTCCTTTCAAATTAAGCCATAGTTACATAAAAAATGCTTAGCCTCTGGAAAGATGACTGATAGTTAGGGACATCTGTGAACTACTGAGGAGTCTGGCTTCTGAATAAATTAAAACAAGGATGGGTGTTTACAGTGTAAACATAACATGGCAGCTGTTCATAATCTTCTTTTTACACATATATAAGTGTGCTGGAACAATCTAAATGAATTCATATAATATCTGACTATGTGAGCTTATTACTAAGCTCACATATCACCTATTGTTTTTTTTAATATGATGCGGGGAGGGAAGGGAGAACGACTCCTGATGAGAACATCAGACTTCAATGTAGAGAAGTTCAGGGAAGTTCTGGGATATACAAAATGGCAAGACCCCAAATCCATTGCCTACACATGCTGCATATCTGCTGCTGTGAATGAAAAAATCTCACTCTTCTTTTCCCCTTGTTTCCATTGCAGTCCCTTAACACAGATGATTATGAGAACAGATCATATACACAGTGCAAGAGCATAAGGCAATAGTCCACCAGCTTATGCTTCTCCACTCTGCTCCTGTGGTACTTAGCTCAGCTTTGGGTGGCACTGACACACAATCTCCCATCATCATCACCATCATCATCATCATCAGCAGCAGGTCAGAACTAATAGAGAGAATGGGGGAATTAGGTGGGGAGAGTATCAGAGAGGTAGCCGTATTAGTCTGAATCTGCAAAAGCGGCGAGGAGTCCTTATAGACTAACCGAAGTGTTGGAGCATAAGCTTTCGTGGGCAAAGACCCACTTCGTCAGATGCATGTAGTGGAAATTTCTAGGCAGAGAGAGAAGAGCAGTCAGGAGAAAAGATGAAAATAAAAAAAAAGAGGGAAAAGACAAGAAGGAATGGGGAATAGAAAATATAGCTTGAGTGAAAAACTGAACAGAAAAAAAATGTGAGCAGCTGTACCAGGGAATTTGTGCAAAGAGTGCACATCTGTTTGTTCATCCTAGAGTAGCAGGCTCCACTGAAAGAAGGTGAGGAATGACTGCTGTTCTCATGGTTTTTATTTATCTCATCTGCCTCTGCTGTTTGTTATTCTCATCCGTTATGCCATTTCCACAATTAGATCACGTGCAGCAATTTGGGACAGGGACCACGTCATGCATTCAGATATAGTTCTTAGTAAAAGGGAGCAGATCCAGTAACTTTCCTGCTTTCTCTATTTTGTTTTTATATAGTTCAAGAGCCAGGATGTGGCTCAATCTGTCTCCCAACAGGGGACCCATTCGGGATAAATTAATCACAGGCCGATAAGTTTAACCCCCATATTTGGGAAGATCTCTGAGGGTATGTCTAAATTCCACGAGGAGTACAGCTAGTTCGGATTAGGAAGCCTAATACGAACTAGCTACTCCGTGTCGCGTGTAGCCGCGCGGCACGGGGTTCGAACTGCCAGCATTTAAAAATGGCGCCGGCCGGCTTTATGCAAATGAAGCCCGGAAAATTCAAATCCCGGGCTTCATTTGCAAGTGCGGTATCATAGAATCATAGGACTGGAAGGGACTTCAAGAGGTCATCGAGTCCAGCCCCCTGCCCTCAAGGCAGGACCAAGCTCCGTCTACACCATCCCTGACAGATGTCTATCTAACCTGTTCTTAAATATCTCCAGAGAGGGAGATTCCTCCTAGTTCGAATTAGGAGGGTAGTGTAGACATACCCTGAATTACTAGCAAAGTAGGAACTGAGTGTAGTCTGTTGTTCTAATCATCACTTCCAGAACTGGTGCCCTCACTTTACTTTGTTTTCTATCCCATCCTACACGTACTCTGGTAGTTTGAAGTAATAACACACAACTTATGGTGAGTCTGTCTGCCCTTATTCTCATGACTATAAATGTGTGAATTGGTTTGAACCAAACTTTCATTCATAAATGGAGCTGAAACCAAACACTTGGTGGTTCAAAGAAATTTGACTAGAACTCTTTAGTCCATTTTTTTTTTCAGATTGCATCCAGGAACAAGAGCAAAAGAACAAACTTACCTGAGGTTTTCAATGGCTTCTGTTTTCAGTTCCAGCTAAGAGAAGAAACCACATAAACATAAATTATTAAAAGTAATGAGGCAAATTGCCAATCTATTTTTTTGAGCAATGGCTGAGGGGGGTCCTATATTGGTCCAAACTGGTTCTCCCATCCCTGTGAGATTAAATCTGCTATGTGTGGTCTGAGGCAAGGCTGACCCCCTTCCTAGAATACAATAGAAGTGATAAGCATATATGCTCTTTAGTTTGGACAATGCTTAGTGCCCTTTATTGATCCAAATCCTACTTAAGTGCACATAATAGGAAGCAGTTATTCCTTAATTATTCCTTCCTATAATTGAACATAGAGAATCAGTACTTTGTGCAGAGAAAGCAACTGTCCTTTGCTGGCTGGATATTCAGTAATGGTAAGTTTAGCAGGTCTATTCCCTTGTTTGCTTATATTACAGATAACTGGGCTTTACACATAATCATTCAGGGTATGTCTACACTACAAAGTTAGTTCGAACTAACGGACGTTAGTTCGAACTAACTTTCCTAGGCGCTACACTAGCGCTCCGTTAGTTCGAACTTAATTCGAACTAACGGAGCGCTTAGTTCGAACTAGGTAAACCTCATTTTACGAGGACTAACGCCTAGTTCGAACTAGCTAGTTCGAACTAAGGGCTGTGTAGCCCTTTAGTTCGAACTAGTGGGAGGCTAAGGCTTCCCAGGTTTCCCTGGTGGCCACTCTGGCCAACACCAGGGAAACTCTATTGCCCCCCTCCCGGCCCCGGAGCCCTTAAAGGGCCACGGGCTGGCTACTCACTTTGTGCCAGTTGCAAGGCTGCAAGCACCCGTGCCTGCACAGCCTGCACCTGCCACACAATGAGCCAGCCATCCGAGGGTTCCCAGCCCTCCACTGCTCCCCACGACCAGCCTGGCGGCTCCCGGGAGCCTGCCCGGGGGCGCAAAAGGCGGGCGCCCGCCTGGTCAAGTGCGGAGATCGTGGACCTCATCGAGGTTTGGGGGGAAGCCTCCAATGTCCACGATCTCCGCACTAGCCACCGGAACGCGGCCGTCTATGGACGCATGGCTGCCAGTCTGGCCGCCAGGGGCCACCAGCGCAGCCGGGAGCAGGTGCGCTGCAAAATTAAGGACTTGCGGCAGTCCTACTCCCGGGCCTGCCTGCCAGGGGCTGACCCGGAGGCCTGCCCCCACTTCCATGCCCTGGACCGCATCCTGGGGCCTCATGCCGTCCCTGCCCCCCGGGACGTGATTGACCCCGGGGCAGAGGGACCGCTCCTGGAGACGGAGGAGGAGGAGGAGGGCTCTGAGAGCCAGGAGCCTGCCGCCAGCCTTCCCAGGACCCGGGACCCCCGAGGCACCCCACAGAGCCGCTCGCCTGCATCATCAGAGGCCGGGGAGGCGTCCACCTGTGAGTACCCTCGTGTTCCCCTTATGTGTACGGGGGGCTGAGGCGAGAGGGAGCCCCGGGACCGTGCGCCTGGGCCTTGCCCACCACGGAGCAGCAGCTGGGGATCCTGCAGGGGCCCTGGCCTTGCAGAGGGGAGCTGGGTTTCACACACCTGGGCCCCTGGGGTAATTGACCGCTGGTCTTCTTGCACCACAGCTGCAGCACCGGGGCCTGCAGGGCGCACCACACCGCCTGCAGCAGCCGCCCGCGCCCGGGCAAGCAGGACAGCCAGGAACCAGGAGGACTACCAGAGGCGGCATCTCCGGTTCCTGGACCGACAGCTCCGTCTCCAGGACCACTGGGTCCAGGAGGACCTCAGGCTGCGCCAGAGGAGTCTGGAGGCCCTGGAGGAGCAGGGCCGTGCCCTGCGAGGCCACCTCCAGAGCCTGCTGGACCGCTTTCCATTTCCTCCTCCCCCTGCTCCCCCTCTTGCTCCCCCTCTTGCTCCCCCTGCTCCCCCTCTTTCTCCCCCTCTTGCTCCCCCTGCTCCCCCTGCTCCTCCTGCTTCCGCTCCTGCTTCCTCCACACCCCCTGTCCTCTCTGCCCCCCCCTCCACAACCATTCCCCACCGACGCCCCCGGACCCGCAGTGTGGCGAGACGGGAGAGGCAGCCGGACTCCCACCCCTGAGCTTTCCTTTCCCTTCCTCCCTTCCCTCCCCTCCCCTTCCAGCTCCCTTGTCCCAGGTTTCCCCCTCCCTTCTCCCACCTTCATTCCTCCCTCCCCCACCCCAGTTCTCTGAAATAAACAGACGTTTTTGTTTGAAAACCAGGTGTCTTTATTGTACAGTAGATAGGGAGGGGAAAGGGGAAGGGGGGGGTAGGGTGGAAGAAGGCCCCGGTGGGGCATGCAGGGAGAGGTCAGTCCTCCTCCTCCTCCACCTGGAAGCTCTCCCGCAGGGCTTCCCGGATCCGGATGGCCCCCCGCTGGGCTTCCCGGACGGCGGCGGTGCGGGGCTGACCGTAGTGTCCAGCCATGCGGTCAGCCTCAGCCATCCAGGCTGGCAAGAAAGCCTCCCCCTTCCGCTCACACAAATTGTGGAGCACACAACATGCCGCCACCACGGGAGGGATGTTGTGCTCGGCCAGGTCCAGACGGGTGAGGAGGCATCGAAAGCGGGCTTTCAGTCGCCCGAAGGCCCCCTCCACCACGATGCGGGCCCTGCTCAGCCTGTTATTGAAGGCCTGGCGGGAGGGATTGAGGTGCCCCGTGTAGGGCTTCATGAGCCACGGCTGCAGTGGGTAGGCGGCATCCCCCACCAGGCAGACGGGCATGTCCACGTCCCCGACCCTGATGTGGCGGTCGGGGAAGAAGGTCCCGTCCTGCAGCCGCTGGCACACGGAGGAGTTCCGGTACACCCGTGCGTCGTGTGCTTTGCCGGACCAGCCCACATTGATGTCCGTGAACTGTCCCCGGTGGTCACACACGGCCTGCAGGATGACGGAGAAGTACCCCTTTCTGTTGACGTACCGGGACGCCTGGTGTTCCGGGGCACGGATGGGGATGTGCGTCCCGTCGATGGCCCCCCCGCAGTTGGGGAAGCCGAGGGCGCCGAATCCCCGGATGACGGCGTCCGGGTCGGCGAGGCGGACCACCCTGCGGAGCAGCACCCGGTTGATGGCCTTGACCACCTGCGGAGAGAGACACAGCAAAGCGTCAATCAGTGGGGCGCCCGGGTGGCTGGGAGCGTGCGTGCCCTGGCAGTGCCCCGCGCCCCACTCCCGGAAGCAACCCCCCTGGCGGCGTGTAGTACGGCCGGGACAGCCCGACCTCTCCGGTGCGGGGCGCCTTCGCCTCCTCCCGCCCCCCCCTTTGTCCCTGGGGTGGCCCATCCCCTCCTCGCAGCCCCCCTCCCCCCCGGCTCGGTGGCCGACGAACGCCGTACCTGCATGAGCACTGCTCCGACAGTGGATCTCCCCACGCCGAACTGGTTCCCGACGGATCGGTAGCTGTCCGGCGTGGAGAGCTTCCAGAGGGCGATGGCCACCCGCTTCTGGAGGGGGATGGCGGGCCTCATGCGAGTGTCCCTTCTTTGCAGGGCAGGGGCGAGCCACTCGCAGAGCTCCAGGAAGGTGTCCCTCCTCATCCTAAAGTTCTGGGTCCACTGTCGGTCGTCCCAGTGCTCCAGGACGATGCGGTCCCACCAGTCGCTGCTGGTGTCCAGACGCCAGATGCGGCGGGGCACGCCGGTGCCGGGGCGCCGCCGCGGCTCCTCCACGGCCCCCAGGACGGCCAGGTGGAGAGGCAGGGGGCTGACGTTCCCCAGGTGGTGCCAGGCAGCCTCGAGCCATTGGTGGCAGGCTTGCAGCAGCAAGTCCAGAACGTGCACCAGAAGGTGCAGGGCGAGCCGTGGCTCCATGTTGCCACCTGCGGCGGTCCCCCCCGAAGGGAAGCACCGACACAGACGGGCACAGAGACCGATGCTTTGCTGTCCCTCGGCGAGGTTGGCAAGCAAGCAGGGAAAGCTGAGAACCGGCTGTCCAGGGGGGTCCCTTTAAGCACGAGCCTCAGATAGCCTCAGACAGCAGCCACACAAAGCAACTGCTGACCTGATGCCCTGCCAGAACCGGTTTCAGCTGCCCTTAAATGCCCCCCTGCGTCCAATCAGTGTGGACGCGCTAGTTCGAACTAGCAAAACGCTAGTTCGAACTAGTTTTTAGTTCTAGATGCGCTAGTTCGAACTAGCTTAGTTCGAATTAACTAATTCGAACTAAGTTAGTTCGAACTAGCGCTGTAGTGTAGACGTACCCTCAGATCCTTCCATACCGGATGGCAGGAACTGAATGGACAAAGGAGAACAAATGAGAGTGAGTGGGCTATAGATTATTGTAAGGACCCATAAATCTAGTGTTTTTATTAAATCCATGATTTTTACTGCCTAACAAAGTTCCCAGGGTTATCTTTTCAAGGGGTTATGCAGGTTTCTTTTGTGGATGAGGACCCAGAGTTTAGATAGCAACTGATGATTTAAAGGAAAGTGTTCACTCGTGAGGGATAGGATGCTCATTTTCTTGTTACTTTTCTATGTGATTGCCTTTCAAAGTGCAGTGATAGTCTTGTTTCTCTCATATAGTTATTACTAGGATACTTATTGCATTGAATGATCTACACCACATACTTTGGACACAGGCATCTTGGAAGATGTGTTTTGAAGGGTATTGATTACTGTAGCAGGGGAAATAGCTGCAGTTTTTGCATATGTTGTTATGGCAGGGTCTGGTGCTACTTTGAGTTGGTGGAGAGCTTGGTTCTGATGATGATCTTAGTGATGTTGAGAGTCATCAGTGTAGGAAGTAGAAGTACAGGGTGGAGTGCTGCAGCACCCCTCAGATTTTGGACCCCATACCAGGGTCCCAGCCATAAGCTCCACCCTGTCTGGGGGGTCACAGCCACCCATCCCAGTCTTTGGGAACCCCTCTGGGAGTCCCTGTCTCTGCAAGTCTTGGCTTGTGGCCCCGCAAGGTCCACTATCACCACTGGGGTCCCAGCCACTAAGGGCTTCTCTGCAGGCTCCATGGCCCTGAATATTGTCCCCATGCCTGGGGCAATGAGGGGTGTGGATGGGATAAGGCAAGAGGCGCATCTCAGCATCCTCACCCATAAATTGATCCAGCACCACTGATGGGAGTAGGGATGTAAGTGACTAGTCCCCTGACTAGTCACTTCCCCTGCCTTTGCTACCTCTACCAGAGGCAGGAATGCAGGGGGAATAGGAGCCAGTGCTGGGGATAGTGGTGATTGGTCGCGAGTTGGAAATCAGCTGATTCCTGGCTCATGCCCAGTCCCAAACGCTGCACCTCCGCTTTTTAAATGTTTTAAGAGCCTGCTGCCCCCTAAAACATTTAAAAATCTCCCAGTGCAAGCTGAGACAGCTGATTCCTAGCTGAAGATGGGACCCCTCCACCCCCGCTGAGCCAGGAGGCTCTTAATACATTTAAATGGCTAAAGTGCAGCAGGAGGGACTCAGAGCGAGCCGGGACAGCTGATTCCCGACTCACACCGGGTTCCCCCTGCTGTGCACCAGCTTTTTAAATGTATTAAGAACCAACAAGGTGTTAATACAATTAAAAGGCAGAGCCACAGCGGGGTTAGCTCATGGGCCAGGAGCTACCCTCACTCAGGCTCCCATGCTTTTCGACTAGTCAATGGAAAAAAATCAACTAATCGATTAGTTGATTAAACTAAATTTAACATTCATAGATGGGGGTATTGTTTGAAGGTCAGAAAAGGGGTTTCGGAAAAGAATTCTTTCAGGATATGTTCCCTATACAGCATTGGTTGTAATTGTTTAATTATATCCCAAATGGATTTCAGTCTAAGGTTGCCGGTGACAATTACAGGTGTGTGGTGGGAGTGTGTTTTTTCCCCCCTGTATTGAATATTCTTGAAGTATTTGAGGGGCTCATTCTATCTGGTGAAGTGTCTTTGTTTAGCAAAGGCATTTTTTAAGTGTTACAAAGTGTATATCCTTGTTTTTCTCCTGAAAACATATTCTGTGCTACCTGAGAGCTTGGCCCTAAATAACAGATTTCTTAGGGTACGTCTACATAGTAGTATTATTTTGAAATAACTGATGACTGAACTACAAGGCTGCATGTTTACACTACAAGCCTTTATTTTGAAATAATGTATAGCTGATGGACTTCTTAATCTGATTCATGGTAACCCTCATTTCATGAGGAGTAAGGGAAGTCAAAGGAAGAGTGTTCTTCCTTTGACCTTCTGCTGTGTAGACAGCGTCAAAATCCAAGTTAAGCTATTTCAAATTAAGGTTTGAAACTGATTTAGCTGAAGTTGCATAGCTTAATTTGACTTTAGCCCTGCTTTGTAGATGTACCCTAAATGTACTTGGGTGGTTATTGGATCTGGGAAAATATGTGTGGTGATCAGTACCTTTCTTGTCTATAGTTGTCTGTAGGTTTCCATTGCTGAAACTGACCTTGGTGTCTAGAAAGTGGATGCTGCTATAGGAGTGTTCTAGAAACAATTTGATGGCTGGATGGCTAATGGTGTTTCAAGATGTGGTGGAAATCTGAGGGAGTTTTTACTGTCTGTCCAAGGAATTAAAATATCATCGAAACATCTCAGATGAATAATTGATTTCATGGTTCATTTTCAAGACATCTTTCTTTGAGGTGATCCATGAATAGGTTGAGTATCAGAGGGGTAGCCGTGTTAGTCTGAATCTGCAAAAGCGACGAGGAGTCCTGTGGCACCTTATAGACTAACTGAAGTGTAGGAGCATAAGCTTTCGTGGGCAAAGACCCACTTCGTCAGATGCATGTAGTGGAAATTTCCAGAGGCAGGAATAAATATGCAGGCCAGGCATATTTATTCCTGCCTCTGGAAATTTCCACTACATGCATCTGACGAAGTGGGTCTTTGCCCACGAAAGCTTATGCTCCTACACTTCAGTTAGTCTATAAGGTGCCACAGGACTCCTCGTCGCTTTTTCATGAATAGGTTAGTTTATTGCTGAGCCATCCTAGCACACATGGTAATCTCTGATGGCCAGGAAAAACAAACAAACAAGCTCTGCTAAGCAACCTTTCTCTAGTATCTCGTGTTCACATTACAATTAATGGGTTAGATAGCAGGGGAGCCTTATAAAGGAGGATAAAAAGCCCACTACTGAGATCCTTAATAAAGATGGTCATGAATTTTCTAATTGGAAATTCATCAATACTGAAATGATTTGCAGAAAAAGGTCCTTTATGTTGAATTTATCAAATTGAAAAAAGTTTAAAAAGAGTCAAAATGGTTTGTTGGGATGGCTTGAACATTATGGTATTAGCATGAGATATAGGAGATATGGGTTCCAGTCCCTGTTCTGTCAGACTTACTTTGTGCCTTTGGCTGAGTGAGTTAATCTAGCTGAGTCTTAGTGTGTGTCTTTACACTACCTGTAGCTCGAAATTAAGCTATGCAATTTGAACTATGCAAATTCATAGCTTATTTCAAATGTATTTTGAAATAGCTTATTTATAAATTTGGCACTGTCTAAACAGTGCCTAATTTCAAAATAGAGCATTATTCCAAAATGTCCCTTAATCCTCATGGAACGAGGTTTACAGGGACATCAGAATAGCAAACTGCTTATTTTGAAATAGCTTTTGAAATAACAGGCTTATTTAAAAAGATGTGGAATAGCTATTTCGGGATACCAAAATTATCCCAAAATAGCGCCACTGTCTAGACACAAACTTAGTTTTCCATTAATAAGATAGCACAAATAGCACTCTACCTTAAATAAGTGTTTCTGAAGGGAAATACAGTAAAGATTCTGAAGCTATCAGATATCTATACTATTATAAAATGAGGGTATCAGTAACATTAAACTAGTGTGGCCTTCCTGAATGGTTGAAGCATTTGTTCAGTCCTCCAATGATTTGGAAGAAAGTGACACATTTACTGAGTTAACATCACTATTTCCTGCAAGACTTTGGGATGATTTTAATCTCACAGCTATGCCCAGATACTGCTTAGCATGTAATTGATAATGAGGTTACAACCACATTTTCTATTACTGTTGATTCTTCTGCTTTGTGAACAGGGGCAGCAAACAGGGAGTTTTGAGAGGGAGATCTGCAGGTAAAGGAGAAGCAAATACGGGACCCTTGAGGTAAGTGACTGTCTGTAGTGTGTGTTTGGGGGTTACTTGTTGTGTGATGAGCTTGTGTTTGTCTGTTTGGTTTGTTTGTTTGTTTGTTTTAAGGAGTGTGTGCTGTGGCCAGAAGTTGGAAGCTATGAGCTTCTAAAGGTTTGAAATCAAGAAGTCTCTGTTAATTGGCTGAGCCTTAGTCGGGGATGGGGCTATCAAGAAGGTCAGGGCTTTATAAAGCAGTGAATCAGTGGCCAGGGATTTTTGCGAAGAGGGGCAGCAAACAGGGAGTTTTGAGAGGGTGTTTGGAAGGGGAGTGGGAAGGGGCCAAGGTACACTTGCCATTCTTTATAGTTCAGTTAAAAGGTTTTAATCAAAACTTCCTGATTTAACTAGAAACCCTATCAATAATCTAGGTAGCTGTAGGAGAGAACGCAGGCAGAAGCCCAGCAGCAGAGTGGGGGCTATCCTGTTTGTTGGACTCACTGTAGCATGTATGATTACCTTCCCCATGGGCAGGTGGCATATGTCTGCATTGGGTGCAAGTTGCTCCTGGCCCTCAGAGACCACATACAGGTTTTGGAGGCCAGGGTGGCTGAACTGGAGGAGCTGAGGGAGGCAGAGAGGTACGTAGATGAGACTTTCCAGGACACTGTAGAATTGTCCCACCTCTGGTCAGACAGCCCCTGTGCTGTTAAGGAGGATGAAAGGCTCAGGAAAGGAAAGCAGTCAACGGGAGCAGAGAGAAACCTTCCCATAGTTGGGAACCTCCTTCCAGATGTTGAGGTATCCTTTTGCACTGAAGTTACCTCTCCGGGGGAGGGAACTCCAGTCAGTAGAAAAAGGCAGATATTAGTAATGGGAGATTCAATCATTAGAAATGTAGATAGCTGGTAGATGACCGAGAGAACCGTATAGTGACTTGCCTGCCTGGTGCGAAGGTTGCGGATCTCTCGAGGCATCTAGATAGACTTATGTGTAGTGCTGGGGAGGAGCTGGTGGTCGTGGTACATGTAGGTACCAATAACATAGGGAAGGGTAGCAGAGACATCCTGGAGGCCAAATTTAGACTGCTAGGAAAGAGTCTGAAATCCAGGACCTCTATGATGACATTCTCAGAAAAGCTTCCAGTTCCACGCGCAAGGCCAGGTAGGCAGGCAGAGCTTCAGAGTCTCAATGCGTGGATGAGACGATGGTGTAGGGAGGAGGGTTTAGCTTTATAAGGAACTAGGGAAACTTCTGGGAGAGGAAGGATGGGCTCCACCTAAACCAAAGTGGATCCAGACTGCTGACACTTAGTTTAAAAACTGCTCTGTGAACTTTTTAATGTTAAGAGATGGGGGAAAGCTGACTGGTGCAGAGGAGCACATAGATCGGACAGAGATGTCTCTCAGAGTATGTCTACACAACCACCCTAGTTCGAACTAGGGTGGTAATGTAGGCAACCGGAGTTGCAAATGAAGCCCGGGATTTGAATTTCCCGGGTTTCATTTGCATCTTGCTGGGCGCCGCCATCTTTAAATGTCCGCTAGTGCGGACTCCGTGCCGCGCAGCTACACACGGCATGGACTAGGTAGTTCGGACTAGGCTTCCTATTCCAAACTACTATTACTCCTCGTGAAACGTGTAGACGTGAAACGTGAAACTACCTAGTCTGTGCCGCGTGTAGCCGCGCGGCACGGAGTCCGCACTAGCGGACATTTAAAAATGGTGGTGCCCGGCAAGATGCAAATGAAGCCTGGGAAATTCAAATCCTGGGCTTCATTTGCAACTCCGGTTGCCTACATTACCATCTTAGTTCAAACTAGGCTGGTAGTGTAGACATACCCTCAGAGGAGAGTCTATTGATAGAGCTTCTCTAGATTTTAGTCAGGATGAGAGGATGGAAGACGATAAGTATGGGCCGATCAGTAGGAAAACATTCACATAAAAAAGAAACTGAGATCAGAAAAGGGCAGATAAATAAACAGTGATGAGTTTTTAAAGTGCTTGTACACAGATGCTAGAAGTCTAAAAAATAAGATGGGTGAACTAGAGTGCCTCGTGCCAAAGGAGGATACTGATATAATAGGCATCACAGAAACCTGGTGGAGTGAGGACAATCAATGGGACACAATCATTCCGGGGTACAAAATATATCAGAAGGACAGAACAAGTCGTACAGGTGGGGGAGTGGCACTATATGTGAAAGGAAATTTAGAATTAGATGAAGTAAAAATCTTAAATGAATAAACATGTTCCATAGAATCGCTATGGATAGTAATTCCCTGCTCTAATAAGAATATAACAGTAGGATCTATTATTGACCAGGACAGTAACAGTGACTATGAAATGCTAAGGGAGATTAGCTAAGGGAGATTAGAGAGGCTATCAAATAAAGAACTCAATAATACTGGGGGATCTCAACTATCCCCATATTGACTGGGTACATGTCATCTCAGGACGAGATGCAGTGACAAAATTTCTTAATACCTTAAACAACTGCTTCTTGGAGCAGCTGGTACAGGAACACTCAAGGGGAGAGGCAAGTCTCGATTTAGTCCTGAATGGCTCACAGGATCTGGTCCAAGAGGAAACTATAACAGGACTGTTTGGAAATAGTGACAATAACATAATAACATTTAACATTCCTGTGGTGGGAAGAACACCTCAACAGCCCAACACTGCGGCATTTAATTTAAAAAAGGAGAACTATGCAAAAATGAGGAGGTTAGTTAAACAGAAATTAAAAGGTACGGTGACTAAAGTAAAATCCCTGCAGGCTGCATGGACACTTTTCAAAGACACCATAACAGAGTCCCACCTTAAATAACATAGTAGAATACCCCAAATTAAAAAACATAATAGAAGAACTAAAAAAGAACTACTGTGGCTTAACAACCATGTAAAAGAAGCAGTGAGAGATAAAAAGACATATTTTAAAAAGTAGAAGTCAAATCCTAGTGAGGTAAATAGAAAGGAGCATAAACACTGCCAAATTAAGTGTAAAAAGGTAATAAGAAAAGCCAAAAAGGAGTTTGAAGAACAGCTAGCCAAAAACTCAAAAGGTAATAACAAAATGTTTTTTAAGTACATCAGAAGCAGGAAGTCTGCTAAACAACGAGTGGAGCCTCTGGGCAATCGAGATACAAAAAGAGCATTTAAAGTAATTGTGGAGAAACTAAATGAATTCTTTGTTTCAGTCTTCGCGGCTGAGGATGTTAGGGAGATTCCCAAACCTGACCCGTCCTTTATAGGTGACAAATCTGAGGACTCGACACAGATTGAAGTGTCATTAGAGGAGGTTTTGGAATTAATTGATAAACTTAACAGTAACAAGTCACTGGGACCAGATGGCATTCACCCAAGAGTTCTGAAAGAATTCAAATGGGAAATTGTGGAACTGTTAACTGTGGTTTGTAACCTACCCTTTAAATCAGCTTCTGTACCCAAGGACTGGAAGATAGCTAATGTAACACCAATATTTAAAAAGGGCTCTAGAGGTGATCCCGGCAATTACAGACCAGTTAATCTAATGTCAGTACCAGGCAAATTAGTTGAAACAATAGTAAAGAATAAAGATGGCAGGAGAGAGATCGCTTGATTCACTCCCTCTAGGACACCTGGCATTGGCCACTGTTGTCAGACAGGGATGGACCTTTGGTTTGACCCAGTATGACCATTCTTATGTTCTTATGTTCTCAGTGCTACTCTGCAATTAACATTCATACTTACAATCATATCAGGAAACAGGACCTGAGGAACCAATGGAGCAGTGAAATGAGGAAATATTCTAAAAAGCACAATTCATTTTTTTTATCACTGATAAACACATTTGAAATGTGAGGTAAGTGATGGATTATTGCTAGTGTGCTTTGATTATTCCATGGAGATACAATTAAAAATGGGGGGAAAATAAAAAGAGAGAGGCTGCAGTAACCAAAACATTGATTAATCAGTTCATCATCACAAGTAAATTAAATTCATCAGATCCAAACAACATAGACAAAACAGAGAATTTATATAAATGGAGCTGAGACTGTAGTGATTAAAGATGGCCAGCTGTTCCTGTGATGGATAAATGCTGTACTGTGCTGTTCTGTGTTCATTTGTGCATGTGTGTGCATTTATATATAAACTAGAACAGCCATTTATAAGCACCACTTGCCTCCTGTTAGATTAAGGAGCTTTTAGATAATTAGCGAAGTACTGTTTTTTATGGCTTGCTTTATGAAGAATATGTTACATTTGGGCAGTATTACCAAGTAATAGTCAAGAAATACTTCTAAAAAGATAGTTTTAAATGTTTGAGACGATGGGCTGGATATCTTCCCTTTAAAAAAAGGAGGTTGTGGCATAACCAAGGTCCCTTCAGTCCCTCCCATCTCAGATGGAAATATGTCAATTCCTGACAAGTTTTGAAAACATTCAAGAGTAGTCCCAAACTCCTGGATGCCATTAATCCCTTCTCTTTCTTTATAAAAAGATCATAATATCTAAGCTTCTAGTGAACTATTGCTGGACATCTAATGATTTTCCCAATGAACTCATTGTTAATATATTTGTAAAACAATGAGTTGTGTTGGCTAGGGGTTAGAGAAAGAAACTCCAGGTTGAATCACTCTTAGGGTACGTCGAGACTACAAGCCTCTTTCGAAAGACAGCGTCTAGACTACAGGCAGTACTTCGAAAAAGCGAGCCGCTTTTTTCAAAAGAGAGCACCCAGGCAGTCTGGATGCTCTCTTTCGAAAAAGCCCTGTTTGAAATCAAGAATGCCTTTTTTCGGAAGAGTACTTTCGAAAAAAGGCATTCTTCTTTGTAAAATGAGGTTTACCGTGGTCAAAAAACCCACTGCATTCTTTTGATTTTATTTCAAAAGAACGTGGCGACAGTCTAGATGAAGGGGAAGTTTTTTCGAAAAAAGGCCACTTTTTTCAAAAAACCCTGTAGTCTAGAAATACCCCTAGTGCCTTAAAAACAACAAAGAGTCCTGTGATGCTTTAAAGAATAACTTAAATGGGGATTCTCCAGTGGCAATTCCATTGCTTCTATATTAACATCTCCAATGGTTAACATAGTCCTTTCTCTCAAATGATCCACATCTCTGTGTACAATCCTGCCATCTCCCAGAATTACCATGTAGGAGACTGGTCCTGTAATATCTTGAATGTGATACCTGGTGTCCAGCTGGGACCAGAACCAATGGTTTTAAAATAGAAAGCTTCACTAACAGGAAAACTATGTTCTTTCACATGTTTGTTATGTTGCTGCTTTTGCTTCCTTTGTTTTGGTGCTATTCTTCCCCATTATGTATGAATGCATAAGTTTCACATTAACATTAGTTTCCCTCCATTAATATCTATGAGGAACAGGCTTGTGGCTGACTGCAGTGTTACCTGACAATTAAAACAGTTAATGAGACTTTTCATATCTACAGTACTTCAAGATATTTTAATAACCTCTTTATATGATTGAGTGATGAATGGTAAGGTGCTAATGCAACATGTCAGATGTTTTGCTTCATAACCTTTTGGAATTCCATGCTAATGAAAGTACTTCTGTTATTAGATACATGCCTTTCAAGTAAACCAAGGGATACTAATTCTAATCCTTAGGTTTTTTCTGGTGACTTCACTAGTGGATGTCTCCCGTTTGTTATGTTTATCCAACAGTACTGAAAACATTTTCCCCAGAAATGGTCCAGTATAATCAAATATGTACTCTCCTCTAGGTCTTATACTGTGACTCTGCTCCATCTTTGGAAGTGGCCAGATGAGAGCTTTTTGAGACTCTCAATAAAGAGAACAGGCTTGTACCTTACTCTCCATAGCAGGCCAGCTTCCTATAACCTGTTGAGCACTTTTGCTATGTGTTGTAGATATTCTGTGTCTGTGGTACCTATAATTAATATAACATCCAGGTAGAGTGCAACCTCTAGAATTCCCTGAATCAAGCCCTCTATTTTTCTTTGGAAAAGAACAGGGACTGAGCACACATCAAAAGACAACTGATTATATTCAAACAGTCCTTTGCATGTAGAGACAGTGATATACTGCTTGGAATTTTCTTCCAGAACATTCCATTGGTAGATATGGCTCACATCAAACTTGGTGAAAAAGCCCTCCTATAAACACTGCAAACACATTCTTAATTTTCAAAATTAGGCATTTTTCTAGTTGTGAGACCCTGTTTACAGTCAACGTATGGTCACCACTTATACATGTGGAGTCACCTGGCTACCACATTGATATTATTGCTTCAGCCCATTTAGAAAACATAACAGGTTAAATAATACTAGTTCCCTGTAGCCCCAATACTGTGTGTTTCCTGTGTACTATTTTCACCTCCACAGGCATCTATGGCTTGTGTTTTTAAACCATGTTCAGTTTTACATGCAGACTCCATAGCCTAGGCCAAGTTTAGAGCTGTTTCAAATGTTAACTGTGGTTTAGACAATAATAGCCTCAGCATTTTGTCATCATCAATGCCACCAAATAATCTGTCTCAAAGGTTTGTGTCAGGCTCACACCATAACTACAATCTTGAGAGAACTTGCTCAGTGCTGTCATGAATTTCCATACTGTTTCCTCAGCTTTTCTTGACCTGGAATTAAACTTAAAACATTCTACTACTTCACTGGGTGTTGAGCTGAAATAAGTTTTATTTCCAGGCTTTTCAATAGTTAACAGGTTTTCCTTTAAAATATATGTCTTGGCCTCTCCACTAATGGATGCAATAGCTTCCTTCTTATTGTCATCAGAAGTATCATCAGCAGTGAAAACATTAGATTTCATAGTATTTTTTTCCCAAGTCTGGTGTTGCAGATTACATGGTGAAATAGTCCCAAAATTTGCAATTATTCACCTGCATTTGTAAGGGTTTGTAGAGCTGACCTAAAGATGACTTCCCTGGTTCGTTCTTTCTTTCTTTCTTTCTTTCTTTCTTTCTTTCTTTCTTTCTTTCTTTCTTTCTTTCTTTCTTTCTTTCTTTCTTTCTTGTTCAGATCCATTTTGTTGCTAGATGTCACATTGTAAATACACATACAGCAGCTTCTAAGGTATTAGTCCTTTTTTCAGTCACACATAGATGTCTACAATGGTTCTGTAGATTCCCACTTCCTGCAGTTATTAACAATCAAACCAAAACACGAGAGCCACTCATTTCCTTTTTGGCTACCTTCCCATTCCCTCTAATGCTGGTTTATTATACACTTTCTAACAGGGTGGAACTGGTAGAATGAGTACAATAAACTGGAAAAGCTTAAAAAACAACAAATAGTCTAGCAGCACCTTAAAGACTAACAAAACATGTAATAATATCATGAGCTTTCGTGGGTACCACCCTCTGAAGCCATAATAAATTGGGCACATGTGTTTCTTACCTTTGGGAGCATGTGACCGGTGGCAATGACAAACAATTTTTTAAACACGTGGGTTTATGTAGTAAATGGGACATCAGACTAGAGAAAAATAACAGTACAAATATTATAAAAAATGTGATTACCTACTTATTAAATTTTACATTTCATTGAAAGCCAAGTTAGATAAGCTTCCCTCTTGAGTTACAGGCACAGAACACACCTAACTTATATTCTTATAGCAAGTCTAGGAGTGCTTATGACCCAGCATGGTTTCAATTTTCCTTCCAAATATGTTCCTTGGCCTGTGTTTACACTACAGACCTTACAGAAGCATTGCTGTGCTGCGGCACCTGCACTGCTGTGAGGTCTGCTGTAGAGCTGCTCTATGCTTGGAGGGAGAGCTATAGCACTGTCCACACCAGTACTTTTGTTGGCTAAACTTATGCAAGTCAGGGGTGTGACCGAAAATTTTTTGCTGACAATATTGCTAGTATAGACAAAGCCTCATTCTGTTTCCTTCTGTTAGGGAAATTCACCTTTCTCAAAGCCCTACCCTCCCTGTGCAAGCTTGAAATTATGTCTACACTATGGGGCTTTATCATAAAAAGGTACACGAAATGCACTCTGCACATAAGATACACAACTCTAGCTGCATTAATTATGTGGCTGGAGTCTAAATATTTTAAATCATCATCCACACAGAAGATGGTCAGCAGGAGCAAATGCTCCCATCTGCTTCCCTTACTCCTGTGAGGAGCAGGACTAATGGGGCTAATGGGAGCACCCTCTCCATTCAAATGAGAGGGTCTTCACCAGACCCACTAAATCAAACCCTGGAAGATCAAACATGGCAGCATTGATCTTCTGTGTAGTAACTAATAACTAAAGGAGGTTTACCTTAAGCTCAGTTGATAGGGGATTGTGATTTTGGAGCATGAGGATGCCAATTCTTTCCTAATTTCCCACATGGACTTCAAATGGACTAGGATGGTGACTAGATGATCACTGTGAAGTTGCTTAGGAAGCAATGGATTAATTGCAATTCTGATTCACATAGATCAGGTCTTCAGTTCTCACATAGAAGTCACTTGTAATATTATTTAATTTAAAAAGACAAAAAACACCTTTCAGTTATTTGTGTGCATGTGTATGTGCACACTCAATGAACAGCTTCTTCAACTAAATATTATATGCAAAGAATGTATAAGTGCAGTTACCATGGTCACCTTGTTGGACTCCAAAATTGCCAGTATATCATTTAATTATCCCCAGGGATATCATTTGGAATAAAACTTGCCTTTTGAATGGAGATGTAAGTGAAATGAAATTCTTTGACAGGACTCTTGACTGAAAAGATTTCTATTAGAATCCAATTATGTTGAATTGTGAAATGTTAAAAGCACTTCATCACAATGTACACCTTGCCACCCTCCCTCTTAAATACAACCCTATAGCTGATTCACCTGTGGCCCTCCTTTAATGGGAATCTAGAGGAACTGTGTTATGGAGATGGGGGAAACTCAGAAGTATTCATCTCATTTCTTTTAAAGTTGTGTTCCAACCTCTTTAATAAGCATTCTGACAAGGCACTGTAAATACTCCCTGGGTAATCAACCAAATTCACATCCAAGACCACAGTGATCTTACTCAACATGAACAGCACCATTGTGCTCACAATAATGGTAAAGAGGTTGCTAGGAGGGGATGGAGTACATTTTGGAGGTGACTGCTAAGCTTTTTATACTGCACATTCTTGCACAGCATACCCTGGAGTGTAAAGTTTACTATACATCAACAACACAAATGCTAATGGAGTCTGTGCATAAGCACAAAGACTACATGCTAGAATTAGCCCTCTGTACTGTCAGTATCAGAGAGGAGCTGACCCTTTGAGATCTTTTATTAAACACTAACCACTGTAACAATAAAGTCTGGATAACACAACAAAAACAGAAACATCGAAAATATATGTAAAAAACAGAGACCAAAACTGATGCAAGAGAACACAATCTGCCTTTCTCTTTCATCCTCTGCAATTCCGTTGGCAGGAGAACCATAGCATTGAAGATTCTCCACAACCAGGCTGTGTCTACATTGGCACCCCTTTCCGGAAAAGGGATGCAGATTAGACACATCGGAATAGAAAAATCCACGGGGGATTTAAATATCCCCCGCGGCATTTGCATTTACATGGCTGCCGCTTTTTTCCAGCTTGGGGATAAGCCGGAGAAAAGCGCCAGTCTAGACATGATTCTCCGGAAAATAAGCCCTTTTCCGGAGGATCTCTTATTCCTACTTTTATGAGGCAAAGCTTCCAGGCCATTTCTTTATTATTTAAAGGGGACTATTATGGACTGTAGAAATTGCAAAGCCCACCAAATGGGTTTATCCTTTGGGCATCCAACCAATTATAAGGAGTCTAAGGACTCATATACCTGAGCCTCCAGCACCTGCTTTGCATTGCCTTGTATAGTTTGTCTTCTCCTCCTCTTCACAACACATACCCCCATTTCTGTACATGCTGGAATTCCCCACATAGGTCTTCAGGGAGCTGGTTCTGCCTACTTGACTTCTGGCACAGGAAACCGAAATAGCCAGAATTTTCAATGAATATGTAAATTCAGAGTTCATACTCTATATCTGGAGGAATTCCAATATAGTATCTATTTTTAAGACAGTAAAGCAAAACAATCTAGGAAATTATAGGCTTGTTAGTTGGCCCTCAGTAGCATGTAGGGTTTGGAACAAATTTTGAAAGAGAATATATTTAAGGCAGTGGTTTTCAAAGTGCGGTCTGGCTGCCCTGGAAGTGGGCCACAGCTCGAGGCCCAGCGACCCCACTCCGCAGCAGGCAGTCCATGCTACCACTTCCACCTCCCCCCGCCACATTACCACCAAAAGGTTGGAGACCACTCCTTCACTCACCAATAAATAGGATAAGAAAGGGATTGGGGAATGGACATACCTGAGGAGACATTGGTTTAAGCATCACTCTCATCACACCAATGAATTGCTTTGCTGTGTATTTCCCTCTTATGCCACATTCCAGGCAAAGCCTGATGAAGATTCAAGCTGTACTCTCATAGTCAAGTTCAGAGTCCTGTGCTCTCCCTGCTCATTTTTACCTTGTGCTTATACGTATTGCATTTCACTCCTGTGCTGGGCCAGGAGACTCCCTCAGGAGGAACACAGGTTTTACTGAAAACAGAAGAAAATGGGGGTTTAGGGGGGGAACCATTTCCCATCAACAGAAGATTCCAGATTTATAGGTAATGTCGGCTCAAAGCAAGAAAGCTAAGAGCTGGAATAAATGGCGTCTTTTAAAATCAACATTATGTAGACATGATGTTTGTCTCAGGACGTGTCATTTCAGTTTCCACATCTTCTAATTTCAAGTTGCTGTCTCCCTGAAAATTAGCTTTTGAAGTGTATTTTATTTTATTCATCTAAACATTTGGGCTAATTCCTCCCGATTTGCTCCTACTATGGAAATGTGTATTATGGGAACACTATATTTAGCTACATAGGTCTGCAAATTAGACATTTGTCCACTTAAATATTCATTTGAGCTTTTAAATATGGGATTTTGGATTTCAAGTTTCATCACCCAAGTCTGAAAGCTGGGCTTCTCTGTCTTACAGAGGTCTTGGACATTTACTATTAAACCTATTCTGCTAGAGGTAAGCATTGTCTTTAGGGAAACTCCTTAGACAACTAGTTGGAAATGGGTGAGAAGGTATGTGGCTTGTTTGTGACTCATTTCTTTATCAGCACCAGTGCCAGAAAGAACTCTGTAAATAAAGAATCATTTATTGAAAGGTCTGGCATTTGTGTCTTTGGACTTTGTGTCTGCAATTCAGTGGTAAGGTCCCAGGGATATTGATCCCTGCTTTTGTAATAACCCCTGGTACAAGGCAGACATGCTCTCTGAAGTTGTAAATGAGTGGATATGGATCTGAAATCTAAAGGAAAAGAGAAGAAATCTGGAGAAGCATCTTCATAAACCCAATAAGGAACATCTAGTGTCTACCAGTAAGATCCATTCATCACTTCTAGGGATACCTTAAGTGGTGTGGAGAAAAATGTAACTCATCAGTAACAGCCTAATTAAAGCTGTATGACATTATCTGTAGTTAAAATCTGGGCCGTGGAGCCACAGCGTATTTTCTTAGCAAAACATATGGTCAGAAAACATGTGTTTGACTCACTCCTGTGTTTTGCTGTGGAATGTGACATTGTTCTACTATCTTTCTTTGTAAGATGAGTTAAATTAAGCTTGAAATTGCATGAGAAAAGTCTGGCTCAGGGAAATACTGCAGCTATTATGACCATGATTTGACAATGTACTGCAACAAGGTAACAGAGGGCTCAGAGCATCAGGAGAAAGGCACAATGGAATAAAGGAGACTCTGGATATCATGTCCCTTTGTTTAGAAAGGCTTTTGAGACTCTCTACTGAAATTTACAAGAAGATCTTTAGTGTATCAGGGTAAAAAATTACAACAAAAAGTCATAGCCATGAAACAAACAGAGTTCTTCAGAAATAGCACCCATTAGGTTTCCTCTATTTTATCACTGGCATACTCCTGTGGCTACTAGTTTGAGATGCGTTTCTGGGAGTAAAATGGAGAGAAAGTTCTAGTGGCAACCACTGTATAAATGCAAAGTAATATGCTAATCAGTGGTAAGGCAGTAAAGGAAAAATGATCATGAGCAATGGATGGGGTATCATGGGACTAAAAAAATTCTGGATCTTGGAGCCAGGCCTGTAGGAATAAACAGAGTTAATTGCATTATTTCTTCCTCCCTGTATTTTCTAGCAACAACAGTATCTTGTTGTGTCAGGTATAGGTTTCCTAGCAAGTTTCTTGTCTGTTTCCTTTTCTGGTGGTAAATTATCCCTTGGAATGGAGACTCATTTTGGTTTTGTTGTTGATTTTTGACCTGGGAAATCTCTTTGATTATGAGAAACATGCACCAAATTGTGATGTTGAAAAGAAGATTGATGTCTGAGTTCTTAATTTCCCATTCTCAGCTTTGTTTGTGACAATAAGATATGACTTCTTATCCTAGTGCCCTGTTCACATTCATTTCCACCTCCTTGTACCATTTCCCCCAGTAAAATAGGTTACCAAAAAGTATTGTTTCATCTGTTTGCACAATCTGGGTAGAATGTTGTTATATAACTGTAAGAATCTGTAAAAAGGAAACTTTTCTCTGCATGACATGCTCAGGATAAAAAAAAATCGAAGTTGTCTAATATGCCTTTTCCATTTGGGCCCAAAACACTAAGGCTACGTCTAGACTGGCATGATTTTCCGCAAATGCTTTTAACGGAAAAGTTTTTCCGTTAAAAGCATTTGTGGAAAAGAGCGTTTAGATTGGCATGGATGCTTTTGCTCAAAAGCACTTTTTGCGGAAAAGCATCCGTGCCAATCTAGACATGGTTTTGCGCAAGAAAGCCCGATCACCATTTTCGACATTGGGGCTTTTTTGAGCAAAACGGCTCTCAGCTGTCTACACTGGCCCTCTTGCACAAAAGCATTTGCGCAAGAGGGCTTTTTCCCGAATGGGAGAGTCATTGTATTTGCAGAAGAACACTGACAATATTACATTAGATCGTCAGTGTTTTTGCGCAAATCAAAGCGGACAGTGTAGACAGCTGGCAAGTTTTTCCGCAAAAGCGGCCACATTTGAGGAAAAACTTGCCAGTCTAGACACAGCCTAATGCTATGTCTACACTCACGGCTTCTTGCGCAAGTATGGCCATTCTTGCACAAGAATCCTCAGAGCATCTACACTGCCTGCCCGCTCTTGCACAAGGAAATTTACAGTACGGAATGGTAAGAGAGGGCTTCTTGCGCAAGAGCTACACTCTTTTTTAACAGGTGTACGCCCTCTTGTGCAGGCGCTCTGGAGCAAGAGGGCAGTGTGGACGCTCGGAAGGGATTTCTTGCGCAAGAAAGCCATATGGCTAAAATGGCTGTTGGAGCTTTCTTGCGCAAGAGAGCGTCCACACTGCCATGGGAGCTCTTGTGCAAAAGCACAGTGTGCACATGGCAGTGTGGACGTTTTCTTGTGCAAGATGTTCTTGCTCAAGAAGCCGTGAGTGTAGACATAGCCTATGGCTGTGTCTAGACTACAGGGTTGGGTTTTTTTTTGGAAAAAAGTGGCCTTTTTTTGAAAAAACTTCCCCTGGGTCTAGACTGTTGCCACGTTCTTTCGAAATTAAATCGAAAGAACGTGGTGGTTTTTTCGACCATGGTAAACCTCATTTTATGAGGAAGAACACCTTTTTTCAAAAGTGCTCTTTCAAAAAAAGGCATTCTTGACTGCAAATAGGGCTTTTTCAAAAGAGAGCATCCGGACTCACTTTTTTGAAAGAAATGGTTGCAGTCTAGACGCTCTCTTTTGAAAGAGGCTTGTAGTCTAGATACAGCCTAAGTGAAGGTTATTCTTTATGCTTTTTCATGCTTCACCATTAAAACAAGGGGCTTGATGTGAATTTGTCCCAAGTAAAATAATGACAACTTGCCACTATTTCAAATCTCTAGATATTTGATATTTATTGTTGCTATTTTCACTAAGAAATCTGACCAGAAATCCTGCTTTTGTTAAAGTTCCCTCATGACTTCTAGACCCAAATGTTTTAGTATATTCTGATATACTTTCTCGGGCATCTAAATATATTCAGACTTTCAAACTCCTTGAGATTTGCATATCCTTGTTCAAAGTCTAAACAAATTGCTTGTGTACATATTTTAGTGCCTAGATGCAGAGTGTGTCTATATTTAACAGCACCAGGTGGTCTGCTGTATTTGTAGTCAGAGCCTTACGTTCTAAGAAATGTACACACGCATGAGATCATGAACTCTGTATAACCAGACAGACCTATGAACCCAGCGCCAAGGTAATTGGCAGATACATGGCATGGATGTGGGAACAATCTTTTAACTAGGTTGTAAGACAGCTGCCTTGTATATTAAAAAAGTACACACTTGGACTGAAGTGGAGATGAATGTAGGAGATAGCTGTGTAGAGAGTCTCTGGGTTAAGCTAAAAGGGGTAAAAAACGAGGGTGATATCATGCTAGGAGTCTACTACAGGCCACCTAGCCAGGTGGAAGAGGTGGATGAGGCCTTTTTTAAACAATTAACAAAACGATCCAAAGCCCAAGATTTGGTGGTGATGGGGGACTTCAACTATCCAGACATTTGTTGGGAAACTAACACAGCGAGGCACAGGCTATCCAATAAGTTTCTGGACTGCATTGGAGACAACTTTCTGTTTCAGAAGGTTGAAAAAGCTACCAGAGGAGAAGCTGTTCTGGATTTGGTTTTAACAAATAGGGAGGAACTAGTTGAGAACTTGAAAGTGGAAGACAGTATAGGGGACAGTGATCACGAAATAATAGAGTTCATGATCTTAAGGAAAGGTAGAAGGGAGACCAGCACAATTGAGGTAATGGATTTCAGGAAGGCAGATTTTGATAAGCTCAGAGAACTTGTAGGTAAGGTCCCATGGGAAGCAAGACTGAAGGGAAAAACAACTGAGGAGAGTTGGAAGTATTTCAAAGGGACGTTGTTAAGGGCCCAAAAGCAAACAATTCCGCTGTGTAGGAAAGATAGAAAATATGGCAAAAGACCAGCTTGGCTTAACAAGGAGATCTTGCACGATCTCAAAATAAAAAAGGAGTCATATAAAAAATGGAAACTAGGACAACTAACAAAGGATGAATATAGGCAAGCAACACGGGAATGCAGGGGCAAGATTAGAAAGGCAAAGGCACAAAATGAGATCAAACTAGCTACAGGCATAAAGGGAAACAAGAAGACTTTTTATAAATACATTAAAAGCAAGAGGAAGACCAAGGACAGGGTAGGCCCACTGCTTAGTGAGGAGGGAGAAGCAGTAACAGGAAACTTGGAAATGGCGGAGATGCTCAATGACTTCTTTGTTTCGGTCTTCACCGAGAAGTCTGGAGGTGTGCCTAACGTAGTGAATACAAGCAGAGAGAGGGTAGGTTTAGAAGATAGGATTCACAAAGAACAAGTTAAAAGTCACTTAGGAAAGTTAGATGTCAGCAAGTCACCAGGTCCTGATGAAATGCATCCCAGGATACTCAAGGAGCTGGTAGAGGAGGTATCTGAGCCTTTAGCTATGATCTTTGAAAAATCATGGCAGACAGGGGAGATTCCAGAAGACTGGAAAAGGGCAAATATTGTGCCCATCTATAAAAAGGGGAATAAGAACAACCCAGGAAACTATAGACCGGTCAGTTTAACGTCTGTCCCAGGGAAGATAATGGAGCAGGTATTTAAGGAAATCATATGCAAACACTTGGAAGGTAATAAAGTGATAGGGAATAGCCAGCATGGGTTTGTGAAGAACAAGTCATGCCAAACTAATCTGATAGCTTTCTTTGATAAGATAACGAGCCTTGTGGATAAGGGAGAAGCGGAGGATGTCATATACCTAGACTTTAGTAAGGCATTTGATACGGTCTCGCATGATATTCTTATTGATAAACTAGGCAAATATAACTTAGATAGGGCCACGATAAGGTGGGTGCATAATTGGCTGGATAACCGTAGTCAGAGAGTTGTTGTTAACGGTTCTAAATCCTGCTGGAAAGGGATAACAAGTGGAGTTTCTCAAGGGTCTGTTTTGGGACCCGTACTGTTCAATATCTTCATCAATGATGTAGATATTGGGATAGAGAGTACGCTTATTAAGTTTGCGGATGATACCAAACTGGGTGGGGTTGCGACTTCTTTGGAGGATAGGGACATAATTCAAAATGACCTTAGCAAGTTAGAGAAATGGTCAGAGGTAAACAGGATGAGGTTTAATAAAGAGAAATGCAAAGTGCTCCACTTAGGAAGGAACAATCAGTTCCATACATACAAGATGGGAAGCGACTGTCTAGGAAGGAGCATGGCAGAAAGGGATCTAGGGGTCATAGTGGACCACAAGTTGAATATGAGTCGACAGTGTGATGCTGTTGCCAAAAAAGCAAATATGATTCTAGGTTGTATCAACAGGTGTGTTGTAAGAAAAACTCGTGAAGTCATTCTGCCGCTCTACTCTGCACTAGTTAGGCCTAAGCTGGAGTACTGTGTCCAGTTCTGGGCGCCACATTTCAAGAAAGATGTGGAGAAATTGGAAAGGGTACAGAGAAGAGCGACAAGAATGATTAAAGGTCTAGAGAACATGACCTATGAAGCCAGGCTTCATGAACTGGGCTTGTTTAGTTTGGAAAAAAGAAGATTAAGGGGGGACATGATAGCGGTTTTCAAATATCTAAAAGGGTGTCACAAGGAGGAAGGAGAAAATTTGTTCCTCTTCGTTTCTGAGGACAGGACAAGGAGCAAAGGGCTTAAAGTGCAGCAGGGGAGGTTTAGATTGGACATTAGGAAAAAATTCCTAACTGTCAGGGTGGTCAAATATTGGAATAAATTGCCAAGGGAGGTGGTGGAATCTCCCTCTTTGGAGATATTTAAGAACAGGTTAGATAGACATCTGTCAGGGATGGTGTAGACGGAGCTTGGTCCTGCCTTGAGGGCGGGGGGCTGGACTCGATGACCTCTCGAGGTCCCTTCCAGTCCTATTATTCTATGATTCTATGAAGATTACTTCATTCTGATAGTCTTTAGGCTTCTTCGGGGTGGGGCATAAAGATAGGAGAACTGATACTGTGATGGATCATCCAGCTCTGCTCCTCACCAGTTCTGTCCAACTGCCATATCCTTTAGACAATGGATCACACCACTTAATTCCTACAGAGGAAGGAGTTGGATTTACCTCTCAGGGTGTGTCTAGACTACATGCCTCCTTCGACGGAGGCATGTAGATTAGCCAGATCGGAAGAGGGAAATGAAGCCGCGATTAAAATAATCGCGGCTTCATTTAAATTTAAATGGCTGCCCCGATCTGCCGATCAGCTGTTTGTCGGCAGATCGGGGGAGTCTGGACGCGATGCCCCGACAAAGAAGCCTTTCTTCATCGACACAGGTAAACCTGGTTTCACGAGGCTTACCTGTGTCGATGAAGAAAGGCTTCTTTGTCGGGGCATCGCGTCCAGACTCCCCCGATCTGCCGACAAACAGCTGATCGGCAGATCGGGGCAGCCATTTAAATTTAAATGAAGCCGCGATTCATTTCCCTCTTCCGATCTGGCTAATCTACATGCCTCCGTCGAAGGAGGCATGTAGTCTAGACACACCCTTATAGAATAATAGCTACAATGACTACATTAATACTTACATGTGTTTCTTCAAGATGATAATCAACACTCAGAAAAATTGCTAGTATACAGTACTTTAGAAAGTGTAAATGAGGAAAATAATAGGAAATCTTGTGTTTCAGGTCACTAGTGGATCCAGATCTTTAGTAGATCCAGACAACCATGGATACTTGTTGAAAACAAGTTTTGTGTAGTATTCCATTGATAATGGTGAATATTATGTCTTGGTAGCTTTGATAAATTGATATCAAAACTCTGAATTTCCTGCATTAATAAGATTTGGATTAAAGACTAGCCAAGAAGAGCCTTTCTGCACATTTCGTTCCCAATATGAAATCTCATAACTGCTGTTGCAAAGTAGAGCTAAATCTTTGCTCTGCTTATGTGAGTGGCTAAAGTTTTCTAATTTTTTACTTCAATATTTTCATAATCTTCTGAATATCCTAGCTTTAATAATAAGGCAGTTCTTTATCAGGATAATACAAGCACAATATGGCAAGACCTATTTTTTTCTCATTTCATTTATGTTTATTAAAAAGTACCTTTCCCAAAAGATTATGGTTGCTTCAGAAATTATGTTAAAAACATATTGTACCAATAGAGAAAAATCTTCCAACACAGTAACTTTGCCTTTTGAACCTCCAACTCAGGCCAGAACAATATGGTCACTCATAATGATATGCAAAGCACCTCTTAAAATACATATATCTTTCAGTTTATATTACATGATTTTGGTTGCTGTAAATGAGCCAAACCTTTACATATTTACAGGTCAGGAAACGCAGCAAAACACTCTGATTGCTTTGGCCACAGCCGAAGAATGTGGTTAGCAGTTAGATACCACTGTGGTGAGCGCTGCTAGAGAGAAAATGCTGAGAGAGAGGAAGAGAGATGGAATTCTCCTTAAAACAAGCTGTCCAACTGATTCTTGCATTTTATTAACAAGGAAACTGGAACTGCATTGCTGCTCCCACAGTCAAAGATGAATCAAATATTTCAACGTTTCTTCCTAAATCAACATTCTGACCAGTCCTAGAATTATAGATTATATTTCATTTTGAGCTACATAACTCCTTCTCATGCATGACATCCAAAATGATTACAAAGCTGGGTTTTGGCTGGAAGGGAGCCAGTTGAGCCAGATCCAGTAGCAAGTGCTAAGCTTTGACACATTACCCTTGAAGAGAATATTTTAAACAAAATTAAAACTTGCCTGCCAGAATTGAACATGTTATAGTATTCAGCAGTTAATTACCAGGGGCATTTCAGAATATTATATATATATATATATATATTAATGGAGATTGCCTATCTCCTAGAACAGACCTTGCAAGGTCATCAAGTGCAATCCCCTCTTTCACAGCAGGCCCACGTACCATCCCTGACAAATTTTTGCCCCAAATGGCCTCCACAAGGATGGAACTCACAACCCTGGGTTTAAGCAAATCAATGCTCAAACCACTGAACTATCCCTCAGTGCGAGCTTATCTCTGTTCCAGTCCATTCATTTTAAACTCTTGACTGTAGTTTCTATAGTTTGTGCTAAATCCTGGAGGTTTCCAGATAGAATAAGAACTTCACACAAATTGCATGCCTAAAAGTCTCCAATTTTATCAAGAAACAGTGTATTATTAGAGTCTTTAATGTAATTTCATATCCAGGCAAAGTGCAAAGCATAGACAAGGTCTGGTGATATCCACTTATCTTATCCTTATGTTGTAAACTTTGAGGCAGGGACATTATGTTCCTATTGGGCTCGTCTACATTGGCCCCTTTTCCGAAAGGGGCATGTTAATTTCACAGGTCGTAATAGGGAAATCCGCTGGGGATTTAAATATCCCCCACGGTATTTAAATAAAAATGGCCCCTACTTTGAAGTAGGAATAAGAGATCCTCCGGAAAAGGGCTTTTTTCTGGAGGATTGGGGCCAGTGTAGACGCTCTTTTCCGGCTTTTCTAAAAGCCGGAAAAAAGCGGCGGACATTTTTATTTAAATGCCGCGGGGGATATTTAAATCCCCCGCGGATTTCCCTATTACGACCTGTGAAATTAACATGCCCCTTTCGGAAAAGGGGCCAATGTAGACGTAGCCATTGTGTTTGTACCAGAGGCATAGCCACAGGTGAACATGAGTGCACCATGGCCTACTCACTTGGCACCCTTCCCCAACCCTCCAGCCTCTCAGCAATCTCCTAGTGCCACAGTGCTTGTCCTGATCTTCCGGCCTGCTCCATAATCCAGCCAGGATCGGGGTTGAGTGCTTGCCCTATTCTACCAGCACATCCTGTATTCCAACTTGGGAGTGAGGTTCAGGGTCTTACCCCACTCTACTCCATTGGACTGGAATGCCAGGCCAGTGGGTGGAAAAGGGTAAGACCCTGCATGTGGATTCTGTTCTCCAGGTGTGTCCCTGTGGCCTGGGGTCCCCTGGCCAGCATGTCCATTCCCATCCCAAGGATGGTTGGGGGGCAGGTGGCCCAATCACTCCTGGCCCCCTCATCCAGCCCCCATCATGGCCCACCCAACCAAGCATCCCCATCTGGCAACACCACTGGCTTGTACAGAGTGTAGAACAATGTGGTCCTAGCTCATGATTGTGGATTCTAGACACTGTCATGATATGAATAACCAATGATAATAACAAGGCTCCAGGTAGCCACTAGTGTTTTCAGAACCATATCACCTAGCTGTGCTAAAGCTGGATCTACATAATAGGGTGCTTAAATCGCTGGTGCTCTCGACTGTGCTGCTACTCCTTCTTCTGTGATGAACTTGTGCATCTGTATTATTACAGATATAGTCATGTCAAGAAGCCACTTCAAGACAAAACTGGAATTCCAATTAAAACATTGTGATTAAACAGTATAACTACTAATACTGAAAATTAGAAGGACTTATTCATAAGATAGCAGTAATATATATATATATATGTATAGAGTGACAAAGCTCTTCCTCTGTCTACCTCAGAGGTTCATAGCAGCCCTCAGTTTAGATAGTAATAGAGAGGTAGCCGTGTTAGTCATTAAAGTGCTACATAGTTTTTCCTTTTGTTTTAGCAAGATCAGACTAACAAGATTGTTTAATAGGTGATGAGCTTTCATGCGCCACGAAAGCTCATCACCTATTAAACCATCTTGTAAGTGCTACAGAATTTTTCCTTTTGTTTCAGTTTAGACATTTTCTCTAGGGCCCAACCTTATAATTTGATTGAAGTACCCTCATCATTGGGCATCACAGATAAAAGAGAAGAGACCAAACTCCATAGTCTCTGGTGCCCCTCTCAATGATTTGGGACAGGATAGTCCCCTTTACTATAATTAGTCCTTTTCCTGTGCTGAATACAGGGTTTAGGATGGGGGAAACCTGGGCTTATCCTCTATTCCAGTTTGCAGCCCAGGGACCCTGTAATAGCAGCTGCCTGCAATGTCTCCAGAATCACTAGTGTGATAGCTATAATTTCCTGGACCACTTCCTCTTGGCCCTCCCCAGCACCTTTCTTTCTGCAGGCTCTTTCTCCTACTACTTGCTTGCAAGTGTTCCCCCAAACCTTCCACAGCACTTTCTCTTCCCAGCTCTTTACATGTTGTGAGCTAACAGAAGGGGAACTCCTTTTAACCAGTCTCATCTGGTTCTACATTGTCTCCAATGGTTCAGATTAGCCTGCCTCACTTGATTCTGGAAACATCCCAATTAACTTCATGTCTCATAATTGATTCTAGAAAGTTCCTGATTGACTTCAGGTATCTCAGTTGGCTTGTCTATCTTAATTGATTGTCTCAGTTGTCCTGTCTGCCTTAATTGATTATGGAACATCCCTTGCTGTTCTCATAGACTTATAGACGCATAGACTTTAAGGTCAGAAGGGACCATTATGATCATCTAGTCTGACCCTCTGCACAATGCAGGCCACAGAATTTCCCCCACCCCGTCCTAGAATAATCCTCTCACCTATATCTCAGATATTGAAGCCTTCTAATAGTTTGAAGACCCCAAGATGCAGAGAATCCTCTAGCTGTGATCTGTGCCCCAGGCTACAGAGGAAGGCGAAAAACCTCCAGGGCCTCTGCCAATCTACCCTGGAGGAAAATTCCTTCCCGACCCCAAATATGGCAATCAGCTAAACCTTGAGCATGTGGGCAAGACTCACCAGCCAGACACCCAGAAAGTTCTCTATGGTAACTCCTATCATCTCTCCATTGACCTATTCCCACTGATAATGAATGGTCAATTAGTTACCAAGATCGTTTTATCTCATCAAACCATCCCCTTTATAAACCCATCTAGTTTAATCTTGAAGCCAGATAGATCTTTTGTCCCCACTACTTCCCTTGGAAGGCCATTCCAGAACCTCACACCTCTAATGGTTAGAAACCTTCATCTAATCTCAAGTCTAAACTTCCTACTAGCCAGCTTATATCCATTTGTTCTTGTGTCCACATTAGTATTAAGCTTAAATAATTCCTCTCCTTCCCTGGTATTTATCCCTCTAATACATTTAAAGAGAGCAATCATGTCCCCCCTCAGCCTTCTTTTGGTTAAGGTAAACAAGCCAATCTCCTTGAGTCTCCTTTCATAAGACAGGTTTTCCATTGCTTGGATCATCCTAGTGGCCCTTCTTTGTACATGTTCCAGTTTGAATTCATCCTTCTTAAACATGGGAGACCAGAACTGCACACAGTATTCCAAATGGGGTCTCACCAATGCCTTGTATAATGTCACTAATACCTCCTTATCCCTACTGGAAATACCTCGCCTAATACATCCCAAGACCGCATTAGCCTTTTTCACGGCCATGTCACAGTGGCGGCTCATAGTCATCCTACAATCAACCAGGACTCTGAGGTCCTTGTCCTCCTCCGTTACTTCCAACGGATGTGTCCCCAGCTTATAACTAAAATTCTTGTTATTAATCCCTAAATGCATAACATTACACTTCTCACTATGAAATTTCATCCTATTGCTATCACTCCAATTTACAAGGTCATCCAGATCTTCCTGTATAATATCCCGATCCTTTTCTAAATTGGCAATACCTCCCAACTTTGTGTCATCCGCAGATTTTATCAGGACACTTCCACTTTTGGTGCCAAGGTCAGCAATAAAAAGATTAAATAAAATTGGCCCCAAAAATGATCCCTGAGGAACTCCGCTAGTAACCTTCCTCCAACCTGACAGTTCACCTTTCAGTATGGCCCGCTGTAGTCTTCCCTTTAACCAGTTGCTTAACCACCTCTCAACTTTCATGTTAATCCCTATCTTTTCCAATTTAACCAATAATTCCCCATGTGGTACTGTATCAAATGCCTTACTAAAATCGAGGTAGATAAGATCCACTGCATTTCCTTTTTCTAAAAAATCTGTTACTTTCTCAAAAAAGGAGATCAGGTTGGTTTGGCACAATCTACCTTTTGTAAAACCATGTTGTAATTTGTCCCAATTGCCATTAACCTCAATGTCTCTAACTACTTTCTCCTTCACATTTTTTTCCAAGATCTTGCATACTACAGATGTCAAACTAACAGGCCTATAGTTACCTGGGTTGCTTTTTTCCCTTTCTTAAAAATAGGAACTATATTAGCAATTCTCCAGTCAAATGATACAACCCCTGAGTTTAGAGATTTATTAAAAAATTTTGCTAATGAATTTTCAATTTCATGTGCCAGTTCCTTTAATATTCTTGGATGAAGATTATCTGGGCCCCCCTATTTACTCCCATTAAGCTGTTCAAGTTTGGCTTTTACCTCGGATATGGTAATAGCTACCTCCATATCCTTAGTCTCTTTTGTTATGTTACCATTATCCCTAAGCTCTTCATTAGCCTCATTAAAGACTGAAACAAAGTATTTATTTAGATATTGGGCCATTCCTAGATTATCCTTAACCTCCACTCCATCCTTAGTAATTAGCGGTCCTACTTCTTCTTGTTTTGTTTTTTTTCCTATTTATATGGCTATAAAACCTTTTACCATTGGTTTTAATTCCCTTTGCAAGGTCCACTTCTACCTGACTTTTAGCCTCTTTCACTTTGACCCTACATGCTCTAACCTCAATAAGGTAGCTTTCTTTACTGTTCCCTCCCATCTTCCACTCCTTATATGCTTTCTGCTTTTTCTTAATCACCTCTCTGATATGCTCATTCATCCAGCTTGGTCTAACACACCTGCCTATAATTTTTTTCCCTTTTCTTGGGATACAGGATTCTGACAGCTTCTGGATTAGCTCTTTTTACTTTACCAAGGCAAAGGAGATTTATTTAATCTGGGTCTAATATACTTGACTAATATACTCTCCAGTAGCCATCTATCTTGACCCTGTCACAATACACACTTAGACATATACACATGCACAATCTTGATTCTGAATTAAGGAGAAAATACTTTTACACAGAATGAAGGGGCTGAGCCAAAATCCATTGAAGTTCAGTCCTTTTCATTCTGCTCAATGGGCTTTATATCAGCTTCTTATGCAGGAAAATTGAACTTATGGAATTTGTTGAGGGATAAGACACCAAGATTCTACATTCACAGCTCATTTTCAAACTCAGGCTTGTTACCAGCATGAAGTGGTAGAAGCAGGCCTCTGTGGAGATTGCTGTTAACTGGTCAAGATATTGATGGAGACACAAAGTCCATTTAGACTCCACAGTGCTCCAACAGTATATTATCATGCTAAGATAACTACTGGACAACTCGTGCTAAATGTTGTCCTGATTTGGAATATTGGTTATATGTATTCAAGCTATCAACCTATTCCTTATTCAAAACTAAGAACTAATGTGAAATTATGTTGAGTGTGCCCATATTTACCGTGTTACAGATCCTGACTGTTTCTAATTATCTAAATAAATAGTTTCCCTTCTATGATCCCACACAGAAAGTTCAGACACTCCACCTTAGCTCTGTCAATTTGAGCAGTATTTTTCAGAATTGTCTAGGGGTTTTGGTCAGCATCTCATGGGAGTCTTTCCATTGACTTCAATGGACTTTGGATCAGTCACTTGAAGAGTGAGAGGAAGGAATGTCTAACTGTTAGAATAATATGCTAGCCTGGAACGTGTGGGACCTATATTCAGGTGCTTGCTCCAAAATGGACGTGGTGTGTGATCCTGAGCACCTTAGATTTTCTGTACCTAGGTTCTATGAATGGTTCCTCCCTACCTCACAGGAGCATTGTGTGAATAAATACAAAATAAAGGACTATGTAGCACTTTAAAGACTAACAAGATGGTTTATTAGATGATGATGTCTGTGACATTTACCTTCCTCCTCCCCCCCTACATCTCCCTTCTGTTCTGAAATGTGATTTGTCCTTTTCATATGTGTTCACTTTTTAAAAATTGTATCCTTTGGTATATATGGTTGTGACTATTTTCTTCCACTATTTGATCTGAGGAAGTGGGTCTGGCCCACGAAAGCTCATCATCTAATAAACCATCTTGTTAGTCTTTAAAGTGCTACGTAGTCCTGTATTTTGTTTCAGCTACACCAGACTAACACGGCTACATTTATATCACTACAAAATAAAAAGTGTGAGTAGCTCAGTTATGGTAATGAGGACTTCATGGGTATCAAAGGTAGAAACAAAACTTGGTAAGTAATTGAGAAGCTGTTCTTGGAATAAGTGACAATGTCACATAGAGCAAAAAAGAGAGCCTAAAAATCAGGAACAGGCCAGATATGTAATGGGGGAAGAAATATAGGCAGAAGCATAGTTATGACATACTTTAATGCTTTTAAAATGAGAAGGTAATTTTGATATACACTTCTAGAAGAACCTTACTGCGTGTGACCCTTAGTCTGATTGCTCTACTTTCCCAAGTCATCTCTGCATCCATGGCAGCCGCTGCTTAAAATCAGAAGAAATCTGTTCTCATGTGCCTCATGTCTGACATAAAGACATCAAAGTGAGCAAAAGAGCAGATCATATAAGTGAACATAATGAATTTAAATAGGTGTATTTTCAAACCTTTGTGCAAGGTTCAATCCATCAAATTTCAACTCTCATCAAAGTCAATTGGGATTCACTCCACTTAAAACTTCACATCATACTTTGAAAAGGTCTTCCCCTCAGGGAACATGTCAAAAAAATTTAAAAGAGTTTAAAGCAACACCTGATTTTTAATTTACTTTTCAGCTGCTATTTTCCCTGGAGTCCTCTAACCAGGCTTCATACTCTGAAACAACTTACTTTAGAAACAGATTTGCTGAATGTGATTTGTCCTAGTCAGGCCTAGATCATAAAGGTTAAATTCTGAGTACTTCAATATAAAATGTGTATTTTCAATAGTATTTGGGTATTTTTCCTTTCCTGGAGTGAGTGCTTCATGAGAGCCCAAGGCTATTAGATGACAGTTTTGAGCTGCCATTTATTGATCACCTTTAATTACTGGACTGTCCTGGAGAGCCACCTGTGTAGATATTTGTATTGCAGACACGGGACATATTAGAAACAGTTTCACATCAAAGATAATGAAGATCCCTATGAAACAGATGGAGTGTATCTGTGGAAAATGAGGAGTTAACAATGTATATGAGTGATCACACATTGGCAAAGATCAAAGGGCTGTCTAAATGATAATGAAAAACTGAATCATCAAAGCTTTGTTTAATCTTTATGCTTGTTAAATATCAGCTAATTTTCCTCTATCAGAAAAAAAGATTCCTTGATTTTCTGTGGGTGGGAACAGAAGGTTAAGAAGACAGGGCCCTTATTTTAGTGCAGGGTCTACAAAGTCCAGTAACATTTTATTAGGCATCAAACAAAATCTTACATTGAAAATGGAAAAGATCCTACTCTAGTAAATCTTCTTGATAAAGTGCATAATAATAGTCCAGTTGCCTAATTTAGATACTCATATTAAAAATATTGTTTTTTTTTTCACCTGAGCAAAACTATCATAGTGAAGCAACTGGAAAGTCCATGGTCTCAGCAGATGGCATAAAATTTCCAAACCCATAAAAATCAAAGAAAAATGCTTGCCCTTTTCTTAAAATAAATAATGTTCATAACATCTGAACATAAATCTTCACAGATTTAGTTACCTGCTCCTTTTTCAGCCTTCCCTCTACTTAACATTATTAAGCCTGACATAATTCCCCACCCAGCTTGGGTTGCACAACCTCATTTCATTATGTTGTTTCTTTTCCAACGTATGCCATACTCTTATCTGTGTTTAGCACAGCAGATGTTTAATAGCATGTCAGAATAAAATACATAATAATGAAGTATGGCACTGTTCAAACATCAGTAATTTAATTATATATAATATACAAGTTCAGAAGTTATGGGAAATTAAAGGCACATGATGCAAGATAACATTACTCTTAAAGAAGCTAACCTTTCTTTTGTACATTATTCGAATGTACTTGTCTAGGCCACTCTTGCAGTTTTCAGGTTAAATTTAACACAGACTTCTGTTATCCTCTGCTATAAAGATCTCCTAGCAAGCTTCAACCATAGAATCATAGAATCATAGAACCATAGAGCTGGAAAAGACCTCAGAAAGTCATCAAGTTCAGCCCCCTGCACTAGGCAGGACCAATCCAACTAAATCAACCCGGCCAGGGCTTGGTCAAGCTGAGACATAAACACCGCTAGGGATGGAGACTCCGCTACTTCCCTAGTTAACCCATTCCACAGCTTCACCACTCTCCTAGGGTATGTCTACACTACAGCGCTAATTCAAACTAACTTAGTTCGAATTAGTTAATTCGAATTAAGCTAATTCGAACTAACGCATCCACACTAAAAAACTAGTTCGAATTAGTATTTTGCAAATTCGAACTAGCATGTCCACACAGAGTGGACCCTGAACGGGGGTTAAGGATGGCTGGAAGCAGTGCCGGCAAGGCATCAGATGAGGAGTTAGAGCGTGGAGATGCTATCTCAGGCTAGCCGAGGGCTGTGCTTAAAGGGACCCGACCTCCACCCCGGACAGACAATTCTCAGGGGTGCCCAACTTTCAAAGCAGTCCTGGCTTGGATTGCCCGGAGTACCCACACTGGACACATCACAGCACTTGGCCATCAGACCGGCTGCACTTGCTGCCGGCTGCCATCTGGGAGGAGGGGGCAATTGGGGGGCTGCAGGAGAGCTTCCACCCCCAGAAGCCTGCAGAGCCAGCCCAGTCCTCCCCATCAGTGGCTCGTACCCCATTCCTCCCTCACCTCCTTCCACTTACCCTTCCCTAGCCCCCCTTCCTGATGTACAAAATAAAGGACAATTGTGTTCAAAAATAGAATCTCTCTTTATTGAACAAAACTGGGGGAGACTGGGAAAAGGAGGTTGGAGAGGGGAAGAGAGAGGGTGGGAGAGGGGAGGGCAACTAAAATGATGAGGGGTTTGGAACAGCTCCCATATGAAGAGAGGCTAAACAGACTGGGACTTTTCAGCTTAGAAAAGAGGAGACTGAAGGGGGATATGATAGAGGTCTATAAAAGCATGAGTGGGGTGGAGAGGGTGCATACAGAAAAGTTCTTCATTAGTTCCCATAATAGAAGGACTAGAGGACACCAAAGGAAAGGAATGGGTAGCAGGCTTCAAACTAGTAACAGAAAGCTGTTCTTCACAAAGCAAAGAGTCAACCTGTGGAACTCCTTGCTGCAGGAGGCTGTGAAGGCTAGAACTAGAACATAGTTTAAAGAGAAGTGAGATAAAGTCATGGAGATTGGGTCCATGCAGTGGTATTAGCCAGGGGGTAGGAGTGGTGTCCCTGCCCAAATTTTGTGGAAGGCTGGAGAGGGATGGCACGAGACAAATGGCTTGGTCACTGTCTTCGGTCCATCCCTCCAGGGTCCCTAGGGTTGGCTGCTGTTGGCAGACAGGCTACTGGGCTAGATGGACCTTTGGTCTGACCCAGGATGGCCATTGTAAGCACAGGGCTCAGGGTCGGGGGTCTCAGTGGACCACCTTGATTTTCATGCACACCTGCTCCTTGGCGGCCAGGCTGGCAGCTCTCCTACTCTAGACGGCCACTTTAATGTGCCTAGTGCGGAGGTCGTGGACAAAGTCCACAATGTCCGCACTAGACCAGGTGGATGCCCGCCTCTTGTGGTCCCGAGCAAGCTTCCGGGAGATGCCAGCCTGGTCCCGGGAAGAGGGGGAGGACTGGGGGGCATCGTGTGGCTGGCTTGAGCCGTGCCAGGTGCAGGGTCTGCTGGCTGGGTGCTGGCAGGCTTGCACCTGGCACAGGCATCGTAGCCAGCCCGTGCCCCTTTAAGGAGTCCGGGGCTGGGAGGGGAGCATACGAGTTTCCCTGGTGTTGGCCAGAGTGGCCACCAGGGAAAGCTGGGGAGGGCTAGTCTCCCACTAGTTCGAATTAAGGGGCTACACACCCCTTACTTCGAACTAGTAAATTCGAACTAGGCTTAGTCCTCTTAGAATGAGGTTTACCTAGTTCGAACTAAGCGCTCTGCTAGTTCGAATTCAGTTCGAACTAGCGGAGCGCTTGTGTAGCGCCTATCAAAGTTAATTTGAACTAACGTCCGTTAGTTCGAATTAACTTTGTAGTGTAGACATACCCTTAGTGAAATAGTTTTTCCTAATATCCAACCTGGACATCTCCCACCACAACTTGAGACCATTGCTCCTTGTTCTGCCATCAGTCACTACTGAGAAAAGCCTTTGTCCAGCCTCTCTGGAACCTCCTTTCAGGTAGTTGAAGGCTACTATCAAATCCCCCCTCACTCTTTGCTTCTGCAGACTAAACAGACCCAACTCCCTCAGCCTCTCATCATGGGTCGTATGCTCCAGGCACTAATCATTTTGGTTTCCCTCTGCTGGACCCTCTCTAATGTGTCCACATCCTTTTTGTAGTGGGGGGGAAGGGGTGGTGGTTGTCCAGAACTGGACACAATACTCCAGATGTGGCCTCACCAAAGCCGAATAAAGGGGAATAATGACATCTCTGGATCTGCTGGCAATGCTCCTCTTAATGCAACCTAATATGCCATTATCCTTCTTGGCTACAAGAGCACACTGTTGACTCATATCCAGCTTCTAATCCACTGTAACACCCAGGTTCTTTTTTGCAGAACTACTACTTAGCTGGTTGGTCCCCAACCTGCAATGATGCTTGGGATTTTTCCATCCCAAGTGCAGGACTCTGAACTTGTCCTTGTTGAACCTCATCAGATTTCTTGTGGCCCAATCCTCCAATTTGTCTAAGTCACTCTGGACCCTATCTCTGCCCTCAAGCATATCTACCTCTTCGCCTAGCTTAGTGTCATCTCCAAACTAGCTGCGGGTGCAATCCATCACCTCATCCAGGTCATTAATAAAGATATTGAACAAAACTGGTCCTAGAACCGAAACTAGGGGCACTCCGCTAGAAACCGACTGCCATCCTGACATTGAGCTGTTGATCACTACCCGCTGGGCCTGGCCTTCTACCCAGCTTTCTATCCATCTTACTGTCTATTTATCCAATCCGCATTCCCTTAACTTGCTGGCAAGAATATTGTAGGAGACCATATCAAAAGTCGTGCTAAAGTCAAGTTATATCACATCCACTGACTTTCCCATGTCCACGGAGCTAGTTGTTAGATTGGTCAGGCATGACTTACCCTTTGTGAATCCATGCTGACTATTCCTAATCACTTTCCTCTCTTCCAAGTGTCTCAAAATAGATTTTTTAAGGATCCCTTCCATGATTTTTCCAGGAACCGAGGTAAGACCTGGATCGTCCTTCTTCCCTTTTTTGAAGATGGGCACTACATTTGCCTTTTTCCAATCATTCGGGATTTCTCCCGATCTCCACGATTTTTCAAAAATAATGGCCAAAGGCTCCTCAATGACATTTGCCAACTCCCTCAGTACCCTCGGATGCATTAAGTACGGACCCATGGATTTGTGTACGTTTAGCTGTTCTAAATAGTTCCTAAGCTGTTCTTTACCCACCAAGGGCTGTCCATCTTCATCCCATCTTGGGTCATTTAGCACATTAGTCCGAGAGCTGACCTTGTTTGTTAATACAGAAGCAAAGAAAACATTGAGTACTTCAGCTTTCTCCACATCATCTGTCACTAGGTTAACTCCTTCATCCACTAGGGGCCCCATACCCTCTCTGATCACCTTCTTCATGTTAACATGCCTATAGAAACCTTACTTCTTATCCTTCACATCCTTTGCCAGTTGCAATTCCAGTTGCGCTTTCGCCTTCCTGATAACCCCCTGGCATTCTCGAGCTATACATTTAAACCCCTCCCTGGTCATTTGTCCAAGTTTCTACTTTTTGTGAGCTTCCTTTTTGTGCTTAAGTTCACCAAGGATTTCCCTCATAAGCCAATCCGGTCTCCTACCATGTTTGCCTCTCATGCTACACATCGGGATGGTTTCTTTCTGTGCATTCAATAAGGCTTCTTTAAAATACTGCCAGCTGTCCTTGACTCCTTTCCCCTTCATGTTAGCATCTCAGGGGATTCTGCCCATCAGTCTCTGAGGGAGTCAAAATCTGCTTTTCTGAAGTCCAAGGTGTGTATTTTACTACTCTATTTTCTTCCTTTGGTCAACATCCTGAAATCTACCATCTCATGATCGCTGCTTCCCAGGTTGTCAGCCATCTCTGCTTCCCCTATTAGTTCCTCCCTGTTTGTGAGCAGAAGCTCAAACTGCACACGGCCCCTGGCTGGATCCTTCAGCACTTGTGTCAAGAAGTTATCCCCAACATTCTCCAAAAACTTCTTGGATTGCCTGTGTACTGCCATATTGGTTTCCCAACAGATGTCAGGGTGATTCAAGTCCCCCACGAGAACCAGGGCCTGCAATCTGGAAGCTTCTCTCAGTTGACCAAAGAAAACCTCATCTATCTCATCCACCTGATTCGGTGGGCTATAGAAGGCACCAACCACAACCCCAATGCTGTTGTTTGCACCTCTAAACTTAACCCATAGACTCTCAACAGGTTTTTCTCCCTCTGTATACTGGAGTTAAGAGCAATCATAGTGATCTCTTACATATAGTGCAACTCCTCCTCTTTTTCTCCCCTGCCTGTTCTTCCTGAACAGTCTATACCCTTCCATGACAGCGCTCCAGTCATGCGAGTCATTCCATCAAGTCTCTGTTATCCTAATTACATCATATTTCTTGGACTGGGCCAGGGCCTCCAGCTCTCCCTGTTTGCTGCCCAGGCTTCTCGCATTAGTGTACAAACATCTCAGATAACCAGTTGATCACCCTATCTTCTTCATTCGAATCAGGGTTCCTCCTTTCTTGCTCGTTCCTCTTTGCATTTCTTCCCGGTATCCAAATTTCCCACTCTCTTCTGGGTTTTGGTCACTGTCCCCCAACGAACCTCATTTAAAGCCCTCCTCACTAGGTTTGCAAGCCTACCCGCAAAGATGCTCCTTCCTCTCTTGTTTAGGTAGATCCCATCTCTTCCTAACAATTCTTGTGCCCAGAACAGAGTCCCATGGTCGAAGAAACCAAAGCCCTCTCTGCGACACCACCTGTGCAACCACATGTTTACTTCCTCAATTCGACGATCCCTGCCCAGTCCTTTGCCTTCTACAGGGAGGATGGACGAGAACACCACTTGTGAATTCTTGGATTCTTCTTCCCAGCGCTACATAATCCACAGTAACCCACTCAAGGTCATTCTTGGCCATATCATTAGTTGCCATATGGAGAAGCAGGAAGGGGTAGTGATCCAAAGTTTTGATCAGTTTGGTAAGCCTCTCAGTCACATCCTGAATTCGAGCTCCCGGTAAGCAACACACCTCTCGAGATTATAGGTCCAGACGGCAGATGGATAGCTCAGTCCCTTTTAGGAGGGAGTCCCCAACCACCACCACCTATCATCTTCTTTTGGGGGTGGTGGTCATGGAACACCCATCCCTAGGATTATGCATACTATGCCTTCCAGTAGATGGTGTTCCCTTGCGGTTTCTTCCTTGTGAGGTCTCTTCCAAAGCATTCACCACATCAGAGCCTGCGTAGAGAGCCTGAAAGTGATTACTTACCTCTATAGCATTGGGGGATTCCCGAGCTGGCCTTTTTCCTCTTCTAGAAGTTACATGCTGCCAGTTCTCTTCCTGGTCCCTTACTGCTCCTCTCTGGCTCTTCTGCCTGCCATGCTTGCAGGCTAAAATGCTGCCTTCTATTGAGGAAGTCTTCATCCTCTCTGATCGACATAGGGTCAACACTTGGGCCTCCAGTCCTCTAATTTTTTCTTCCAAAATGGCAACCAGCTTGCACTTAGTGCAGATTAAATCCGTTCTTTCTTCCAGGAGGAAGACAAACATGGCACACGCTGTGCAGGTAACAACAGCAGACCTATCACCATCCATTCCTGCTGTCCTGTTCGCAAGCTCCTTGGTCGCTTGCTCACTGCTTTATAAAGCGCTGGACTGCCTGAAAGTCCCTCCCCCTACCAAGGCTCAGACAATCAGCAGCAGCTTCTAGAATTCAAACTTTAATTAGAAGCCAACAGTTTCCACCCGCCACTCTCAGCACACACTCCATGAAGGAGAGGGGGAGGGGAAAGAGGAAGTGAAAAAAAAAGAAGCCTCACTCACAAACACAGGGGAAAAAAAACAAAAACAAAAACCACACACCAACGCTCACTCACAATCACAAGCTCAGCACACAGCAAGAAAGCCCCAAACACAACACACACTTCCCTCAACAGTCCTGTATCTACTTCTCCTTTACCTGGAGAACTCCCTCTCTAAACTCCTTGTTAGCACTCACCTGTTCACAAGCACCATGGGAAGCTGAAGTTTGGAGGGCAAAAAATAGCCACAGTCTCCTCCTCCCTGAAAGTTTAATAGGAGCCCTATGTTCTAAAAATAGTATGCAGAACTAGCTAGGAATTACCAGCACGTCAATGGGATGTGCTGAGTCAGAACTTCATCACAGCCTCTATTAGTTGGATTTTTAGCGCGCTTTATGGGATTTAAAGAATTCTTCTTCTGGTGAAATCTGACATGAAAGTCGGGCATCAACCCTCCATGATTGTGTCCCTGGGTGGCTTCCCATCTGCCTCATGAAGGAAGTAGTTCACAACTCACTGCGTCATATTCAGATATTCTACACTGCAAATGATGGAAAAAGAAGCAGTGATTCCCAGCTCCTTCAAGCAACTGTATCACTTTAGCAGAGTAAGACCTTAAATGTGCTGAGCCAATGAACTCTACAACTCTGAAATGAGGCCTGGTTAACCCTCACAACCTGATGCCCATTTAATTGTGCATGGTCTAAAGTGTAGTGGAACATGTTCCATTCTGAATCCAGGAGTGTAAGAGACTGAGATGTAAAACAACCTCATTGTATAATATATCACACCTAATGAATAACAGAAATCAGAGAGGCAATAGACTTTTTAGTTCATTTCTTTCTTCAACAACCCTACAGGGGATGTTCTCTAGTAGCACTTTGTCCAGCCTACTTTCTTAAGTCTGAATCTCTGAGTCTTCTACCTTGGTGTAGCCTAATAGATCTCAGTGTCAGGAAACTTTCTCTGACATGTAAACTTCCCCCTTCTTATTTTATTTAATTAGCTATAAATAGTAATGAGACACTAGGGTCTAGCACAGATTGTGAGCATCAAGGTCACCATTTAGTACTGACTGGGGCAGGGATTGGAGTTGTTGCCTAATCTACTGACTGACTATTGATTACTTAAAAACTCCATATTCACATTCTGAGATTTGGTGGGTTATTGTCCAAAAATCAGGCCCAATATGATTAGAATTACTGGTTAGTTGAAAATCCCGATGCACACTATTGAAATGCTCACATTTAGGTTAAACATTCTGAATTGACGATAGTTTTATAAACACGGTCAATAAAGTCACAAACCCTCAAATCAAGCAAAGTAGACAATGATCATGCATACAGAATATGTGTCTGAGCATCCATATAAGTATATGGATGCTTATACCATCTCTTGCAAAAGAGACCCCAAAGTGTTAATTATCATCCTTCATCATCAGACTCACCATAATCCTCATCACCAGTGATCCTTGTTTTTCCCCAGAATTACATCTCCTAAGTCATGCAGGCCAGGATACAACTGTGCTTAATGCATAAGACTGGGGGGCATGAAGAAATTCCAGAGTGGGCATGAGGCAACCCAGCCTCCTCACCCCTCCCATCAATCTTTTCGGCCCTGATCAGTTCCCTTTTTTTTTTTTTTTTTGATCAACTAGTTTTGTGGAGTGTGTATGTGTGAGGGTTTCTCAAAAATCAAAAAGGATGATGCTGAAAAATTTGGGAACTACTGTTAGACTGATGCCACTGTACATAATGCACTCTAGTAGGGCTTTTATTTCATCCGCTTTTCCTTATTTGTATTTCCTCACCTACTAATGCTGGGGTGCACTTCTCCTTTCACCTTAGGCACTCTTGTAGTCAGACATCTGCTGATGTATCCAACTTACAATATTCTGAGCTGGTATAAACTATCATCTTGTGGTAACCTGTGTCAGCAGTTTCGTCGTTACAGCATTCTGTCTTGTGCTATCATATGATTTAAGGGTGCTCCTTGTTAACTGTTTGTGCTAAATCTTTGGGGCCTTGTGCCATGTTTATCTGACCTATTGTCATACCAACCTCAGCCCTGTAGATTTATTGCTTCATTGCTTTAACTTATGACTACATGTTACCTAGCAAATACCTACAGCTATAAGCTACATAGAATCATAGAATACTAGAACTGGAAGGGACCTCAACAGACCATTGACTCCAGTCCTCTGATCTCACGGCAGGACCAAGCCCTGTCCAGATAATCCGTGATAGGTGTCTATCCAACCTGCTCTTAAATATCTCCAGTGATGTAGATTCCACAGTCTCCCTAGGCAATTTATTCCAGTGTTTAACCATTCTGACAGGAAGTTTTTCATAATGTCCAACCTAAACCTCCCTTGCTGCAATTTAAGCCCTTTGCTTCTTGTCCTCTCATCAGAGGCCAAGGAGAACAATTTTTCTCTCTCCTCTTTGTAACACCTTTTTAGATACTTGAAAACTACTGTCATGTCCCCTCTCAGTCTTCTCTTTTCTAAACTAAACAAGCCCAATTCTTATAGTCAAGACCAACACATGACAGAGATGAATGGTCCAAGAACAGTGGCAAAATCTGAATGACAAATAGCGATCTTCAGTGTGCCAATGTTTGGGAAGTGCTGCCAGAGGAGATAACAACTGTCTCTATAACTCTTCCTATTACAAACCCCTTTTACTGCTCATTGCCACTTAGTGTTACAAAAATGATACCTAAATCAAACAGAATGAGTTAGAATATCCCTGTCTTTACTGACCTACATAATGAACTATATACTTTCAGTGATCAGATCAATTACTTTGTTAACCCAGCTGGTTTTTTCATACCTAATCAATAAGAGAACAAATGAAGTGTTCATTCCCATTTCCTTGCTATGAGTGAATATAGATTTGTTCATGAAATCAAAACAGTTTCTGCTCTGAGGCTAGGCTACCGGAAAAGTGGGTTTCTCAATTTAACCAGTTGGACAGAAAGGTTAAAAAAAAAAGGCCTAATGTTCTTTACAATTGAAGGCAATTGGAGGTTTTCTATTGATTTTAAGTGACTTATTACTAGGCCCTTATGTTGGGAGGTAGACTCAAGGTACAAAAATCAGATCAGGATCAGGATTATGAAAACATCTCAATTTAGGGCCATCCCTAATTGGAGATTTTAGCCTATTATAAAGGAAGAGGACAAAAATGCAAAGATTTGGGGGTGTTGAGATCTGGTATTTTATTTTATTCTATCTATAGTATCTGTAAAATGGAGGAGTGATGACAAACTTTTGGGTAGACCATGGGTTAGTGATCAAATTAAAAAATCCATTATTTATGAACAATCAACCTGACCTCATTTCCAAAAGTGCTAAGCACCTAAAACTCTTATTGAAGGTTGCGGTAATTACTTAGGCTCTCTGACAATCAGATAACTTATTTAGTTGCCTAAATAAAGGAATAAACCATTACCATTTCATCTCTTCTGAAGTAAGAGAGTTTTCTGTTTTTATTTTAAATAGGAAACCAGTGTAAACAGATCACCTGCAGAACATAAGGACTCAAAGAAGAAAGGGGAAATTGAAAGACTCCACTTGGACTTTATAGCTTTAGATACCTAGCAGTAAGCCCCAACATTTGAAAATGTTGTCCTGAATATTGATATATTACATTGAAATATTGTTCTATAATTTTAGATGTGAAAATGTGTACAACAATCATGTCAAGGTATCTCAACCTTCCAGCACCAATAGATGTATAGACAGCTAACTAGAAAGCTCAGCAGAAAGACCTGTTTTACTTATCTATTATATACATTTAACATCATATATATAGTAGCCCAGTGTCTGTGAGTCTGTAAGGGGAGAGAAAGGCAGGAGGAGGAGGAGAAGAGAAAGGGAGAGTAAGAGGCAGGAGGGGGAGAAGAGAAAGAAAGAGATGGAGAGAGACACAGGAGGTGGAGGAGAGCTGAGAGAGAGAGGGGGAGGCAGTAGGAGGAGAGAGAGAGAGAGAGAGAGAGAGACGGAGCGAGATAGCTCAGGAGAGAAGACCTGAAAATCACGTCTTATGATGGGCTAATTGGCTAGTCAATAATAAATATTCAAACACAATATGAGCTAATAGTTACATTTTTCCTAATATATTGATAGGCATAGATTGTGTTCATTGGTTCTGAAGATAAGAAATGCTTAGTGTATTCACCGTATCATTAGAGAGAAATGGAAGAGTTATAATCACCTCAATGGCATTCTAGCGTGGGCTTCTCCTTATCATTAGCCTATCAGAAGGTGATCAGACAGAAGTCTGCCTTACTGTATGGCACCAAAACTGAAGACTTGTTAAGATCCTGCTATCCAAACCCCAGGTTTTTACAAGTAGCTGCCTTAGACAACAATCCTTAAAATCAGATGGCTAAAAATAATCACATGTGAAGAGCTTTGGATGAGATAAAGCAGAAGCTGTTAGGACATGAAACTGTGAAGCAAAAATGGAGATGGCTTGAACATATGTAACTAGAACAACAGGAGTTCAACTGGAAACCTCAGGGCAAGAGGCAATAAGGTAGACCAAAGGCAACTTGAAAATGTATATTTGAAAGCCATCCAAATGACATGGGAAGAAGGTAAGACTTCAATAAGAGACCACCAAAGATGGAAATCAGTGGTGAAAGTCTATGGTTTCTCCTGGAATACATATATATGTCAGTAAGTAAGGAAGTCACAAGGAATTTTATGGCATTTCTGTTGCATGTAGTTACCTGGGATGTCTATAATTTGAGGTAATCTTTGCTCATGTACAGTAAAACACTGTATAACTCTAGCCAACTCGGAAACATCATTTCATATTCCAGGTGAAATACTGAGGTAAAGGTAAACCATGGAGAACACAGGTCAATGGTGGCTTAAAGCTCACCTTTAATTGCCCTGGAACTGTACATTGCATGAGGATGTTCCATGGCTGGTCACTTGAAGTTTAAAGTAAGGTAATGCTGATAAGACAAAGTTGGAGGATCTGCTTCTCTTTTCCAAATATTTGTTTCTACTAAAAGCTAAAGGGAGTGAATTACAGAGTTCCTGTCAGGATTAAAATCATATATTCAAAAAAAAATTCTGAACTAAAAAAAAAATCTCTTCTTTTTACCTTCAAGAATCAGAGAATATTAAAACTGGAAGGGGCCTCGAGCGATCATGAAGTCCAGTTGACTGCCCTCATGGCAGGACCAAGTATCATCTAGATCATCCCTGATAGATGTTCATCTAACCTGCTCTGAAACATCTCCAGTGATGGAGATTCCACAACCTCTCTTCCCCAGACAATTTATTCCAGTGCTTAACCACCCTGAGAGTTAAGAATTTTTTCCTAATATCTAACCTAAATCTCCCTTGCTGTAGTTTAAGCTCCTGGCTTTTTGTCCTATCATCAGAGGTCAAGAATATTTTTTTCTCTTTCCTCCTTGTAACACCCTTTTAGATGTTTGAAAGCTGCTGTCATGTCCCCTCTCCATTTTCTCTTTTCCAAAGTAAACAAACCCAATTATTTCCATCTTCCCTTATAGGTCATGTTTTATAGATCTTTAATCATTTTTGTTGTTCTTCTCTGAATGCTCTCCAATTTCTCCACGTCTTTCTTAAAATATGGTGCCCAGAAAGGGATACAATACTCTTGTTTTCCAGGACACAGCCCCACACTCTGCAGCAATGTCCCAAGTTACTCAGTTCTAGATGAGGAACTATGTAAAATACATATATAGAGTCAGTTTATGTAACTTATTTTAAATGGGAGACAAACACTCCAGCCAAATTCAAATGCATAAATAAAAATCCAAAAATAAAAAAGGAGAGCAAAAGACAACAGAAATCCAAAAGGCTACATGATTCAAGTGACGAGGCATTAGAAAGAGGAAAGAATCTTTTTGTCCCAAGAATGATAGTTCTTGTAAGACTTAAGGACAAATATTGAATTAATTACTTTTACTCTGTGCTGTACACCTTATTGAAGTCAATGGGATTACACAGGTTATAAACCATCACAAAAATGTAGCAATGTGATCCTTGAAAATAATTTCTATTGTTAGTAAGTTTTCTAAAATCCTTTGTTTTATATTATCTAACTTTAGTTCCTATGCTATCTAATGGTGCCCTTTAAACAGTTTTACAAATGATCCACATGAATAGCTGCCAATGACAGCTACTGATCTTTCTTTACTTGACTGAAAATATGTCTCTTCAGTCATCTTAAATATCATTATATTTCTATTTTAATCCTGAAAGAGAGACAACTGAAGATCAAACAAAGGAGAAGAAAGAGGCCAAGTGATGGAAGGGGAAAGTGGATGAATGTTAATTTGATGTGTGTATAGAATTTAGGTCTCTAAACAGTCCCTAGATATCACAAAGTATCCTACCAGGCCATCTTCAGGGAGCAGTGTGAGAGTCAGCTCTTTATAAAACATGTATTTATGCAATCAGTGTGATGATCAGTAGAAAGATTATTCGCGAATCGTAATGTTCTTTAGATCAAGAAAGGAGAAGAGCCTTATATTCATTGGGAACCTCATCATGCAGATTGATTGTATTCACAGGGTTCATTGGGAACCTCATCATGCAGATTGACAATATGCTGGGTGTGCACTACAGAAAATCTAAAGTAGGTATGTCAGAGCAGATAACTTGTAGATAACAAGCTAACTTGGCTTTGGGTAGTTTAAGATGAGATATTAAGGAGAAAACAGTGTCTACTGGCCCTGGCTTCAATTCTGTACTCTGCCTGTTGTAGTGTGTGACCTTGGACATCAGTCACATACTTCCTCTATTCCTTAATGTATCCAACTCTATAGTAGTGGGATGATCATTCTTATCATCCTTATGTGATATGAGAGACTTAATTAATCAGGGCCATGCTCCAACTGAGTAGCATCATACTGCAGTTAGTCCCACTGTCTTAGCTGAGACTCCTTGTGAAGCAAATAACTGCACCACATGACTAAGCTGAACTTAATATTAGTAAAGTGTTTTGACAACCTGTAATAAAATAATCTGCTATATGAGTAAAACATTTTGTTGGTGGCTTTCCCTACTACCATGTTCATTCTGCAATATCATCCAGTTAAATTTTGGCCTTTCAGATGGGGTAGCCCTTTGAACCCATGCTACCATAACTTGCTCTCATGGTTCTTCATATACCCCTGTTTGTAGCTTTCTCAGCTCCTGTATACACATTTTATAAGTCCCAGGTAACAGTTTCATGTCAGGCTGCTATTTTTACTGACTGTTCATTTCAATCAAGTAATCATTTTAGAATATGTTAATAATCATCTTCTGATGCTTTATAGACAGAGCACAATGCACAGTGAATCCAAAGCATGTGACTATCACAGAGGCAGCTTTTAAATGTAAGAGATTTGTCCAAAAGAATCAGGGAAACCACAAAGCCACAATCAATGTCATAAAAAGGTACAAATTAACGTCAAACTCTATAATTACCTTACAATTTAGAGGCCTCATATATATGCAGATAATATGCCTTTGTAATGTGGCTGAAATTATATTTCTGAAAACAGATGCTTTTTCCTACCATTTGTGATAAGCCTGTTTGTACCCTTGCCTTACTCCTTGCCTAGAAGCCAAAATAAATAAAACAAAAATTGCTTCCTGAGAGGCATTGGTAAAGTAACCTTCATTATATTCCTATCACATCATTTTTCCATCTCTGTGCAGACATCACTGTTCTCTGTGTTACTAGGATCCTCTATTAAAGTTAATCGACTAGTAATTTCACCCCACTGTAATTAAGACCAGACTGTGCCAAACCTTGTATTTGGAATACAAGTTGAGAGAGGGGAAAAGACATTTGAAGAGCCTTCGGGGCTCTCCTGACCATGTTTAGGCCCCAGCCAACATGCTGATAATTAAATACTTTAAGGTCAAGGCCCTAGGATCCAAGGCCCTAGCAGTTGTGCTAGAAACCCAGAACAGGGTGAGGAGGGACAAGGAGTTGGATGGTTTAGGCTCTCTCAATTTCATATTCCCTAACATACTTACTTGTCAGGAGGGCTTGCCCATGGTGTCAGAGAGTTTGCATCCTTTCAAAAGACATTGAAGTGTTTATTTTCTCTTTGCACTCTTGGAAGCATTGTAGTTGCCATAGGGGTATTTTTTTCCTCGGGCCCACCTATGCTTTTGTGCCTTAGCACTGCCCCATTTCAAGACAGTGATTGACAGCTACAGTTTAGCTCTTGGACTTTAAATTCCTCCTTGTCATGAACTTTATCATTCATTGTATTTCCTCGTGCTGCTGCACAAACAAGTCTCAATATAACTAACCTTCAGCACAGCTGCAGACTAGGCTGGGTAGCCAATAAATAGGCACCACAGCCATGGAGACTCTACGTCTACTGTAGCAGCATAGTGAGTAATGTTGACTAATAATTCATGTTGTTAAACTTGTCACCATACATTATAATCCTAGCCAAATTTGATGTCTAATTAGTAGTTTTGCAGATGTTTCCTGTATTTTCTCTCCCTCAATGATATGACACATTTTTTCTCTTCCTCTGCATCCATTTTTTTTTTCCTGCAAGAATCTCTGAGTTAAAATGCAGCTATAGGAAGCAAAAACAACAAGAAAAAGGGTTAACAATAAAACCTGGCTTTGACAAAGATTGAGAAAACCATCTGAGAGAGAGAAAGATTCAGTACCCACTTGAGTTGACTGCTTTGGAATACTGGGATTCAACCTGAAGTTTATCTCTGTCCCTTATGTTCTGTTTGGAAAACTCTTAGAATGATACTTCAACATTTCTCATTTACTACCTATTTTATTGAAAGTACAGTTCTGTGTCCCTGTGTCATTTTTATGGCCAGGATACCGCTGTGTCACTGATCCTTTTTATCTCATTATAGAATAAAGTAATTGTTCTAACTCAAGATGATATAAGGAGCATCACAGCTGCAAAAATAGATAGTGAACCAAAAATACTTCAGTTCTCAAAAAATATCGAAAATTTGGTGCATTCTTTAAGCTGAATCTCATATATGAGGGAAAAGGATAGAACATTAAAGTGTCAGACAGTATGCCTTTGAATATGTTAGATCATTCACAGATGGGTTTTTTTGTGCCTTATTAAAAATAATGTTAACTGAAATATAGTTCAGTTAGTCTAAATTCAGTACCCTGAAAAATACTGTATTAAACAAACTAATTAGTTCAACAAGTTTGATAAAGGACGATAAGTAAAGGTTAATATGAATTTGTCAAGAAAATACCATGATAAACAAACTAATTTCCTTCTTTGGTGGGGTAACCTGCCTAATAGAGTTTGTGGAAGCAGTAGGAGTGATATATCTTAGCATTAATTAGGCTTTTGACACTGCCCCACCTGTCATTCTTATTTAAAATAGACTTAGGGAAATATGATCTAGATGAAGTTACTATAAGGTGGGTAGATAATCAACTGAAGGTAGTTATCATTGGTTCACTATCAAGGTGGAAGAACATATCTAGTGATATACAGTGGGGTCTGTTTTGGGTCTCATGCTGTTTAATATTTTTATTAATGACTCAGATGAAGAGGTGGAGATTATGCTTATAAAATTTGACGATGACACCAAGATGCGAGGGGTAACAAACAGTTTGGAGGACACGATTAGACTTCAAAATTACATTAATAAATTGGAGAACTTGTCCAAAATAAACTAGGTGAAATTTAAGTAAAAAAGTGGAAGTTACTACAAATATGAAGGAAAAAAATCCAATGCACAAGTATACACTAAGGAATAACTGACTAGTCAGCAGTACTGCAGAGAAAGATCTGTGGGTTTTAGTAGATCATAAATTGAACATGAGCAGATAATATGATGAAATTGTGAAAAGGCTATTATTATTCTGGGATCTATTAACAGGAGTGTCATTATGCAAGACATGAAAGATAACTGTCTTGCTCTACTCATAGCTGTTTGGGACATCACATGCTGGGAAAGATGAGATCAAATTGAAGAGTCTAGCAGAGAGCAACAAAAATTATAAGAAGTTTCCAAAAGCTGATCTATGAGGAAAGGTTGAAAGAATTATGCATATTTAGTCTAGGGAAGAAAAGGATGAAGCAAATACATAACAGACTTCAAATATGTAAAAGGTTATAAAGAGAATGGTGACCAATTGTTCTTCAAGTCTATCAAGGTAGAACAAGAAATAATTGGCTTAGTCTAAAGCAAAGAGATTCAATTTGGATAATAAAATAATTCTGTGTATAATGATATTTAAGCATTGTAACTGCTTATCTAAGAATGCTGTGAAATCCCAGTCCACAGAGAATTTTAAGAAGAAATAATATACACATTTGAGGGATGGCCTAGGTATACTTGATTCTGCCTGAGTGCAGGGTGATGCCACAGGGTGTCAAAGCTATCCCCATTCTGATACTTCAAGTGCAAAAGGTGGGGGCCCACTCACATGATATCTTAAACTACCCTGCTAATAATGGCTTCTATTTAATTAAAAAAAAAAAAAAGTACACTGCTACTACCCAACTGAAAAAAAAAAAAAACCCTTGAGAGCCAGGAAGACACACTTGCAAATTTCTTCCTATTGGCTATCCCCCAACCTCTTTAGCCCTCCTCAGGAAATTACAAACTAATTTCTTAAGTGCTGACCTTTAGTCTCAGTCACATGCACACAGAAGCTCCTCTCTTCTAGGCCACAGAAATCAGACCATAGTCTTAAAAAGGTGATTTTGTTAACAAAAACAAAGAAGATATACTTGGTAGAGCATACTTCACTGCTAGCTGTTACAGAGCAACTGAAAAACGGCATATTGAAAGCACAGAGAATTGGTTTCCTGGTGTAAAAGTTACAGTTACATAGGGTCAGCACAGAGTTCACAAACTAGAAATTAGACCACATCTAATTTAACATTCCCTGTTCTACTTACATCTTTGTCATTCCAAAGTTTAGGTGGTTTGGGGGTTTTTGTTGTTGTTTTTTATGAGATGTGGATATTAGAGGAAAATGCATGTCTTATTCCCGGCTCAATTAATTTCTCTTTCATCTCTTGCTCTGAACTCTCACAAAGAACTGTAGCAGGCAGAATCTATTTTTTTATTCAGATGTCTCACTCTCTTCCCTTTGGCTCTCCTGGCTGCCTGCAAACACTTCCTGGATACCCACTGTTTCTGGGCTTAACCCTTTACAGACAATTTAATTAACTGAATGGCTGGGATGTCTATAATAGGGCAGTGACCTTCCCATTCATCTCACACACACCGCAAATCACAGATGGTGCTGGGCAGGCTGATCCATACTGGCTGTGATTTCTTCTTGGAAGTCTAGGAAAAAATATTAATAAGATACATCCCCACATTCATAGAATAAAGTGACTCAGATTGCAGGACAGTTTTAACTAGCTGTATCTGGGAAACTCTCATGGGGAAGTATCAGAGGGGTAGCCGTGTTAGTCTGAATCTGCAAAAGCAACTCCTCGTCTCTCATGGGGAAGTAAATCAGCCACTTTGATTTTATATACAGCACATCTCAGGAGCTTCTAACAAAGTCCTAAGTGCAGTACAGTATAAATTGTCTACAATATCCTGCCAAGCTTAGGAATGATTGGACCTGTTTGTTTGTTTGTTTTTTAATTTAGGAACAGGCCAATCTGGGATAGCCTCTACTTCAGCCTGTAGAGGGTTGATAGTTCTTGACTCATCTGGTGTCTAAGGTAAGTAACCCTACTTAGGCCTATTTCACACTTTCTAGCCTTAACTGTCAGCCCTGCTTTTTTATGTTGTGGTAACCAGTTTGGAGGTGCTCTAGGTGTTCTGCCCATGAATTTGAGAGAGGCTACTGCAAATCCAACTAGTAGATTATCTTCCTGTGGGAAATTCTTAAGGATAAGTCTACACAGAGGCACTATTTCAGGAAAATGGATGTTATCACAAAATAGTCTTCTGCACATCTTAACAGCATGCCTAATATTTCAAAATATGTTTGAAATAATAGGCTTCTTATTCCGGCTGCATGAAACCTCGTTGCATGAGGATTAAGGAAGACACTGGAATAGTGATTTATTTCAAAATTAGTGTTGTGTAGACGGTGCCAAATTTTGAAAAAAGCTATTTTGAAATAAACTACGTAATTTGTGTAGGTCAAATTGTGTAGCTTATTTCAAGATACCTGCTACTGTGTAGACGTACCCTAAGTGTGTCTTCTTGGCTCTCAAGGAGTTATTACATTTGAGTGGTGGCAGCATATCACCCACAGTGAGGGAATCTGTGATGTTGGGAGTTTTTTTAAACATAAACCTTTAGTGGCAGGGTAGTTTATGGTCTCTTGTGGGCCTTCTGCACTCAAAGTGTCAGAGTAAGGAACATACTTGACACAGTGTAACACTGAATCTTTAAGATGGTGCAAGGCCAGTGCATCTTCATCTTATCAGCATTCTCCAGTTTGGTCAATTAAGATGCACATAGCCCTACAGCAGAAAAGGGGCCTAGAGAGAGAGAGAACTGCATAGGACTTAGTGCAGTGAATGCAGTTTGCAGGAAGGAAGAATTTGGAAGCATCAGGATGTCACCCTGCATGCACATGGCTTGAATGCTCAACTGTAGTTGCAAAAGCCTTGTAAATAGTGGCTTTAATAAAAAGTCCAGCTATGTTATTATTATCTAGCAATAATATATGAAACACTTAGCACTACTGCAGATTAGGCCACCACAGCCATTTTCCTGCAATGCTCTGTGTTCAGAGCCTGCTCAGAGCCTCTCTGAAATCCACAGTCTTCCACCAGGTGCAGCAGCCTGTTTGCTTGCTAAGCAGTGCAAAGTCAGAGCCTTATTTTAGATATATGATTATAGATGTAATTTATAAATCTGGAGTACCCAAATAGGCCCACATCACACCACATGGTCTCACGTTTATAGCATACATAATAGAAGCAGGATATTTTAGAATACCTTCTGGTCCAAATTCTTCACTGTATGCTCTAAATTACCATAAAATTTAATCATTATAATTTTAAATATATAACTGGTACTATGTGTAATACCTTTGTTTCTAATGCAAGTTGTCTTATGTACAAGTGATGGCATTTTAGTGACACAAAAAGTAGCCCTCATTTTCAGAACCTCTAAATAAGTCCTAAAATATGCTTTTAAAAATCACCTATGTCACAATTATAAAGGTGAATTCTGGCAAGAAGCAAGGGAGGGCTAGAAACAAATGCTCATTAGACAGTGCGACTTCCTTTTTCCTTATGTGATATTGCTTCCTTTTCTAATGCTGATATTTTACAAGACAGAAGACCTTAAAACTGTCACTGGTCCAGGATGGAAGACAAGTGCAGTTTTCAATTCTGGATTTTTCTTGATCCTCTTGTGAGGGCACAGTAGAAAAAAAAGTGTTTGGTGTAGATTATTTTCATTAAAACAATAGCAGTTATATAATGTTATTCAGTAATTTTCAGCAAAGAGTATTGATTGGTCAGAATGCAGAGGAAGTTAATGATGAAAAATGAACTCAACTTGGTTTTTGATGTAAGCACTTTGTTTGATTTTTGTAGAAACAGACTATTTCTCTAGTCTACTACATGCTCATATAAGGTATCCTTGCACAATGAGTGTGTGCATGCATGCCCCTAGTTAGAGAGAAAATATGGGATAGGAAACTGAATATAGTTAAAGACATTTCATATTCACCTAGCTGCATTTGGCTGGAATTAGAAATAACACTGATATAAATACAGCGAGAAAATTGTTTTCATGGACCATTCAACCCAAGGGAAAAATATTAGAAATCTTTCAAGAAAGCCTGATCATGAGAGTGTTCCAGCTTGAAATGATTACTAGAACAAAAAGATTCGGAAATTTAAACCTTCATAGTTATTGCCGTAAACATGGTTACATGAAAATTGATAATCCCTAAGGGACTTTAATGGAGTGTACCTCCAAACTGTTTGAGGTTGGCCAATTATGGAATGTTTGAAAAATCTCCAGAGAGAGAGAGAGAGAGAGAGAGAGAGAGCACTCATGCGGACATAGCCAGTGGTTGAAGTGGATTGAAATAGAAACAACAATATCTGCAGCATCCAGCAGGTGTGGGACTTGTGTAACAGTGATACTTATCCAAGTCAAGAAGAGTAAGGGCAGGTATTTGTTTTGAATAGAGGGGGAGTTGTGTTCATCCCCTGCTTCCTCTTAATATAGCCTGTGGATATTCACAGAAATTTACATAGGGCGAGCTCCTCCCAGCTGGAGTAAATTGGCATTATTTCTTCAGACAAAAGGGTCTTCTCATAATATAGAGACATATAGAAAATAAAGACCTGATGTCAGACTTTCTTCTATATACACCAATACACACATCTCCCCTCCCCCCCCCCCACACACACAGTAGCTCAAATAATTAACTAAATTTTGTATCAGGAAAACAAGGTTATAACAATAGCCGAGGAGGAAAAGATAGTGAAAATGCTATAGTCCTGCAATTTCCGTTCTCTCAATGCAGTTATAAATTAATTAACTATTAAACGTGAATTAGTAGCTAGGACATTGTTTTAACCAGAGTTTTAAATTGAAATTTTAGAGTCCAGAGTGCCTGTGTCTTCCTGAAATGTACATCCCTCCTTTCTATCTACATTGACTTGTATTTTATCCAGGAGTTAGAGTAAGACCCTAGGGCTTGGCAGACCTTCTGCTTTGCCAGAACTTCCCCTTTTGATATCTTAGAGGGGTGCTATGAGGATAAATACATTAAATACATACAAAGAACTTGGGTGAAGGGGACTATGCAAGTATTAATTCAGACAGCTTGTGTTTCCTGACAGATTTAGACATGAATAATACAAAATGGTTTAGCTGCTATTTGCGTTTAGATTCATTTTTCTCTATGTGTGAGAATTTTTATTTCAGGTACAACTTGATAATCTGTCTCGTTTCACCTAGAAACTGTAATAAAACCTAGTAAAATCCAAGTAAAGTTTAGTGCAAAGTTCTATACTGGTATTATCTTAAGCTGACACCCAGGAGAGTCCACAAAAAGAATCCTTATTAATCCCATTGATCTTTCTAATGAATGATATTTAGCAACCCATTATTCAGCTATCTTGTCCCTATCTTGTCCCTAGCTTAATGATTTTTAATACTATCTGTCCAATACTATAATGTGCAGAGTGCAGTAAAATTTTACTTTGGGAGTTGATGGCCATTCACAGGAGAAGCTCTCAGCTCCTCATAGCACTGATTCCAAAATCAACCAATTAGTCAGTCAAGATGCCCATTCAATAAATTGAACAAACAAAAAGACCATGCATGACATCCAGAGGGAAAGGAGTTACCTTGGTCCAACATTGTAGGAAAGTATGAGGATCTGACAATGAGTAGGTCACATAATGTTTCAAATGTGTATAATTTTAACATTTATAGGTTAGTTTTAAATAACATTATATACTATAGTAGTACTTCTTCCAGAGAGGTTAATGAGGCAATGAGTTAAAGGACTAGTTATTCACTTTTGCAAAAGTGGCTTCAAATAACACTTAGGTTATAATATTACACTAATTTTATTTCAGCCACTTACTCCCTTTTGGGTACTTTTTACACATCACAAAAACATTGCATAGTTAACATAACTGGATCATTCCTTAGACTCCATATATTGCAGGGAAGGACTAAATTACTTTGGGAGAACTATTCACAGATTAATAGATGTTAAGACTGGAGGGGACCCTGAGATTATCAAGCCTGACCTCCTATATAACATAGGGTATGTAATTCACCCAATTACTCCAGCCCTCAGACCTATAATTTGTGTTTGATTGAATGATATTGTTATGTGAGAGGATTGCGTGAAGCTCCTTTATGGAATCAGATGCCTAACTGAAATAATAGGAGCAACCATCCAAAATACAGGCACATGACAAGACACATGATAGAAGCTGAACTATATGGCCCAGAGAGTTTCCCTAGAAATTGACATTGCAAGTGCAGAGGCTAAGATACTGATTGTTGGAGCTTTGTGTGTTTATGTGAGACAGAAGCATCAGAAATACATAGAAGAACACCAAGAAGGCCCCAAAAAAACCCAAAGAAGCTCCATATACAGCCAGAGAAGCCTGTTAGCATGACCCTGAGAAGAAAGGTAAGGCATGGAGAGTGTTAGGGTAATGTGTTGGTTGAAAGAGGCTTAGAAGTAAAGAAACTGTCTCTTGTTGTTTAGTGCTTCTTGTAATCAAGGGCACAGTTCTTCTGATATTTGTTATAAATTAATAGGATTGCAACACAGAAATACCAGATTCCAACAAGAGTTTCTCCTTCTAACAGAAATAATTTGCTAGACTCCAAAAACTTTATGATTGCTTGGATCAAAAAGTGGTAACAATATCTTCCAGAAAGTCATTGAGTCTTGAATTAAAATCTTCAAAATGAGGAATCTCCCCAACCCTGTCTGTGAAGCTTCTGTCCTGTCAGGTCTTTGGATTCAATAGCATCGCTTACTACTCTTCCACAGACAGGCCAAACATATACAGGACCCATTCTGCCCTAAGTGAAGCTGAAGAGAGTTCTGTTAACTTCAGTGCAAGAAAGTTCAGGCCTATCTTCAGTATATATATAAAGGATAAAAACCAAGGGTAAGATCTCTAGCTGATGTAACTACTGGGGCAGGTCCACTGATGTCAAAGGAGGTAGAATGATTTACCCCAGCTGCATACCTCTACAACACAGTTCTTTTGGGTATGTCTTTACTGCAATAAAAACCCCATGGCACTGAGGTTCATTCAGAACCTGGATCATCAGGGGGACAGGGCTATAAACAGCAGTGTAGATGTTCAGGCTCAGGCTCTCAGACCCTTCCCTATGATAGGATCAGAAAAGCTGGGATGCCACCTGGTCCTAAACATTTGAACTTCAGTTCTATAGTCCCACAGTCCAAGTCCCATGAGCCTGAGGCAGCTGATCCAGGTCATCCGTGGCTATGACACCAGTCTTTTATTGAAATGTAGACATTCATAGGTACCAAAAGGACTATTCACTTAAGGGCTGCAAGATGGATCCTAACCCCTTTCTCAGTGTCTAATTGAGGGATAATTAGCTAGAATGTTATAAATATTTTGTTTTACAATTCAATGATGAGGTTACATCAACAGATGGAAAATCAAAAAGCACTTAGTTGCAGGATTAAAAGTCAAAAGTCAAATGTGTACAAAAGGCAAAGCTATGAGCCAAAATGTACTGTTATTCACTGTCTTGTCCAAGTGCTGCTCTTTATTGCTCTTTATATTTCTTGCAGGAAGAAATCTCTCAGATCCACGTACAGAAAAGAAACAAAGAAGCTACCACCCAAATCTCACTACTTCCTTCAAAGCAAAGGCTACTTTCTTGGAACATGTTGCTTTTGTCAAAGGCTGGGAGACTGTGGTTTGATTTAATGGGGCTGTCTGTAAAGTGAAGAAAGCACAGTCACGGCCATCTGCAGTGTGATTCAACTTTCAACAGACCAGACATAGTTAAGCCTCTGGAATTGTTGTCCCCTAAAGGAAGATAAAAACCCTGGCAAGGGAATTAGTGTGATCTTGCACCATTAAACAAATATGTGCACCACTGCAAAGGATTCTTGCTTTCTTATTGCTGCTCTTTAGTCCTGCTTTGAGTAATGCCACCAAAGAAGCAATACACTAAAAGAAGGAGAAAAGAAACACGAAAATAGAGGAGATTCAAAAAAAGCCCCTCAGAGATCGGAATAATGTAGGTTTCTTGCAGCCAGTCTAAAAATATGCATAAGAGGAAGGGTTAGAGGAAAGAATCATGTCGGTGGTAAAAATCACTCTCAGGAGCTAGTGCTCATTGGCTAATAGAAAATGTCTCCTGCGGGCTACAGTAATGTATATGATTCAACTTTGCTTTTAATTAAAAAGGGGGGGGGAGAGTTATACTTCAGCCATCATAAAACGTATGTCCTATTGTACTGTTATTAGAAATGTGCATGTTGCAGAGAGTGGCAGCTCTCTTTAAATACAGGAGACAGGAGTTGAAATCTGTTTCTTTAATCCTCCTTCCTGTTTTAGCAACAAAATTAACATTAAAGCTGAGATTTACAAAGGAGCCTTCAGGAATTAGGTGCCAAAATCTCATTAATTTACAACATGATTTTGGAACCTAACTTCTTTAAGATCATGTGGAAATCACAGCCTAAAAGACTGGAATAAATTATGAGAGTCTCAATGTTGTTCCAATTCATTTCGTAATGCCTGTGGCCCAGTTTAGGGCAGACAAGGGAGCAAGGTGTGTGTTGTACTGGCAGAGAAAGATAGTCAAGAGTATAGGGAAACTTGGGATGTGTAGAATCATAGAATCATAGAACCATAGAGCTGGAAGAGACCTCAGAAGGTCATCAAGTCCAGCCCCCTGCACTAGGCAGGACCAATCCCAGCTAAATCAACCCGGCCAGGGCTTTGTCAAGCTGAGACTTAAACACCTCTAGGGATGGAGACTCCACTACTTCTCTAGGTAACCCATTCCAGTGCTTCATCACCCTCCTAGTGAAATAGTTTTTCCTAATATCCAACCTGGACCTCTCCCACCACAACTGGAGACCATTGCTCCTTGTTCTGCCATCTGTCTGAGAACAGCCTCTCTCCATCCTCCTTGGAACCTCCCTTCAGGAAGTTGAAGGCTGCTATCAGATCCCCCCTCACTCTTCGCTTCTGCAGACTAAACAGACCCAAGTCCCTCAGCCTCTCCTCATAAGTCATATGCTCCGGCCTCCTAATCATTTTGGTTGCCCTCCGCTGGACCCTCTCCAATGCGTCAACATCCTTTTTGTAGTGGGGGGCCCAGAACTGGACACAATACTCCAGATGCGGCCTCACCAAAGCCGAATAAAGGGGAATAATGACATCTCTGTATCTGCTGGCAATGCTCCACTTAATGCAACCTAATATGACATTAGCCTTTTTGGCTACAAGGGCACACTGTTGACTCATATCCAGATTCTCATCTACTGTAACCCCCAGGTCCTTTTCTGCAGAACTACTACTTAACTGGTTAGTCCCCAGCTTGTAACTATACTTGGGATTCTTTAGTCCCAAGTGCAGGACTCTGCACTTGTCCTGGTTGAACCTCATCAGAATTCTTGTGGCCCAATCCACCAATTTGTCTAAGTCACTCTGGACTCTATCTCTGCCCTCAAGCGTATCTATCTTTCCCCCTAGCTTAGTATCATCCGCAAACTTAGTATCATCCAGGTCATTAATAAAGATATTGAACAAAACCGGTCCTAGAACCAAACCTTGGGGCACTCTGCTAGAAAGCGACCACCAACCTGACATCGAGCCATTGATCACTACCCGCTGGGCCTGGCCTCCAAGCCATCTTTCTATCCATCATACTGTCCATTTATCCAATCCACATTCCCTTAACTTGCTAGCAAGAATATTGTGGGAGACCGTATCAAAAGCCTTGCTAAAGTCAAGGTATATCACATCCACTGACTTTCCCACATCCACAGAGCCAGTTATCTCATCATAGAAGCTAATCAGATTGGTCAGGCACAACTTTCCCTTTGTGAATCCATGCTGACTACTCCTAATCACTTTCCTCTCTTCCAAATGCCTCATAATGGATTCCTTAAAGATCCCTTCCATGATTTTTACAGGAACCGAGGTAAGACTGACTGGCCTATAGTTCCCTGGATCGTCCTTCTTCCCTTTTTTGAAGATGGGCACTACATTTGTCTTTTTCTAATCATCTGGGATTTCTCCCGATCTCCACGACTTTTCAAAGATAATGGCCAAAGGCTCCTCAATGACATTTGCCACTCCCTCAGTGCTCTCGGATGCATTAAGTCCGGACCCATGGATTTGTTTACGTTTAGCTGCTCTAAATAGTTCCTAACCTGTTCTTTACCCACCAAGGGCTGTCCATCTTCATCCCATCTTGCGTCACTTAGCGCATTAGTCCGGGAGTCCACCTTGTCCACGAATAGAGAGGCAAAGAAAGCATTGAGTACTTCAGCTTTCCCCACATCATCTGTCACTAGGTAACCTCCTTCATCCAGTAGCGGCCCCACACCCTCTCTGATCACCTTCTTCTTGTTAACATGCCTGTAGAAACCTTTCTTCTTATCCTTCACATCCTTTGCCAGTTGCAATTCCATTTGTACTTTTGCTTTCCTCATAACCCCCCGGCTTTTTCGAGCTATACATTTATACCCCTCCCTGGTCATTTGTCCAAGTTTCCACTTTTTGTAAGCTTCCTTTTTGTGCTTAAGTTCACCCAGGATTTCCCCCGTAAGCCAATCTGGTCTCCTACCATGTTTGCCTCTCTTGCTACGCATCAGGATGATTTCTTTCTGTGCCTTCCATAAGGCTTCTTTAAAATACAGCCAGCTGTCCTGGACTCCTTTCCCCTTCATGTTAGCATCCCAGGGGTTTCTGCCCATCAGGTCTCTGAGGGAGTCAAAATCTGCTTTTTTGAAGTCCAAGGTGTATATTTTACTACTCTCTTTTCTTCCTTTGGTCAGGATCCTGAAATCTACCATCTCATGATCACTGCTTCCCAGGTTGTCAGCCATCTCTGCTTCCCCTATTAGTTCCTCCCTGTTTGTGAGCAGAAGGTCAAGCTGCACACGGCCCCTGGTTGGATCCTTCAGCACTTGTGTCAAGAAGTTATCCCCAACATTCTCCAAAAACTTCTTGGATTGCCTGTGTACTGCCATATTGGTTTCCCAACAGATGTCAGGGTGATTCAAGTCCCCCACGAGAACCAGGGCCTGTGATCTGGAAGCTTCTCTCAGTTGTCCAAAGAAAACCTCATCTACCTCATCCACCTGATTCGGTGGGCTATAGAAGGCACCAACCACATCCCCAATGCTGTTGTTTGCACCTCTAAACTTAACCCATAGACTCTCAACAGGTTTTTCTCCCTCTGTATACTGGAGTTCAGAGCAATCATAGTGCTCTCTTATGTATAGTGCAACTCCTCCTCTTTTTCTCCCCTGCCTGTTCTTCCTGAACAGTCTATACCCTTCCACGACAGTGCTCCAGTCATGCGAGTCATTCCACCAAGTCTCTGTTATCCCAATTAAATCATATTTCTTGGACTGGGCCAGGGCCTCCAGTTCTTCCTGTTTGTTGCCCAGGCTTCTCGCCTCTGATAACCAGTTGATCGCCCTATCTTCTCCATTCGAATCAGGGGTCCTCCTTTCTTGCTTGTTCCGCTCTGGTACCCTTTAAGTTTCTCCCATACTTATGGTTGAGGTGAGAGAGGTATAGGAACTCCTGCAACAGGTCTACACCCATAAAGATAACCATTAGTAGGGGAAATCTTGGATGGTTTTAAGGCTGCTTTTAAAGTCTGGATCAGGGGTCCCGTATACATAAGTACAAAATGGAGATGACAATGTCAGTCTGCTGCAAAATATGAAATCTTAGTGTGTTTTTGTGTTTAGTTTAACTTGCCCACATGTCCTTTGCATTAACAGGAGTGTTGTGAACATGACACCAGAAGTTATTCTTCCGCTATACTGTCCAGGCCTCAGTTAGAGTATTTTGTCCAGTTCTGGGCACCACATTTTAAGAAAGATGTGGAGAAACTAGAGAAGGTCCAGAGAAGAGCAACAAGGATAATTAAAGTTATAGAGAACATGACCTATGAAGGAAGACTGAAAGAATTAGGCTTGTTTAGTTTGGAAAGAAGAAGACTGAGAGGGGACATGATAGCAGTCTTCAGGTATCTAAAAGGGTTTCACAAGAAAGTGGGAGAAAAAAAGTTCTCCTTGGCCTCTGAGGACAGGACAAGAAGCAATAGGCTTAAACTGCAGCAAGGGAAGTTCAGGCTGGGACATTAGAAAATCCTTCCTGTCAGGGTGTAAATACTGGAATAAATTGTGTAGGGAGGTTGTAGAATCTCCACCTCTGGAAATATTTAAGAGCAGGTTAGATAGACATCTATCAGGGATGGTCTAGATGGTACTGGGTCCTGCCGTGGAGGCAGGAGAGTGGACTCGATGACCTCTCAAGGTCCCTTCCAGTTCCAGTGTTCTATGGTTCTATGTCCTAAAGGAAGAATCACCCTAGCCTATTTAATCTCAGTAATTATTCCCACTTGATGTGAACTCATTTCTAATAAGTAATCCCATAAATAAGGGGACCATAATATGGAAAAAGGAGACCATGATTATATTGACAGCTTAGATACAGGTTCTTTATGTATTTATTTATTTAGTCTCTGGCTCTTATTTAATTTTCAGATTAGTTTTGCAGATTTCATTTGGAGGCTGTTTCATTCCCATGTCCGTGACATCTCTGGGAATCACTTTAGTCTCTTAACCTAATTGCCAGCCCTTGTGATATTTGTCTCCTGCCAGAGCACAGTGTTAGAAATAATAAGGACTTTTTCTCTGTGGCAGAAAGTTCTCTGCCTCTTTGGAAGTGTTTTAGTTAGTTATACATGTGTTAGATATAGATATTTCTTTTTTGAAACTCAGCTATGATGAAGGAGTTGTTAAGCCTAGTGAATAGTGTTTGCGTTTTGTGGAGCTTCATTCTGCTCTATGGGGGCTCTCAATAATGTTGTTTCCAACACTGCAATGAATTTAAATACAAAAATGTAACAAGAAATGTGCAGATCCTCTGGAGAACGAGAAGGAACTCATATGGGTTATGTGTAAGAAGATTCATTTTATCTTCAAGAAACAGTTTATATGAGAACTGAAGGATATTTTTACTCCCCCCCATCCATCTAAAGATGTTGTGCTAAATTATACTCTCACGCATACTGATATAAATCCAAAGTAAATCTACTAAAGTAAGTTAGTTGTTCAGGATGCACCCCCCATGTAGCTGGGAGTTGTATCTGCCCTTTTTCTTTCAAAAGCAGCTTTTATTTAGTTCTGCATAGTGAGGTCAGCATACATAACACAGCAAGACAGGAATAAACTGTAAGTCAAAGGAACTGAGTGCAAGCATATATACAAAGCACAACAATGGCTCGTTACAGACTCTAACAAACAAAACCTAATCTTTTTGTTTGTTTTCATACAAAGAAGAGTAAACTTTGGGAAGGTTTTACAAAAACATCCTTGACTTACAGAATAATGTGTCTCGGTCTCCAAAAGAGTATAAAATAAACAGTTCTATTTTACAAGGGCAATTCATTTCACCATACAGAAAGCCCAAGAAGTAGGGCTTAAAGTGCACAAAAAGGAGTAGGGATAGTGTGGCATACATCAAATTCCCCAAATTGCCTGCTTCTGCAGCTTCAGCCTTTGGGAATGCAGCTTCTCCACTACATTTTCCTTAGGTATTAGCAGGGGCGAATATAGGGCAGGGTGAACGGGGCGGGCACCCCGGGCCCCACGCTTCAGAAAGCCCCGCGCATGCGCCGTGGCGCCGTTGCGCATGTGCATGGCGTCGCTGCACATGTGCCGTGGCAAAGGGGGGGCCCTGCAGAATTATGCTGCCCGGGGCCCCACAAAACGGTCATCTGCCCCGGGTATTAGAACAACTGTTTCCACATCATCATAGACTCTGTAGCCCTTCCATGAGTTCTCCTCTGTCACTCATTGTAGAGACAATTAATACTCTTTTGGTGGCATGCAGGCTTTCTGGTGCAATGGCTCTATTGTTTCCACATCCCTACTGTAGGGTCCAACAAGTCACATGGTTTCCTAATGTGTTGGTTGTGCCAAAAGAATAAGCCAGGAGGGGCATGGAAGATTCAGAAATAAAGATGAGCTGGCCTAAAAAACAGAATGAGGAGATGCAGGATAGGACTGTTTATTGCATTCATTTTTCAGGAAGCTAAGCTCAGCTTTAAAAACTCTGGAAATTCTGCAGTAATGAAGAATCTTTCATGTGTGAGCATATATCAGTCACAGAAACAAAGACATGTAGCCTGGAAGGGAGCTTTAGAGGTTGCAATGGGGTGCAGTCACAGATGACTCCTTGGGGCTGCTTCCCGGTGTGCTGATAAAGCCACAGTACACCCCATCACAGAGCTTTTCTAATCCATCCTCCTGCACTGAATCATAAGCAAATATGTCTAAACCATCCCTGACAGGTTACCAATGGAGATTTGGAGTCTCCATATCTAGATGTTTTAATAAACATGTTAGAAAAACACCTATTTTGAAACTTAACTATCTTTAGAGTTTGAAAATGATTTCCAAATATGGAAACTAAATATCCCTTGCTGCAGTATGTACCAGCTAGTTCTTTCACTATTTTATTCTTTCCTCTTAATTTGAGCTTTCTAAACATTTATCATTTTTTGTTGCTCTTGTCGGATCTCTCTTCAATTTTTTTTTTTTTTACATTTTTCCTGAAATGTCTCTCTCCAAAGTGGAGACAGTACTCTAGCTGAGTCATTACAAGACATGAACAGAGCAGGCCAGTTATCTCTTGTATCTTACATATGACACTTCTGCTAGCAGCCTTCAGAATATTAGCCTTTTTTGTAACTGTATCACATTGTTGACTCATAGTGTGATCCATTATGCTCCGCAGCTCCTTTCTGACTTGCCAGTTACTTCCCATTTTGTACATGTGCATTGGATTTTTCATTCCTAAGCGTAGTACTTTCCACTTGTCTTTATTCTTGTGGATTTCAAAACATTTTATTGAGGTCATTTTGAATCCTAATCCTATTCTCCAAAGTGTTTGCAACCTCTCCCAGATGGTGTCATTCTCAAATTATGTAAGCATACTCTCACCCATTTTATCCAAGTCATTAATGAAAAATATTGAATAGTACCAGATTCCTGAGGGGCCCAAAATTATATATTCTCAACATTTGACAGCAAACCAGTGGCAACTATTGTTTGAGAACCGTCCTCAAGCAGTTATGCTCCCAAGTTACATTTGTTTGATCCAGACCATATTTCCCTAGTTTGTTTATGATAATGTTGGAGGATCAGTGTCAAAAGCTTTATTAAAACTAAGATGAATCAAGTCTGCTGTTTCCTCAATATAAACTGTGCCTGTGACCCCACCAAAGAAGGAAATTAGTTTGATTTTCTATGATTTTTTTCTTGACAAATTCATTTTGCCCATTGCTTTGTCACCCAAGTATGCCTGAGGTGCTTAGGAACTGATTGTTTTTATAATTTGTTCCAGGTATCAGTTAGGCTGTCTGTACACAATTTCCCAATGTATTTGTTCCTTTATGTGAATGCATTTTTTACCCCATTATAGTTATTGTGAATAGCTCGGTTAATTAATCATATGTCAGAAGGGTCTTATATTTCCATCTTGTCACTATGGGCCCTCTGGACCTGGCTATTTAATTTCTTAAGACTGGCATAATAATTCATCCAGTATCCTTACTATGCACAAATGATGCTTGGATGTAAGTGCCCAATATCAAAGTGAGTACTTTGAATACACTTCTCAAATCATTGCTCAGTTTCTGGCAGCAGTAAAGGATATGAAATAAACTGGTGTATGCTATCTATGGATCTAATATTTACTGTAATTTGCCAACTCAACTTGGAATAAATATTCTGATGTCCAGAAGACTTTGCTCACCATATATAGTATTGGCAGAAATCAATGTTTATTTTTTTCATAACTTTGACAGATAACAATGTTTCTTCTATGATTTTTTTAAAATTTTTGTCATTTAAATGTTCACTATTTGGGAAATTATAGTCAGATAATTGGAGGATCAGACTACAGTTTTTTCATCTCAATGTCTAATGTAATTAAATAAGTTAGACTTATTACCATTAAAACACTAATTCTCAACATCACATTTCAAATATATAAAACTAAATAAGTCAAACTCCAACATCTCAAACACCATTTTTCTTACTATGCTTCTCTGTACAGTTTGAGTATTTCTGGAAATACTTTATTTGCTTGTGTGTGTGTATAGAGAAATTGATATTTACTGACATTTACAAAAAAAAATCTAATCCTTCTGATCCTAAATATAGTGGGTTAAATTCTGTTCAAGATACATTCATGTGCAAAGCTGGAGTAATGCATCTGAAGTCAATATAGCTTAACTGTGGAATGCCCTCTGATTCTTTTGCAAAGGGTTCTAGATAAATACAATTTCTAGCTTATTCTTCATTAGCAGAAGATTCCACAGAAACCTCTGTTCATTCAAACCTGATTGTTCTTCAACTTCAGAAACAGGCTACAGGCTTTATATATTTTGGGATTGTTCCTTCTTGTTAATGCATTTTAAGGTCTTATTGTACCCTTTTTCTCCCTCTAAATCTGTTTGTCTCTTTTCTTTAATACAATATTAAAGTGATCTATAATAGATCTGGTCTTATATCTTATTGAGTCAGAGGAATAAAGTTCTCTCTTAATATGTTCCCAGCTCTGACTTTGTACATACAGTCTCTGATGCTTAGGATGAAGTACACAATGTAATTCCTAAGCTTAGAAGAGGATCAGTGATGGGTGGAATGTTTCTTCTCACTCTTTTGGGCATGTAAATCTTAAAAGTAAGGAGCAGAGCCTGAAGAAGAAGGGAAACATACACTCATCTCAGAGGCTGGAGACAAGAGATGACCCAGACAAAAAATGCCACAAATGGTTTGCAATTATATAGCCTGCTATGTTTTCACAGTCTTATAACAGCCTCTTGAAAAATAAGAAGAGATCAATGTTCCCTCCCATCCATGTGTGGAATACATTTTTTTATGTGCACTATGACATGGGCGAATGTGCATCAGCAGTAGAAACAAACAAATCTAACTCTGGACACTCTGCTAACCATCTGGAAGGTATTTGAATCTCTCCTGAGTGGCTGCACAAGCACACAGCAAATAGGGGTCGTCTACAAAGCAGAGTTATTTTGAAATAACAAAGTAAGCATCTACACAGCAAGCCAGTTATTTTGAACTCATTTCAAAATAACGGGCTTCTTTTTCGAATTCTGTAACCTTCATTTTACAAAGAGCAACACCTATTTCAAAATAGCAATTTCAAAATAGAGCAGCTGGAGTTATTTCAAAATAAGTGGCCTCCAGGGCTTCCCACAGGTGCCCTGCTGGCCGCTCGGTTCACACTCATCAGAACCCTTAAAACTGCAGTCAAAGGGGAAAGGGCTTGTGGCACAACACAGGCCCTGTTCCACATAGCAGCAGACATCACAGCTGTCCCTGTTGACATGAGAGACCCCTGTGCTCCGTCCAAGCCTTCCATGGCTGCAGCTGAGCAGGCAGCCAGCTTCCAGGATCCGAACTGGAGCTGAAAGAGACATACACCTTCCTGGTCATGTGTGGGGATCCTGGACCTCACTGAGATCTGGGGAGAGGAGGCAAACCTGCAGGATCTCCACACCAGGAACAAGAATGTGGATGTCTATGGCTTGATGGCTGAGAGCCTAGGCCACAAGGGCCACATGCACACCCAGGAACAGGTGTGCATGAAAATCAAGGAGCTCAGGCAGACCTATGCCAAGCCTAGGGAGCACAGCTCGCACTCTGGGGCGGCACTGCAGACCTGCCCTTATTATGACCAGCTCCACTGCATCCTGGGGGGGGGGGGGGGGTTCAGTCCCTTCCCCCACCTCCCGTTGTGAATTTGGGCTGGAGATTCCAGTCATTGCTCTCCCAAGGGTAGAGCCAGTGAGGAGAAGAAGCAGGAGAAGGAGCAGGAGGAGGAGGTGGATGCCTTCAGCATCATCTCAATGCCTGCCAGCCAGGACTTCATGCTTGTCCTGAAGCCGGTACCTCCTTCCCAGGATGTTTCCCAGGCTTCATCTGAAGCTGGGGAATGTCCATCAGGTGAGTGCCATGACTTTGCTTGGAGGTGGCAGGCAGCAAGGGGCTGCTGCACACTCCTTGCTTGGCCTTCTTGGCCTGGGGATCATGCAGCAGCCTGTGCACATGGAGCACCAGTCCAGGATGCACGTCCCCATGAGGCTGCAACAGGGGACCCTTGTGCTCTTGCTCACAGGGTGTCTGGAGAGGCCTGCTTTTCTCCCAACACTGGGTGATACTCCCAACACTGGGGTGGGACACCCTCCCACCACAAGCCACCACTATAAAGAGGCTGGGGACATGAACACACACTGTTGGCTGACATCTCCCCATGCTGAACTGGTTCTCAATGGATAGGTAGCTGTCCAGCATGATGAGCTTCCAGATGGCAGTGGCTACCTGCTTCTGGAGGAGGAAGGAGGGTTGCATGTGGATGTTCCATTGAGTGAGGGCAGGGGCAAGCCACTCAGACAACTTCATGAAGGTATCTTTCCACATGTGGAAATTCTGGAGCCACTGCTGGTTGTCCCACCACTCCATGATGATCCAGTCCCACCACTCAGAATTGGTGTCTGATCGCTAGAAGTGGGGGTGCATGGTGTGCAGGGGAGGGCAGGTGGAGTCATGATGCATGAGCAGCACATAGAGAGAGGAGAGGAGGTGCCCCACGATGAGCTGAGGATCCTCTTCCTACAGGGACACAAGGGCAGCCTGTGGAAACTGCAACAGGAGGTCCAGCATGAGATATAAGAGCTGGTGACTGTTTAGAGGCAGATCTGACTGCATGGCAGCAATGCTGTGATGTCCACAAGGGCAACCACACACAGCAGGTAGAGAAAAAGCTTTGTTGTCCCTCAAGCAGGTATGCAAAGGAGAGGAGCCTGAGACATGACTGTACATGGTGGTACCTTTAACCATGAGCCTCAGATAGACTCAGGCAGCAGCTATGGGAAGTGACTGCTGTCCTGATGCCCTGCTTGAAGTTTTCTGGGTGGCCTTACATGCGATTCAACACCCAATGAATGTGGACACTATTTCAAAATGGCTTAGAGCTATTTTGATGGGTATATTCTGTGTAGATGCTCTAATTTGAAATAAGCTATTTCAAAATAGCTTATTCTGAAATAAGCATGGAGTATAGACATATTCATAGAGATCATTGTAAGATATTCTTCTGTTTTCACCTAAGATTTTTTTAAAAAAAATAAATAAACATTTCAAAAATTATCGATCAGCTCTTCAGCATTCTCAAAACTTGAAATGACACATTTCATGGAAAAAACTGAAACATTTTAATAAATGTGGACTATTTTGTCTAAATTAATTTTAATTACAATTTTTGTAAACATTTTGAAGTTTTCAGATCCATTCTCTTTATTAGTAGGTTACAACTGTGGCTCAGATCAGAGTGCCAGAAACTTTTGAGGTCAAAAGTGCCATCACTTGTAATGATTATGGTGGCAATGCACGCCACACATGCCGTAGAACACTTGCAAAACATATTGTTGCATTTTGCATCAGCTTCATTTCTGAATGGGGTCAAGTTGCAAAACTGAGTAACTGATATTACAGTAATCTAATAAGGAAGTGAAAAAAGCTAGGGATTATAGTAGTGGAAGTCTACATTTGAAACAAATGGTTGCTATCTTCTTGCCAGATATGCTTGAAGCCTGCAGTTTTGGCCACTTCTGCTGCTTGATAACAATAACTAGAGAGATGTAACAAGACTTTGCAAAGTGTAAGTCATCTTACTTGAAATATTATTTACTAAATCTTCATGTTGCTTCCCTCCATATTACCTGGATTAAGTCCTAGGAAGTCAGCCTCTATCCTTGCCCTTGACTCAGTGAGACGCAGCATATTGCCCTCAGCTGCACCCTGTGAATCAGATTAAATGAAGACACACAGGCTGGTTGTCAACAGCTGACTGAAGGCACCGTAGACTATACTTCACCAATCCTCCTCCAAATTCGCAAATAAGTTTGGGTTGAACAAAACTGAATTTTCCAATGAGTAAACTGTTTTCCTGAAAGAATTGACCCAGCTGTAGACAAGACAAAGCTTACTCGAGTCCCATAAAAACAGTGCCCTAAGGGTGAAGGAGCAAATTCATTTGTAAACATCTGAGTCCTTTCATAGCTAGATCATAAAAAGGAAAAAAAATATTGCTTTTATGAGGAGATCTCTCCTTCACTGTGGACACCAATATCCAGCTTGGTAAGGAATACTGTAAAGCTTGAAATCAAACCAGTTTTCTATGTACATCTATTAAAAGAGGAAGGCTGGTTTGCTAGTTAGGGGATGAACCTGGAACTTACAAAATCTTAGTTCAGCAACCTGCCCCATCACAAGCTTTTTCTATGAGGTTGGGCAAGTCCTTTTACTTCTTTGTGCCTTCTTTGTTTCCCATCTATACATTGGAAATAGTGGTGATCCCTGTCACAGTCCAGTTGTGAATATCAATACATTCAAGATTGTGAGAAGCTTTGGTGCTTGAACATATTTGTACCAGAGAGAGATAGAAAAAGGATTGGATTTCAGTGCAGTGAAGTATACATTTTTCTCAGAGACTTGGGCATCTGATTGCCATAAAGCTTCTAATGCATTGTCAGTCTTGTATACATGCCATAAAAAGACAAATATTCACTTAACTGCAAATGATAGCTTCTCTCACACAGTTCATTATTGAAGAAGTCCTCTTGGCTGATATCTTGTTTCTATTTCCATTTTGTTTCCATCCTGTAGCTGAAAAAGCCTGGTTCCATAGACAACTCACTTACTGAAACAACACTCACAATTTTCTATTAAATTTTTCCCAGACAATGGAGTGGCGTGGATTGCCAAATGTCATGTAGCATCAACCAATATTTAGTAAGGGGGAAAAGGATCTTAAAAAAATTGCTTATGTATCACTGGAAACAAAAAAGACAACATTCACAGGACGCTTAAGGTGGCTAGAGAAAAAAATGAATGAAAGGAACTGTTAGTAAAGGCTGAAAAGTACCATATGTCCTCCAAAGCTTAGGCACAATGGGGAACCACCTTAATGGCTTTCTTAATGCATCCTTTGTGACTAGGTATTGAAAGACATATGGTGCATTTCACCCTAAACTGTGCATTTTCTGAAACATCTGCAATGTTCTTTTTAATGTTTTTGTGTATAATTATATAGTTTAAATTTTTAAAGCACTTTGTCCTTCAGTTATTAGAGGGCACTTATATTTTGCAATGGCATACTATGGCTAACCCTCATGCATACTTTGACCTTCTGTTTGTTTTTGGTATTTACTATTTACTCTGTATACATTGGAGAGTAAAACAATATCAATATTACTATAGAACCTTGATGTTGCATGTTCTTACAGGGAATACTATTCTTCTGTGCTCCAGTACAAATGTCAGTAGAAGTGGTGTTTGGGTGGGTGTGAGCTTAAGCAATGGTGTTAGTACTCTGAAGAGTAGTATATTTCAAGCATGTTGTGTACCCAATATTAAGTACCAGTTTAAAATAATGAGACAATCCATGACCAAACTGTGGATATCTATGAATAGACCTGAGTACCATTTCAGCTAAGAATGTTTTTCACTGGCCTCTTTCCAACTATTAGATCAGACCAATGTGTATGTAAAAGTGAGGGATGAATGGGGGATGCATAGGGAAAGATGACAATTTGCTACTGGTCAGCACCTAAAAAGGTACTCTCTCCTTACATCTAACAGCTTGGGGAGCACAGAGAAGAAATTGTCTCTCTCTCTCATCAGAATTTCTTCCCGTGGCCCCTCATAGGGCACATAGCTACATGTCACCACTTATATCCATCCAAAGCATAACTGATTTTTAATTTTACCAACTCGTAAATGCTAAATTCAGATTTTTGTGATTAGTTTTTGGCACTGTAGGAACCAGCCTATAACAATTGCTATAAATGTACTTAGCAAAACAATATCAAGTGATAAAACTTACATTATGTGCAAAGTGCTTAAATAATAGGTTTTGGCTATGAAGTATGTCACAAAATAATTTTAGCTTATGTTGCATTATTACTTTTCTCATGTTATTTAAAGGTACATCCATATTTATATCAATACATCTGATTTCAGGCCTAAACCTTTTTCCAAATTATTTTGCAGGGTTTTAAAGAAAGCTAATTCTCTCTTTTACTTTGGTTAAAGTAATGTCTATATATGTACTAATATCTAAGGGTATGTCTACACTACAAAGTTAATTCGAACTAACAGCCGTTAGTTCGAATTCACTTTGATAGGCGCTACACATACAAACTGCTAGTTCGAACTTAATTCGAACTAGCGGAGTGCTTAATTCGAGCTAGGTAAACCTCATTCTACGAGGACTAATGCCTAGTTCGAATTAAGTAGTTTGAATTAAGGGCTGTGTAGCCACTTAATTCGAACTAGTGGGAGGCTAGCCCTCCCCAGCTTTCCCTGGTGGCCACTCTGGGCACCACCAGGGAAACTCTTCTGCCCCCCTCCCGTGCCCTTAAAGGGGCACGGTCTGGCTACGGTGCCCGTGCCAGGTGCAAACCTGCCAGCACCCAGCCAGCAGACCCTGCACCTGGCATGGCACGAGCCAGCCACCCGCTGCAACCCAGCCCTCCGCATGTTCCCAGGACCAGGCTGGCGGCTCCCAGGAGCCTGCCCGGGGCCACAAGAAGCGGGCGCCCGCCTGGTCTAGTTCGGAGATCGTGGACCTCATCCACGACCTCTGCACTAGGCACAGGAAAGTGGCCATCTAGAGCAGGATAGCTGCCAGCCTAGCCACCCAGGAGCAGATTTACATGAAAATCAAGGTGGTCCAGTGAGACCCCCAACCCTGAGCCCTGAGCTTAGAATATAAAAACATAAGAACGGCCGTACTGGGTCAGACCAAAGGTCCATCTAGGCCAGTAACCTGTCTGCCGACAGCGGCCAACACCAGCTACCCCAGAGGGGATGGACCTAAGACAATGGCCAAGCCATTTGTCTCGTGCCATCCATCTCCAGCCTTCCACAAACAGAGGCCAGGGATACCATTTCTACCCCCTGGCTAATAATACTCCATGGGCCCAACCTCCATGAATTTATCTAACTTGTCTTTAAACTCTGTTATAGTTCTAGCCACAGGTTGACTCTTTGCTTTGTGAAGAAGAACTTTCTATTAGTTTGAAGCCTGCTACCCATTCATTTCATTTGGTGTTCTCTAGTCCTTCTATTATGGGAACTAATAAAGAACTTTTCTTTATGCTCCCTCTCCACACCACTCATGCTTTTATAGACCTCTATCACATCCCCCCGCAGTCTCCTCTTTTCTAAGCTGAAAAGTCCCAGTCTCTTTAGCCTCTCTTCATATGGGACCTGTTCCAAACCCCTGATCATTTTAGTTGCCCTCCCCTCTCCCACCCTCTGTCTTCCCCTCTCCCACCTCCTTTTCCCAGTCTCCCCGAGTTTTGTTCAAGAAAGAGTGTTTCTATTTTTGAACACACGTGTCCATTATTTTGTACATCAGGAAGGGGGGCTAGGGAGTGGTAAGTGGAAGGAGGTGAGGGAGGAATGGGGTACGAGCCCCCGATGGGAGGACTGGCGTGGCTCTGTGGGCTCCTCGGGGTGGAAGTTCTCCTGCAGCGCCCCGATTGACCCCCTTCCCAGATGGCAGCCTGCGGCAAGTGCAACCGGGCTGATGGCCGAGTGCTGTGATGTGCCGAGTGTGGGCACTCAGGGCACTCCAAGACAGAACTGCTCTGCTGTCCCTCATCGAGTTAAACAAGTGAGCGGGGAACCCCTGAGAACTGTCTGAGGGGTAGGGGTCGGGTTCCTTTAAGCTCAGCCCTTGGCTAGCCTGAGACAGCAGCTCCATGCTAATCTGATGCCCTGCCAGCTTCCGGCCAGCCTTAACCTCGGTTCAGGGTCCACTCAATGGACGTGCTAGTTCGAATTAGCAAAATGCTAATTCGAACTAGTTTTTAGATCTAGATGCACTAGTTCGAGTTAGCTTAGTTCGAATTAACTAATTTGAATTAAGCTAGTTCGAATTAGTTCTGTAGTGTACACATACCCCAACTATCCTATAGGAGAAATGCTGTTTGACAAAAACTTAGACTGAATAAAAAGTTATAGATGGTTGTTCCCTTTTTATTGTTGCTGTATTTTCCTTCCAGCTATCACTTATTTTATTTAAAGGGTAAAAGTATGTTTCACCAGTTTTCCCCAATCTCCTCACTGCCTTTAACACATTTGTAAAATAATCCACAGGATATATAGATATATTTTGAAAATGTGTTCATATAACTATCAACTTTAAGCAATCAAAAATCATAACACTAGTTCAGAAGTAAAAAAGATTTTATTTCAATAAATGGTGTCTGAAACTTGTATGTGTGTGTTTAGGTGACATCTTCAACCGTATAAAGATTAGAAAGATTATTGTTATTCTTGTTGTTGATATAGTCATAAAATAAAGTATCTCACTTTTTTTTATAAGAGCAACTTCCATTTCTCTGGTTGCATCATCAGAATTGCCAGCTATTTGTATGTTACAACAAATATTTCATATACCAGGTGCTAGGTAATAAAATAAGAAAACTGCACTTATAAAACTAAACAGACCCTTTATTGAGAAAACGATTGAAAAACATGCCACAGCTACATGTAGTATTGGAGTCCTGTGTGCATAGTTTGGCTTCCTGGGCCTTGTCCTATCTTTTCCAATTTGCAATCTGTGCTCCTCCCTCTACATTCCATAGATGTTGCTCCAGCAATTACTTATCAGTACATATTTTTCTTCTAAAAGCTTAGGCTGCAATCACCTGAGTACATCTGAATTCCATCTTTCATTCTTCAGGGAATCTAATGGGCTCCTTTTCCCCCCTTATATGGGTTGCAGGTGGTTGTGATTTGGGAGACAAATGTGAGGGAATTGGAAATGAAACAGTGTGTTTTCTTTTTCAGTGGGTGCTGCTGCCTATCACAGCTCTCTGAGAATCAGAGACTGTGGTCCAAGGACCCTGACTCCATTATTGGATTTTTAGGTAATGTGGTTTTGCCTCATTCCTTCAGATACTCTTGATACTACATTTTGTTTCTAGTACTCAGAGCTATGGAGAAAAGCTTGTGGATAGACCTCCAGTTCACCCCAAACCTCAAGATGATTCTTACCAACAACCACAGGACATACCACACTAATACCAACCCTGGTACCTTCCCTTGTAACAAACCCCGTTGCCAGCTTTGTCCACATATTCATTCTGCTGATACCATTATTGGACCTAACCAAGTGAATTATAAGATCAAGAACACATATTCCTGAGCATCCAGAAATATAATCTATGTTATCATGTGCCGAAAGTGTCCGTCTGCTATGTACATTGGACAAACATCTCAGACACTTCGCCAAAGGATTAATGCCCACAAAACAGATATCAGACAAGATCACAAAGAAAAAACAGTTTCTTGCCATTTGAACTAGAAAGGACACTCTCTCAATGCCTTAACCACCTGCATTCTGCTACAAAGACCTTTTACATCTGCACTTGTAAGGGAATCCTCTGAACTATCATTCATGTTAAAATTCAACACTCTCCAAAAAGGAATGAACAAACACTCTAACTATGTTACCCATTACCAAGATAGCTTCCCCAATTATCACCTCTAATACCATTAACTCACAAACATCCCACTCTCCCCACCTCTAATATCATCAATTCACAGACACTTACCTTCCTTCCTCCCCCCCCCCCCCTGCAACTCCCTCCTGTTCTGAAATGTGATTTGTCCTTTTCATATGTGTTCATTTTTTAAAATTGTATCCTTTGGTATATATGGTTGTGACTATTTTCTTCCACTATTTGATCTGAGGAAGTGGGTCTGGCCCACAAAAGCTCATCATCTAATAAACCATCTTGTTAGTCTTTAAAGTGCTACATTGTCCTGCATTTTGCTTCAGCTACCCCAGACTAATACGGCTACATTTCTATCACTATTCCTTTTGAGAGAGCATCCATGCAGTCTGGATGCTCTCTGGCACAAAATCTCATTGCTTTTTCAATGAGCTTTTGCAGTGTGGACGTGCTCTTGCACAAGAAGTTTTTGCTGAAGATCTCTTCTGCAAAAAGCTTTTTGCACAAGAAGCCTGTAGTGTATAGCCTGAGCTAGGGCTTGATCTTCTGAAGTACTGGGGCTGAAGTCATGCTCTGCCACAAAAGTGCTTTAAGATAGGTCCTGGAAAACATACTTATGACTGAGTTTGACTAATTGTCACTGTACCTCTCTGGATGTATTTGTTGCCTGAGTTTTATATTTGTCTTGCCAAATCCTGTATTTGAAACCCTAAATCAATGTAAGGAAGTTTTAAAAAACTAGTAAGAATTCTATTCGCTCTCCTTCTCTCATTGCCCATCCACCTACTTTTCTATACAGTATGTACTGATTTTCATCCCAAACACCACCTGTCATACACAGAAGCACTGATGGAAATGAAAACTCCAGGAATTTCGACAGCAAAACAAATGCAGCAGTGAAAGATTTATGAACACAAGAGAATTTCTGAGCTTCTTAAAGTTAAAAGCAGCTCCATCCAAACTTCCTTTTAAATCCCACTTAACTAATTTGATTGATAGCTCAGTAGTTTCCTATGGCTTGCTGATTAAAAACAAGCTGATCACAAAGGGTATATCTACACTGCAAATAAATAACTGTAACTGGTCCATGCCATCTGAATTGGGCTCAGGATCAGGGACTCTTTAATTGCAGTGTAGACATTCAGGGTTGGGGTGGAGCTTAAGGCCCAAATTTTGATGTATTTATCAACCACATTAAAAATAAATTCACTTGAGAGAAGTGGTCTTGTGCAAATCCTCATTTAGACCATTGTGATAATCATGAAGAGTTTAAGGAGGGTTTAAATGATGAATAGGGCCTTGTTCAAAATGACAAAGGAATAACTATATTTTTTTATTCCCAACAAATATGAATCTCCTGTTTTCTCCTGCTGCAAATTCATGAAAATTCAGTCATATCTTACTTTTTTTGATTGATATTTGAAAGAAAAAAAAAGACCAATTCAAATAATGTTTGAAAAGTGCATGTACATGTACACACATATACATCATGGCCATGTGTCAAGACATAAAATTCTTGAAAATTTCAGCTAGGTCTACTTATTAATAAATTAATGTACAAAATGTTAGTGCCATCTCTTGGTGAAAATATGGAGCTGAAAATTATTTTTTTATTTGAATAATAATTGAATTTTTTTTATAAACAGAATGTGATGACATCCAACATCTAGGATTACTTCAAGTTTACAATCACCACCATCGAGTGTTTCTAGTATGTCAGTTTAAGAAGGGACACTTTCTTGATGGATGAGTTTACACAGGGGAGTTGGGAGCATACTTTCTGTTAATATGTTGTTTTAAAAAAAGATCTAAGTTGTGGTTTTTTTAGTAACATGGAATAGTACCTTACATTTGAAGTAGTCCCATTGAGGTCAATGAGGATATTGTTCAGTAAAGTTAATACTCATTATGATGAAGAAACAAGCTTATTATTTTTTGTCTTTGTGATACCATACAAGTCTCCAACAAAGAAAGATCTTGTGAAGGATAACAAGAAAGGTTTCTACAGGCATGTTAACAAGAAGAAGGTGATCAGAGAGGGTGTGCAGCCCCTAATGGATGAAGGAGGTAACCTAGTGACAGATGATGTGGGGAAAGCTGAAGTACTCAGTGCTTTCTTTGCCTCTGTATTCACGGACAAGGTCGGCTCCTGGACTTCTGCACCAAGTGACGCAAGATGGGATGAAGATGGACAGCCCGTGGTGGGTAAAGAACAGGTTAGGAACTATTTAGAAAAGCTAAACATACATAAATCCATGGGTCCGGACTTAGTGCATCCGAGGGTAATGAGGGAGTTGGCAAATGTCATTGTGGAGCCTTTCGCTATTATCTTTGAAAAGTCGTGGAGATCAGGAGAAATCCCGGATGACTGGAAAAAGGCAAATGTAGTGCCCATCTTCAAAAAAGGGAAGAAAAATGATCCTGGGAAGTATAGGCCGGTCAGTCTTACCTCGGTTCCTGGAAAAGTCATGGAAGGGATCCTTAAGGAATCCATATTGAGGCACTTGGATGAGAGGAAAGTGATTAGGAATAGTCAGGATGGATTCACAAAGGGCAAGTCATGCCTGACCAATCTGATTAGCTTCTATGATGAGGTAACTGGCTCAGTGGACATGGTGAAGTCAGTGGGTGTTATATACCTTGACTTTAGCAAGGCTTTTGATAATGTCTCCCACAATATTCTTGCCAGCAAGTTAAGGGATTGTGGATTGGATAAATGGACGGTCAGATGGATAGAAAGATGGCTAGAAGGCCGGGCCCAGCGGATAGTGATCAATGGCTCGATGTCAGGATGGCGGTCAGTTTCTAGCGGAGTGCCCCAAGTTTCAGTTCTAGGACCAGTTTTGTTCAATATCTTTATTAATGATCTGGATGAGGGCATGGATTGCACCCTCAGCAAGTTTGCGGATGACACTAAGCTGGGGGGAGAGGTAGATATGCTTAAGGGCAGAGATAGGGTACAGAGTGACTTAGACAAATTGGAGGATTGGGCCACAAGAAATCTGATGAGGTTCAACAAGGACAAGTGTAGAGTCCTGCACTTGGGACGGAAGAATCCCAAGCATAGTTACAAGCTGGGGACCAACCGGTTAAGTAGTAGTTCTGCAGAAAAGGACCTGGGGGTTATAGTGGATGAGAAGCTAGATATGAGTCAACAGTGTGCCCTTGTAGCCAAGAAGGCTAATGGCATATTAGGTTGCATTAAGAGGAGCATTGCCAGCAGATCCAGAGATGTCATTATTCCCCTTTATTCGGCTTTGGTGAGGCCACATCTGGAGTATTGTGTCCAGATCTGGGCCCATCACTACAAAAAGGATGTGGACGCATTGGAGAGGGTCCAGCGGAGGGCAACCAAAATGATTAGGGGGCTGGAGCATATGACTTATGAGGAGAGGCTGAGGGACTTGGGCCTGTTTAGTCTGCAGAAGCGAAGAGTGAGGGGGGATTTGATAGCAGCCTTCAACTTTCTGAAGGGAGGTTCCAAGGAGGATGGAGAGAGGCTGTTCTCAGTAGTGACAGATGGCAGAACAAGGAGCAATGGTCTCAAGTTGTGGTGGGAGAGGTCCAGGTTGGATATTAGGAAAAACTATTTCACTAGGAGGGTGGTGAAGCACTGGAATGGGTTACCTAGGGAAGTAGTGGAGTCTCCATCCCTAGAGGGGCTCGTCTCCACTGGCCCCTTTTCCGAAAGGGGCATGCTAATTTGACAGGTCATAATAGGGAAATCCGCGGGGGATTTAAATATCCCCCGCGGCATTTAAATAAAAATATCCGCCGCTTTTTTCCGGCTTTTAGAAAAGCCGGAAAAGAGCGTCTACACTGGCCCTGATCCTGCGGAAAAAAGCCATTTTCCAGAGGATCTCTTATTCCTGCTTTGAAGTAGGAATAAGAGATCCTCCGGAAAAGGGCTTTTTTCCGGAGGATCGGGGCCAGTGTAGACGCTCTTTTCCGGCTTTTCTAAAAGCCGGAAAAAAGCGGTGGACATTTTTATTTAAATGCCGTGGGAGGTATTTAAATCCCCCGTGGATTTCCCTATTACGACCTGTCAAATTAGCATGCCCCTTTCGGAAAAGGGGCCAGTGTAGACGTAGCCGAGGTGTTTAAGTCTCGGCTTGACAAAGCCCTGGCCTGGTTGATTTAGTTGGAATTGGTCCTGCCTAAAGCAGGGGGCTGGACTGGATGATCTTCTGAGGTCTCTTCCAGTTCTATGATTCTATGATTCTATGAAATTAAGGAAAAAATATTTTATAGTATATTTTATTATTTCTTGTTAACAAAGTTGTTCCTGATTTTCTTTTGGAGTTTGCATTTATTTTGTATTAAGAATAAATGTCTGCTTTTGAAGTAGTCACTATAAAGAACTGGGAGAAGATGGTTGATTGACTGAAGCCATAAACTAATGTTAAATTTGATAAAAAATACATCTTTCTTTGCAGTAAGTCTAACATTTACTGCTGAAGATTGAAAATAGGCATCAGGCCTTTGGGTTTTATGCTGCTGAAGGATTTTTGTGGGTTTTTTTTTTAAGTGTAGAAAATCTTCTGAGGACCCACAAGGATGCACCCACACAGATACCACTGCAGGAATGAAGCATTATGAACTCAATGCCCTTACCCCTGTTTTGGTGACATGGTAATACTGGAAATGTAAAATTGTAATGAGTCAGTAAACACAGGAGTTATGTGGCTTCTTTTGCAACGTTAATCTAGCTGCATAGCACTAACTTGGTTTTATGTTGTTGTACTTTATTAAATTACATTTCTATTTCTTCCCCCTTCAGCTAGAAGTGAGTGGTGAGGGAAGAAAGACTTTGCTTTGACTAAGATAAAGGCTGAGTTTATATTGAGTTTGAGAATTAAACCCAACATAAATATAAATCACTTTCCTGTGAAGATGCATGCTAGGAAACATATTTCATTTTAGCTTGTGTTGGAATCAAGCTTAAAGTACTACCTTGCCTCCAGCTTAGGAAACCTGGTCAAGTTTGACTGAAGTTTAGCTAGATCATGTAACAGAAACCTGATCTAAACTTTCACTTTTTTAAAATCAAGACAAGGGCAAAGTGAGAGAGCAAGAGAAAGATATATTTTGGCAGTGTATAATCTTAAAAGCATTCAATATTTAAATGCTTCCATTTAGGGATTATGTGAGCCGAAGAAAGGTTTCATCCCACCTTTCGTGCTGCTGTTCTTTGGTTGGAGACAGTTTTCTGGAAGGCTGGGCAAAGTGGATCAGTGTGCATTTGCACTTCAACAATGTATTAATGTAATATTGTTCAGAAAATGTAGAATTTACAGAAGCCCACAAAAATTCAGAGAGACTCTAAGATTATAGATCCATTTTTTTTTTGCTCACTATTTTCTCTTGTGCCTGATGTGAAAGCAATTTTTGAAGCACTTTGCTGGGTGAGTTTCAGAGAGGCAGTTACAATCCCTAGCATGCAAATGATCCAAGCAGTAGTTTAAACGCAGCAGTTTCTGTGCCTGTCAGACAAAGGGCAGAAAATGTGTGGTTTTCATGTTCCCTATGAAATGTTCATAGGGTGTAGGGAATTTATAATGCACCTAAAAATCTCATCAGATTTACACTGAGCCTGGTTTTCTAACCATTTATGACATTTTTATTTTTAATCTATGCCTCCTTACCGCCACAGTTTGAAACTTCAACCATTTTTGTAATAGCCAAGCCTGGGAGAAAAAAAAATGTTCTATGATCTTTTACAATGTTAAAAAAAATGGATTTTTTTCAGCCCTTCTGAACCTAAAAAAACAGAATACAATTCTTGAAGTTAAACAAAATCATCTACACACACATGCACGTGCACACCTCCCTATAAAATCAACTTTAACTCAGAGAATGAGTCAGATCTTCATTGGTACAAATGGACATAGCTCTATTGAAATTAGTAGTGTTACACCTGTTTACATCAATGAAGTATCTAGCCCCAAACATAGAAAGCTTTAGCCTAAAGGGATTTTTTTCTTTGTTTTCCAGCGAATGGTCATGAGCGTCTGAAAATGTGAATTATAATATAAAACATGTGGCTGGCAAATGCCAGAGAATGCTATTGGTAATTATTGACAATGATAGCCCTCAAAAGCCAAAATGACAATCATATTTTCCATTCTTAGAATGCAAAATGCAATACTTTAGTAAAGGTATAAAACACAAATCATTACATATTCATTTTTTTAGTGACATCCACCATTTACTAGAAGCCATATAGAGAAGACAATTTCTTTCTGTGATTTGTCTATTGGGATTCTCCTGACTGCAGTGGGACTTCTTAGATGATAAGGGTAACGAGAAGAGACCCACAGAATGGCTGCACAACATTACATACTGCAATAGTGTCTGGTCATGCACACATTTAGTCATGCAAGAAATTTTTGCTTATTTGAAGGTAATAGAAAGGGAGCCTGAGAATAAGCCATAGCATCAGAGGCCTTATATGAAGCAGGACTTGCTTACAGAATCTGAAAAGAATAGGGCTGCTAATTCAGAAATACATATTCCTAAGAAATGCTAGTCACCGAGTACACATGCCTATACCACCCGACATCAAGATGTACAAGAACAAGGATAACAGAAATGCATTGACCCTCCTAAAAGATAAGGCCAGGGTTATAGTATGTAATTTGTTTATATCAGGGTATAAAGAGGAGTATTTTTGGCCAGCCTAGGGAGCAGTAGGAAGTCCCATCACTGACTGAGCTGAATCCATTATGACAGGCATACATGTATTAGGATCCTTGTAAGAAACCTGGCGGGATGCCTTTGTACCTTAACAGACCTTTGAGCCTTTCATTCAAGATTTTCTGTGTCTGCTTTCTGCACAGAGGTGGGGCAGAGCAGGGACAGTACATCAAGAAAACATACACACACACGGCCAAACATCTGTCAACATTTAATGACAGTGAATAGTTCTGTTCATGTCAGTAACGATTTGTATGAAGTCACAGGTTTGCTTCTAATAAGCTTCCAAAGGTCAGTTGCTTAAGTTAACATTTTTTTAACTTCATAGAAAGTTCAGTCTGGGTTTTATTTGAAAGTTTGGCGTGAAGGTTTAAGTTAGATGTTTTATGTAAATGAGGTTGCCCATCCCTAAACAAAACATGCAGATACCTAGATATTTTGAGTCACACTCATTTCTGATCTTTAATCTCAGACAACTGATTTTTTTTCCCAAGTGCCTACTCAGCCCCATATTCTGAAATTTGTTTTTAAAATTCCGTGCTGTGGAGGAATGTTATGAGTTAGTCATAAGGGCTACATCTAGACTGGGATGATTTTCCACAAATGCTTTTAACAGAAGAGTTTTCCGTTAAAAGCATTTGCGGAAAAGAGCATCTAGATTGGCACGGATGCTTTTCCGCAAAAGCACTTTTTGCAGAAAAGCGTCAGAGCCAATCTAGACGCACTTTTGCGCAAAAAAGCCCCGATCGCCATTTTAGCCATTGGGGCTTTTTTTGCGCAAAACAGTACTGTGCTGTCTACACTGGCCCTCTTGTGCAAATGATTTGCGCCAGAGGGCTTTTGCCCAAACAGGAGCAGCATAGTATTTCCGCAAGAAGCACTGATTTCTTACAGTAGGAAATAAGTGTTCTTGCGGAAATTCAAGCGGCCAGTGAAGACAGCTGGCAAGTTTTTCCACAAAAGCAGTTGATTTTGCGGAAAAACTTGCCAGTCTAGACACAGCCATGTAGATTAAAGGAGAAATTGAATATAGTGACTGGGAGATTAGACGATGCCTACCTTCCTGCTTAGTGCTTATTGTATATCACCTTTGGGGCACAAGTGGGGTATAATATCCTCCACAAAACATTATTTTTGGAGATTAAAAATTAAACAGAAGAGACCCACAGAACATGAGATAAATTCTAAGAATATTCTGATTTATTTCATTTTTTAAATTAAAATAAATGATTATTAATTAATATACTGAATGAGTGGCATATCTACAAGCCTCATGTAGTTTTATTGCTTATGTGCATATTGAATTTATTGCACTGCATGGTGCATTATGAAATGACTGATCAAATTCATTTTTCAGAATAAATGCCAAATAACATGGCATTATGAGCTCATATGTCAACTGCCAATATACTTCATTCCTGACCCATAACACTTCCTTGTTATTTCAGTCTGCCTGGGCCTCTCCTGGGCACAGACTGCTAATCTTGTTGAAAGTGTGCCAGATTACGTGACTGTTTTTTGAAGTGAACACATGTGGTGATTAGACCTAGTATCCAATCCAGCAGACCCATTTTTTTCTTACAACTTAAACCGTGATGTTGAACCTTTGGTCTGTGGAGCCCTGGGGGTCCTCAGACTATATCCAAGATTTCCAAAGGGGCTGCACTTCCATTTGAAATTTGTGGGCCTCTTCAAATGAAAAAATGTTAAAAACCCTAAACCAAAATTTCTACCCAGAGGTAGGCCAATGCACAAACCAACATTGTCATCTCCTACCTCTTCTTAAGTTTCACTAAGAATCACTATATATGGAGGATTTTTTACCTGAAGAATACCTGGCTTTGTATCATTTAAACAGGAGATCAGGTCTCCTACAGTAGGAAAAAATCAGTCGCCACTAACTATAGCTTGCTAGATAGCAAAATGTGGACTTCAGTTATAATGAACCTGGCAGGATCACAGAGCATGAAATATTTAACTATTTTGGAAGGTATAATCTGAGATGAGTTAAAATCAGCAGTATTGGACGATATGTCTGAGTGGAGTTGAACTGAATACCATATGCATACAGATATACAGTGACTGGAAAGCAAATATTTCTGATTTGTAATAATGTGAAGCTATGCATGAATGGAGCTGAATTATGAAAAGCCTCAAAATAAGTATTTGTAACCAGTGGCAGTTCAGAATGCTAAAATGGCTAAGATGCAGGATGTGAGATTAATTCAAGAACAGTTCCGTTTAGATGAGGAACAGATGTATTTGCCAATTCCTAAATAGCTCAGGTACTGTTTTATTTCTATATTAGGGTCAAGGTACTTTATATATTATAATTATGTGGCCATGTAAATTGATGCATAATGGCAGATTATTTTAAAATTGCATCATAATTGTGTTCCATGATCTAAGATTTTTTTCCCAATTGATCCCCCAATTTACGATTATGAAGAAAACCTTCAAACTGTGAATCAAATGTAAACTGATGCAGTGTGGTTTGCTTGAGTCTGTGGACAGCCAGGCATTCCATGTTTTCCTTGTCAATACAAAAATTTGAACTAGATCAGAAACTGAAAACCCAGGGCAGTATAAAGTAAGTGGAATGTTCTACATTTAAAAAGTGTCAAATTTAGCTTATTTTACTCACTCTGGCTGATTTTACACAATTGAATTCAATAGGAGCATTGACACTGATTTTAATAAGTACATGATCAAGCTTCTGTGAGCAGCTTAGTTCATTAAAATGGAACTATTAAGGAATCCATAGGTGCTAACTGCATGGGTGCTCTGGGGCTGGCACTCTCATGGGGAAAAATTAGTGGTTGCTCAGCAACTAGTGGCAGTCAAGCTCCCCACACCGCCTCTTACCTGCTAGGGACACTGCTGCTCAACTCTTCCGACTCCCTCGCAGCAGTCCTGCCTGCCACAAACAGCTGTTTCACCATGTTTGGGATGATGTGGGAGGGTGGGGAGAGAAACAGGGAGGAAGCAGATAACAGGCAGGGCAGGTGCTCGGGGGAAGGAGTGGTATGGATGGAACAGGGACAGGAAGAGGAAGTGCGAAGGTTTAGAGGGAAGGGTAGAGCGGGGGCAAAAAGGGAATTGAGCACACCACTAGTAGAAGGACATTTGGTGCCTGTGGAGGTAACAAGACACTATCCAGAGCAAAGAAGATAAAATCTGGCCCAAAAGAATCAAAGTTTATTGTGTTATCAAAACATTTGGTGTTATTTAGTCTGCAGAAGAGAAGAGTGAGGGGGGATTTGATAGCAGCCTTCAACTTCCTGACGGGCGGTTCCAAAGAAGATGAGAGAGATTGTTCTCAGTAGTGGAGGATGGCAGAACAAGGAGCAATGATCTCAAGTTACAGTGGAGGAGGTCTAGCTTGGATATTAGGAAAAACTATTAGGAGAGTGGTGAAGCACTGGAATGGGTTACCTAGGAATCTCCATCCCTACAGGTTTTTAAGTCCTGGCTTGACAAAGCCCTGGCCGGGATAATTTAGTTGGGGTTGGTCCTGGTTTGGGCAAAGGGTTGGACTCGAACACCTGAGGTCTCTTTCAGCCCTAGGATTCTATGATTCTATTAACATCATGTTCCCTATGTTCCCTACTTTTTTACCAACTCAGCCACTTTCTTGTATGATGTAACCATTTATTATTATCTTTTTTTGTTGTTGTTTTAGTTTTTGCTTCAAGAATGCAAGTTTTGCATGCCAGAGGATGTCTTCTCTTATAGTCAAAAGTTCCTATCATACCATGGTTGTTACTAGAAAAAATAATCAATAATGTGAGTAAAGACTGTATTCTTTAGCAATGACTTTACATAGAAGAGTTGGTGGATGAATGAATACACGTGGTCTCTGAAGAGGAAGTGGAGCACCCAATGTTAAACTTAAATTGCAGATATAAGTATCTCAAATGTAGGAATGCTTCACGACTATAACTGTGAGACCATGACCTGGATTTGGCTTTCTTAGGGAAGATTAATGAAATATTCTTGCAAAAGCAGTAGTACCCAGTTGAGTTAAGTCTGTGCATTGTAAGTAAGCACAGAATAAAAGTTCCTAACAGGATGGTTGCTGGTGTCTTCTTAGCAAAGATGAAAAGCCATTGAGTCTTCCAAGTGTGCACATCACTAAATCTTCACAACCACATTAAAGCTCAAGAAATGGCTGAAAAAAAGTAATTTTACAATTTTCTGTTAGACTTGGGACTGCATTGAATTTTTAGATTGTAAATAATTCTACAATTATAGTTTAAACATCAAAAATCTTAATACTCTTGGACAATATCCTTTGATATTTTATTTCTATTTTTTTCTTCCCCTCACTCTACAGAGACAAAAAATGCTGTTTTGACTGAAAATTATTAGAACTTCCACAGAGAAAATTTTAGCCTCAGAGAGAACCCTGATGAATGATTCAAAAAGTACACCAATCTGATCCCTGAATTTGAATTGCTAATAATAACAAAATTTGCTGCTCATGCTGCTGCTGCTGCTGTTCACTCCTGCTGAGCCAGATGTCTATTATCCATCCTTCTGCACACAAATTAACTTGCTATCTTTTAGAGAGCCTTTTTCCTGTTTACTGCACTGATTTTGAACATCTAGTGGCAACTTCATAGCTGATATAAGTTCTGTTGAAGACAGTGGGTTTTACAGTAGGAATGGTTTTGAGTTAGAACCTTAAGATACATCATATACATGCAATATAATCAATGTAGATGGTAAACTTAACCTGCCTTCTAAATGTGATGTAACTGCACTTGGTTATTTAAAAGTACTTTCCCTTGTCACTTCTGAGCCAGGCATTTTTGGGTAACAGGTCCCCACCAGAACTTGGACTCATACTTAATGATCCAGAAGTATTAAATGATTGTCCTTTTAGACCTGCCATTATGTTGATGATACATCTACTAGTCTCTTGTATCTATTGAACTCCTTTTGATTGTCCAGTGGTGCCCTTCACTATTCTACCTAAGCTCTTTAAGTTTCAAAGGTAAAGACTGCAGAACTCTCAGTGCCAAGAGGAACACATATAAGGTCATCTTGTAATAATACTATGTCATTACAGTATTTAGAATCTTTCCTCCAAGGATTTTAAAGCACTTTAATTATTGTATTTACATTTTTGTTGTTTTTACAGATGGATAAACTGAGGCACTGAGGAAATAAGTTGACTTGCCCAGCATTTCTTAGCACATCAGTAACATTGTCAAGAATAGAATCCAGCAATAAATTCCTGGTCTCAGTGAAATCAATGGCAAAAAGCCCATTGTTTTCAATGCAGCTAAAATTTTACTCCAGGACTCCTGGCACCACACCTGCTGACAGGAGAGGGCAAAGGAAGCAGTTGCCCCAGAGCCCAGCCATTCAAAGGGGTTGAGGGTTCCTGGCTGCCACCACTACTGTAGCAGTGGCAGGACCCCTGATCCCCTTTGAATCACTACCGGAGTGCCATTCCATTGTTCCACACAGCTCTGAGGGCTGCGGAGAGCTCACGCTGTGGTCCAGGTGGCACTTGAGGTTGGCTTCCCCCAGCTCCACCCATCTGTCATAGGGCTGTCACCCCACCACCACCACCACTTTTTCCTGGGGCTGCAGTAGCTGTTGGTCCTGCTTCCTGGCAATCATTCTCCATTTCTGCTGTCTGCTTGCTTTTTTTCAGGACCCCAGCCCTTCTAGACTATCTTCAATAGCTTCTGGTCCTAGCATGATTGGAAGATGGCTAATCATGTTGACTTTACTCAGCTGATGGCTCTATTTTGAAAAGAGGTTAAAAAGAATGAAAATGTTTCCCTGGAAAGTTGGAAGCAATCACTTGAGTTTGAAAGGTGCTATGTACAGTAAAATTCATCTTGCACTGCCACTAGTGAGTGTGTGATACCGGTACAATGTTTGTTATACCATGTTCCTAAAGCTCCAGTGCCTTTATCTAAGACTATTTCAATGCTGTTGGCCATTTCATTTTGTGATGTGCCAAACAAAGAGAAAACAGAAAAGAGAAAACACTGCCGTGTTTATATCCAGCCCCAGGGGTGTTCCCTGACATAACCTTTCAGCATTATATCAACATTGTACTTGTTATGCTTGTGTATTACATGAACAGCAATATTGTCTGAATGCACCTGGTACATTTAACAGTGTGGCAAGTACATTCTATCTGAATATACCTTAGTGTTCTCTTAGGATGCAACAGTATAGTAAGTCTATACCTGACATATTTAATGGCAAAGTAACTATACATTGTGTACATATTTGAAACATACAGATTTACTTAGATTGTCAGCTATTTGGGACATGGATCATATTTTTTATTCTGGATTCTGTTCCATAACTGGAGCTCCTGATCAGCATTCAACAATGCAAATAATAACAGCAATAAAATAGATAGCAACAGAGCTTATATTTTAATCTTTGATCTTGACATCCAAAAGAACATCCTGGCAATTTTCACATAAAACAAACAAAAAAAAACCCCTTTCTTTCCAAATCTCAGGACAAAGTTTGAAAATTAAAGTTACCATTCCAAAATTCTTACTTCTCCTCCATTCAAGGGATGGGATTTCATCTATTAAATCCAGTCTCTTAGGATTCTATCCTTCCTGCAAAAAATAGAGCTAATTTTTGGTTTACAGATGCAAAGTTTGCTGAAACCTACCATCCCCATTGTCACTGAAAAATCAACCCAGTGTTCAGGGAGGTTCAGATAATGGAGGAAATGCAGTAAGTGTGACTATGGGAAATTGGCTTGGTTAATGCTCCCTTATGTCCTGAAGATCCCTGGGTGCTGAAATGGGCCTTGGCACAGAAAGCAGCTCATTCAACTTTTGAGATGTTCTAATTTGTTCCAGCTTGGTACCAAAAAAAAAAAAAAAAAAAAAAAAAAAAAACACCCCTAAATCTGAGAACTAAAAGGAAGTTTAAAGCCTCCTTCCTAAGTATTTGTCAACCAGATCTCAAGATCAGGGTCCACCCTGCTAAGTCATATATATTGCTGTCAGCCACAGGAAACCTAGAACATTGAAATACTTCTCCAGCCCCAAACCTCCAACTTCACCAATTTTATTCATTAGCTACATAAGTACCAGCCATGGAGATGCATCTTTGCTGGCAGCACCTGAAGGATTCAGAATGTTTACACAAGCTTTTTTCATATGAATGAATAAATCTAGTTAAAGGTTAATCCTGCTCACATACTCCTGCCATTACAAACACTATTTGATGGGGCGCTAGGGTTATGCCTTGGTTACTTTCAGTCTCATCAGGATGAAATTTGGCATCCAAGCTGACAGCCTAGATATGATTTTCTTTCTTTCTTTTTTCTCCCCCAAGCAAATGTTTTACACTCCGATTTTATGTTTAGTTTATTCTCCCAGGGAAGTTCACCTCTGACTGCATCTGGTTTTCAGTGAGGACCTGTTTTCTTTTGATCCCAATTTCCTAGCTTGAGTGTCTGAGCCACAAAAGAGGTCAAATGACTTGCCTGAGGTTAAAGTGAGAAGAAGGTCATCATCGGCAATTACAAACATTTGGTCCCCATTCTTATATTCACACCTTTTTCCCCATGGGCATTGAATGGGTATATAACTATAAAAATGTCTTTTGATATGTGTGCATCATTCTCTATGTGAGTACCAATGGGAACTGTGTGGCTAAAGTCCAGCACATCATGTTGATAAATAAAATATTCTAAATGACATTCCTTAATAACTAAGCTTTAATAATAATGTCTTGATTTATTTACAGAAGTGCTCAAAGCATCCACTGCATTTGCCAAATAGAGAAAATGCACAATCCCTGTCTTCAAGCCAGAAGCTCACAAACTCAATGAAGACAAACAAACAAAAGACATAGTATTTAGGTGTAAGTGAGCCCCATTTGCACAGTTTTGTTCTCAGACTACAAATGTGGTCATTAGGTACAAGAGAATGGCTTGTAGTGTAATAGTAGTAGCCTTCTGCATGTTTTAACACAGATTTTCCCTTATTAAAGACAACTGTGATTAATTGGAGAATTACTTTTGGTGTTCCTTCTAAGATTAATTAATTTAACTGTTATTTAATCTTGCCCATCCCATGTATGGTCATAGAAGTACAGGTTGAACCTCTCTAGTCTGGCAACCTCAAGACCTGACCAGTTCCAAAGCAGAGAAATTTCCAGACTGTTTAGCAGCATTACCAACACTTTCACTGCTTACTGGGCTGTTAGAGGACATTTAGGGGTAAGTTAGAGCTCAATAACAGCACAGAACACTGAGAGGTAGGTCTAGTGGCTCTACACAAACTAGAACCTCAGGAAACTTGGCCACACCCAGGAAAAGTGAACATTCGGCTAACAAAAATTATTCTGGACCACGGATGTTTCCAGACCAAAAAGTTCTGGACTAGAGAGGTTCAACCCATACCTGAACATAAATACAATTGTGCAGATTCACTAAACATGGTAGGAAAGCCATGATTCAGAGAGTTATCAGAAGGTTACCATTTCCTGTGTTGTTTAGAATTGTGCACTATGGAGATCCCTTCTATCATCATTTACAATAGTAGTTAGAGAATAAGAGAATATAGATAGCTTGTATTTGGGGTGTACTGTTTCCATGCTAGCTGTAGGAATAAATACTGAATTACTAGAGTGGGAGTTACTGATGCTTTCAGAAGCCTGAGCAGATGCAGAATGAGCAGTGTTCATTCAGTTAATGACAGTGCTATGTTTTCTCTCCTGAAAAGCATGACACTTCAATATTTTCTGTACAACACATTAAGCCCTCCTATTTGAATCCACACAACTGGCTATGAAGGAATACACCATGTGAAGAGAAAAACAATCAAACAGAACTCAAACACTTAGCATTCCAATGGTTTCTAGCATTAGGCAGCGGTGGCTATGAACAGGAACATTCTATCATTATATTAGCTGCCATGAACTCTTCTCATAGTCTTGAGTGCTGCAGATCAGATACATGACATTTATACAAAGGCTAAATCCACATCATAGCATCACTTCAAGTAAGTGACTTAAGAGTATTGACACCAGAGATTAATTTGGCTGATTACTTCTGGGAGACAATAGCTTGATCCAGGGGCCAATTGACATCAGTACATAGCTTCCATTGACTTCAGAAGGCTTCAAGAAGACAAGTTTAAATTTCTGTCTTGTTTAGGTTTTGTTTAACATAAGTTAAAAACCTGATTAGCTTAGAAGTTTTGATTAGGTAATTCTGAGTCAATTATTACTAATTAGGGGGAATGACTATTATCCTGAAGCCAGATTAATAGCTTTCTGTTTCTATCTCCATGAACTTAAAACTAATTATGAATCTGCACTTTTATTCAGGGAAGGAAATCAAGCAAAATCTCTCACTGCTCTTTGGGTTTTTATTTTCTTTTCATTATCAAATTAGCAATATGAGGAACTTTGGAATGTTCAATCGGACACAAATCTTAGGCTGCGTCTAGACTGGCATGATTTTGCTCAATTACTTTTAATGGAAAAGTATTTCCGTTAAAAGTATTTGTGCAAGAGAGCATCTATACTGGCATGTGCCTTTGCGCAAAAGCATACATGCCAGTGTAGATGCTTTCTTGTGCAAGAAAGCTCCGATGGCCATTTTAGTCATCGGGCTTTCTTGCGCAAGAAATTAATATTGCTGTCTACACTCGCCCTCTTGTGCAAGAATATTTGCACAAAAGGGCTTATCCCTGAGTGGGAGCATCAGAGTATTTGTTCAAGAACCACTGATTTTGTATATTACAAAGTCAGTGTTCTTGCGCAAATACTTGCGGCTAGTGTAGACAGGCAGCAAGATTTTGTTCAAAAGCAATTGCTTTTGCGCAAAAACATGCCAGTCTAGATGCAGCCTTAAAGTTTGGATGATTATCAATCCAAGCTAAGATAACGGAGAGGGTGATATGAGACCTGATTAATAAATGATTAAAGAGGGATAATATAATTTCATGTTAGTCAGCAAGCGTTTATGGAAAATAGATACTGTCAAATGGATTTGATCTCTGTTTTTTGTATGAAATTACAAGTTTGGTTGATAAAGGTAACCATATTGATTAAATATATTTAGCTATTTGTAATGCTTTTGGTTTTGTAACAGATGATATTTAAACAAGAATGAGAGAAAATTAATCCGATACACATTAAATGATCTAAAAGCTGGATAACTGATGGTTCTCACAATATATTCAGTGTAGATAAAGCCACCTAAGAAAATCCCAGGATACTAGAAAAACAAGGTGGGCAATGTAAGATATTTTGTTATTCAAAGAGACAGTCTTTCAAGCCACACAGAATTATTCTTCAGTACTTAAAGAAGGGCTTCAAAGTATAATTATAAACAGAAAATCATCAACAAGCAGAAACGTTTCCTAAGGTTTCACAAGGATCAGTCTTGGATCTATGCTATGCATCCTTTTTATCAATGATCTGTAAGAAAACATAACATTATCACTGATAAAGTTTGCAGATTGGGCAAGTGTAAAATAAGGAAGTGAACAAGAAATTTATGTAGCGCAATTGCTTTCTTAGTCTGGGCATAGGCAAACAAAATGTAAAGTTTAAATACAACCAAATGTAAAGTTATAAATCTAAGAACATAATCCATACTTATAGGATGGGGAACTCTATCCTGGGAAGCAATAGCTGTGAAAAAGATCTGGTAGTCATTGCAGATAATGAGCTGAACATGAGCTTAAAAGATAGCAGGTTTAAAACAAAGAAAAGGAAATATTTCTTCACATAACACACAGTCAACCTGTGGAACTCCTTACACAGAGAATATTGTGAAGCCTTTAAATATTGTGAATATTTAACAGCCTTCAAAAAAGAACTAGATAGATTCATGGAGGACTAGTCCATCAATGGCTGGGATGGGTGGGAACAGTGTCCCTCGTCTCTGTTTGTCCTAATCGGGGAATGGGTGAGAGGGGAGGAATCACTTGATGAGTACCTGTTCTATTCATTCATTGTGGGGCACCTGGCATTGACCAGTGTCAGAAGACAGGATACTGGGCTAGATGGACCTTAGGTATGACACAGTATGGCCATTCTTATGTTCTTATACTCTAGTTTAGTGCTGTGGCCAAAACAGCTAATGTGATACTGGGATTTATTAACAGGGAAATATCGAGAAGGCATAGAAAGGTCATAGTAGCTCTGTATTTGGCACCAATGCAAACACTACTGGAATATTATGTCCACAGTTTAAGAGGGATGTTGAAATATTGGATAGGGTTCCAAAAATAACCATGAAAATGATTAAGGAGCTCATTTTACTTGGTTTATCATAAGGAGGTTAAGGGATTACTTCCTCTCTTTACTTCTATGGGGGCCAAATATTTGATAATGTGCACTTCAGACAAGCAGACAAACATAAAATAGGATCCACGGTGGAAAGCTGAAGCTAAAGAAATGCAGAAGGGAAATGAGATACTTTTTTTTAACAGCGAGGATTCACAAAATTAATAAGAGTTGAGTTTTTAAAGAAAGGATTAGAATTGTTTTAAAGGAAGTGTAATAATATATGCCCTTGTTAACTTCACTATATAACAACACACTGTCTGCCTTCATCCTTTTCAAAGTGTCTTTGTGAATATATATAATGGTCCATATTTCATAGATTTCATAGACTCGTGGAGTTAGAGGCCATAACTGAACTCAGAACCACAGATCTGTAGAAGTACTCTCCACCCCCCCCCTCCATTTTACAGATGGAGAAATGAGGCACTGAGAGATTAAGAAACTTGCCCATGGTCTCACACAGCAAGTCTTCAGCAGGTTCAGAAAATTAAACCCAGGGCTCCTGAATCCCAGTCCAGTGCCATAATTACAGGATTTTTTCCCACGGGGCTATCTTTTATATCTAGTACTTTGAGGTTCGGTATTGTTCTCATGCAAATGACCCATGATCTTTGCAATATGCATGTACAGAATGGACATGGGGTATGCAAGCTTCTCCTATGGGCTTTTAAACCTCACTTACTTTGGGCCTTAAATGCAACAAACTGTGCTATTGCAACTCTGGTCTGAGCAGCTCTAGCAGTGCACCGAATCCAAGGGAGTCACATTGCTATCATATCCCCCATTAGTCTCCTCTTTTCTAAGATGGAAAGTCCCAGTTTTATCAATCTCTTCTCATAATCTGCCCAGTTTTATCAATCTCTTCTCATAATCACACCCTGCAATGCCTGCTTGAAATTTGAAACTATACAGTCTCACTGTTTTCCTTTATATACTTACTTTACAAATCTTTTTTTTTCACCTTGGTTTATCACACAATCCTCCATTTTCAATCTACCTCACCTTCTTTTTTTGAACTTCAACTTTTAGTACTGTAAATCACCAACTGATCTTAAAATCTAAATTCAAATACATTATATTTCAAATTAGAAAGTCATGTACATAAAACACTTCATATTAGCTTACTGTAATGCCTGCAGTTTTTATCAGTCCCTCTGGAAATGATATATCCCAGAGCGTCTTGATCCTGAGCAAGCAGGTATGATGTGTGCCAAACCTAAAAAGGCCCCTCTCTGTTATTGAGGGGCATTAAGTGGCTTCATGAGGGTAGATTAAGATATTACCAGAAATTTGTTAAGTGAATTAGGTACTGAAATTAAGAGGTGCTAAATTCTTGCAACTCAGCATTGCTGAGCCTAATTTGTACATCATTTATATGGGTGTAAATCATGAATAACTCCAATCAACTCATTAAAAACTACAGTAAAATAAGAGTTTGTCCCAGGGGATTTAACTATATGTTGTGTGTGTGAAGTCAGTTTAACCTTTTCATAGGCTAGAGTTCACGTCATTGCCCTTCTCTAGAACCTAGAAAACAACAACTCCTATGGAAAAATAGCTGGAGACGCGGAGTTCAGTCTCTTAAGGATTTCAGCAAGGATGGCACAAGATGAATCATACAACATTCAACTCCCAAATAGAACTAAAAAAAAAGTTAATTAAAGAATTACATAGAAAACAAATAATTTAATTTTACACCACAGACATTTTATAATGCACAGTCAGACATAAACATGAAAAACAAAACCAAATTAAAATCTGAACATTTCAGTCCTCATAGAAACATAGTGAGAAGTTTCCAGGTTGAGTTCAGCTAAGTATTAGTTCAAGGTTTTGATCACCACATCTACACAATATACTGTGTATGAGACAACATCTTCCCTCCACTTACTTGTAGGCAGTCCATGCAGATTGGCCCTTCCTGTACCAAAATCACTGTTAGCTAGTAAGTTAACTGATTAACAATTATTCAGTAAAGTGCAGACCCACCCACATGAAGGGGAAGGGGAGACAAAAGGAATAGCTTCCCTGAGGCCTGGCAATTGAAAAGGGCACAAGGCTCCCAGAGCAGTTGCCCCAGGCCCTTTTAATTGCTGCTGGAGCCCTGGGTTGCCCATACCAGGTAACCATTCTCTTTCCACCTGAGACCTCACCCCTTCCAGGATTAGGGAACCAGTCCTCCCCACCTTGCCAGGTGCTCAGTAAATCTATTGCCCCCCCTGGTTAACTGCATAGATTTTTTTTAAACTTGTTACAAGAAAATGCAAAACTGAGAATAGCAAAATATCAGTGACTCTTTCCCCTGTTTAAAGAAAAGTTGATGAATCATTCTATTTGAGACAATTTAACTAAAACAGTAAGGCAAAATTAAAATAACATTGAAATCATACAATTAAAATGGAAGAAATTATTTCCCCCTTCCAATTTCCCGTTGCTATAATTAACATTGCCCATGCTTCCTTGTTAGAGGTTTAACAATATCATTAACCTGTTGCAAAATGCTTCAGAGTTAGGGGAAAACATGCTGCTGCCTGCTCCTATGCTCAGAGTCTCCCCCTCCCTCAAGCTGGACACATTAGCTACCTGCACAGCCACTGCTCTTACCATGGTATTTGCCCTCATGAAGTCTGTATCCAGCAGCAATAGACAACCTACTAGAGCAGACTCAAAACTACAACACCCAATTCCAGAAGCTTCTGGATGTGAAGTGCTAAATAGGCCTACCAATAGTGACCCCCTCCCAGGCTCAATTCTTTTGGTTCCACTCACTACATTCCACCAATTGATCTCTTAAGCTGCATCTACACAGTATCCTAAACATGAAATAAGAAGCACAATTTGCACTGTGCAAATTGCATATCATACTTCAATTGAATTTCCAAATAGCGTATTTCAAAATTTGGCGTGGCTACCCACCGCCAAATTTTGAAATAATTGCTATTTTGAGACATCCCTTAATGCTCGTGGAATGAGGTTTACAGGGATGATGAAATAGCATGTCTGCTGTTTTGAGACCTATCTCAAAATTGTGGGCATATTCAAAATATGCAGGGTAGCTATTTGGGAATCCCATAGTATCCCAAAATAGCTCCGCTGTGTAGATGTACACATAAAGAGACATCTTATTAGCCACATAGAAGATTAGGGTTGGAACTCACCTCAGGAGGTCATCTAGTCCAACCCCTTGCTCAAAACAGAATCAACCACAACTAAATCATTCCCGCCAGTCCTTATAAACCTCTAAGGATGGAGATTTTTATCACCTCCCTAGGCAATCCATTGAAGTGCTTTACCACCCACCTAGTGAAATAGTTTTTCCTAATATCCAACATAGACCTCCTCCACTGCAACTTGAGACAATTGCTCCTTGTTCTGTCATCTGCCACCAGTGAGAATAGCCTAGCTCCATTCTCATTTGATCTACAGATAGGTGAAGACTGCTATCAAATCCTCACTCATTCTTCTCTTCTTCAGACTAAATAAGCCCAGTTCCATCAATTTCTTCTCTTAAATTATGTGCCCTTGCCCCCCAATCATTTTCATTGATCTCCATGGGACTTTCTACAATTTGCTCACATTCTTTCTGTAGTGGTGGACCTCAAACATGGGTTAAATCAACACTGTAGATGCTGCACCACAAGGCTATGTCTAGACTGCAAGCCTCTTTCAAAAAAGGCTTTTTAGAAAGAGAGCAGCCAGGCAATCTGGATGCTCTCTTTCGAAAAAGCACAGTTTGCATTATATAGCACCTTTTTTCCAAAGAGCGCTTTTGAAAAAAGGCGTTCTTTTTCATAAAACGAGGTTTTTCGTGGTTGAAAAAACTGCTGCGTTCTTTCAATTTACTTTCGAAAGAATGTGGCAGCAGTCTAGAGCCTGGAAATTTCTTTAGAAAAAAGGTCACTTTTTTCAAAAAGCTCCTGTAGTCTAGACACACTCCAAGTACGGAATAATTTGGACATAACACCATCCAAAATATACTGCAGTCTGTTTTTGCTATTGTTTTTACACCTGAAATTTCAACAACAACAAACAGGAGAGACACATTTAATGAATATTTTCAAGAATTGTTGCTGTTTGATTTTTGACCAGTGCTAAGGGCAACACAAGGGAGAATTGAGTCCAATGTCTACCACTGGCTAGGTTTTCATAGAAACTATATAAATATTACTATAGTCAAAGCAGTCCTACTTCATCATCATCATCCCTGAACTCCATAGATCTAAAGTGAGCCAAATGAGATTAAACAAATAAACAAGTGGAGGATTTAAAGGGGAAAATGTGTGAAGACTTCAAGAGCAAAGCATTGTTAAAAGCTGCTTTGGCCTCATCTGTAGCCAGATACTATTTCAAGATAAACACTGTCTGTCTGTAGCAGCTGAGTCTCCTTTTGTTTCAGGAGATCTGTCTTTAGCCCATGTAAAATGGATTTGATTTTGCTAGATCAAACTGGTTACATTGTCAAAATAATGGTCAAACCTGTATTGCTTTAACAGAATACTCACACACACACACGCTCACACTCATGCACTGTTTTGACTCCTGCCACACCAGTTGTGGCTGTCCTTCAGCATGTTTGACAATTAGATTAAGAGTGCTTAAATCTTCTATGGGAAGGAACACAAAATGTAAATCACAAAGAAATTCTACAAAGAAGGTTTTGAATTCTTTGATGGGAAGCACATTCGTTTGCTATGAAGAAAAGAAATAAAGTAAATGAAAATAAAATTAAATAAATAACATTTATCCATTGACAGACTATCATCAGCAATAGAAGATTAAAGGTGATGAACACAATAGTTGAGATCATTTGAAATTTCAAAGGATGTTTACTTATCTGAATCATATGTCTGCTTTGATCCACACTAGTTGGCATGCCCACCTTCAGAATCAGTACATGATCTCTCACTATTTCATAGGCGGACAGCTGACACTCTGAGGCTTGTATGATTTTTTTCCACACCTCGTTTCCTGAGTATAGTCTCACAATCTGGAATTCTGAATGACGTAGGGATGGAAAAGCTCATTTGAGAATTAAAAATGAGCAGTTAAAAATGAAAACCGGGCTCAAAGGAGAGAGTTTCACATTCCTTCCCCATTTCAGAAATTAAGAGATCAGAAGTTCACTCACTGGTTTTAATCTATAAGGCTGGATGCCAGTTTGAGGTTAGAAAAGGTACAGACACAATGCAGGCTTCTCTCTCTGCCCTATTGCAACTTATCCTCGAACTTGGGTGCCTTGTTCCAGGGCAAAAGGACAAACTTATCTAGGGCCTCATTTGATGAAAGGAAGAAGATTGGGATCAAGTGCATATGGGATCAAGGGTAGGGAAGAGGTTGACATTTTTATGGAATAATGATGATTAGTAAAACCAGACTTCTGAAATTTTTCATGAATACCTCTATAGCCCAGGCTGCATGGTGTCCACAGATTTATCATCTATAGACAGAAATTTAACAGAGACTTTCAGCTCTGAGGTATCTCATTTCAGGTAAATCCTGTGAAAGAGCTGAAAAAAACTGTGCATCATGGACAGCAGGAGCCAAACAAGTCACTTGACAATTTCCATTTTCATGCCATTTCTTGAAGAATCTTAAGACATAAAACTCAGTAATTTGAAGAACTTGAATAATGAAGTCAGAGGAAAAGAATATCAACAACCTACAAGGCATGGACAAAGGAGAGACACAACAACTGACAAGATGCTGAATAGATCTGAACTTTTGAAGATTTTTCTTTATGGCATTTTTCATGAAGTATCTGTGTGTGACTAGCACTCTTTGGTTGAGGATAAGAATGGAAGCAGAAAAATTCCAAAAATTGACTTGTGTTATTTCAAACCTTAACCAATACTGGAAGTGCTGTCAACCTCATGAAAAAAAGTCTGTTCTCCTAAGCCTTCCTGGATTAAAGGACTTTCTGGTTTGTAACGACTTAGATGGAACTCTGAAGGTTTTGCATGTATATGCCAAATAAACCTCTGAATGGTCTTTATAAACTATAGGTGTAAAGAAAAATAAATACAGTATATCCCTCTCTTAAATAGAGACAGAAGAACATGCTGTCTCTTGAAATCTGACTATAATAGAAGATGGCATCTCTGTGGGGGACAGTGAGAGATAGGAACCTGAGAGCTGACAGAGATAGGGGATAACACAGACAGAGCCAGTTATCAAGGAGGATAAAGAAATGTGGGTCTGGCCCAAAAACAAGAGTGAGAGAGATTGTATGTCTGACAAAATCAGGGCTCAAAGAGAACCTGACAAGATAGAGAAAGACAGAAAGCATTATCAAGGAGCTAATTTTCTTGGGATATACGACATACACTACAGTATTTATATATTTACATATATTTCACTCCAAAACAAATCAGCAGCTGGATCTGAAATCTGCAGTGATCTGACTTGGTCTTATTGTACTTCTCTTTACAATGCATGTCTTTAATCAAAGGAAATCCAAACCAGCAGATTTATAGGATTATTTTTAGCAGCTTTAGAAGACAGTTGCTTGTAAAACATGCCAAGAATGAAGTTTCCACTGGCAACGTTTAACGCCATTGTATTTTATTCCCAGGAGGGCATGTTGGCATGTCTTTAAACATATTGTGCTGCTGTTCTGAGTCTATGACAAAACACAGCATAAGCCTCTCTTTCTCTCTCTCTCCCTCTCTCTCTCTCCTTCCTCTGCTTCTCATCCCAACCCCTAAGCCTAAAAGGATAATCTTAGAGGAGGAGACTAGAGACTAAATCACTTTTCACCCCCAAGGAAGTAATCTTATCAAGGTGAAGGAAAAATTAGAATGAACATGTGTTTGGACTGGATGTCCCATACCTAAAATTCTACTTACAAATCTACTGATTTACAAACTTCAGATACTGTTATGGGCCATCTCAGCTACTACAAATACAATCCAGCCAAATTGGCAGCTCACAGTAATGCTTAACAAAGCTCATGACAGAAAGTGAAGACTGTGGGCTTAATTTTCAGTTACTTCCATGCTTGCACTCAAGGCAATGACAAATATAGGTCTAGACCTCAGCACTGCTCTGTCTTAAACTCCCTTGGAAACAGAGCTGGCAAAATGTGCAAATGCACTCTAGCTGCACTTCCTCTCTAGCTGCTACTCTCCCCAGAAAGCATGCAATGTCCCCTAAATCAGGAGCTGAGCCAGCTCAGAGGCCTTGAGGTAGTTTTATATTTCTCAGAGGTTACTGTGTAGGATTTTTTTAAAGGATAACAGTTATTCAAATTACAATTGGATCAAGCAAATAGGATCAACACCAACAACTAATACAAAAAGCGCTATGAGCCTTTAGACAGCCACCAATGATCAGGAAACATGTAAGTCATCAGAATCCTAGTGACTTTTTTCATCTGAACTTTAGAAAGGAAAGACATAAAACAATTCTGGGAAAACAATTTCCTCTCTAAATTGTTAAGCAAATTAATTCTATTAATAGAGTAGAGGTGCTTTAAAAATTAATGAAAGATGGATTAGTTAGTGAACAATACAAACCTAATCTTTACAGCTGAAGTTGCAACTCCTCTTCAAGCACCTCTAAATATTTTCAGTGAAAGATATTTTCTGACTTACTCTTTGATCCCTTTAATTTTACACTAGTGTGCATACAAGATATGACATTCTTTCCAGTGTAAAATGATGAAGCAGCATATTTGCCAGGGGCACGTATACTGGTATCTGTCCACCTGGAAATTCCTGGATGTACCCCATCACTGCCATTGCTTCCTTTAGATATATACACTTACTTAAAAGAAAATTTTGTAGTATTTTCAGAGAAAGATTATGGCATTGCCTCTTCCTGTTGGCTCCATTTATTGACCTTTAGTGGCACCATGATAAGCACACAAAGAAAGATAAAATGTGTTCAGGAAGCACTGGGTTCACTTTGTTTTTCTTAAGAAAGCAGAATATCTTCTATCTTTTCACACTGTATTATGAGTTTTCTTTGGTAATTTGAATGAAAGTTATGTGAAGACCAGGCAGTAATTTAAAGGGTTATGGTTCCTAAAGGCCTGAAATGTGGTATAACTTTTATTTTCTCATGGGCTAGAGCTGCTATCTATCTAAGATACGTACATGACTATCAGGGCCATCCTTAGGAATTATGGAGCTCTATGCAGTACTATTAAACTGATTCCCCTTTGCTGAATGGCAGCCCATAGGAAGGGCGGGGGAATGATGATTTTTTTAGAGATGATTTTATAATCTTTGGCAACACACTAACAAAATCTCTCTTATGTAAAAAAGTTTCCTGTGGGATGACAGAGTGACATTATCATTCTGGAGATCTGGAGCCACATGGCTTCATACCTCCCCCCTCATGGGGAGGGAGGAAGCTGTGTGCCATCCCCCCTCATGGGGGCCAGGAACTGCAAGCCCCTCCCCATTCCCAGCCCTGTCACACACATCCTTGACCACGACCCCACACCAACAGCCCCCAGCAGCCAAGGGGAGAAAGATAGGGCTGCCTAGCTGGGGGTCGGGTATGCAGGAAGAGACATGCTTGGAATGGCCTCAGCCCAGCCCAACACCCCAGCGGCCCAATGAGGAGAAAGCAGGGCCTGCCATGGCCAGGCTGTGGCCCAGCCCATTCCCCTGTTGCCTGGAAGGAGAGCTGGTACTGCCTAACCCCAGAAAGAGGGGGGTTGGTGAGCATAGCAAGCAAGGGGTGCAGCTCCCTTGTCAAGGCTAATTCCCCACTCTGGCACAATGAATGCAGAAGTGGGGGCCCGCAAAAGTAACCCCAAATCTTGTTTTTTCAGGCTTTGGTATAAAACTTCCCCCCAAAATCTTAAAAACCTAGATTTTGGGGATAAAAATCTACTGCCACCACCCAAGTTATGGTAAGAAAACCAGGGAAGAGATCACTTGGGAAATCTCAATCCTATAGTAAAACCAGAACACAACAATTAACAAATACCGGGTTAATAAAAAAGAACTTTTATTATCACTGCAATACTCCTGTTACAAGCTTAATGACTAGATGAAAAAGTCACCAATTAATATACTCATGGGGGACTCTCATGGGCCAAAGCAGAGGAAAACCCATTTTGAAATGCAGATACATCAAATTACCATTCCCAAACCATAAAACCATAAAACCTAATGGATTTATCTAAATTTTACCATATTTACAGATAGTGAAGAGTCTTTTCTTGGAGAGAGACATGTTGTCTGTCCCCCTCAGTATCTGGAGAGTCAACTGCCCAGGGCCAAAGGAGGAAAAAACTAAGGTCCTGACGACTAACACAGTAAATTCAGAAACAGGTATTTGCCTACCCCAGGTATACACTGTCAGTTAAATAGCTTCCTTACCACTTGAGTGGCTCTTTCACAGGTTTACTGTTCTGTGAATAGGTCTGGCAAGCTTTTTCACTTTTAAATTCAGTAGATCCTTTCCAGAGGAAGCAGAACCACAGAGCAGGGACAGGAAGAGTGGGAGGCATGGACATTAAGACCCAGTGGTGCCCCAAATTTTCAGGTGCCCTATGCAGACGCATATTCCGAATATGGGTAATTATTGACTTGATGACTACTTTTACCACAATATCTGAGCATCTCAAAACCTTTAGGCTGTGTCCAGACTGGCAAGTTTTTCCGCAAAATCATCTGCTTTTGCGGAAAAACTTGCCAGCTGTCTACATTGGCCGCTTGAATTTCCGGAAAAGCACTGACGATCTCATGTAAGATCGTCAGTGCTTTTCCAGAAATACTATGCTGCTGCCGTTCGGGCAAAAGTCTTTTTCCGAAAGACTTTTACGCAAAAGGGCCAGTGTAGACAGCACAGTACTGTTTTCCGCAAAAAAACCCCGATCGCGAAAATGGCGATTGGGGCTTTTTTGCGGAAAACCGCGTCTAGATTGGCCACAGACGCTTTTCCACAAAAAGTGCTTTTGCGAAAAAGCATCCTGCCAATCTAGACCCGCTTTTCTGAAAATGCTTTTAACGGAAAACTTTTCCATTAAAAGCATTTTCGGAAAATCATGCCAGTGTAGACATAGCCTTAATGTATTTCTCCTTACATATTTGTAAAGCTGAGACCCATTCATAAAAAATGATGCACGATGAATCAAAATGATTTGCTTGGGTCCACTCAGAAAGACTGTGGGCAGAGCAGAGAAGTGAAACTAGGTGTCCAAAATTAGTTCGCACTCCCCCTCCCTCAAACATCCCTCATCTACACTAGGGAATTCTAGAGAATGCACTATATCCTAGAGTGCATCAAGACAACACCCTTCTGTTGGAATAAGCTAGCAATCTGTGCTATGTTATTCTGAGTGTAAATCAAAAGAGCTTATTTTGAAATTTGGCACAGTCCACACAGTGCCAAATTTCAAAATAAGGCACTATTCCAACAAATCCCTTAATCTTGTGGAACAAGAGTTATAGGGACACCAGAATAGCTCTCCCGCTATTTCAGGAAATAGTGGGTGCTTTTAAAGACATGGCATTGCTATTTCAGGAAGCTTCCGGTATCCCGAAAGAGCATCACAGTCTATATGTACCCCTAGAGAGTAAATCTGCCAGGAACTTTTTTTATTGCTAAGTCATTACAAAATACTCATATCCCTACCATCTAATTCTTACTTAGAGATTTTTCTGTCTCCATTTTTATTTTGACATTTTGGGGTTTTTGTTCTATGTTAGAATGATGGCAACCACCCTGGAGAAGGCAATCAATCCACCACTCCCATCAACCCTGAAACAACACTAAGAGACAGAAAAGATGGGCAGCTGAGGGAAGTCATAAAAATAACAGAATAAAATAAGCTGCAGTACAAAGGTTGTAATAACATGCTGCTGATTGTCTCTTCTGCTATTACTATCCATCCCTGTCATATTCTCATCAGACTGTAATTAATGCCTATCACATGCCCTGTGCTCTTCTAGTTTTAGAACTCCCTTCCCACTCTCAGCTCATTTATTTCTTTGACATTATTGCAGTTCTATGTAACTGTACCTTTTCTAACTTAAGTTCTTACAAAAATAATACATTGCATGGCAGGCGGCATTGATGAATGGTTATATAAGATTACTGAGTCCAGAGACTGGGATCCAAAAGCTGGCTCCACCATTGATTTACTGTGTGACCTTGGCCAAGTCATTTGTTTGCCTTTAGCTCAGTTTCCTCATCTGTTAAATGGATGCAAACACACTATATAGAAGGAAAGTATTGCTATTTATTGTCTCTGCCACACTAAATATATCGGACAATAATACTCAATGACTTTGTAAAGCACATTTGACTCCTCAGAAAGAAATCACTGTGTAATTGCATAGAATTGTAGCAAATTACTAGATAGCCTTTTTCCCTCTGAGGACCTGAGAGTGCTGTTTAAATATGCATTAATTAAGCCTTACTATAGTCATGCAACGTAGGTAAAGCAAAACTACTTACCTATAAATTTTGTTCTCTGAAGATATATGACCTAATGGATCACCCCTGTTGGATCAATTCTTTCTTAACATCGCCATACATTAACTCTGATAGCTACTAAGTCCTCAACTGTTAATTTATTGTACATCATGTATACCCCTTTGGTTAGCATCTCAGATTGATCATTGCAGTTTTACAGGAAGTCATTTTATTTTAAAGGAAAGCCTTGGAATTGGAAGCATAACTTTTCAAAGAAAATCCAGCTAAAATAAAAAGAGAATGTTTCCTGATGATAAGGTACTGTCAAAAGCACTACACTGGCAGGGAATACCATAGAACATCTGTGGAAAATTATTTTCAGTTCATTGTTGTATATATTTGCACTAGACACCTTTGCCAATCAGACTACATAAATATGATGTGTGACCTGTGTATCCACTCAAAAGAGCTAACTGAATCTCAAAAAATGGAAGAAATACTCATAGCACATACATTTTCAATTAGTTTCCATGGGTTCGGGTAAAATGTTGATGAGATGATTTTTAAAAATGGAAATTATGAGATGTCCACAGACAATGAAGGGACAGAACAGAAGGCAAAAAAAAAAAAAAGAATGTTTCTATTAGTTCTCTCAAATCTAGTGCTGTATGATTATAACTGCCATAGTGAAGTGTTAGAAATATAGGTAATATTTGAGATAGAAAGCTTTTAGTGGACTATCCCCATGCTGTCTCATTTTCTCACAGCTAGTCTTAAAGACTCTAGGAATGTCTCACTGAAAAATAGAAGCTCTGTTTTTTCCATATTTGATTTACCGTCTGCTCTGAGAAGTGGCCTAAAATGGAGCTAAAAGAGAGCTATATTGTTTCGATACATTAGGCAGTTTGACCTCTTCAGATTAATGTCAAAAGTATTGGCATAAATCTTTGAAAGCACAGTGAAGAAGGGAGTTTTGCAATGCACTAGGCAGCATTGTGTCAACATGTTTTCCAGTACCATGCACTATCAAACATGCTAGGAATGTATAATGACAATTGGAATTTCCCCATATTTATACTAAAGAAACATGGCCAGTCTATTTGTTTTTGCAGTGACTTATGGCTTGAAGCTCTGTCAAAATCTTAATACCACAAGTATGTACGAGAAATTGCAGTTACACAAAAAACGTTTTGTTTCTGATCTTAAAAAAGTGAAAGCATAAAGAATATCCTTACTATCACACAGAGACAAGAAAGTATCTTTACATTTAGCTTTTAAAAACATTGTAATTTATAATTTCACACCTTACCAGAAAAATAAATCCTCACTATCCATTTCATTATAGAAGGAATGTTAATTATACATTTTGTACTTCCAATAGCAGGAAAGCCTTAATTCCATCTACCCTGAAAATATGTTCTGACCACAAGTATTTGAAAGCAATGGAACACCTGTGATTCATGCAAGAATGAAATAGTGAAAGCCAAGAGCCAAAATTGTCCTTTGGTGTGAAATGTGTTAGGAGTATTAACAGATTGGTCACTTGGACATGAAAACAATTTTTTTTGCAAGTATGTTACTGACTTATGCCTTGTCCAAAGTTTATTGACATCAGTGGCATTTGGATCATTATCATACTAAAGCCTAAATAATCTCTTGGTGTAAATGGTTAAAATTCAGTTAATGTCAATGAGGCTATACCATTTTATGCAAGCAGTGAATTAGGTCCTCATATTTTTTTGAGGTTTCAAATGTCAATTTTTGATCAGCATAGTGTGCCCCTCCCCTCTTTCTCTCTCTCAGTATCTGGACTCCTGATATCTTCTGTTAAAAACTGAGTTGTAATCAATATGTTTCCAAAATAACTGTATTTTTCAACAAAAAAGCATAATTCTATGAAAATACATTTAATTGAAAATATCCAAAACAACTGTAATCATATTTAGGGATGACCTTGAACCAGGAGACATGTACTAAAATATCCCCAAACATAGACAATTTTAAAACCATATTTTTCATTCAGTATCTCTGCATTTTTTTCCAATCCAAAATCCAAATATCCATGGCATCTATGAATATGCAGGTTCAAAGTATCTAATTGCTCCCACAACTCAGGAATTTAGATGTCTAAAGGACCTACACTTCACCCTCACTTATTTACACTTGAACAACTCTGGGTCCAAATCAGTCTATTTTGTCATTTGGTCTTATGGTCTCCATACCCCAGAAGTTCAAAAATATTAGCAAATTCCCCTCAGAACACAGCTATGAATCAGGGAACATAGTTCCTCATCTGCAGAATGGGATTTGAGTCAGATGACGAGAGATATAGTGACAGACCCCAAACACATTAGTTTATCACATTTTTGGCATTTTCCTTAGGCAAGCAGTTGAGTTGTAATCACAGAAAGAAATACAATTTTGTTCTATCTGTGCTGGTGTTTAAATAGAAATAATCTGATTAAACACTGCCCTGGAAGTGTAGCACCAGGAAGAAAGAAGACAAACAAACACCAGGGGTGTGTTTAGACTGGCAATATTTTGCGCAAAAGTAGCCGCTTTTGTGCAAAAACTTGCCAGCTGTCTACACAAGCCGCTTGAATTTGTGCAAGAGCAAATGTACAAAATGTAAAAAATCAGTGCTTCTTGTGCAAATACTTTCACGCTCCCGCTCAGGGATAAGCCCTCTTGTGCACGAATACTTGCGCAAGAGGGCCAGTGTAGACAGGCACCTTAATTTTTTGCGCAAGAAAGCCCGATGGCTAAAATGGCCATCAGAGCTTTCTTGCGCAAAAGCGCATCTAGATTGGCACGGATGCTTTTGTGCAAAAGCATCCTTGCCAATCTAGACGCTCTTTTGCGGAAATACTTTTAACGGAAAAACTTTTCCGTTAAAAGTATTTCCGCAAAATCATGCCAGTCTAGACGCAGCCCAGATGCCTCAATGAGAATTCCAGAAGGTGCAATCTGTTAAATAGACAAAGCACTATGTTATTATGTTAGAAGAAGGGAAAAATGCTATTAGTACCAAACAGAATTCTTAATATCTGTATCTGGCTTTTACTCAGATCTTTAAGGTTTAGTATGCTCTAGTAAATGGTTAAGATCAGTAATACTGAGGTCTAGAGTATTGAAATATTTATCCACGAAATGGCCTGAGCTAGTTAGTAATGAGAATAGATTGATTAGTTCAGAAATGTTATACCTTAGATCATTTTTGGTTATACCTATGCATCATTTATTGCTGGCAGACTCTGTAGCATGTGGAAGACAGAAAACATTCTGTAAGGAGAAATAGGGCAAAAAATGAATTTACCAGTCTAGGGGTTTGTCCCTCATACATCTGTGGTACATCAGACATGGCTTAACAGCAAGGAAAAATCTGGAAAGTAATAATGATGAAAAAGACCTATGAGTGGTTCAGAGACCATGCAATTTGTTGGTGAACAGGACCAATGCAATTCTGAGGCTGTACAAGCTTGTGATGGAGCAGAGATAAAAGCCTTTCCCTCTGTGGCTCTGGTTCAACCTCTACTGACATACTCTAATTTTGGGACTTTCATTACCAAATCTACATGCATAGACTGCAGGGAATTTTGAGAAAAGAATTGCTGGAAGGGTTGACTACAGGGATTCCTTTTGCAAGAAAATGCAAATTGCAATGACCTGAGATTCTGAGGCCACTGCATCCTGGAGAGCTTCAGTCCTGGTATATAGCAGCCAGAGTCTGTATCTCCCAGCGGGATGCTGGGCAAGGTTGATTTAAACTGATGTTGGGGCTCCAAGAGGATGATTTATGCTTCTGCCCTTGTCAGTACCACAGTCTTTTGGAGTTTAGGTAACCAAGGCCTCCCAGCAGAGGTCAAGTTGTGTATTCTTTACTCTGCAACAACCTCCCCAACAGATGAACTTTCTGTCATGACATAAATTGGTATAGTCCAGGAATAATAGAGTCCTATGAGAACTAAATACCATGACTCATTTCTTCTGGTGGTGTATTTACTGTAAGTCAATGTAGCAATGCCACTCTACACCAGCTGGGGAAAAGCTTTTATGTATATATAGCTTGGCCAGAGTACAAGACTTGAAGGATATGGCAACATTTTGCAAGTATTTGAAGGCTATAAACACCAAGGAGGTAAAGAAATTATTTAGAGTGGCAGAATGGGCCATAATTAGGAGTGATGGGATGAAATTAAGAGAGAGAAAGAAAAGACTGAATACCAGGAACAATTTTCTAACTGAGGTGTATTAGATGGTGGAAAATCAGTTCATGAGGGAAATACTCCATTACTCAATATCTAAAAATTTAGACTGGACAAAGCACTAATAAATGTACAGCATGCACATGCCCTACAATGTCTAGGCAAGTGGCTCTCTATTTTTCCAAACTACTGTACCACTTTCAGGATTTTTCTTGTGTACCCGAAGTTTCACCTCACTCGACAAACACTTCAGACATAAAATATAGGTGTCACAGCACAGTTTCATTGAAAAATTGCTTATTTTCTCATTTTTACCATCTAATTATAAAATAAATCAATTGGAATATAAATCTTGTAAGTACAAGTTATTATAAAATAAATCAATTGGAATATAAGTCTTGTAAATACTTGTATTTACAAGACTTATAATCCAGTTGATTTATTTTATAATGTATCATATACATAACAGTATAAAAAGTAATTCTCTCTATGAAATTTTAGAGTGGACGGACTTTGCTAGCGCTTTATTAAAATTAAGCCCTTTGTAAATTTAGGCAAATGCATAACTAGATGCATCTGTACTCCTATGTGTATGTGTACCCTGGTTGAAAATCAGTGGTCAAGGATATAGACTAGAGACCATGTGTCTATAATAAGGACAAAAAATTCTGACTGTGAGAAAAAAATGGTAAAATAAATGAATGAATAAATAATTAAATACTAATCTTTGCTTTTCTCCAAAATTCACAAAAAGGAGATATTTTTCTTCTTGTCTTGATCTTTTGCTGCAAGTTAAAAGTCTTTTTGACGCAGAAGCTGATTTTCCTGTAGAAATATCTAACTTGCTTTTTGTGCAAAGTTTGCCTTTGCACAAATACTCAAGTTTAGTGTTTGCTAGGAGCTTATGTAAAATTTCCCAAATTCAAACAACACTTTTTCATAGTGAATACTAACAAACAAATCTTATTAATTTGCTGCACTATAAAGAAGATTCTTCCTTTTTGCAGTGGTAATCTTCAAATATTATGGAGGTTCAGTTCTGATAGGATCACAACTGACACAATTAAATACAGTATTTGTTTTATCATCCATCGTCATTATTGAAGCTCAGGTACTGAATAAAATTGGCCCAATCATCTGGTTTCCTTATTCAAATTATGTGACCTATGTGGATGTGCATAAATGGGCTGAGAATTTGAGTAAGATGGGCCAGTGATCTGAATTTCAGAGGTTTGATGTTTATGCATTCGTTACCTAAACTGTCTGAACCATGTTGATCTGCAAAATTGGATTGGGAATTTCATAAGACCAGCTTCCTTCTTGACATTTCCAGCGGTTCTTTCTTCTTCCAATTGCACAGTAAAGAGTACAAGAAAATTTGCCCAGCTGTGTCTCAGCACTTCCATGTCTAGCTAAAGCAAGGAACAAAAGGGGAAATAAACAAATAAAAAGGAAAATAAATAATTGTATTTATTGTGTTGTAAGTTTTGGGTTGAGTTTTGTTCATGTGACAGCTGAAAAATAAGGTTACTTTTCATATTTCTGTAATAGTTCTGAGCTGTTCTCCTAGGTAAATATAATTTATTCTGTCTTCAGTTTGTTTCCTTCCTTTGTTAGGTTGTCTATGCATCCATGAAATGCAAATGCAAAATAAACTCAACTAGTCCAGAAAAAAAGCATATTTGATTGCTCTGAAATCACAAAGGCAAATTAAGAGAAATGAAAACATGAAAAACAACTGCGCCCAGCAGAGATCTCTGTGCCGACAATATGAGATCATCAGCCCCGAGGAGACAACTCTGTGATCACATAAATAGATTGTTTTACAGAGCACAGAACATGAGTAAGTGCCGAAAAGGAGGAAGCTTAATGGATTGATCTCATGAAAGAGAAATGAATCCACCTGAATCAGGAAATGTACAAAATTATAAGAAATGCAACAATGAGAGCATTCTAAGTAGTTTGGCAGCAAATTGTTCTTACCCACCGAGGGGTGAGAAGCAGACTGCTCTAAAAACTGAGCAGCTTTTATTAGCCTGTTCTTTCCCTTACAAGTGTTCTGTGTAATCAAATTCTCCTGTCAGTTACAACAAGGCAGATTTAATGTAAGGTCATGTAAAAGTGGATTGTTCAAATGTTTCTGAGATGCAAGCACATGAGAAGTATGAAAGAGGCCAAAATGAGTTCACTTTGTCAGATTCTCTGTTCTGGCCATTTTGCTCTGTAGTGCTGGAGCAAACTGGCCCTAAGCCCTATATAGCTAATTTATGGCAGTCCAGAGAAGGCACAGTGGTTCTTAAGCCATTCTCTGCTTGCTGCATGCATTGTGGGGAAAAGGATAGACTGTGGCCATCCTGAGTTGTGTTTTCAGCAATTTGGGGCTATTTCAGCCTCAGCCTATCATAACTTCCCATTAAAACAGAGTGAGAGTTGCAGATATTCACTGCCTCTCCAGATAAGGATAGATGGTTCATTCTTTCAGCTAAAAATATGATACGTATAGAGCAAGAAATGAGACGTGAGAATGAAAGCTCTCAGCCATAACAGTTAGGGTCTAATCCATCAGCACTTGACTGACATGCTTTTATGGCTGAAGTTTACACAATAATAACTACGTAGTGTGCAAATCAGGGTTAAAGGACTGTTGGATTCTCCTGAACCTGCTGTAGCTGAAGACAGGGTAAATTTCTCCACTCCATATCAGGGGTAGCCCAGTGGTGCTGACTTGCAATGAATGCAAGCAGCCCCAGGACAGAAAAAAATACAGCTAACTTTTTGCATAAAATGAGTGTCTGTTGATCAATTCTTTAGCGGTTTTTGATTTCTCATTAATTCTGATTAATGAGCTGGGAGATCACAGGGTTCTAGTCCCAGAAGCAGGCACAACAGAATCACACCACTTGTCATCACCTATAGCCCACAACTTAAGCCCCTCCAACGCATTATCAACAATCTACAACCTATTCTGGAAAATGGCCCCTCACTCTCTCAGGCCTTGGAAGACAGGCCAATCCTTGCTTACAGACAACTCTCTAACCTCAAACAAATTCTTTCCAGTAGCCATGGAGCACACCTCCATCATACTCATCCAGGAACTCACCCCTGCAATCAGCCCCGATGCCAACTCTGACCACACTTCTATACCAGCAATATCATCACAGGATCTAACCACATCAGCTACCACATCAGAGCTCATTTAACTCCACATCCACTAATGTGATCCATGCTATCAAATGCCAGCAGTGACCCTCTGCCATATATATTGGCCAAACTGGATAGTCTCTATGGGAAAGAATTAATGGACACAAATCAGATCTCTGAAAATGTAACACACAGGAACCTGTTGGGGATCATTTTAACTTGCCTGGGCATTCACTAATGGATCTAAAAGTCACTGCACTGTATCAGGCCAATTCCTCAAGTCAAATACACAGGGAAACCTTGGAACTTAACTTCATTTACAGGTTTGAGTCCTATCACATAGGTATGAATAAAGACATTGGCTGGATGGCCCACTACGTTTCACATCCTAATGACATAAAAAAACAAACAATGAGTACTTAAGAACAATTTGCAACTTCTCTATCAGCTTCATGTAGCATGGAGACTCTAAGGGTGTGTCTAGACTACAGGGTTTTGTCGACAAAACTATACCTACATCTACACTACCGCCGTGTTCTGTTGACAGTAAGTCAACAGAAAGCGGCAGTTTTGTCAACAGTGGTAAATCTCATTCTACAAGGAATAATGCCTTTTGTTGACCGAGTTATGTCAAAAAAAAGCACTATTGCATCCACACTGTGCTTTTTCAAAAGAGAGCGTCTAGACTCTCTATCAAAAAAGCAGCTTGCTTTGTCAACAGAACTGGCTGTAGTCTACACACTCTTTGTCGACAGAGGCTTTGTGGACAGTATCTGTGGACAATGCCTCTGTCAACAAAAGCCTGTGGTCTAGACGTACCCTAACTGACTATTTCTTTCCCCTTTTTTCCTTCTCTCTCCCCCATCCCTATTTATTTTTAAATGGGACCTTTAATAACGCCTTTCATCTGAAGAAGTGAGTTGCGCTCACGAAAGCTCATGATACCATCTACATGTTTTGTTGGTCTTTAAGGTGCTGCAAGACTATTCATTTTTTTAAGCTTTTCCAGTTACAGACTAACTCAGCTACCCCTCTGAAGCTGAAGTTTTTAAGTTTAGTATCTATGGGTATGCCTACACTTCATTCCTCTCTCTCTCTTGAGAGAGAGAGGTATGAAGTGTAGACATACCCTATGTGTGAATTCTAGTATGCCCAAGAAAGACACTCACACTAAGGGCAAAGTAAATCTTTAACCACTTTTACACTCTGCACAGTGAATAAACGGTGGGGGGGGGGAGACTTCAAGCCACAACATTAGGTGATATTTTGTACCATTTCTCACACACACATTCATATATAGTCACTTCCTTGGGGATCTGGTCTTAAGAGACAAAGAAAGGCCCAGCCATATTCCTGGCATGCCAAATGTCGTCTCACTCAGAATCCTGTAGACCCCACAACTTCACAACGATCTTGGGTTTTCAAGCTGCTATGGTATTCAGCCTTTTTAACATTGAATTTGCCATTTTGCTATAGGAAACACCTGACTTTTCCCCCCTACCTATCCCAATGGGACCTGCTTGCAGCTACCTCTTCTTCTGCATCTTTCAGTAGAGAGGGACTTAGGTGAATCACTATACATGCTACCTTTACTCTAGCATGCAGCCAGATCCCAGGGGCAAGGGAGCCAATGTTGGAGTCCAGTTTGTAGTCAGGGAGTGGGAGTGGGACTCAGCAAGGTAGGCTAGCAAGCAGTGTTGTTTTACAAACAGTGCAGAAGCTCAGGCCTGGAGAGCCAAAAAATCTGGCTCCTGTTTCTTTACTTCCTCAGCATACATGTAAGACAAGAGGTTCTGCCAGAACACCCAGAAAACATTATAACTTCCCATGGAACTGGAACATCTGGAATATGCCACAAAAACACAAAACAAAACTCATCACTGAAAATGATCATTGCTAAAAATAAGCATCTGTGAATTTTATATCTATGAGTCTCTTCAAATGTGTGTCATAGCTGTATAGATGTCTGGGGGGTTCTTGGATTGAAAGATAGATATTCACAAAGATAGAATACATTAACGGTGCCACAGAATTTATGGGTTCATACTACAGAATTTGGTCGCATTATAAAATGTTTTTCACGCTGTCACACTTAAAAGTAATCTTTCAGGGTGTGGTCAAATTTCAAATGATTCAGGGCATGCAGTATCCCCTTGGGAGACTAATGCACTGTCCATTATTCAGAAACTGATCTGGACATATGGGTGAATGACAAACAGACACAGGGATGCATTTAAGCAGCCAGCTGTAGATTTATTAGTTATAAAATGTACTCTTGGATATCAGAGTGGTTGAGTTGGCTTAGCCCGAGTCCAATCCTGCCTGACCCTCAGTATGGCTCAATCCACATGGGGCTTGCTACTATTTTTTGCACATTCACTTGAGCAGAGCTCACACTTCTGATTACCCATGCTGGGAAGCACCTTCATGACTGCCATGTAAAGGGTAATTCCAGTGTGGAGTTACAGGCCTCCCGCCATATAAACAATTACTTGATATTGATTCTGCATGTCTGTTTGGGGGATCCCTGTCAATTTGGCCCAATAGGAAAAATTACCTTTCTTGATCCTCCAAACAGACATGTTTGTAACTAGTTCAGTTCTGAAGGGATCAATATTAATACATTAATATGGTATTTCTACTAAGGAGCTTTCACCTCAAAAAGAAGAGTATCCTGACTACAGTATCCTGTAGTATCCTGACTACATAGTTCAAAATACCTATACTGCAGGAGTGGAAAAAGGATAGGGCAGTAATCACAGCAGGATGCTCCACTGTGTCACAAATGAAGGTCTCCAACACAATCAGCCATTGGGCAACCTAATGAGTGCAGATGACTACTTGATTTTCTGTACCACCTGATTGATTGGTGGAATCATCAGCAAGATGTTAACCGCAGCAGCAGTTTAATGGATATGCAAAGCCTTTGGCCATGGCTGTGATAGCTCATATGCTTGCTTGCTGTCAATCCTGCTTTTGCTGTGGCTTTAGCCTTGCCCCAGTCCAGCTAACAGTTTTCTGGCTTTTGGCTCAGATTCCTAACTTCTGACTCTAGCTTTGAGTTTCTGTTACTATCAACTCCTACTCTAACAACTGGGCACCACTTCCCACACTATGATCTCTAACGCTCAGATGCCTTGACCTATGCTTCATAATTTCATTTTATAATTCCTCCCAGTTATGCTCTTTTGACCACATTAAACAATTTTCTTCTTTTTGAGGTGAAAGCTCCTTAGTAGAAATACCATATTAATGTATTAATATTGATCCCTTCTGCACTGAACTAGTTACCAAAATACCTTTAAAAACATATCCCTGACAGCTTAACTTGAGAATTGTCAGTCAATAGGATTACTTCCCATTGGCTGGTCTGCAATCACAGAGGAGTGCAAATGTGTTTAGTTTTACTTTAACAGCAAAAATTAAACAAAGGGTTTTTTGATATAAGAAGCTGGGTGAATACTGTTTTTCAGGTTATGCTGAAGCATAACCTTATGACTCAAGTTAGATTTAGTGTGGCTGTTTGGTTTCAAGTGAGACCCATGCAATTTTTTTGTCTGTGGTTTGCCCTGTTTTTGTTCTGTTGTTTTGTTTTAGGGGTTTGATTTCATTCAAACCTCAGACTGGTTGTTTTGAGGGCAGTACACCCAGATGTACTGAAACTCCGGAAAAAAACATTTGACAAATGCCCTGTAAAATGAATCATCTACGTTCCTTGATATTTTCTCCTCCAAAAGGGAAAATAGTTACAGAAGTAACTTTAGATGAAGGTCAGTATAAATTGGAGATTAAAAAAAAATCACAAAACAAAGACCTGCACTCCAGGGGTTTGAGTATTCATAATTAAATTAATTCATTTGTGATTAGAATTGCAAAGATGGAAGGATCTGATTGAAAACTAGAGAGTTTTTAGTTCCTTTTTAATAGTCTGAAATGAATAGAATCACCCTTTATTTTATTAATTTCTTTATTGGCTATGTAGTAAATAACTGTCAGAACATATTTTTATCCACTGAGAAGGTGTACCATTGTTTGGGCAGGTTTTGCAGTTTATATACTTGGTCTTTCTTAGCCTCCTTCACAATGACACAAAAAAAACCATACTTTTTTTCTTTGTCTTTTATAACATTTTGGGTGAAACTGACTGGAATTTTTTTTTAAAGGAAACTGAAGACTTGATGAGGCTTCCACCTCTAACACTGCAGTACTTCCTAGTGTAAATTTGCTTCCAACTCTTTTCTGTGTGTTAAACACCGGGGGCTCGTCTACATTGGCCCCTTTTCCGAAAGGGGCATGTTAATTTCAGAGATCGTAATAGGGAAATCCGCAGGGGATTTAAATATCCCCCGCGGCGTTTAAATAAAAATGTCCGCCGCTTTTTTCCGGCTTTTAGAAAAGCCGGAAAAGAGCGTCTACACTGGCCCCGATCCTCCGGAAAAAGCGCCCTTTTCCGGAGGATCTTATTCCTTTGAAGTAGGAATAAGATCCTCCGGAAAAGGGTGCTTTTTCCGGAGGATCGGGGCCAGTGTAGATGCTCTTTTCCGGCTTTTCTAAAAGCCGGAAAAAAGCGGCGGACATTTTTATTTAAACGCCGCGGGGGATATTTAAATCCCCTGCGGATGGCGGACATTTTTATTTAAATGCCCCGCGGATTTCCCTATTACGATCTCTGAAATTAACATGCCCCTTTCGGAAAAGGGGCCAATGTAGACGAGCCCTGGCTGATGATGATGACAGCTGATAATAGACAATGTAAAGAGCGGGAAAGGATAGGTTGATTTAATGACAGCTGACAGCCAAAATTCTGATTTCAGAGAATGCTTTGTAATTGTGTTTAACTTTACTTCCTAGATGCTAATATGCCTTATCATTTATGCTGTATCTGTTCTAACATCAAGATTTTTCAATAGTACTGTTCCTCATAAATATAAATATAAATATAAAATTCTGAAATGGGACATACACAGTGCATAAGCTGTCTGGATAGGGTGAATTTTACATTCAGGGTCCCAATGCAACAGAGACAGCAGGAATATATTTTGAGAGCCAAGCAATTTAAACATGAATCTATAATTTCCAGTGTAATCAAATCTTTGAATTCTGCTTAGCAGGTGGCATTGGGGAACCTCAAAAGGTCTAAAGGTTAATTTCAGATGAGCACTTTGATTGCACATAGCTATACTATTGGATCTAAAAAACAGGGACCTGTGTGTGGGGCTGAGTACTTTAAGCTACTCTTAGTTTCCAGGAGGCTTTGATACTCTCAATAGATGCTCATAAGATCAGCCCTTGGGACAAAAATACTTTGTGAAAATGAGATTTCTAGTCCTTCTTGCTTCTTCCTAGAATGGAATTACCAAAACCAGCCATACCTGTGGTATTTGAACTGTGTGACAATTAAAAATAATCGTCGAAAATATTTGAATATTTGGACTCTCAAACTTTAACTCAGAATGGTTCCAGCTTGGTTATTTATTTAGCTACTTCGAAGGTAGTTACACGCGACAGTGAAACGGGAGTCCGATTTAAAGCCCTAATTTGAAGTAGCTGGTATTCCTCTTGCAATGAGGTTTACCAACTACTTCGAATTAGGGCTAACTTTTTCTAACTTTTATTTGGACTCCCGTTTCACTGTCACGTGTAGACTCAAGCAGTTACTCTGGGCTAGTGAATTTCTAAAATGGCGACCAGCCAGGAACATGCAAATCAAGCACAGGATATTTAAATCCTAGGCTTGATTTGCAATTTCGGTATGCTTCATTTGCCTCCCTACTTCGAAGTAGGGGGCAAGTGTAGACATACCCTGAGAGACTAAAAAAAAATGAAGATGGTACCAGGAGCTTTTGTGGGAACAACTGACTTCTTGAAAGCTCATGATACCACCTACATTTTTGTTAGTCTCTAAGGTGCTGCAGGACATTTGTTGTTTATTTATTTATTTTTTTCAGTGAGAGACTAACATAGAAACCCCTCTGAGAATTGTAAACATATAAGAAATAATGAGGCATACTTGGTCATCACAATAGGCAGTGGTTTTAGTTCATCAGCTGACAAACTGTTGGTAAGAATTTCTACTAGGAATCACAATAATGGAGAATTTTAAAGCAAGGAGTTAAAGGAAGGTAATGAAGTAACTTTGCAGCTGTTTACAGTGAGTTTCTCCCAAACATTGGGGGGCATCATGGGAGAAAGCATGAGTTATGTCCCGGAGGCAACAATCCTGTTCTAGCCAGGAGGCTGACTGGAAGCTGTAATAAATCTTTTCTATTTCTAACTTCTATGATTTCTTTCTTGCATTTTTTTTTTGGCTGGAAGCATGACACACATTATGAGGTTCTTATGAGAATAGTAATTAGTGCTCTTGCATGATTTAATTAACAGCGAGGCAGCAAAATTGCCACAGTGAATATATTTTCATAAGATTAAGTCAATCTTCCATTTATTTTGGGAATATATGAAAATTTGTTAATTTCTTCTGGACTACTCCATGTATACGTGTAAAATCACACTTATAAAAGATGAGGAGGGAGAAATCGAAACAACCTTTTGTCAATGGTGGATGGGAGTCTTTATCTATAAATTCAGATCTTGAGAATTCATTTGCCACACTTAATTCATTTAAGAGAATAAAACATGACACCGCAGTGGTGTCCTGTATATGAGCTCTGTTTGTTCAGCATGATCATTACATTGTTACTAAAGCTGTGCAATTTCATAATGAAGAATAAGAAATCTAAGCCAGACATACAACAACATTCTTCTGTCTTTTATCAAGCTGGGTGTCCATGGCTCTTTGAACCTTGAGCTTTCAGTAAAAACAGCACCAGAAATGCAGTTGTAATGTGCAGTTTTTAGGGGCTTTCATTGCTGATGTCCTTAACATTATCAAGAAACCGATCATATTATCAAGAAACAGATCACTAAAAAGACAGTTTAAAAAGCAAACAATGTTAGAATATCTGCAATTTATTATCCCCCTCTGTAAACAAAGTTATAAGCCTCAGCTTCTTGCTGATTGAAAACATTAATGTTACGCTCTAGTGTCTTTAAAGTGCTGATGTAGCGGATGCCATATTGTCTCCTTTCAGCATTACATCACCATATATGAGTAGAATTCCATTAACAATTAATAACAATTTGACATTTCTAAGATGCTTTGGGTTCTGAACCCCCATGAATGAAGTTGGGATTGGTGAGCTAATTCATATTCAATTAGAAACACAAACTTTTTCACCAACCTCTAACCTTCATTTTAAACTGGAAACAAATGTGAATTTAAACTTTTTTGAAGACGTTAGTTAACTTTTAAAAGATTCTATTTCTTTCTTTAGAATAGCTGTTCATCCTTCTATCAGTAGTGGAAATATCATGAAATAGGTTGTTCTTCAGAAAATTTAATCTGAATTTTGAAGAGGCAGGAAGTTGAGATATGCATCTCCTTTGAGATTTTCCCATCACTAGCATGGACATATATTTTTTTCCATTCCCATTCTTGGGTTAAGAGCTTAGGAATTTTTATACTGGAGCAAAACAATGGTCCATGTAGTCGGGGACTCCATCTTCAACAATGATCATTCTAGCTGCTTCTAAGAAAGATGGAATAATTTGCCCAAGAAGAATGTTTGTTCCTATCTCCAATTGGTGAAAGGTTGGCTTATCTGCCAAAATAGGAAAGTTTATAGCTTCTCCAAAGGATTGCCATTTGACAGTTTATTGTAGGTTCCTCATTAGATTGATATTCACTTCTTTTGTGAAAAAGATGATATCATAAATCCTTATGTAGCATTGCTTACTAGATGATGATTTCACACACAAAAATATGATTATTATCACAGATTCATCTTCCTGACAGATAACATCCTCATCCAAAAATAATGCAAAAGCATCCACTGAAAAGATGTATTTTTTTGTCAAGGTATACTCTTACATGATTAATCTTTTCCTCATAAGCATAGCTGATATAGTTATGAATTATACTATGTCACCACAAAGGAATTGCTGAAAATGTTTATAATAAAAATATCTTGGGATTTTTTTCTCTTTTAAGCTAGAAGCTGTCTTCGGGTTTTACAGTGTTGTCTTCTCTCTATTTCAGTAGTTCAAACAAGGAATCATGAAGCACATTCAATAGTGTAGTCTTCCAGATAAAGTCTTTTTCCATAAATGGTAATGATCCACCACTCTGATGATATCTGCAGTTATTCAACTAATTATAGACAAAAAATGTAAGATAGAGAAATTAACATCTTGGAAAAGTGTATTGGAGGGTGCTTGAACCAGCAGTTTAGGAACTTCTGTTTCACTTTAAGGCTCCTGTAACTGGGTTAATTTGGTCAATCTAACATTCAAATTAGGGTGAGACATAAACTGTTCATGGAGGGCATTTTGCCTTTTTGGAATATTGCACTGATCATCACGAGCTATAATGCAAGTGAATAAAATTCACATGGGCTATGGATTTTTTTTTTGCCCATACAGTTATGGGAAGAATGCATACTATGCATACCTCTTGCCTCCACCTCTCCTCAAGGGACATAATTTTAGATTCAAATTTACATTGATTCACAGAAACCTATCAATAACTCCTTACAGTACCATAGATAATAAGCATTATGTGATTACATCCCTGTTCCATTTTGTCTACGAAGTTTTGTCTACTTTGGGATCACTCTCTCTCTCACACACACACACATACACAAAAACATATATAGTTTTCAATATTCACATCATTTCTTAATTCCTTTCCTTTGCTAAACAAACTAAGTGAGCCAAGAACAAAAGTCAAAGGACATGCATTATAGGCAATGTTTTTAAAAGGCAAAACCCTGAAGTTATTCTATCAAATATTTCCAAAGTCTGACACTTCTTTGGGGGGGGGGGGGGGGGGGGGAGGAAGAGCCCTGGAAATATTCTGAAGTTATTTTAGCAAAGTTACTGCTTTGACAGATATTTCCACTTGGAATGAAATAAATGTTGAACTGTGAAAAAGAAAATAAAAAGGATAAAAAAATCTATTATTCACCTACTGTTGGGTACCATAACACAAAATCAATGAATTAATGTCACTATGCTTGTTATTAAGTAAGACTGCTTACTTGTGGAGATAGTTAGCTTTGGAAGTTAATGCATTCTCCTGAAATTTGGCCAGACCGCATAAGGATGATATTGTCTGTTCCATGTATCTTGCCCTTGAGAGAGCTAAATTAGGGTGGAAACATTACTGTAATAGCTATCCATTCCAACAAATCTCATAACCTAAATGTAGTAGGGAGAAGGAGAGCAGGGGAGGAGAGAAGCAAATACTGAAGTATAAAAGAAAAATAATATTGTAAGAAAAGTTAAAATGATGTTGAATTTATTTATTCAGCAGAAATATGATAAAAATGTAAATTCCATTTTATCAATTGTTTAAATTTAAAATAGCATCTACTCAAGCTCTGTGATTCAACATTTCTGATGAAAATAATCTAGCTTACAGAAGGATGGTAATGACCCATCTCGATATATCACATCACCAAAAGTGGAAAACTATATTTTTCAATGAAATTACTTTTACTTATTTGAGAAAAATTTTAAGAAGTGGTTGTTCTAGTTGCTTATATGTCCACTATCACCATAGTACCTCATCATTTCCCATGGATATATGGATTTAACCTCATAACAAATGGAGATAATAGGACTTTGCTCAATCCAGACAAGTATTATTTATCTCCATTTTTCCACATAAGGAAATGAAGCTTGGAAAGATTAAGAGTCTAATCTTCTTCCACAGCAGCCTATAAATGTTTGCCATTGATTTCACCTGGACTAGGTTTAGATCAAATATGAATTGCTCTAAGTAACTCAAGAAGTCAACAGTAGATCAACAAATTGAATCCAGATTTTCTGAATCCCAGTGCAGTTCCCTAATGGCAAGACTGGCTCTAAGAGAAGTTTGAAAAAGTTTGAGTAGCTTTTTTCTCCTCAATTTTCAAGGAGTGTTTGGAATGTCCAATTTCTGACTGGAACTAGAATAGAAGAGCAGAAGGTTCCTGAAAGAAGTTTTTCTTTTGATATTTATGGTTTGGCTAGAAACTGAAGCTTACAACAGTCTTATAAAGCAGTGAAGTATTAATGGCGAATAGGATAAGAAGCCATTTTAAAACAAACCTGAACTAAGGTTTATCTTGCTTCTAATATAAGTCTATTGCCAGATACAGATGGTAAAAATGTGATTAATGATGTAGAAAATGAAGAAATGTTCAAAAGATTTTTCTGTTCTTAATGTGAATACATACATAGAAGTTGGCAAAAACAAAGCTCAGAACAAGAAAGTGTCTGTTCCTCTCTTGTTTGTATTTAAAAAAAAGAGTGTTTTATAACAGTGGTCCCAAGTTTCTTCCACCCGATGTTGTGTACAGCAATTTTGTTATTAAACATTCTAATTTTATTCCATTTCAGAGCCAAGACAAGTACACATCTCAATTAGTCCTTGAGATTTTTCCTGATGGGCTAATATAGTAATTAAGTTGAAAAAAAACCCACCAGATTCACTTTATTTATGACATGATAGGATTGAGCTCAAATCTCCCTCTGTGAAAGCCTAGTGTGTTAAGTGACTGCACTCCCCATTGATTATCATTTACAAGGCTGTCCGGTGAAATCTTCACCCTTCACTTGAGAAATGCCAATGCAGACACCTTGAGCCAGCTGGTGTAAATCAGCCTAATTTTGCTGATTTACTAGAACACCCTTTGTGTACTCCTACTTGGGAGCTGGGTTTAACTTTCAACTTTTGAATTCCAGTACAAATTTGACAGCATATTTCACATTCAGATATACTGCAAGAAGGGGAGTTGTTCTCTTTTTAATCCTCTGTGTTTAAGTCTGTTATGCTAAGGTGGTTCAAATGAGAACAGGATTTTCTTTGATGTAAAATTCAATTTCAATAAAAGAAATAGAAAAAAATTAGGATAAGAGCTTAACTCAATGACACTAGCTCATTGTCATGCATCACACTTCTGGAAAGAATGAAAGTTTGTTAGGAAATTATATACATTATTTTTTGTCCTGTTCAACAGACACTAAAACTTATTAGCATCTAAAATATTACCCCATGAAGCTAAGTTTAGGCCAAATTCTGAGATTGTTATTAAGTATTTATTCAGTTCTCATTCAAGAAAAACTCCCATTAACTTCAGAAAGAGTTTGCCTGAGGGTTAGATATTGGCTTCCCATGAATTCCTCTTAATGTATACGAGCTGAACTGAGGTCAAAATAAGCCTTGCCCATATGTTTTAGTCAGGCTAGAGTATGATCATGGTTATACTCACTATAATTAGTTACCGCGCATTTATACTAGTGTATCGGAGACCAGAACACATGCTACAGATCACTGTGCTCCCTTCCTTGAGGTAGAAATAAATAAAAATTTAAAATGTATCAGTTGGGTGATGTGAAATTAGTCTCTTGTGCCTTTCAACAGTAATATTCTGTGTAAGTAAAGGCAAATAAAAATATACCATTCATTGCCACCCTGGTCTACTATTATGCATTATATAACTTCTATACTTTTTTCTTGGATTTTTTCATACTGATTTGTCATAAAGCTATGTTTGTTGGTGAGTTTATATGCAGTACTATAGCGATGAATAAAAGACAGCTTAATGCTTACTTATGGTGGAATATATTTTTTCTTTCTTCACAAAAACTGTCCCTTGCATATTTGAGTTTTCGAGAAAGACTCTTTTCATAGTGTTTTGGGTCCATCTGGAAAAACCAAATACTAACAGATTTTTAGACCAAGATCCTGATCTTCGGGTCTTTCATAATGTGAATAGATCCATTTGTCCTGTGTCTGATCTCATATTGAAAAAAACAGTGTTGTCTTCAGTAAAGTTTCTCCTGATTTACATCATTGTATGAGAGCTTAACTAAGTTTAAATTAAAATAATCTCCTATGAAATGCTCACAGACCAAGCTTTAGGTTTATAGACTCAAGAGATTTGGTTGGTTTGGGAAAGATTTTGACCCATGTATTGCTCACACTTTTAAGAGTAATCTTTTCATTTGGCAAGGTATTAGTTTTCATGCACAGCAAAAGGGGAAAAAGCACTGAAAACAATTTAATATTGTATTGAGAATCCTTAAAATACAGTATGCATATGATTTTTAATAAAAAATGCAAATTTCAAGTAGGCTATTTGTATGTAGTCTTATAAATCACCCACATCATTATTGGCATTTCTTGGAGTCAATATGTATAACCAGTTAATAGTGTATTTGCGCCTGTGTTTCTGGATCACCTCCAGAGACAATTACTGATGAGTTTCAAATCTCCAGGAAAGTTTCACTGTAGAGATAAATCCCCTCCTACCATCCTCCCCCCCCCCCACACACACACACTTTACATAAAAATAACTGAATTTACTTAAAAAGAAGAAAAATAATTACAAAAAATAATCAGTCTGCTTTAGGGCCTCATTGCAGTTTCAAATGAATTTACTATTCTGTATGTTTTATCAAGTCTAGATTTTGGTGGGTTGTGTCCTTTTCACATCATTTTTCTTGGCTCATGGGGGAATGAAAGTTGTATGTTGTAGAACAGATTTTAACACAGACCTGGGTTTATGTAATTATTTTGGTGGCTAAAATTATTGTTGCCAGGAGTGAAAATGTGAAACATCTCGGGGTGTGTCTAGATTACAATTTTTTGTCGACAAAAGTGGACTTTTGTCGACAAAACTATACCTGCATCTACACTACTGCTGAGTTCTGTAGACAGAATGCGGCAGTTTTGTCGACAGCGGTAAACCTTATTCTACGAAGAATAACGCCTTTGTCAACAGAGTTCTGTCACCAGAAGGTAAGTGTGGATGCAGGGAAGAATTTATGTTGACAATAAAGGCCTCCAGGAAGAAGCCCTGGTGGACACTCCTGCCACCACTTTCAACTCTATTGTTCCTGCCTGTAGCCATCTTTAAAAGGCACAGGAACCAAGGATTAGCATTCTGGCAGCAAGCCAGCTCCAGCCAGGACCCTGAGACTACACTGCTCTTTCTGGTCAGGCAACTCAGAGCCATGTCCCAGGGACAAGCCCCCCAAGACCTCCCTGGCCCTTCCAGGATCACATCACCACGAGAAGCCAGGGGCACCAAACGCCGGGCACCCTCCTGGTCTAGGTCTGAGATAAAAGCCCTCTTGGAGCTCTGAACTGAGGAGGCGACTCTTCAGGGCCCACAGTCCAGACAGAGAAATGTGGACATCTACGCCAGACTGGCTGATGGCCTGGCAAGGAAAGGCCACCCCCCCCCCCCGCACCTTAGCCCAGGTCAGAGCCAAGATCAAGGAGCTGTGGCAGGGATATGTCAGGGCCCGTGAGCACAGCTCCCACTTCAGGGAAACGGCACACTACTGTGCCTACTACGAGGACCTGGACCAGATCCTGGGGACAGGGGAACCCCTGCCTCCCAAGAGGGTTGTGGAGTGTGGCCTGGAGACCCCTGTGCAGCAGCAGCCACAACTCCAAGATGAGACCTCAGCAGACAACCAAGAGGAGGAGGAGGAGAAGAAAACAGCACCAGGAGCACCCAGGAGCCAGACGCCCACACTCAGGAGGCCTCCCAGACAACTTCAGATACTGGGGAGGGAACATCAGGTGAGTGCTGTGAGGGTCCAACACACACAGGGCAGGGCAGGTGGGAGCAGAGTGGATGGTGCTGTGCTCTGATATGTCATGCTGATCTCAGCCTGGGGTGGGGAACACCCATGGCCGCCCTCAGGGAGGACAGTCCTGCCCATGAACCTGCATGGCTGTGAGGCACCACCTTCTCCTGCAGGCAGTGATGCCAGATGCAGGCATGGGTTGTTGGCTCTGGGATTTCCACACAGCTTCCAGCCTCTCAGCAGCCTGCAGGAACCCCAACTTGTCTGTGCTGCTTGGCCATGGGGTGTGAGTGGGGGGGGGGGGGCAGGATTGTGACCTGCACACTTTCTGGGCTCCAGGGAGTCTGTGGCTGCTGGCCAGGCCACACCATGCCTTCCGGAGATGCATATAAGAATCCTCTGACCCTAGGTCAGGCACTGACTGCTGAGAAGAAGGAGGGCATGCCCTCTCAGGGGAAGTGTGGACATGCATGACTGATGACTTTTCCCTCTTGTCCTCCACAGCTGTACCAACTGACCAGGAGGGAGGCGCCACACCTGTTCCACCACCCAGATAGCTGAAGGGAACCTGTCGGCACTGACATGCCAGGTCCAAATACATCTCGGTCCTGCAAGGGATGCAGGATGCCATGAACCGGAGAATGGAGGCAGAGGCAGAGTGGCGAAGGCACTTGCTGGACGAGTTTGTCCAGCCGCGCACTAAGATTTGCACTGCTATCCGGGAGGCCATGGCCTTCCCCGGTCCTGTGCCTGGTCCTGCTCCTCCTGAACAGCCTGCTTCCTGCCAGCCCCTACCTCCCGTCAGCTCCTACTCCCCTCCCAGTCCCTGCCCCTCTCTCTCAGCCCCTGCCATCCCAGCCCCAGGTACGGCCCCACCTCGTGCCCAGCCCCATACTGTCCCAGCCCACATGCACGGCCATGTGCGAGAAGGCCTCTGCAGCCAAAGTGCCAGGGGATCTTCATCAAGGCAGCAACCTCAGCCCTGAGCCTCCCTCCCCCCTTCCAGGTTGACATTCCCCCTTCCCACCTGTGAGAGTCACTGAGGAAGCACTTTACTTTGTTTACAAACACTTTATTTTTCTGAACAAAAGAGTATTTTGGTTTTTCTGAAGAAAAGAGTATTTTAGTTTTTCAAAAAACCAACAGTGAAATAAACCGTAAACATTTTTTCACCAACAACTGTTTCTGTTCTCTGTAAGATGAATGAGTACAATGTGTGAATGTGGGGCCAGGAGGGGCTTTGGGGAGAAAAGCACTGGAGGCATAGGGCAATTCCACATTTGGAAGGTCCTGGGGAAAATCATTTGCGACCTTAGGAGAATTGCTCCCTCAGGGCTTCTCGAATGCTCAAGCCCAGCTGGTGGGCTTGCCGGATGGCAGATGTCCAGGGCTGCTCAAAGTGCCTCCCCTCCACATCAGCCCATGTCCCCCATGCAGGGAGGAAGGCCTCCCCTTTCCTCTCCACTAGGTTGTAAAGCATACAGCATGTTGCAACCACATCGGGGATGTTGTATTCCCCCATGTCCAGACGAGTGAGCAGGCATCTAAATCTGCCCTTCAGACAGCCAAAGGCACACTCCACCTGGAAGCGAGCCCGATTCAGGTGGGTGTTAAACAGTTCCCTGCTCGCATCCAGGTAGCTGGTGTAGGGCTTCATGAGCTAGGGCATAAGGGGGTACACTGTGTCAGCCACAATGCACATAGGCATCTGCACATTCCCGACTGCACAATTCCTCTCCAGAAAGAATGCCCCAGCCTGCAGCCTGCAGTACAGGTATGAGTTCTGAAATATGCCGGCATCGTGTGCCCGGCCTGACCACCCGACACAAATGTCTGTGAATTGTCACCAGTGGTCAACCAGGGCCTGCAGCACCATGGAAAAGTAGCCCTTTCTATTAATATACTGTGCTGCTCAATGGGGTGGTGCGCGGATTGGGATGTGAGTCCTGTCGAGTGTTCCACCACAGTTCGGAAAACCCAGCCCCACAAATCTGGCCAAGATTGTCTCAAGGACCCTGAGGCAGACAGTCTTATGAAGCAGCTCCAAATTGATGGCCATCACCACCTGCAGAAAGGGACAAATACAAACACACATAACAGGAGTTGCATGAGCTAATGATAGGTGCTTCTCCACACCTTCCCCTCCCATACCCCGAGAGCCCCCCCTGAGGCAACTCCCCAGTGCCCCCCCACATCACCGCAGGGTGAGGCCAGGCACACTTCAACCACTCCCACCCCATCCCCCATTCCCTGTGCCCGGTTCTGACTGTCCCCTTTATTCACCCGTTCCCGCCCTCATGGATTGTCCCCTGAGAGTGACTTACCTCCATCAAGACGGCCCCGACAGTAGACCTCCTCACCAAACTGATATTCCATGGAACGATAACTGTCAGAGGTGGCCAGCTTCCACAGAGCAATAGTGATTAACTTCTCCAGGGGGATGGTGGCCCACAAGAGGGTGTCCTGGCATTGCAGGGCAGGGGCGAGCCGGGCACAGAGCTCCTGGAAGTTGGCCTTCCATGTCCGGAAGTTTCAGAGCCACTGGTTGTTGTCCAACTGCTGCATAACAAGCCGGTCCCACCAGTCCAAACTGGTGTTCAGCCTCCAAACTCGCCTCTCCAGGAATAAGTTCGGGGGCAAGGGTAGTAGGGCTGCAGACTGAAAGCAACAGAGCTGGATTCAAAGCCCAGCTCTAAGCCCCTCAAATATCATGATGCTCTCATACAGATGCAGCAGAACATCCAGCCTGCCCAGGAGCAGCTCAGGCTCCATGGCCAAAAACACAGTGCAAAGCACAATACCAAACCTGAAAATAAACTACTGTGGTGTCAGAAGAAGCAGGGCAACTAGAGCAAAAACTGCAGCAGCTTTGCTTTCCCTCTAGGAGGTAGGCAAGCCAGAAGCAGGAGCAGAGCAACGGCTGTCCAGGAGGATCCCTTTAAGCAAGCATCTCTGCAAAGAACATGCAGTAGCACCTGGACTTTAAGGCTGCATAATTCAGTCTAGATGTTCTTTTTCAACAGAGGCTTTGTCAACAGAGGCTTTGTCAACAGTAACTGTCGACAAAGCCTCTGTCAACAAAAGCCTGTAGTCTAGACGTACCCTCAGTCGAGGTCAGATATTTTGGTACATATGAAACATTACACAGATGATAATAAATTAAAAATTTAGCATTTGTATACTTATTAGGATCCCAGATACACAGACGGTGAAGGTGTGGTGGTATGTCAAAGTCACATTCCCTTAGCAACAGTTTGTGAGAGTTAAGACAATGAGTACATCTTGTATTAGGAGGATAAGAAGCAGTCCTCTACCCCTTACATTACATCTCCATCTTGTTATCTGTAGGGGTATGTCTACACAGCAAAGTTATTTTGAAATAACAGCTGTTATTTTGAAATACATTTCCTAGTGTCTACACAAGCCAACCGCTATTTTGAAATTAATTTGAAATAGCGGAGAGCTTATTTCGAATTTAGTAAACCTCATTCTACAAGTAATAACACCAAATTCGAAATAGCTTTTTTGAAATAAGTGCTGTGTAGACACTTATTTCGAAATAGGATGCCCTGGTGGCCACTCCAGCCTCAACCAAGAACACTTCTCTCCCTCCCCGCCTTCTCGGAGCCCTTTAAGGGGTAGACTCTGGCCACAGTGCCTATGCCAGCTCCAATCCTGCCAGCCCAGAGCCAGCAGTCACTGACCCTAACCGAGTGGCCCCAAAACATGAGCTAGCAAGCCACTGACAGCCAGCCCTCCTCCACACCCCAGGAGCAGTCTGCCAGCTACCAGGAGCCTGGCAGGGCCCGGAGAAGGCGGGCGCCTTTCAGGTCCAGGATGGAGATCATGGAGGAGATCATGGACCTTATTCAGGTGTGGTGGGGATGCCCCCAACATCCATGATCTCCTCACTAGACGGGGGAACGCGGCCGTCTATGGAAGGATAGCTGCCAGCCTGGTCACCAAAGGCCACATGCCCAGGAGCAGGTTCACATGAAAATCAAGTTGATCCGGCGAGACCCCCAACCCTCAGCCCTGAGCTTTCCCTCCTCCTTCTTCCCCTTGCTGCCCCCTTCCAGCTCCCTCCTCCCAGGTTTCCCTCTCCCCTCTCTCACCCTCTCTTCTCCCCTCTCCCGCCTCCTTTCCCCAGTCTCACCAGAGTTCATTCCCTCCCCCCCCCAGTTTTGTTAAATAGAGTTTGTGTTCATGAAAATACGTGTATTTTATTTGACATCAGGAAGGAGGGTTAGGGAGGGGTAAGTGGAAGGATGTGAGGGAGAAATGAGGCACAAGCCCCCAGTGGGGCAGACCAAGTGCTCCTCAGGGTGACAGCTCTCCTGCAGGGCCTCCTGTATACTGGCAGCCCCTCAATGGACCTCCGGGATGGCAGCCTGCAGAAAGTGCAGCCAGGCTCACAGCAATGCATCCACGAGAAGCACCAGAGTGCCCAGGGCCAGCTCTAGCTCCATGATGCAGAGTGCTGCGGTGTCCCGAGTGAAGGCAACCAGAGAATACAGAGACAAAATGGTTTGCTGTCCCTCAACGAGGTAGACAAGCAAGCAGGGAAATCTGAGAACGAGCTGTCTGGGGGTGTCCCTTGAAGCACAGACCTCAGGCAGCAGCCCCACACAATAAGTCCTGACCTGGTACCCTGCTGGAACTGGTTCCGGCCAGATTTAAATGCGATTCAGAGTCCATTCAGTGTGGACGCGTTATTTCAAAATAGCAAAATGCTATTTTGAAATGCATTTTGTGTGTAGACGCGTTATTTTGAAATAAGCTATTTCGAAATAACACTGTAGTGTAGAGATACCCTGGGTTTGTACTCACTACATTATTGTGAATTTCTCCATTCTCGTTAGCAGTTTTTCTTACATATAATCGAAACCATAATGTCCAAGCTTGCCTAGTGCAATGATTCTGGTGAGGAAGGTGGAAAGTTTTGGTCTCAGGTTTTGTCTGGTTACTTTTTAAAGATAGCAGAAATTTCAAAGTTCAGATGTGTATGTAAATCTGGGTATGGCTTGGAATTTTCTCAGAGCTTAAGAGAGTTAAAAATCTGTCTGTTTTGATCTATTTTCATTGTTGTCTGTTTATTTATTTTAAAGTTACATTTGTTGCATTAGAGGAAGGCATATTTAGAGTAAGTATTTAGAGTAGATTCCTAGAAGTTAGGGTCACCTTTCTGTGAATGTTATTTGGGAACAAAAAAACATTGGGGTGGGTGCGAAAAAGATATTAATACCCCTCACTTTTTCTTCTAGCTGCACTGATTATTTTATAGTATATTGAGGTTCTCAGACTTTGGTGCATGCACAGGGTAAAATTTCAATGAACCGCTTCTCTTCCTAGAATGACAGGTGATTTATATTGCACTTGTCTCCAGAATGGGTATCAACATGTTTTTTTTCCATGATCTATTACTCTTCCAAACCCAGAAGCTACAGTTTAAAGGGATGAAATAACCTTTCACTAAACATTTAGGTCCAAGTTTGCAGATGAATAGTTATATTTAATAATGTGAATATTTTAGTATTGGCTTCCTTATATCTACAGTTTAATCATTTAGGTTGACAGGAGACTCCTTAACCATGGTGCAATTAGGGTACTTGATGGGCTCTTGGGTAAGACGATGGGATAATTCACCAAGGGAATAGAAAATAATTCCTTCTCTATTTCACTGGTTCAAATCTAGCTCATGCAGGGTATGTCTACACATCAAAGTTATTTCAGGATAACAGAGGTATATATACATTAAGGACCCAAGCCGCACCGGGTAAATCCTCTAGTTATATATAAAAGTAATGAAATTTCAATAAATAATAAAAAGGTGGGGCCAGATTCTGTGCTGCTACAACTCTATTTAAGTCAAAGGAATGATGTTAGGAGAAGGTCTGGCCCAGTAAAAAGGTATTGCTCCATTGGACTAATCTGTTCTATGAAAATGAATATTCCTAATGCAATCCTTTGTCCTTCTTCCCAGAACTTTACCTTTTGTAAGTAGACTGACTGTAATTGGACAATGGCTTTAATTTTCAAAGTCTCTTAAGGAATTTAAGTGCTCAAATCTCGTTAAAAGTCGGTGGTACTGGGGACCTAGATTTGTTAGGTCTTTTGCAAATCCCACTGTTTAGCCTCCTATTCGTATTCCAAGGCACTAAAGGAGCTTTTTTGGCAAAGATCAATAACAAATAATTATAAGCAAAATGCAGGACAATGTAGCACTTTAAAGACTAACAAGATGGTTTATTAGATGATGAGCTTTCGTGGGCCAGACCCACTTCCTCAGATCAAATAGTGGAAGAAAGTAGTCACAACCATATATACCAAAGGATACAATTAAAAAAATGAACAAATATGAAAAGGACAAATCACATTGCAGAACAGAAGGGGGATGCGGGGGGGTGGGAAGGGGGAGGAAGGAAGGTAAGTGTCTGTGAATTGCTGATATTAAAGGTAGGGAGAGTGGGATGTTTGTGAGTTAATGGTATTACAGGTGATAATTGGGGAAACTGTCTTGGTAATGGGTGAGAAAGTTCAAAGTCTTGTTAAGTCCTTGGTGATAAGTGTCGAATTTTAACATGAATGACAGTTCAGAGGATTCCCTTTCAAGTGCAGATGTAAAAGGTCTTTGTAGCAGAATGCAGGTGGCTAAGTCATTTAGAGAGTGTCCTTTCTGGTTAAAGTGGCAAGAAACTGTTTTCTCTTTGTGATCTTGTCTGATATCTGTTTTGTGGGCATTAATCCTTTGGCGAAGTGTCTGAGATGTTTGTCCAATGTACATAGCAGACGGACACTTTCGGCACATGATAGCATAGATTATATTTCTGGATGCGCAGGAATATGTGTTCTTGATCTTATAACTTACTTGGTTAGGTCCAATAATGGTATCAGCAGAATGAATATGTGGACAAAGCTGGCAACGGGGTTTGTTGCAAGGGAAGGTACCAGGGTTGGTATTAGTGTGGTATGTCCTGTGGTGGTTGGTAAGAATCATCTTGAGGTTAGGTGGTTGTCTATAGGAGACTATGGGTCTGTCTCCCAGAGCCTCTTTGAGTATGGTATCCTGTTCCAATATAGGCTGTAGTTTATTGATAATGTGTTGGACAGGTTTTAGTTGGGGGTTGTAGGTGATGACAAGTGGTGTTCTATTGTTGGTTTTCTTGGGTCTGTCTTGAAGTAGATGGTTTCTAGGTATTCGTCTGGCTCTTTCAATTTGCTTTTTTATTTCTCTGGGTGGGTAGTTGAGATTTATAAATGCTTGGTAGAGATCCTGAAGCTTCTGGTCTCTGTCAGTGGGGTTAGAGCAGATGCGGTTGTATCGAAGGGCTTGGCTATAGACGATGGATCGTGTGGTGTGTTCTGGATGGGAGCTGGATGCATGTAGGTAACTGTATGAGTCGGTGGGTTTTCTGTAGAGAGTGGTGTCTAATTTTCCATTGTTGATTTGTACGGTGGTGTCCAGGAAGTGGATCTCTCGTGTAGAATGGTCCAGGCTGAGGTTGATGGTGGGGTGTAGGTTGTTGAAATCTCTGTGGAATATCTCCAGTGTTTCTTGGCCATGTGTCCAGATCATAAAGATGTCATCGATGTACCGTAGGTAGAGGAGGGGTGAAAGGGGACGGGAGTTGAGGAAACGTTGTTCTAGGTCAGCCATAAAGATGTTAGCATACTGTGGGGCCATGCGTGTACCCATGGCTGTGCCGCTGATCTGGAGGTATAAGTTGTTCTCAAACTGGAAATAATTGTGGGTGAGAACAAAGTTACATAGGTCTGCTATCAGGTTGGCAGTAGTGTCCTCTGGGATAGTGTTTCTAATTGCTTGTAATCCGTCTTCATGTGGGATGTTGGTATATAGAGCTTCTACATCCATGGTGGCAAGGATGGTATTATTGGGGAGGTTATCGATGTTTTGTAGTTTCCTTAGGAAGTCAGTAGTGTCTCGGAGATAGCTGGGGGTATTGGTTACGAAGGGTTTGAGAAGAGTGTCTACATAGCTGGATAGACCAGTAGTGAGCGTGCCAATACCAGAGATGATGGGACGTCCGGGGTGCCCAGGTTTATGGATCTTGGGAAGTAGATAGAACAATCCTGGTCGGGGGTCAGAAGGTGATTCTGTGAGGATTTGTTCCCGAGTAGCTGTGGGGAGGCTTTTAAGGAGACAGTGTAGTTTCTTTTGGTAGTCCAAGGTGGGGTCAGAGGGGAGAGGTTTGTAAAATGTGGTGTTCGAGAGTTGTCTGGTTGCCTCCTGGTAATAGTCGGCCTTATTCATAATGACCACAGCACCCCCTTTGTCAGCTGGTTTGATTACAATGTCCAGGTTGTTTTTGAGACTCTGGATGGCATGGTGTTCAGCGCGGCTAAGATTGTGTGTCGCTTGTTGTCGTTTGCGAATAATGTTAGTCTGTGCGTTGTTGCGGAAGCTGTGTATATAGAAATCCAGATTGTAATTCCGACCGTCAGGGGGAGTCCATATAGAATTATTTTTCCTTTGGTGTTGGTAGGGGGGATCTGGTAGGTCAGATTGATGTTCAGTGGTGGTTTGGAAATATTCTCGGAGACGGAGGCGGCGAAAAAAAGCCTCAAGGTCACCACAAAATTGTATCCAGTTTGTGGGGGATGTGGGGCAGAAAGAGAGACCCCGGGACAAGACAGACTCTTCTGCTGGATTGAGTTTGTAGCTGGAGAGGTTAACAATATTATCCGGTGGGTTGAGGCAGTTGCTGTTGTAGCCAGTGGTATGGAGCAGGTTAGAAAATTTATTGTCTTTTCTTTGTTGTAGGGAATAGAAGTGTGTATAGTAGATTTCTTGTCTGGTGGAACAAAAGTCTTGCAAGGTGTCAGTCGGTGTGGATGTTTGTCTTGAGATGAGACGATCTAAGTTAGAAATGTCATTCTTGATGGTTTTCTGTTTCTTGTATAAAATACTTATCAGGTGGTTTCTTAATTTCTTGGATAGTGTGAGGCAGAGTCTTTCACTGTAGTCAGTGAAGTATGTTGATCTTAGTGGATTGTTCACTTTCAGTCCTTTGGGTACGATGTCCATTTTCTTGCACTTGGATAGAAAGATGATGTCTGTCTGTATCTGTGCGAGTTTCTTCATATGGTTGATGGATTTCCATTCCAAACGGCTAAATGTAGTGCCTTGCATGTAGAATAGTGATAGAAATGTAGCCGTGTTAGTCTGGGGTAGTTGAAGCAAAATGCAGGACAATGTAGCACTTTAAAGACTAACAAGATGGTTTATTAGATGATGAGCTTTCGTGGGCCAGACCCACTTCCTCAGATCAAATAGTGGAAGAAAGTAGTCACAACCATATATACCAAAGGATACAATTAAAAAAAATGAACAAATATGAAAAGGACAAATCACATTGCAGAACAGAAGGGGGATGCGGGGGGGTGGGAAGGGGGAGGAAGGAAGGTAAGTGTCTGTGAATTGCTGATATTAAAGGTAGGGAGAGTGGGATGTTTGTGAGTTAATGGTATTACAGGTGATAATTGGGGAAACTGTCTTGGTAATGGGTGAGAAAGTTCAAAGTCTTGTTAAGTCCTTGGTGATAAGTGTCGAATTTTAACATGAATGACAGTTCAGAGGATTCCCTTTCAAGTGCAGATGTAAAAGGTCTTTGTAGCAGAATGCAGGTGGCTAAGTCATTTAGAGAGTGTCCTTTCTGGTTAAAGTGGCAAGAAACTGTTTTCTCTTTGTGATCTTGTCTGATATCTGTTTTGTGGGCATTAATCCTTTGGCGAAGTGTCTGAGATGTTTGTCCAATGTACATAGCAGACGGACACTTTCGGCACATGATAGCATAGATTATATTTCTGGATGCGCAGGAATATGTGTTCTTGATCTTATAACTTACTTGGTTAGGTCCAATAATGGTATCAGCAGAATGAATATGTGGACAAAGCTGGCAACGGGGTTTGTTGCAAGGGAAGGTACCAGGGTTGGTATTAGTGTGGTATATACCAACATCCCACATGAAGACGGATTACAAGCAATTAGAAACACTATCCCAGAGGACACTACTGCCAACCTGATAGCAGACCTATGTAACTTTGTTCTCACCCACAATTATTTCCAGTTTGAGAACAACTTATACCTCCAGATCAGCGGCACAGCCATGGGTACACGCATGGCCCCACAGTATGCTAACATCTTTATGGCTGACCTAGAACAACGTTTCCTCAACTCCCGTCCCCTTTCACCCCTCCTCTACCTACGGTACATCGATGACATCTTTATGATCTGGACACATGGCCAAGAAACACTGGAGATATTCCACAGAGATTTCAACAACCTACACCCCACCATCAACCTCAGCCTGGACCATTCTACACGAGAGATCCACTTCCTGGACACCACCGTACAAATCAACAATGGAAAATTAGACACCACTCTCTACAGAAAACCCACCGACTCATACAGTTACCTACATGCATCCAGCTCCCATCCAGAACACACCACACGATCCATCGTCTATAGCCAAGCCCTTCGATACAACCGCATCTGCTCTAACCCCACTGACAGAGACCAGAAGCTTCAGGATCTCTACCAAGCATTTATAAATCTCAACTACCCACCCAGAGAAATAAAAAAGCAAATTGAAAGAGCCAGACGAATACCTAGAAACCATCTACTTCAAGACAGACCCAAGAAAACCAACAATAGAACACCACTTGTCATCACCTACAACCCCCAACTAAAACCTGTCCAACACATTATCAATAAACTACAGCCTATATTGGAACAGGATACCATACTCAAAGAGGCTCTGGGAGACAGACCCATAGTCTCCTATAGACAACCACCTAACCTCAAGATGATTCTTACCAACCACCACAGGACATACCACACTAATACCAACCCTGGTACCTTCCCTTGCAACAAACCCCGTTGCCAGCTTTGTCCACATATTCATTCTGCTGATACCATTATTGGACCTAACCAAGTAAGTTATAAGATCAAGAACACATATTCCTGCGCATCCAGAAATATAATCTATGCTATCATGTGCCGAAAGTGTCCGTCTGCTATGTACATTGGACAAACATCTCAGACACTTCGCCAAAGGATTAATGCCCACAAAACAGATATCAGACAAGATCACAAAGAGAAAACAGTTTCTTGCCACTTTAACCAGAAAGGACACTCTCTAAATGACTTAGCCACCTGCATTCTGCTACAAAGACCTTTTACATCTGCACTTGAAAGGGAATCCTCTGAACTGTCATTCATGTTAAAATTCGACACTTATCACCAAGGACTTAACAAGACTTTGAACTTTCTCACCCATTACCAAGACAGTTTCCCCAATTATCACCTGTAATACCATTAACTCACAAACATCCCACTCTCCCTACCTTTAATATCAGCAATTCACAGACACTTACCTTCCTTCCTCCCCCTTCCCACCCCCCCGCATCCCCCTTCTGTTCTGCAATGTGATTTGTCCTTTTCATATTTGTTCATTTTTTTTAATTGTATCCTTTGGTATATATGGTTGTGACTACTTTCTTCCACTATTTGATCTGAGGAAGTGGGTCTGGCCCACGAAAGCTCATCATCTAATAAACCATCTTGTTAGTCTTTAAAGTGCTACATTGTCCTGCATTTTGCTTCAACTACCCCAGACTAACACGGCTACATTTCTATCACAAATAATTATAACAATTTGATTTTCTCAGCTCTAGATTGCATCACATCTGTTTAGAAATCAGATGGTTCAGGAATCAAAAGTTCATATAAATATTGTTTCACTTCGTTTGAGAGTGCCTCACATGGGTTTCATAAGTTTTTTGGGCTTAAGCATCCAAAAATTGAAACCAAGATGCAGAAGAAAAGCCATAAAAAATAACCAAACCATAAATTGGTCTTCAAGTTCTCTAGAAACTCATCCCAAAATTCATGACAATCATATGATATTTTGGTGCATGCTATCCAAGTATTGGTTTCATAATAAAGCCTTAAAATGAATGACTTTCACTAATTTTCAGTTTCATTATCCAAATTTCACACTGTTCTATCTACTGAAATATTTGACTACTTTTTGTTACCTTCATAGACCTTGGGAGAAATTCTGTTCTCTGAGAGCAGCTCAAGTTAATGAGCAATACAAAAAAGATTTCTGCAAAGGTTTGGTAAGGTGTGCTGGGAAACTTACTTCCAAGCCATGAAACATCAATGGGCCTTTCGTGTACATCACTCTTAGGCCTGGTCTACACTACAGGGGAAGGTCTAAGTAAGATACGCAACTACAAGTTGGACCTCCCTGGTCAGGAACCTTCGGGACCTAACCAGTCCCGGATGAGGGACTTTGTCAGATCAAGGAAAGTCATTTCAGCCCTAACCCCTGCCCCTGTCCTCCCAGTCATGACCTGACTGCCAGCCTCCCAGTCGCCCCCTCCTCAGCTGCTAGTCCCTCCACACACAGGGCTCTTGGGTCCACCATAGCAGCCCCACTGCTGCACGCACAGCCCTACTTGTACTTCAGCCTTGCTGGGTAGCCCTGCTGCCTCCTAGCCTCACCAGGCAACTCTGCTGAGTGGTAGTGGGACTGCCAGGCTCTTTTCTATGCCACCAGGCAGTCCCACTCTCAGGTTCCTGGCCCTGCTGCAAGAGCTGTATGGTTAGGCTCCCGGCCCCACAGGGAAGCCCTGCTGCCTCCCGTAGTAGTGTTGCCACTGGGCTGCAGCCCTGCTTCAGGCCTCCCAGCCACCAGCACTCCACAGGACTCTCTGGTTCTGAACATCCATACCAGGGATGTTGCTGAACCAGAGAGTCCTGGTAAAGAGAGGTTCAACCTGTACAACTATATAAATTGTGTAACTGGAGTCAAAGTATCTTAAATTGAGTTTCTATGCTGTCCACAAAGCGGGAGGCTGAGGGGAGCAAGAGCTCCTATCAGCTCCCCTTACTCATGAGGAGCAGGAGTACTGGTGCCAATGAAAGTGCCCTTTGAGTTCAATCTAGTGGGTCTGTATTACGCCTGTTAAATCAAAACCCTGGAAGATTGACCGCAACAGTGTCGATCTTCCGTGCAGTGTAGACATGCCCTTATTACTCACTACAGTATGTGGGAATGCAGATGACGCTGTAGCAACTGCATTCTCACCTGCACTCATAGATTCAGGATGCCTAGCCAGTTGATCCATATTTTCATGGATCCACCAGCCAAGTTTTGCATCCTCATGGCCCACATGCCCAAAAGCAGTAGGACAGGTGGAGGTGATCGAAGACACAGCTCAATGGTATGTCAGGGCCTTGCATCTCCATGGAGATCTTCTGGAACTTAACTCTTCCAGAGTATGTCTACAATAGACACAAAATGCATTTCAAAATAGCATTTTGTTATTTTGAAATAGCGCATCCAGGCTGATAGGACGCTGCATCGCATTTAAGGCTGGCTGGAACCGGTTCTGTCAAGGCATCAGTTCAGGAGTTACCTTGTATGGCTGCTGCCTGAGGCTATCTGAGACCTGTGCTTAAAGGGACCCCCCTGGACAGCTGGTTCTAAGGTTTCCCTGCTTAGTTGCCTACCTTGCTGAGGGACAGCAAAGCATTTTTTCTCTGTATGCTCTGGTTGCCCTCACTCCAGACACCACAGCACTCTGCAGCATGAAGCTGAAGCCACCTCTAGGGACTCTGGTGCTTCTCCTGGATGTGATGCTGCGAGCCTGGCAGCACGTTCTGCAGACAGTAAGGGTATGTCTACTCTACATGGCTCCATCGACAGAGCCATGTAGATTTGTTTACTTGGCAAAGGGAAATGAAGTGGAAATTTAAATAATCGTAGCTTCATTTAAATTAAAATGGCTGCCGCACTATGCTGATCAGCTGTTTGGTGGCACAGTGCTGTAGCCTGGATGCTCCACGGTCAACATCAAGACATTCGTCGACCTCCTGGTAAACCTCATCCCACGAGGCATACTGGGGGGAGGTCAACAAATGCCTTTTACGTCAACCGCAGAGCGTCCAGACTACAGTGTTGTGCCACCACACAGCTGATCGGCACAGCATGGCAGCCATTTTAATTTAAATGAAGTGGCAATTATTTAAATCGCCGCTTCATTTCTCTTTGCCTACAACCCTAATCTACATGGCTCCATCAATGGAGCCATGTAGTCTAGACATACCCTAACAGTCTCCCTGGTGTGCCCCACTGGGGGCTTGTGCCTCATTCCTCCCTCACGTTCTTCCACTTACCCCTCCCTATCCCCCCTTCCTGCTGTACAATAAAAGACACATGTGTTCATTACAATAAATCCTCTTTATTGAACAAAACTGGGGTGGGGGGCAATGAAACTGAGGTGATACTGGGGAAAGAAGATGGGAAAGGGGAAGGAGAAAATTGAGAAGAGGGAGCTGGCAGGGGGAGGCAAGGGGAAGAAGTGGGAGGAGAAGCTCAGGGCTCAGGGTTGGTGGTTTCACCAGTCCAACTGTCTCCCAGCACCGTGGGTGTGGGGGCCTCGGCATCCCTGGGAGTGTAGGGAGGGTGGGGAGAAAGAAGCTGGAGGGGGAGAAAGAGTGGGCTGCAGCAGCAGGAGACAGCAAGCTCTGCCCCAGGGTCGATGACCACATGGGAGGCACTGACTGACCTGCCCCCCCCCCCCCAGGATGCAGTCCATGGCATCAAAATGAGGGCAGGGGTCTGGGTATGCCCCTGTTTGGGAGCTGCCCCCTGTGGACCTGGCATACGCCTTCCGCAGCACCTTTATTTTCATGTGAACTTGCTCCTGGGTTCACATGTGGCCTTTGGTGGCCAGGCTGGCAGCCCTCCACTTGTAGACGGCTGCGTTCCCCATTTAGTGTGGAGATCATGGATGTTGTAGGCATCTCCCCAAACCTGAATTAGGTCCCTGATCTCTGCACTGGACCAGGCAGGTGCCCACCTTTTCCGGCTCCTGGCAGGCTTCTGGGAGCTGGCAGACTGGTCCTGAGGAGCAGAGGAGGGCGGGCTGGCACTGGCTGCCTGGCTCATGTTGGGGCCACTGGGTCACGTGTAGCAACTGCTGACTCTGGGCCAGCAGGCTTGGAGCTGGCAGAGGCACTGTGGCCAGAGTCTACCCCTTCAAGGGCTCTAAGGATGGGGGGAGGGAGAGGAGTTTTTTTGGTTGTGTCCAGAGTGGCAACCAGAGTACCCTAGGAAGGGCTGGAGGCCCCCTATTTCAAAATAAGCGTCTACCCAGCACTTATTTCAATTTTGCTATTTTGAATTTGGAGTTATTTCGAATTTGGTAAACCTCATTTCATGAGGAATAAGTGCTCTGCTATTTCAAATTAATTTTGAAATAGCAGTTTGGCTGTGTAGACACTGGTAAAGTTATTTCGAAATAAGGGCTGTTATTTTGAAATAACTTTGCTGTGTAGACATACTCGCAGGCTATGTCTAGACTGGCATGATTTTCCGCAAATGCTTTTAATGGAAAAATTTTCAAATAAATCTAGAATTGTTTGAATAAACCACACCATTCCTCATAGACTGTGATGTTTTGTTCAGGTTTGCTTTAGTTTGTCAAGATTAACAGAAGCAAAATATGCCAGATGAGAACAGAAAGAAAGCACCAATTTATTTTATACAGTAATAAACAAATTATGACATTTTCACACTCCTATAATTTTCTGGCTTGGGCATAAGTGAAATTGCCACAAAATGGGCTATTGTGGGCCTGATTCTCCTTTCATTTACCTTGGTGTAACTCTACTGACTTCTGTGGAGTTACTCCTCATTTACAATTTATTGCTAAAGGCAGTCATGCAAAACAGCATCTTCTCATGATGTTTTCAACTCATTTATAGCAGTTAAAGACCTGTCAGATTATGTTTGCTATCCTGCAGCCAGTATAGGATGATTCTGAGTTCTGTATTTTTCATTCTGCATTGTTTCATATTCAATTGTCGTATATTTATAAAAATGATGAGACTTCCCTAGGGAAACTCTTGCACAGTATAGTCACTCTCATTGCCCAATATCTCCCAATATTACTCCTAGATGATCTGTAGATTGCAAGCTTTGTATGTTTTTTACTGAGATACTGAGGACTAGATTGTAACCCCACAATCTTCCGGGTGGGAGAGTAGCTGCACATTCCCAGAGCAGACTAAAGTCGCAAACATGACTCTGACATGACTCCTCTCTTGCTCTCCACCACATATACTTTAGCAAAAGAATAATTCACTTCACCCATTTTAATGGGTAATTTATTCCCCCACTGTGTACTCTGCCAGTCCTCTTGACCATAAGTAGTAATCTCTTCCTAACTCCATTCTGCCCAATCCCTATCCATTTTATTGGCAGTCAGGAGAACCAGGTAATTATCCCTTCCTCTCCTCTACACACCCGGAGTCACATCTGAGAAATACTGAGCAAGATGGGAATTTACCTCCTTTAGGCGATGCCCAACTTAATAAGGGCTATGACACTCTAGATGTGTTATTTTCTCATTGCACAATCATTTTACCACATGTGCCCATTTATTTTATTTTATCCACATCCTGAAGACCTACCTAGTTTCGGAAGTATTTTTCCTCTTTGTGCATTCATTTCATTAAAGATTATTGAAGGAATACCACAGAGATTTCCTATACATCTAAGAGGACTTTGACTTGATAAACATAGTTCCTGGTCTTGAAGACGCTTAACTTTATTTCCATTAACTTCAGTGAGCACCACAATACAAGTGCACAGGTGTTTGCAAGAATGGGACCATAAAGAATACAATTAATGGATTCAACTCTTCTGGTCTAATACTTCTTGCTATATGTTACAGATTTTCTCAGATTTTCTCAGGATTGTTGTAGTTTTACACAATTCCATATCATTTTAAAACCTTGTAGTAAGAAATCAGCCTTGAATTGCTGAAGAAGTTTGAAATACTTTTATTAAAAAGATAGCTTATAAAATTAAAACTCCCTCCAAATCTTCTATTTATTGAGATCTGAATAGTTGAAAGAAAATGGTATTTCAGTTTGTACTCAGCCAAATGCCCCTAAAGTCCAAGTAAGGGCTACATAACAGCTGAGAAATATGCCAAGATTTGACTCTCTAAAAGAAACAAGCAAAAAAATTTTCTCATTAATATAACCCCATGTATCTTTTAAGCAAAATAAATAAATAAACAAATTTTGTGGGCTATTGATGCTCTAAATGTTATTAGACATTCTTAGGCAAGCTAAAAAGTATCTCTTAGTGGAAAATAAACACGCCTTTTGGAAAAAACAACAAAAGGTCTGGTTGCACTTTATAGACTAATGAAACATGTAGATGGTATCATGAGCTTTTGTGGACACGGCCCACTTCTTCAGATGACTGGAGTTTTTTCTGGTCAGACTACCTCGGTTGCCCCTTGAAACTCCTTTTGGAGGCATTTTAAAATTGAACTATTACATTTGCTTGAATGTTAACAATATTCAAATGACAGAGAGGTAAATCTCATTCATGCATTATACTGCCTTGTTCACAAATTGTGACACCACTCTGAGTAAAAGAAGGATCAGGAAAGAGCAAAAAAAATCACTAAGTACTGCACTTACTCAATTGCACTCCCTCCGTAAAAGGGATGCAAATTAGACATATCGCAATTGCAAATGAAGTGGGGATTTAAATCCCACCCTCCCCCGCTTCATTGGCATAAAAATGGCTGCCACTTTTTCCCAGCTCGGAGCCTTGCCAGAAAAAAGCACCAGTCTAGACGCAGATCTTTCAGAAAATAAAGCCTTTTCCGAAAGATCCCTTATCCACCTTAAAATGAGGGATAAGGGATCTTTCAGAAAAGGCTTTATTTTACGAAAGATCCGCGTCTAGACTGGCGCTTTTTTCCAGCAAAGCTCCAAGCCAGGAAAAAGCGGCAGCCATTTTTATGCTAATGAAGTGGGGGGGATTTAAATCCCCACTTCATTTGCAATTGCGATATGTCTAATTTGCATCCCTTTTACAGAAAAGGGATGCAGTCTAGACACAGCCCTCAGGTATTTAGGTTTGTAATTTGATATTTAAAATATACCCATGTGCTATCATTTCTGCTGTCTTTCTCCCTCATACATTGCATGTCTATTTCCTAATGTTAACAATTCCAAAGATGCTATCCCATTTTTCTTAGCCTAGTGAAAGAAGCAGGAGACTTCTGGTTGGAGACAGTTTCTTCTGGAAATTCCTAAGAAATGACTGGGCTCCACCTCACTCCTTGATTGCAAACTTCAGCTCTTTCACTTAGTGATAGTGTTTGCCTGGAGTACTGACTGAATACCAGCCTTGGAGAATCACTAATGTCACTGATGTGCTATGCTATAGCTTCCTTGCTTCTCTGAAGAATCTCTTGTGCTAATCTATCTGGCACGCCTGTTAACTTTCAAAACATAAGTAGAGAAGCAATTCTGTGGAGCAGAGAGAGTGAGAGAGATTCAAAGGACCCATCCATCTTGCTGTAGACAGAGAAAATTACTAGTGTGCAGTTGGTATTTTTCATTACTGAGAACATGCAGCAGCTCAGTTTCCACCAGGGCTAATTGATTTTCACAGCTGGTGCATGAAAGGCTAAAGATGATATGAAAGTTGAAAGAGACCTTTTGTCCAACCCCTTAAGCTTCTGGTATCTTCAGGGACATAAAATTTCTTTTGGAACTGGAGATCCTAAAGTACCCAGAAAAATTCCAGATCACTCGTCTGGTAGGGTTACTTTTTGATATGTGCATGGTGTGGGTAGTTTATAACCAAACATATGGTATTCTGTTAAGCATACAGCCTTTACTGCATTTATATTTATTTAAATCATGTTACCACAATGGTAAAATCAGGCTATGTAAAATGTGGCATGACTGTCCATCTAACATGTGCTACTATTCATTATAGTTAAAAACAGATCTTACGGGAGTAGTGATTTGATTTGTAGTCAGTCGTTCAAGTGGGGGTACATGTGAAAAATAAGACCTACAAAATTTGGAAAGGAAAGTACAGGTTGCACCTCCTTCATCCAGCACCCTTGGAACCTGCGTAGTCATAAAACAGGGAATTTGCTGGACTAGTGGAGGTCAAAGTGGAAGGGGCTCTGCTTTTCCCCAGGACACCCAAGGACTCTACTTTTCCCCAGGCAGATCCACTGCCATCAGGGCTTTGCTCTCCCCATAGTGCAGGGGAAAGCTCCCCTCCCCCTACTCCTGGGGCTTCGCTGCAGCCTGGGTCTCCTCTCTATCCGCAGTGACCCAGAATTCCACTGCAGTCTGGAGCTCCACTCTCCCAGTAGTAGTTTCATTGCTGCCTGGGGCTCTGTTCTCCTGCTTGTGGCTTTGTTTTTCCCCTAGGGCTCTGCTGCTGCTTGGGGCTCATCTACTGTCTAGTGTCTGCACACTCCCCCCAGCACCCTGCTGCCTCCTGGGACTTTGTGCAGTACAGAGCAGATTTGCTGCTGCCTAGCAGACTCCATCAAGTAGTCCTGCTGCCGCCCGGAGGACTCCGTACTCTCCTCCAGCAGCTATGTTGCTGCCCTCCCCCAGGGACAGAGAGCTCCATTCTCCTCTTCCCCCAGAGACTGGGGGCTCTGAGTTCCTCCAAGTTACTCTGCTGCCTCCAGTGCTCCATCTTGGCTCCCTAATTTGGCAGTGCTTATGGTACCTCATGTCCAATGGCTTATTCCTGCGAGTGCTCTCACAGATGATGCCAGACCAAGGATGTTGCTGGACAAGGAAAGCCCAGATTAGGGAGTTTCAACCTATAATCATGAAGTGCTCTGTTTTTCATGTCATTTTTTGTCCTGTGCATTCATTTTATCAATTTCATCTTGTTGGCCTCTGGCAGCATGTCTTTCCTTAGAAAATCTGGTGATAATATTCCAAGTGAGCAATGGTTATTCAGGAACAGCAGAGTGCCTCAGTTTCATAAGGAATGGCAGGGAAGGAGGTAAGAGACCCTAAACGATGAGCCGGTAAGTTGTGTAGAGATCCCATGTGGTCCAGGTCATCCTTGTACTAGTCTGCAAGATGTTTAGAAGATAAAATGCTTGCAATCCTAAATCACTAATGGGTGGAGGTAAAAGGAAGTTGTAGGTCAGAGATATATGGTTTGATATAATTCTTTTCTACCATTAGATAGTTACATGTTACAATTTAATTCTAGGAAACAGCTACTGTTTAAAAACATCAGGAATTTTGTATCAGAAGCATGATAGTCTAGGTTTTAAACATTTAGATATCATCTATTTAATGACATTTGGCCTCAGAAAGGCAGAAATTTAGTTACTTCCATAGCAGTGCTTCTACATTGTGGGTTCTGTCTGTTCTATGAGCCTCTCTGAGGGTACGTCTAGACTACCGCGTTTTGTCGATGGAAGTTTTGTCGACAATTTGCGTCCAGACACATGGAGTTCTGTCGACAAAGCAAGCCGCTTTGTCGACAGAACTCCGTAGTCTGGACGCAGTGTTACAGGCAATAACACCTTCTGTCGACAGAGTTCTGTCGACAGAAAATGTTATGCCTCGTAAAATGAGGTATGCCAGCGTCGACAAAACCGCGGAGTTCTGGTGTTCGATGTTATGGTGACAGAACTCCGTGGTAGTGTAGACACTGGTATTGTTTTGTCGACAAAAGTCCACTTTTGTCGACAAAACTAGGTAGTCTAGACACACCCTGAGTCTGGTAGCTGTGCCTTTAAACTGGGAGAAAACAACTTTCACAGTCTTAAGGTGGCCATTTGTTTATATAATTGTGAGGAGTTGAGCAGAAGTAGAATTCAGCTGCAAGACTTCCAGGGGCCCAGCTTACCTGAGACTTTTAAGGAAGGTAGAAAGTGTCACACACGGTCACTTCTCTCTCTTCTAAATGGATGGTAGTCACCAGAAAGAACTGGGTAGGAAAGGAGGCCCTCTCACGCTGGAGATGTTTGCCCTCTTCCCCAAAAACTGTGATGAGTTCCTCTTCCCAGGAGAAATGGTGGAAAGAACACTGAGCTTTGGGAAACATTCATACTAAAACATCAGTGAAGTGATATTATTTTTAATTGGGTGCATTAGTCAGGAATGGCATATTTGAAACTGCAAACATTTTGAGACTGGAGTTTGGGATAATAAAGGACTGACTTCCTCTTCTCCACAAAGTAGGGCCTTTTCCTCATGCTCTATTTCCTAGCAGCTACTAAACCCTATTAAGATAGCAATGACTTTATATTTCTGTTTTACAGATGTCCTTTCTTACTGACTCCTTTGGAAGCTAATTTGTCTGTCTGTTTACAAGATTATATGAACTCAACAGACACAATCATTCTCTTTCTCTCTCTCTCTCTCTCTCATCATCATCATCATCATCAACAACAACGCTTAAAAAACTGCAGAGAAGAGAGAAAAGAGAGTAAGGGGGAATCTCAAAGTGTTTCTCTTAATTAAAATGTCAGTGGGAAAAGACAATCACTAGCATACTGCATGAAAGCTTATTGACCCTGTGAGGCCTAAAACACAATTTTTATAATTCCCCATCCCTTTCCTTCTAAAGAGAGATTAGTTAGAGTTGCTATTTTGAAAGCACATAGGGGCTGAGTCTACACTGGCATGATTTTGCGCAAATACTTTTAACGAAAAAGTTTTTCTGTTAAAAGTAAGTGTGCAAGAGAGCGTCTACAGTGGCATGTGCTTTTGTGCAAAAGATGTGCTTTTACGCAAAAGCATCCGTGCCAGTGTAGACGCTCTCTTGCACAAGAAAGCTCCGATGGCCATTTTAGCCATCGGGCTTTCTTGTGCAAGAAAGTAACGTTGCCTGTCTACACTGGCCTCTTGTGCAAAAATACTTGAGCAAGAGGGCTTATCCCTGAGTGGGAGCATCACAGTATTTGTGCAAAAAGCACTGATTTCATACATTAGAATGTCAGTGTTCTTGCGCATATACTCGCAGCCAGTGTAGACAGGTGGCAAGATTTTGCGCAAAATCTTGCCAATGTAGACACAGCCAGTAGGTGTCTACTGCAAGCCTCCTCTAGTAGGAGAATGCATGTACTGCAAGGCAATAATGTGTGCTAGAAAGAATTTGAAAAATCCATCATTGTAAAATGGGGAGAGGGAACAGGTTACCTAATAAGTCTGTTCCATTACTAATTTTGAGGCTTCTAAGCATATATCTACATTTGAGCAGGGAGGTTTGAATCACAGCTCATGTAGATGTACCCACATTAGTCCTGCTCTAGTTGGTGCCCAAAAATATCAGTATGTCCATGATGGTATAGGCAGCAGCTTGGGTTAGCCTCCCAAGATTGTATCCAGAAGGTTGAATGGGATTGTACTCAGGGCAGTTAGTCTGAGCAGCCATTCATACCCCCATGAACACACGCCTATTTTAGAAGCTAGCTCAGGAAGAGAGCGTTAGCACAGATATACATGCACAAGTGGCTAATCTCTCCTCCCAGCCCAAGTGTAAACACAGCAAATGCAGCTAAAGGAGCAATTTAGTTTAGTTATTCATAGTAATAATTAGTAACACTATACATTTATATACTACCTTTCCTTCAGGGATAGCCAAATACTTTACAAACATCAATAAATAAGGCCTCCCAATATACCTGTGGAATAGGTAAGCATAATTTATTTTATATATGCATAGAATCATAGAATCATAGAGCTGGAAGAGACCTCAGAAGGTCATCAAGTCCAGCCCCCTGCTCTAGTTATGACCAATCCCAACTAAATCAACCCAGCCAGGGCTTTGTCAAGCCATGACTTAAACACCTCTAGGGATGGAGACTCCATTACTTCCCTAGGTAACCCGTTCCAGTGCTTCACCACCCTCCTAGTGAAATAGTTTTTCCTAACATCCAACCTGGACCTTTCCCACCGCAACTTGAGACCATTGCTCCTTGTTCTGCCATCTGTCACTACTGAGAACAGCCTCTCTCCAGCCTCTCTGGAACCTCCTTTCAGGCAGTTGAAGGCTACTATCAAATCCCCCCTCACTCTTCGCTTCTGCAGACTAAACAGACCCAACTCCCTCAGCCTCTCCTCATAGGTCATATGCTCCAGTCCCCTAATCATTTTGGTTGCCCTTCGCTAGATCCTCTCCAATGAATCCACATCTTTATTGTAGTGGAGGGCCCAGAAATTGACACAGTACTACAGATGTGGCTCACCAGAGCTGAATAAAGGGGACTAATGACATCTCTGGATCTGCTGGCATTGCTCCTCTTAATGCAACCTAATATGCCATTAGCCTTCTTGGCTACAAGGGCACACTGTTGACTTATATCCAGCTTCTCATCCACTGTAACCCCCAGGTCCTTTTCTGCAGAACTACTACTTAGCTGGTTGGTCCCCAGCCTGTAACAATCCTTGGTATTCTTCCATCCCAAGTGCAGGACTCTACACTTGTCCTTGTTGAACCTCATCAGATTTCTTGTGGCCCAATCTTGCAATTTGTCTAAGTCACTCTGGACCCTATCTCTGGCCTCAAGCATATCTACTTCTCCCCCTAGCTTAGTGTCATCTGCAAACTTGCTGAGGGTGCAATCCATCCCCTCATCCAGGCCATTAATAAAGATATTGAACAAAACTAGTCCTAGAACTGAACCTTGGGGCGTAAATATAGATATCAATTAGCTACTATACTAATCTAGGCAGAATCAGGACTATTGAACCCAGGGATTCTGATGTCTCCTGATTTAATTATTGAGAACATAAGAACATAAAAACAGCCATCCTGGGTCAGATCAAATGTCCATTTCGCTTAATATCCTGTCATCTGACAGTAGCCAATCAAGGGTGCCATTTCGGGAAGGTGGAGGTGGAGCTATAATATCACATACTTGGATGCCCATCACCCCCCTCTCTTGAAGTAGCACCCTTGTGGCCAATGCCATGTTTCCCAGGGGGAATGAACAGAACCAGAATTCATCAACTGATCCGTCCCCTCTTGCATATTCCCAGCTTCTGGCAATTAGACTTTACTCCCCCAAAAGCATTCTATGGTCACATTGTTTGTTTTTATTGATGCAACAGGATTGTTGATGCTGTTACTGTTTCACTTTATTCTGAGGTAACATTAGCTTCCATTAAAACATCAGATACATCATTATTACAATCAATCAGAAACATATTTGGTATTTTGTGTGTGTTTGTGTATGTGTGAGTGAGAGAGTGTGTGTGAGAGAGAAAGAGAGATTCCATTTCCACACTGCCCGGTGGACAGAACCCATCTATGTTCATGCCCCTGTTTTGCCTGATCCAGGGTGATTTGGGATGAAGAATTCTACTTCAAATCAAGTCACATGGGGAACTGAAGCTGGAACTCCTACATCTCAAGGCAGTTCCCTAGATCCCAGAACTGATGTACAGTGAGACACACATGCATGTATACACCACACAATCAAATTTTTAAACCTCAGAAAGTTACTGTGAAATTGAATTGTCCTCCGGTCAGCTCTAATTGTTGTCATATTTATACTCTATGCATTTCCACAAGTAAATAATGACAAGCGTTGAACATGGTTTTCAAAATGACTAGTAAATTTTGGTGCTTTCAGTTTTGAGTGCTCAACTCAACAGAAAAAGAAAGAAAGAAAGAAAGAAAGAAAGAAAGAAAGAAAGAAAGAAAGAAAGAAAGAAAGAAAGAAAGAAAGAAAGAAAGAAAGAAAGAAAGAAAGAAAAGTGTTCATTCATACCTTCTAAAAATCAAGCCTCTGACAGGTGGCCTCAGGTAGGGCACCGAAAAGTGGAAGCATCCAAAATCACTGGTCACTTGATAGCAATCAAGGCAGCTTACAGTGCAGTGGTGTTTTACTTTGCCTGCAGTTAAACTTATTCCAACTATTATGTTCCATCAAAGCTTGTATCATTGCTCTAAAATGTTTGACATCTGAATGAATCTGGCTTTTTTTCTTCTTTGCAGCCCTGCTTCTTTATTTATATATATTTATTCTCTCTTCAAAGGCATTTGTTAAATTTTACAAATTTCCTTAACAAAAAGAAAAAGAAAGATGATAAACACTACAGTATGTGAAACATATGGTTTACATTACAAGCTAATCTATGGATTATCTTGGCAAAAAAACCTGACTTATTCTGTAGCTGGGAGGTTAACGGTCTGAGTGAATCGTGGAAGAGGTATCAAACATGACTACAGGTGAGTTGAAACTACGGAAGCTGGATTTGAGTTAAGGTGTGTTTGCATAAAATGATACTATTCCATGCAGTCTCAATCTCTTCTTAGCAACTTGGCCTACCTTGAAAGACTACTCTACTCTGCTTGCTAGAAGTCAAAAGGGTACTGTAGGAATGACTGAGGGTATGTCTACACTACAACGTTAATTCGAACTAACTTAGTTTGAATTAGTTAATTCGAACTAAGCTAATTTGAACTAACGGATCCAGACTAAAAAACTAGTTCGAATTAGCGTTTTGCTAATTTGAACTAGCATGTCCACATTAAGTGGACCCTGAACCAGGCTTAAGGATGGCCGGAAGCAGTGCCAGCAGGGCATCAGAGGAGGACTTAGAGCGTGTCTCAGGCTAGCTGAGGGCTGTGCTTAAAGGGTCCCAACCCCCACCCCGGTCAGACAGTTCTCAGGGGTGGCCTGCTTGCAAAGCAGTCCTGGCTTGGAGTGCCCGGACTACCCACACTGGGCACATCACAGCACTCGGCCATCAGCCCGGCTGCACTTGCCACAGGCTGCCATCTGGGAGGAGGGGGCAATTGTGGGACTGCAGGAGAGCTTCCACCCCCAGAAGCCTGCAGAGCCAGCCCAGTCCTCCCCATCGGGGGCTCGTGCCTCATTCCTCCCTCACCTCCTTCCACTTACCCTTCCCTAGCCCCTCTTCTTGATGTACAAAATAGAGGACAATTGTGTTCAAAAATGGAATCTGTCTTTATCGAACAAAACTGGGGGAGACTGGGAAAAGGAGGTGGGAGAGGAGAAGAGAGAGGGTGGGAGAGGGGAGGGCAACTAAAATGATCAGAGGTTTGGAACAGGTCCCATATGAAGAGAGGCTAAAGAGACTGGGACTTTTCAGCTTAGAAAAGAGGAGACATAGGGAGACAGGATAGAGGTCTCTAAAAGCATGAGTGGGGTGGAGAGGGTGCATACAGAAATGTTCTTCATTTGTTCCCATAAAGAAGGACTGGAGGACACCAAAGGAAAGGAATGGGTAGCAGGCTTCAAACTAGTAACAGAAAGTTCTTCTTCACAAAAAGCAAAGAGTCAACCTGTGGAACTCCTTGCTGCAGGGGGCTGTGAAGACTAGAACTAGAACAGAGTTTAAAGGAAAGTGAGATCACGTCATGGAGGTTGGGTCCATGGAGTGCTATTAGGTAGGGGGTAGAAGTGGTGTCCCTGACCAAAGTTTGTGGAAGGCTGGAGAGGGATGGCATGAGATAAATGGCTTGGTCACTGTCTTCGGTCCATCCCCTCCAGGGTCCCTAGGGTTGGCTGCTGTCGGCAGACAGACTACTGGGCTAGATGGACCTGGTCTGACCCAGGACGGCCATTGTAAGTTCAGGGCTCAGGGTCGGGAGGTTTCACTGGACCCCCTTGATTCTCTTGCACACCTGCTCCTGGGTGGCCAGGCTGGCAGCTCTCCTGCCCTAGATGGCCACTTTCCTGTGCCTAGTGCGGAGATCGTGGACGAGGTCCACGATGTCTGCACTAGTCCAGGCGGGTGCCCACCTCTTGCGGTCCCGGGCAACCTCCCGGGAGCCGCCAGCCTGGTCCCGGAAAGAAGGGGAGGGCTGGGGGGCATCAGGTGGGTGGCTCGATCCGTGCCAGGTGCAGGGTCTGCTGGCTGGGTTCTGGCAGGCTTGCACCTGGCACGGGCACCGTAGCCAGCCCGTGCCCCTTTAAGGAGTCCAGGCCCGGGAGGGGGGCAGAAGAGTTTCCCTGGTGTTGGCCAGAGTGGCCACCAGGGAAACCTGGGGAGGGCTAGCCTCCCACTAGTTCGAATTAAGGGGCTACACACCCCTTAATTCGAACTAGCTAGTTCGAACTAGGCTTAATCCTCGTAAAATGAGGTTTTCCTAGTTCGAACTAAGCGCTCCGTTAGTTCGAATTAAATTTGAACTAACGGAGCGCTAGAGTAGCGCCTATGAAAGTTAGTTCGAACTAACGTCCGTTAGTTCGAACTAACTTTGTAGTGTAGACATACCCTGAGTTCTCTTGAGAAAGGAGCAAACCAGCTCTGTTGGATCATATTTAAAAAAGCCTCCTTTGTTGTTTTTCTGCCACATTTTACAATATGCAGCTCCCCCGTTGCCTACTAATGCATATATGTCCCTTGAGATACTGCTCAGAAAACCCTTGTGCTGGCTGCCACTTTCTAGGCTTGTAGATTTGATTATTTATTTAATTTGAAGTGCTAACTCCAAAGTTGTTGACTACAAAACACATTTGTCTTCCTGAGCTAGCTTCCTGAGAGCTTGGTACTCCACCAATGGAAAAAGGACATATTCCACTGGAATATCTAGGATATACCATACACACAGAACAGCTAGCACAGCAACTCTGCCACAATACTATGGCAAAGAGAGAGAGAGAGCACATTGCATATCTAATCTTCTTCCTGTCACCTCATCATCTAACTTACACCAGTTTAGACCCAGTTTCATTCCCTTAGCCTAAGTTAGTGACTCAGGGGGAGATTCTGTCTCCAGTGGTACTGAGTGGCTGCTGTCCAATGGAATGTCAGATTTGCCATAGTGTGGGGGACTTCTCAGCTGGCAAACAGCTGTGCCCATACCTCTTCCTGTTCATCCCTGTACAGGGAACATACAAGGGGGGGCCAGTCAGATTGTTGCTGCTCTGCATCGATTCTCAGATAGTAGCTGATACCTTTGGGATTCCTATTAGTGGGCACTGCTAAAAGCAGGCTTCAGGTTGGACCTGGGCCAGAAGGAAAATAAGGGAACTAACTGGCTTCCTGATGTCCCATCATGAACAGATTTCAGCTGCAGCAAACTTTCCTAGACTCATGCTCACTTACTGTTATGTATTTAGACCCACTTAAGTTTCACCCCAGGCCTTGGCCTGCTGAGTCCACAGGAGTCTAAACTTAGGTATGTTATTGCTTAAAAATCAGCAGAGAAGGGTGTATTAAGATAAACGTTTAATATGAGGGGGTCAATTAAAGTGGGTTAATGCATACTGATTTAATTAGAACAGTAATATATTCGTAAACATCTCCATAAATAGATGTGTCAGGTCATTAAGGCAGCACCTGAGTTTGATGCAACATGTCTCTAAAAAGCAGATGGGATCCCATCAGTTTGGCAGTAGCCCAGCAAAATTTGCTGGTAGGCTGCACTGTAGCCTCTATGTTTTTAACTCTTAGTTTACCACCAGCTAGTGAATTCTGAACAAGAAACAGATGGTAATTAATTCTGGACAGGGCAGAAGGGATTACATTGAAATAAGGAGAGCAGTGCACCCTGCTCCCAGGAGCATGATTCCGGGGTTCTATTTCTGACTGCTGCTGATTCTTTGTGCAGGTCAAAATCACTTAAATTCAGTGTGCCTCTGTTTAGCCACCTGTAAAATGAGCATAATAGTATCTGTCTTACATATTTGTAATGTAGCAAAATCTATATGTAACTCGCAGGATTGTTGACAAGCTGTTTGTTGTTAATATTTAAGCCTTGAGATCCTCTGCACTTAGTTTCACCTTTCACTATGTATTGTTAATAGTTATTGAATAACAGTTATATTGTTCATGAAGCACTGTTTAATATTCACCTTAACTCTAACTCCAGCCATGAGCTGTATCCAGTTTCTCCCTGAAGAACTCTTCAGACTAACTATCACCAGGTCTCTTTATTATGTCGTCTCTGTTGGGCTGTAACTGTCTTGTTGGACACTGGGAAAATGATCAGACATTTCAACTGTGAACTTTCTCATAAAAAGTATACAAAGAATCCTTTATTCCCTCTTATACAATAATATCTGGCCAACTGACTTTTTCCCATATGAGGCAGAACATGACCCTGGTTGCTTTTAAATATCAAGATAAGGTGTTACAAATCTACATACTAGCTGCCAGGCTATTTTCCCTTTACTCTGGCAAACGACAGTATCATAACTTCATCTAAAAGAGTGCCTAAGAAAGTGCTTTTGTTAAACACTTTTGTGGACACAGCAAGAATCATGAACTAAAACATCACCAGCTGTTTCATGTTGTTAGTCAAAACCATTTTCTTATAATGAGGGGAGACCTATACTTCTGCTGGAGGGAGTCATGAGAAGGAAGCTCAAGACAACAAATTAAGGAACAGGAAGGGAAACATTTTAACTTCTCTCCTTTTCCAATTGCTTTATTCCCATGCAGATGTGGGCCAAATTCTGTCCCAGCATAACAGCCTTGACTTCAGTGGAATTAAGCTAGCACATCATTTGTCACTGCATGCACTCCTGTTGTGTTCAGCACCAAAATAATATGGAGATTGGAGTTCTATAAAACATGCCAGAAAGAATCAATGTTCCCCTCGTCAGTGCCACTTCCAGCTTGACATCCTTCCAAAGTTTATGCAATTCCCTCTTTCTTTGCTTCACATTACATAATATGAGTCACTGCAGTCACCTCTGGATGGTGAGGGTGGAACATGACAGCTGTACACTGCAACATTTTTTCAAAAAAGAAATGAGGAAGAATGCAACATAGGTTTTAAATATAAGAATTACCAGAGATGGAATTTGAACATGACACTAGGGTTAATACCCTTGAAATTGCAACATATGTCCTGCTATCTTTCATACCCATAACTGATCAGGATCTCATTTTTGCAGCCAATCGCAAAGAGGACTTCTCTAGCAGTACAATGAATTATGGTATCAGACCTTATGAGAGTAATGCTAACTCAGTAGGAACTGTAACATGCACTGAATCACTTGTATTATATCTGTACATTGATGGGGTTTATATGTGAGAAACTTGGACTTGCAAGAGATGCCAACTTTTAGTGGACATTAAATAATATGAAAGGGGAAAATAGGAAAGTCCCATAGTTACAAAAATGAAAAAAGATGGAACCATTCCAAAAAAGAAAGAAAAACAAGCCTTTTGACTGTGTTCATTCATGACAGGTGGATATAAATCTGAGCAAGCGATTTACCTGATCAATTAGAATGAAAGGAAACTTCGATTTTTTTTTCTGAAATAAAACACACACACACCCAACTCGTTTCAGAATGCCAATTTTTTAACATTAAAAAAGATAACAGCTACATGCTGAAAGGGAAAACAACTCAGGAAATTGTTCTAGTGCAGTGTTTCCCAATTTTATTTGACCATGGAACCCTTTTCAGCTTGAAAGAATTTCAATGAACCCCTAGAGTTGCCAGGGTAAAATTTGTTGAGCAAAACAAATTGGGAAACACTATTCTAGTGAATCTGAAATTGTATCTTGGATAAATAGAGGTGTGATCTGCAGCAAATCCACCAATCATCTCCTGTGTCTGAATGCTGTTTCTATGGTAAAATTCCACGCATAACTGGTGTTGTCGGTAATCACGAGTCAGTTGAGACATTGATCAGGAGCAAGGTTTCACTGGCTCATATTTTCTTGGAATTAAGTGGACTCCTACTTATTGATGAGCCACACTCAGAAACTCTAGGGTTCATTTCAAAGCACCCCAAAATGATGGTTAAAATTATGTCCAAAAGGTTTAATCCGAAGAGTTTTAAAGACCGTGGCAGTTTTTCCATTGGCGTCAATGAGCTTTGAATCCGGCTCTTTGTTTCCAGTCACAATCAGAAGTCATAGTATAGAGATAATGAGAAAACATGAAAAATGATTTTCAAATCTCAGAAGAAAACATGGATCGCAGGGAGTTTCATGAGCTGGTTCTGGCTAACCTTGTTGACTCCCTTTGACATTCTTCTGTCCCTTCTTCAAAGCAATTCTACCCTGAAGAGTTATCATTCCTGTTTCACTGTGTTCTTCCCATCCATTTGAAAGAATCAAAATCATACTGGTCATGGAAGATGGCAGCCAAGATTGTCAATCCTGATAAGGAGTTTTGGAAACAAATCTATGCTATAGCAGAAATAAAATGTATATCCTCCTTATTGATTCAAAAACCAAATTAAAGTGGTTGTAAAGTGGTTGAGATGTTCCTGATTGTAATAGATAAGCCAGAAAAGTCTCCTTGCTTCTGGATGTTCATTGAAACTGAACTTATGCACAATATTCAACTGAGAAGGTCCTTAGCAATACATCCTGGATTGTCTGAAAGCTAGATAATAATTTAAAAATAGGAAAGACCTAGTGGGTGAGCCATTATGTCTTACTGAGCCAACCTCAGTTAGTGAGAGAGATGAGCTTTGAAGCTATGCAGACCTTTTCTCCAGGTCTGGGAAAGGAACTGAGAATGTGAAAGCTCAATTCAAAACCAGACATGAGTAGATAGCGCATATTTAAAAGGAACAGTCAAATGAAATGGCCCATCAACATCACTGTAGTGATAGGAAAAAAGGAGGTTAGTAGTTTATATATTGTTTTAACAAGACATAAACCCAGTGTCTGAAAGCAGCACCAGACCCTGCCACAATAACATGCCTACAGATTTTTCATCTATGTCATTGCTACACTGATCAGCACCCCCCACACTACATAACTTTTGAGATACCTGGGTCTTAACATCTCTGTGACAACATGTGGTATGCCTCAACCATTTCAGTAAATGCCCCAATCAATACTCTGTGGGTGGAACCAGACAATCACTGTCCTTTCAGATGAACTCACACAAGAAAATGATAAAAGAGAAAAGACCCCGGTTAATTCTGGCTGAACAGTTTGCTCCCATGAGTCCTCATCATATAAGGCTGGGTGTGAATCTCACACCCATAGGCCACACACAGTTCATCGGGGTTTCCCTTGGGTGGGCCATGAGACAATTTGTTTACTTGAGCATCACAGGCCTGGAAGCCCAGCCAGTGCCACTTCTGAGAGCCTACATTGGCTGGGAATGGTGAACCATGGCAACTGGGAGCTGTGGGGCTCTATGCCTGCAGATGCTCAAGTAGACAAACTGTCATATGTTCCACCAGCAGCAAAACCCTGATGAACCATGTGCAGCTGACGCACCAAGATTCCCCTATAACACTTTCAAAAGGTGAGCTTGGGAGGGATTAAATTCATAACTTTGCTAGACACTAAAAATCTGAAATAATGGCTTATTACCCACTAAGACGCCATTTTTGTCCTATGACTAGAGAGGTGTGAATAGGTCACATCTTCTTGAATGGTCCCTTAAAATATGTATGAACTATCTATGCTAAACTATTCCCTTAGAGTATGTAGTATTTATGCTAATCTATCTGCTCCATCTCATATTTAGCTGACACATTTTGAGTTCCTTTCCCAGACCTGAGGAAGAGCGCTGTGTAGCTGGAAAGCTAGTCTCTCTCACCAGAAGTTGGTCCAACCATCTCGAACCTCTAATTCCCTGGAATTGACATAGCTACAATATGGCAAACAAATGTAAAAATCAGATGGATAGCTAGAGCTTCATAAGCATATTTCAAATAATTGGAAACTAAGAAAATGTCTCTGTGGATACAGCTACTTTTCTCTATATGCCCTAAGGAAATGGAAAGTCGCCGTGCACATGAAGCATATTTAGAACAATGGAAGGGAAAAAGAAGAGATGAAAGATTGAATGGTTTGGAGCACTGAAGAATAGGCAGAATACAAGCTGAGATACTGTCATGCTTTGCAGAGGGTACCATTAAAAGTCAGGGAATGAATCCTATGGGTAATGCTGTCAAAATTGAGTAAAGGTTGCAGAAGTTAAACAAAAATACTTTCCTTCAAATTTTGAGGATGTTTTAATAAACTAATTATTTTGTTTTGGATTTTTATAGTGAAGACAAGGCTTCTGGAAGCAGTCATTGTTTGAAATATCTTGGGAGAATGTTTATATCCAATAGAGCACTTATCTGAGCCAGTACAGCAGTTCCTATGTTCTTTTACCTTCACTGAAGACATGAAGATAATATAAAATTGGTGTGAGAAGAGCCTTACATATTTTTTAAATTTTCTGGTACTCATTATGCATATATTATGATGCTAGACAAATAATAACTAATCATAACAATAATTTTTAGAAACATTAAAAAATGCTCTTTTTTATCTGGTCCCCTGAATGGGTAAGTGATCAGAAAGTGAAAATCAAATAAGGAAAAATCAGAGCAACATAGACAAGGGTATAATTTCAAAGTTTAATTAATACATTAGTTCTTAAAGCTCACAAAAACTATATGGTCAAATGAATGATTATTAAGATCAGGCTGGCACGTCGTTTTTTTGATGCAAGCTCTACCAATTAGCTAGGCTACAAACTGCAGATCCGAGCAAAACTATGAATCCACAGCATAGAAATGAGCCCATCCTCCTATGGGAGACCAACCCCGAGACCTAGAGACTGGCTTGACATATTTATCTATGCCAAGGATGATCATGTTTGGCAGTTTGAGCATTTGAGCATTTGAGTGGTTTCAATTCTTTTTGGTATTCCCTTCAAATTCCAATAGGCTGATTTGGGTAAACATTGTAAATTGCTCATGATGGCAAGGAGATGGAAACTCTCTCTCTCTCTCTCTCTCTCTTTCTCTCTCTCTCATCACTTCAGACATCTCTTTCCTATTAACTCACATTCAGCCTGAGATTCCAGAAAAAAAAAAATCAGAGCAGCCTAGGGTTCCTCTTTCCAGTCATCATTTCCATTTGACTCCATCTTTTTGCCCTTTTCTCTATAGAACGGATGAATACTACAAAATATTGTCTGTGAATATATCCTGGAATTTTATGTGTCATCAGTGTAGCTATCTTCACACCCATTTAGGCTAGGTACATATTAAAATATTTTTCTATGTCAGTACATACTTGCTAAAAGTTGTGTTAACTGATATGGGGTGCATCTACACAGTAGGGCTTAACTTGAAATAAGTTAATTGAAATGGTGCTGAATGTGGTTTAGTAGTCCCTACAGACAAGGAGAAACTGTATGTGGCATCATAGGCATATCTACATGTCAACATTATTTCTAGTGTTATAACTAGCGTTATTTCAAAATAACTTAGTCTGGGTCTACACTGCAGGCATTTATTTCGAAATAATGTTGAAATACTGTTAAGCTGGAGGACTTTTTATTTCAACTCCTGTAACCCTCATTGTATGAGGAGTAAAGAAATTTGGGGGAAGAGTGCTCTATTTGAATTACATCAATTGTGCAGCTTAATTGAAATTGGGAGTGTCTACTCAGCACTTATTATCAAGATATATTCACAAACAACATTTTGTAGTATTCATCCATACTATAGAGAAAAGGGCAAAAAGATGGAGTATGAAACACATAGTAAGAGACAATCCCTGCTCAAAGAGCTTTACCTGCAAATACAAAAATCAAATGTTGGGTAAGTGAAAGAAAGTAGCATTACTTCCATGCTAGAGATGGGACACCAAGCACAGAGTAATTAAATGACTTGACTGTGGTTATATAATAAGTCCGTGGCAAAAGCAGAAATTGAACAGTCTTTTGTACCTCAGTCCAATGCACTAATCACAAAGTTATCTAATAAGGAAGAACGTAATAGTACAATATGAATGAATGAATGAATGAATGAATGAATGAATGAATGAATGAATGAATGAAATGTATTAGTGTCAAAAGTGTTTTCCAACCTTTGAAAAGATTCAGATTCATTTCAAGTCTTGCACAAGCATCAGGATGGTCTTTTCTTTAGCCAAAGCACACACATTCATCCCTGACAGTAAGCTTGAAATGTGGGTGGTGCAAATTGTAAAGGTCCTGATCTTTTAAAGCCTTATGTCAGCCCATATCTGATACCTTGACCTGTGTTGAAGAGCACCTCATTTGACAAGTACCGGTAATCCCTCTGAAACCAGAGGGGAGCACTTATAAAATATTGGTCATCATGAACTTACCCCTCTATAAGTAGTGTGGGAGAAATGTTGGTGATACTGCTTAATATGAACAAAACCTACTCATATTTGGTCCCTCCTACGTTGTCACTTCAGAATAATGAATTTAATGGTTTTGTTATTGCTTTGTGGTGATGAATATTTTGTGACATGTGAAAGCCATTGTTCACCAATAAGTCCTAATGGGCTACTCATGTTACTAGAGATTGTTGCTATCAGGAATGGAAGGGGAATTTACTTTCTATAGAAGCTTCCCCTGCTTTCACTATGCCTGATTCCAATCAGTGTGGACCCTTGAATTTCCATAAGCACTGTAATTCTCCCTCTACATGCAAAACAACTGCTCTCATCAGAAAGTTATTGCAAAGTATAACATTATTCTAGCTATATTAGTTGCTAAACAAGAGACAATTACAAGAGACAATTCTAGGAGATATTGTTATTCAAAGATAATTTTGAGGTTACTTGACACCAGCAAGAATATTTTACTGATTGTCTTTTTACCCATGAGGGATTACATAATTTTTGTACTTATCACAAAAGTCTCCTAAAATCTTATTGGACACAAATATTGATTAATACAAAAGTGTTCTCTACTGGCCAGAGAAGAGGGATTAGTATCATGATCCATGAGTACAAGTCTTGTTTCTGCTACTGTCACACAATGGGTTTGTCTAGACTACATGGCTCCGTCGATGGAGCCATGTAAAGTAGTTTACTCTGCATAGTCAATGAAGCAGGGATTTAAATAATCCCCACTTCATTAAAATAAAAATGGCCGCCTCGCTGTGCTGACAATCAGCAGATCCGGCACAGCATGGCAGTCTAGATGCAGCGCGGTCGACAAGGGAAGCCTTTGTCGACCACTCCGATAAACCTCATTTCACCATGTTGTTATTCTTTGTATCTGATTGCAATAAAGCCTAGAGGCCCCAACTAAAAATATGGTGCCATTGTGCACAGCACTTTACTAACCCATGGTGAGAAACAAACTTAGGTGTGAAAAGACTACAGTCTAATGGAAAAGCAAGACAGAAAGTGGGAGGGAAACAGAGGCATAGAAAAGTGCAGAGTTGTGGAACTGCTAGAAAGGATACCCAGCTTTCCTGGCTCCCACCCCAAATGCACTATCTACTAGACAAGTAATTTCACACTGCTGTGTTTCAATTTATCCATCCGTAATATGGGTACAATACTAGTGAGTATACTTCATGATGGAAAGGAAGGGAGGGTGGGGTTGTAAGGTTTAGTTAACTGATGTTTCTATGGGGCTTTGAGTGCCACAGATAAAAGGTACAGATCTAATTACTGTGGTTGTGAGATTCCCTGGGTTTTTGTGAGAGAGAAATGTGGCAGGATCAGAATATCTCAAATTTATCATCTGGCCAGAGATTTAAAGACACAAGTTATTATTGTCCCCAGGGTACAAAGCACTGCATGTAGCATTCTACTTCAGCTTAGCAGAGAGCCAGCAGGTTTCCTTTTCCGCTGACTGTCAAATTATTTTCAGCACATTTCCTTTTCAGATGTTTTCATTGAAGAGGCTACTGTGGTGAAGATAAGACTACAACTTCGCCTGTCTCACTAAAGTTTCCATCCTCCTTCCCTTTCTTGTATCCAAGTCCCTTTCCTTAGCGTTCTTTCCCCCTTGAAAGGGCTGCTACAAAGCATTTGATGGGACCCTTTGATTTAGGTTTATTGAGAGTGCTCCACTCTTAGAACTCCAGCCAAGGTATGTCTGAAACTTTCAATAAAAGCAGAGAGAGACAGAGCAGGCCTGGTAGCTCAGCAGGCAACTGTAAGTTTTGCCAATAAAGACAGTGGGAGAGTCTCAGAGGTAAAACTCCATGTAGCTGATGGGAGGAGAAAATAAATAAGAAGCATGTGACCTATTTTCCCAGTTAGACATTTTGGCCAATTATAAGAGTTGGATGAAAATTCTGATATTAAAGAATTAGGAGTGTGACTGGAGCTGATCACTTCAGAATTAAGCTAATTGGAAAATTATAAGCAGTTATTTTTTTCTGATTTTTGCATTCATGAACTGTTCTCCAATTTTGAAAATATTTTGGAATTTCTTCACAATTTTCAAAATTGGCACTGGACACGTTCATTAATTACTCAAGCCTGACTATGTACAACTATATAGTTTTGTCATGCTCATCGCTATGGTGCTTTTAGTAACATTAGTAAGTTACGTAATATTATTTCCTTTCCCTGATTCTGTGAGTCATATACTTAACCAGCACAATGGGGATTTTGAATTTAATAGTGCAACAGAATGTACTATGAATCCTTTGCTTTTTGTGCATTTGGTGGAAAGAATTTGTCCTTTGCAAACATGCTTGAATAAAAGTGTTACTGAACTGAAAAATGTTATTGTAGTGTTAGATATTTGCAGATCCTGAACACAAATTCATTTTAAAATTCAAATGAATATTCAAGTAAATGTTTTGTCTATCATTCACCAAGCTTCATTTAAATCCAAGAATAGTAAAGGAGATTGGAGTTGCAAACAAGCCATCCCTCTGAAAGGGACTTAAAAGATGAGTAAAATGGCTTAGGTAAATGCTTTGTTATGGAAGAATATGGTGAAAGGAAAAGAGGCAATTTTGTTCCCAAGCCTTTATGGGCTTGAATTACAATGTCTGTGTCTGAGCTTTTTGGAAGAGTGAAGATGTTTCTAACTGAGGTTTTGATTAGTTCATTGCAGACATGAGGTCAAATATGGATCACATAACTATGGGGGTTGTCCAAGTCTGATCTTTTGGCTCATGCCCATTTCTGCTTTGAAATACAGCTGGTCAAAAATCAACCCCTAGATCCAAACCATAAATTCTAATACACCTAACTTCAGTCAAATTCAGATTTGAATGTACAGTTTGATATATGCCCATTTGTGCACAACCCAAATGTAAACTTGCATGAAGTTCAGTGTATTTGAATTCATTGTTTGTATACTTACAGCATAGGCTGGTTTTGCTCCAAGATTTAGTTAAGGTTCAATTGTGCTTATAAATTAAAACAATAGCATATTAAAATGCATAGTCAGACAGACATATGACCGTACAAAATAATCATGGAACGAGAGTGAGAAATTCATAAATCTTCAGCAAGTCTCAAAGAAATATTGTGAAATTATAATGAAACTTCCCAACCTATAAAGCTCCTGAGAAGCAGGGGCTCAATTAGCAGCAGAAGTTGTCAAGATTGGAAGCAATGTATTTCACTAATGAAAAGGACCATGCCATATCAGCAGGGAAACTAATTGACCAACCAGCAGACTGGTGATGAATCCTTGACAGGGGACAACTAAGGCAAATTCCACATACACTAAAAAGATCCTCAATTTTTGAGATTACTAGATTTTTCTTTAAAACTGAAAACTTCACACACACACACACACACACACACACACACACACACACACACATTCATCTCTAGAGCATAGGCAAAGAAAATGTGGGCTGTATTATATTAAGAGAACCTAATCATTAGAACTAACAGATTATGGAATAATCTCCAAAGGAAAGTGGTGGAACCCTAAACACAGGAGATAGTTAAAACTAAACTGAACAAAACACTGTAGGCCATATTGTAGGAAACAAACTTTACACTGGCTAGAGGGTTTGGACAACAAGTTTAAAATATTGTTTTCCATCTGTACAATACCCATGCTAAGGGAATCACTGGAGGGAATGCCCTGTCATATTACTTTGATAAATTGTTTGGAAAGCTTCAAAATGCATTGAGCAGACATTCAGTAAACAATGATAAAGACAGATATAAAGTTTATTCAGTGGTGTGTGTGTTTTTATGTGGGCATAACACTTAAGAATTTCATATGAGATAACCACAGATCGACACAATTAGTAAATATTGGTTTTAGGTTAAATAAATGGAGGGAGGGAAGAACTTGGAGTAAAATCTGTGTTATCTTCATTCGTTGAAACAAAACATCCAGTGTCCTCCTTTTCCCTCTCTGCCCTCATCCCGGCAGCCCTGCCAATCTTAAGGATACTTAATGCCTGACATAGAAGCCTGGTGAGCATATGTTCTTGGTTAGGGACCCATTGTTTGTAAAATTGTTGCAAGTTTCAGATTTCTATGTGGCAAGCAGAAAACCCAGCCCCCTGGGTGGTAGCAGTTGGGGCCATTCTAAGGTAGGTAAACATTAAAGTGAGGAATTTATGAGTCTACCATTCGGCTATATGGAACACTGGCCAAGTCTGGGTTGTTTTTCAATTAGTTTTTTTTTTCTGTTGTTGTTTGACTTCAAACACAGCAGAGAGCTACCTGGCTGTAGGTAAAAAAGATCAGCATCTGCAAATAATAATTGGCAAGACATTGGATTTCAGCTTGCACAAAGGCTGGAAATACATTGTGCATGAAGAAAGTTGTGTCTAAGTTCATTGCCTAAAGCATCTTTACGTAAGAAAATTCACTCGGCTAAAAGAAATGGAGTAGGAAAGTGAAACATAATTAGGGGAGCTACCACATGGCATTCTGGTTCTTTTCTGAAAATGTACCAAAGAAAAACATGGGAAACATAGATAAATCAAACATTCAATGGAAATGAAGCCTGGTATTTGGAACTATGCAAATAAATAGACAAAAAACAAAACAAACAAACAAAAATGCACACACAGCAACTTTGGCATTGAATATCTGATCAGTGGAATTGTAACTGAATTTGAGGAATTTCACCACAATTTTAAATGTTTTCATCTGTGAAAGATTAAGGTCAATATTCATTTTCAGCTGTCCCTAACACTGTCTTTCACTGAATGTTTCCCCCACTCATTTGGCATATTCTACCGGGATAGCAGTCAGTGAGAAAAGGGAAGCAATGTCATGGTCATTCATTAATATGTGAGCCAGTGGGTGAACCTTTTATTATATGTATAGGATAATTTAAGGCTCTTTCCTGCAAATTGTAGTGTAAAGCTTACAGTGAAGTGACTAGGCATCCCAATACTATTGTCTTTGTCTTATATAAGCCACCAGACCCTTTCCCCCTCAGAAAAGTGCCCCAATTTTTCACACTTGTTATCTGGGAATCCTAGCTAAGGGTAAACCCAGAAACAACACCATTTCCCATCTGTGTGATGCTTAAAATCAATCAGCTTCATGACAAACTTCAAAAGTGACTTTAATGGCAGTAGCTTCAGCAATAATCACTGTTGGCCTTTAGAGCCAAATTCTTAGGTCCCTACTCAGTTTGATCATATCATTTAGGCACAGCGAATATTGGAGACATTTCTCCTGCACATGTCTGAATGCAAAGGTACTGTTACTTCTGCTATCCATCTCAGTGCTTCATTGGGCCCACTCCCTACGATGAGTGCTGCTATGCCCCTTTATGTTTCTCCCAATGCACCAGATCTACTTCTTCCCCCTTCTCCACAATTAACTGAATACAGGCTAAAGACTAATAAACATAATTGAGCCTCAAGTTGAAGAAAAAATTAACTATGGTATGTGCAAATAACAAAAATGTTCATGGAACTCAATAAAACTTGTTGGGAAGTTGCATGGCATAGAGAAATCTTTTGTTTAGGACTCATAGACATTATGGTACTACTACTACTACTATGACGATGACTACGACTATGACTACAACTACGAATAATGTATCATAGCATTCTAAAACTGAAATGTACCCATTTGCTGATTCAAAAGAAGACCTTCATATTAAGAAAGTTTGGAAATTTTAAATTTTGAAAAAAGTTTAGGTTTTGTTCAAAATATCTCTTTTTTATGAGAAAACAGACCAATATTGTTCTTTTTTATTTGTAGAAGCCAACAAAAAAAGTCCATGTCTTCAAACTTAACTGATTCATAATTAAATGTGAAAACTACTAATTCTAAAGATTTGAAATTTGATTGTGAAATTTTGTCTAAATTAGTTTAAACAAAGCCAAGAATAGAGCAGGCAAAAGAAAAAATGATGTGTTCTCAGATGAGACTCCCTATTCTGCAGAAAATGACAGGCAGTCATTTCCACATGTGATAGCAATTGACTGGAGTTCCCTGGGATGTCTGTTTTTCAAAAAACAATTGGGTTGCAAATTTTCAGCATGAGAGCAGAAATTCATTAGAAGATGCTGAATTTGCAAAATTGATCAAAGTCTGTATTAATCTTATATCAATCTTTGGCAGAATTTTGCAACAGCAAAACTCAGAAAATGTCACCTTGCCTTAGTTCAGTCCATGGCTCTGATTATAACAGAGCCCAGGTCAAAGGTCTTTCAGAGTGAAATCTTCAATGGAATGAAAACACACTGACAATTTATGTTGGACTAAAACCTGGCCTGCAAGGCAAGAGACAAGTTTTATTTTTCCTTCTATAAATTTTGAAAAACTCTTGATTTAAGCTTCCTTTTTTTAAGCTGAGCATAAAAATAAGTAAATAGCTTCAGATTTTTTGTATATCCACAGAAGCACTTGTTCTTCTTAATAAAATGTAGATGCAGTTATAGGCGATCATAGCATGAACTACAGGCATTTGGGTCATAGCAGTATTTAAACTCCTGCAAGCCCAATAACTTCAGTGAGTTAACATAAGTGAAACTGATGACAGAAGCACATCCATATTTCTGTGGTGCATGAACAACACTACAGTGTACACACATATAAAGCTGTGATACCCAATCTGTGACCTGAGCATAAGTTGTGTCCTTTGATGTGCTAAATTTCACCTCTTCAGTGAGTTTGTTTAAAGACAGCTCCCCCTTCCTTCTGATTCCTAAAAGTAGCTCTGAAGCAAATCAGTAATGCTCCAGACAGATTCTGTTCCATCCCAGGTGATGAGAGCATTGTGAGAGACTGTGACTGCTGTGTTTCCTGCTCCCCTGCCAGGCTGTGGGAGACTCTACTAGAGCAGGATAGGAGCTTGACTGACTCTGACTGAGCCTCAGGAAATAATTACTGTATTGATTGCAGTCCCTTGATCTTTCTGGAAGAATATATTTGACCCTCAGGCCAGGCATCACTGATAGCAGGGATTATTTATAAAATAAACTACTGCTTATTCAAAAATCTTTTGGGAATCCATTTTAAAGTTTTGATATAACCACCCACTCCTCCTCACACATTGAGAAGGGAAGAAAGGCCAGTCCAACAGAAGCCAATGTTTCTTATCGCTGAACCATGAAAAATCCATCAATCTTTCAGGCTTCAAAGCTGTGAAGGATACTCCCAGTTCTGGAATATGAGTTCTTCTGTCTCCTGTGTCCATATAATTCAACCACCTTTCTTCAAGAGTCTAGGAGGCATAGATCACTGGGACATGTTCAGAAAGTTAGCCAGGAAAGCAGTTTAAAGGGGCTTAGCCACATCCCTAGATGGCAGCTCCATAATACAAGCCAGCCACGGGAGGACAAAAGAGTTTTATACAAAAATCGTCAGTCATTCCTTCTCAGAATATTGTGATTTGAAGGTTACCAGTCTCCTCCTTTACAACGTGGTGATCATGGGATATATTCCCTGTTTTTGCTTTGATTAGGTTAGCTACAGGATGAGGTTCTATGTTTCTCTGAGGCTTGTATGGCCAGATTTTCATTTTGATCTCTAACTTATTACCTGCTTTCTTGAAATAGCCTAATGACACATTGTACTCATCAGAAGTTATCCTCCAACACCAGGGTAGCCCTTTGTGCTGCAAGTGTCTTTTATCTGTCTTCAATGAGGCAAAAGAGAGGTAATTGTCTAACTCTCTAAATCAGTATCGCCATAGCACTGCTGCATAACTGCAGACCTTTTGTGCACAAAAGTGTTTCTTTACTGCTCCTTAAGGTATAATTACCATGAATTTATTACCTACCTTTATGAACAGCTAGAAGAACAAAGTCCTGTTAAGCTTCTTTCTTCTCAAGAGCTTTTGCCCAATGGACCACAAAGGTACCTGACCAAGCACACGATTTATTGGTTTTACCCTCACTCGGTAATTGTACCTAAGCTCCAAGGGCCAAATCTGGAGGTTCTTATTCAGTTTTTAACTCTCTTTTTTCTCAGGCATAAAAGTCTTTGACTTTAATTGGAGTTTTGCCTGATTTGGCCCTCTGACATTTATGTGATACAGAGGAGTGGATTACAAAGGAGGTGTTTATAATGGCCTTTAAAGCTGATGGAAGCCTAGAAAAGATGAATGTTATATCAGGGAGAAACTTAATGAAGGAGCTATTTTATCTGAAGTGTTTTATACATATATATCTCTGTGACCCAAGCTCAGGCAAGAAACTACGTCTTCTGCATGATGACTGATATTTCTATCTCCCTCTCCTTCTCCTGAGTTCCGGATTGATGTGATAATGTCTCCACTTGGATCCTGATGCACACAAAGAGATGTTATTTCCAGCTCATTTTAAAACACAGTCCCCAGGGTATTGTTGATGTTTGAACAATGTCCTCTCTATATAGTTTGATTTTCAGAAGGGCCTTATCTTCTGCATTTCCTCAGTGCTAGCCAGACAGTGGACCTTCAGCAGATGACAATTAACAGTTGTACAACAAGTACAATACGCTTCACCCCCAGGGGTTGTTAAAAAAAATGTCAAAGGAATTAATTTAAAACACCTCTATGAAAAAATAAAGAGAGGATTATTAGAATATAAAATATGGTATGGTTTCCATAAAGAAACATATTGCCAATTATCATTTGTTGTTACTGGGAAGGCTGCAGTAAACTGGCAACAAAACCTACAAATCTGACTTTGTCTACCTTTGAGTTGCATGTAGTAGTTTGAGCTACCGGGCATTTAAAAATGACGGTGATCGGGAACATGCAAATGAAGCCCGGGATATTTAAATCCCGGGCTTCATTTGCAAGTTCGAATGACTACATTAGCCACCCTAGTTCGAACTAGAGTGACAGTGTAGCCATATCCTTAGATCCAGAATGTCTACAACACCACTGCAAAAAGCATTAAAAAACAGATTGTAAGATTTCTGCCCTGTCCAGAAGATGGACTAGATGACCTAACCGATCTTTCTTTTTTCTAATTTCTATGATTTTGTAGGTAAAGATGAGTGAAATTCAAGCATATCAATGTTTCTGTGCACATGACCACCCACCTATCTTGGGTAGAATAAGTTAAAGGCAAAAGACAAAAATGTATTCCTAACTGTGAACTTTGCAGTCTTTGTCAGTTTGCATCTCAACCTTAACTTTTCTAAAACATAGGTTTTGCACTGTAAGAGTATATCTGAAATGATGTATAGCCAGTGCTGAATTTTTAAGGTGACTGTAATTTTATCATGGGGTTCTGGTGACAATGACAAACCATGCAAGCTTTGTTTTTAAGGCTGATGGAACCAGGAAACCCCAGAGACAAGATTACTGCCTTCCACTGTACATTTAGGGTTTTAGCATTTATTTCATAATAATGGATGGTAGCCCATTCCAAAGGAGGGGGAAGCTCATTGCTCCTGATTTGCTTCTCTTTCAGCTATGCAGTTTTTCCTAGTCAACATGGCATCATTCAGCTATGCAGGAGAACAGAAATAGCTTTAGAAGAAAACAAATGTGGAGATTACTTCTTGCATGTTTCCAAAGTCACGTCATTCTCATATTTTCATTTTGCAGTGTCTCTACTGAAAAATATGAAATAAGGCAACTCTGTGTTTTAATGACACCAGAAAGTTCCTTTGTGTTTATATTATGAATGTTTTTATGCATATAACAGGAATCCTAATTACAGTGGTCATGGCATCATTCTTTATTCAAGTTATGTTGTGATCATAGTACAATGACAAAATCAAAATTTTGATGGCACCTACTGTATGCTGAAAGTAGATACAGACTTCAGATCACTGTCAACAAAAAGGTGCAATGACACACGATAGTAATGATGAGCATTCATTTTATTTTTCATCTAAAGTTGCTGAAGTCCCCAACAATTTTACATAATTATGGCCCAATTCTGAGGTCTTTACTCAGTCAGTAAAATAGCAAAGTAATGGACAACATTTCAGTAAAAACGCAGTAAGGGACTCAGATTTTAACCTTAGGTGTACATAGATCAATACACCTCCATTGAAATGACCTCTTTCACGGTCAGCAAATACCCATGAAGTACTTGCTGTATACATTGATTGAAAGCTATATTATGCCATTAGTGAGACTGATCCAAAAGTTCCTTTTTAAAGATTCAGGAATTCATATATTTCACTGTCATGCTAAGCCATCTTCAAACCTCCAATAGTCTTTCTGACTGGTTTACTCCAGTCTTTAAATGAGGATTGCATCCTATGAAGTTAAAGAGAAAGAGCATTCAGAAAATAGAAACTGACCAATATTTTAGTTCCATATAGAAATGCTATCCTTGTTCTACACATAAAGGACAAGAAGCATCTGTTTTAACCTTTGTCATTGATTGCATCTTTTTTGACCAGGCCTTCTGAAATCTATTTATAAGCAGCAAGTAAAACAAGCTTCCAGTCAGCAAGATGTCATTTTGAGTAAATTGCACATAGTCAAAGAGTATGATTTCCTTGGAGGTCAAAATTGAGTCCTATTACTAGTCAATCAAACTTAAATAATATGTTGTATACAATGAAGGCCAAAGCCAGCAAAATCTGGCACAGACTTGTAGATCCATTGAATATAGCATAGATACCACCTACTGCTTACCTAATAATAATCATCTTGATACAAACATTCCTTAGTTATCAACAGCAGTACCCTCAATTGAGTTACAACAGCGAAATCAAAGAACATCTACAGCTTTACCATTGCAGTCAGAAGGGAATAAGAACTAATCAGTGTTCTCTCTGAGCTCAGTACAGATGATGGAAATGTTAACCATGCTAAGATATGAAAAAAAACCCCAAAACTATACCAACAAAACACCAGAAGCTATTGATAAAGGGAGGAAATTGCCATGTATTACACAGATTAAAATAGCTGGCCTAGGAGTGTTTCTATTCCATATTTGAAAATGTTCTGATTTAGTGTTTTCCTTCCTTATTAATAAAGCTACTTTAAGACTGACTCTGTGTGTGTGTGCATGCGCGTGAATCTGTTTATATGCCTGTTGTGTATGTATTTGTTTAATATTGCAACTTTTTTTCCATGAAAACGTTACATTCCATCTGAAGCATCTAGCACTAGCCACTGTTGGAAGAGAAGATTCTGGGCCATTCTTATATTCTGAATAATTTCATTCATCCTTCTGTCCCTGTATTTCATTGTATTCTCTTGAAACTAACTGTAGGAATCAGCTAATTTATGAGGGTTTTCATTTTTCAGTCAGATTTAGTCTATCCTGTTTCTTTATTCTCCCTATCTAAGAGTCCTCTCTTCACCCATGAAGCTCTATGGTGAACTCTGCAATGGGAGCAGGAAAAAGAACAGGACCCAGTGAAACTATTGGAGTAGTTTTCAATATTTCATAGCTTAGGATAATTTTGTGGGGTGTTCAAAACTGCAGCTCACCAGGTAACCTACAACCTCAGTGAAAGAGAGGTTTCTTTTTGTTAAACTGGGTGACAGCTTCCTGTTTCCTCAGTCTGTTATGTCCCCAGAACATATCCAACAAACTACTTTTACCTGTAATGAGTCCTGTGAGCTCTCACTTTGCCTTACAGGTTAACACTTGATTTAGACCAGCACTCAGACTTCTCAGAAGCATACTCCTACAATGTCCAGTCCCTGTCACTGGACATTCTGCAATACCAAGTCCATGCTTCCCAGAAAGACACTGTACACACCAGCCTATTTGATTCAACTAAGAAGGCACACTTTACTAAATGTCACTGTACTGAGGTGATTGTCTATAAACAGAGAAAATGTTTATGAACAAAGAACAGATGTTAAAGTCTTTTTAAGATATATTTCTCATCAAAAAGAAATTTCTCAGTGTCCCTAGCTCCCATGGAAAAGATTCAATTACCATGAATGCAAAAAAAGTCTGTCCTTTTTGCACTCTCAGTGGTGGATAACTATTACATGTAATCCAGTAAACCTTTAAAATGTATTCTTCTGAAGTACATCTCAGGCATAGCCCTTTTCTGCTGCTTGTTCTCTTGTGAACTGATGCCATGCTTCCATTTTGTCTTCCCATTAACTTGTTTGTCCTGTTTTCCTCAGATGCAAATGTAATTCCCATTGTTTTAGGCTTATCCTGCTTGCTTTATATCAGAGACCTAGCAGGTAGGTAAACTGAGATTCCTTATTGTCTGGAAGAAGCTTGTTTATCAATGCTGCCTGATTATATAATTCAAACATATTTTTAGTACATACATACAGCTAGTAATTCCAATAATGATCAATGTGAAGTAATCTTTCATTTGATATGCCACACAACTTTTCTTTATAGATAAATACTATGACAGCAATGTGTTGGTTGTTAGATATTCTGTCAGCAATTTTTGTCAAGTGTTGAAAAACTTGCTATTCCTAATGGGCCTGTGTCACTCTGCCACAATTTGCTAGCATCTGTATTGTCCTGTCTTAAAAATTCACTGCCTCTTTTGATCTAAACTATACAGTTTTCTTCCTGGGATGTTGCCCTCAGTACTGAAGCCGGGGGTGGGGGGAGGGCTATTGCCAATCTCCCTAAAGGAACAATATAAATGTATCCCCCTCTGGGACAAAAGAAAATAAAACAAACATATTTAAAAACAGTTGAAAGGATGATTCAGAAAACCATTTTCGGTGTTGGATCTAGGGATATTTCAAAGCATTTAGTTGTAAAGAATAGAAGCTAAATTAAATGAACAAAATGTAAAGAATTCCTTGGATCTCACTAAATGAATATGTTCTCATAAAAACGGAGGGTTTCTTTTTCTTGATTAAAAATACATCTGAATTTCGCAAAGACCACATCATTCAAATGGAAATTTTTTCCTAATCTTATCTAATATGATAGAAGCAGCAGTGGCATTCCTGTGAAAGAACACTTTGTCAAACCTAAGCATAGCTGCAGGGATTTTATCTGTTCTAACATCTTCGTAAATTTGACAGCTGCCTTTATTATTAAATAAGGAGACATTCCAGCTTCTGTAAGTTATAGCTGTATCTTGGGTGCAAGCTTAACAGAAAGTGATCTTATCATAATTACACTACAATAACAAGCCAGGGCTTTTGTAATCTATTGACATGCCCTATAATGTTATCTGATTCTATGGGTAAGTTAAGGCTCTGCTTTTCAAAATGGAAGCTGATAAAATAATGAAGAACAGTCTGTATTTCACTTTGCTATCATAGGTGTTGGGCTTGGGATGACATATTTTTAAGGGGTAGATGAAGTCAGAAAAGTTTCTGGTTTAAGTTCTGCTGTTAACCTCAAAGATTGTTGAATCTGAGTTTCTGTGACCAGTATCTGAGGATATAGAAACAGAATATAAGAATGGCCAGGGCTCGACAAATAATGCAATCTACTCAACTTTGGCGAGTAGATTGCAACCTGGAAGAGCCAGGTTTGGGCGAGCTGTGCATGTGCAGAACGATCTGCGCATGCACAGATTGCTGGAACACGTGGCTGGTGAGCGGGGCTTGCCACAGTTCGCCGAGCCCTGAGAATGGCCGTAGTGGGTCAGACCAAAGGTCCACCTAGCCCAGTATCTTGTCTTTTGATAGTGGAGTGAAAAGAAACAGGTAATCATCAAGTGATCCCTTACCCACATCCATTTCCAACCCCTGACAAACAGGACACCATTCCTACCCATTCTGGCATTCAGCACAGAACAATGTCTGTATCCCTGTACTAAGATTAATGCTAATGTAAACAAAATAGTGCCAGTTTGTGTTTGGTTCAGCAAATAACGCTTCAGTTTGCGGGCTGAACCAAATCAATTGGGGAAAAATATTTTCAATTTGAACCTACATGTAATCTGGAGAGTGGGGCTAATGAAAATAAAAAGATGAAATGGCTAAAACGAAACATTTCAAAATGGTCAAAATTAAAATAATTGAAACTGAAAGTGGAAACATTTCATTTTCAAATTACCAAAAGGCACCATTTTGACTTTAAAAATACTGTTTTGCCAAATTGCACTCAAATTCATAAATAATTGTGATGCTTGCAAAAAATGTTTTGTTTTGCTTTGCTTTGTTTTGTTTTGTTTTGTTTTGTTTTGTTTTGTTTTGTTTTGTTTTGTTTTGTTTTGTTTTGTTTGTGCTGAATTTACTTTTCACTTGGGAGAGGGGGAGAAATTCCTTATCTGAAATCTGCTCACCCATAAAGAGAAGTAAGGGGAAATGGATGGGCTAGGAAATACATGCTATGCCAGGTGCTGGGTTGGTTCATGATGTCCTTCCTTCTACATCCCTGAGGGTATGTCTACACTACAAAGTTAATTCGAACTAACGGACGTTAGTTCAAATTAACTTTGCTAGGCGCTACACTAGCACTCTGCTACTTTGAACTTAATTCGAACTAGCGGAGCGCTTAGTTCGAATTAGGTAAACCTCATTCTACGAGGACTAAGCCTAGTTCGAACTTACTAGTTCGAATTAAGGGGTGTGTAGCCCCTTAATTCGAACTAGTGGGAGGCTAGCCCTTCCCAGCTTTCCCTGGTGGCCACTCTGGTCAACACCAGGGAAACTCGTATGCCCCCCTCCCGGCTCCGGACCCCTTAAAGGGGCATGGGCTGGCTACGGTGCCCGTGCCAGGTGCAAGCCTGCCAGCATCCAGCTAGCAGACCCTGCACCTGGCACGGCTCGATGCCCCCCAGCCCTCCCCCTCTTCCTGGGACCAGGGTGGCAGCTCCTGGGAGCTTGCCCGGGACCGCAAGAGGCGGGCACCCGCCTGGTCTAGTGCGGACATCGTGGACTTCGTCCACGACCTCTGCACTAGACACAGGAAAGTGGCCGTCTAGGGCAGGAGAGCTGAAAGCCTGGCCACCCAGGAGCAGGTGTGCATGAAAATCAAGGTGGTCCACTGAGACCCCCGACCCTGAGCCCTGAGCTTATAATGGCCGTATTGGGTTAGACCAAAGGTCCATCTAGCCCAGTAACCTGTCTGCCGACAGCGGCCAACACTAGGGACCCTGGAGGGGATGAACCAAAGACAGTGACCAAGCCATTTGTCTCATGCCATCCCTCTCCAGCCTTCCACAAACTTTGGGCAGGGACACCACTCCTACCCCCTGGCTAATACCACTCCATGGACCCAACCTCCATCACTTTATCTCACTTCTCTTTAAACTCTGTTCTAGTTCTAGCCTTCACAGCCTCCTGCAGCAAGCAGTTCCACAGGTTGACTCTTTGCTTTGTGAAGAACAACTTTCTGTTACTAATTTGAAGCCTGCTACCCATTCCTTTCCTTTGGTGTCCTCTAGTCCTTCTATTATGGGAACTAATGAAGAACTTTTCTGTATGCACCCTCTCCACCCCACTCATGCTTTTATAGACCTCTATCCTATCCCCCCTCAGTCTCCTCTTTTCTAAACTGAAAAGTCCCAGTTTCTTTAGCCTCTCTTCATATGGGACCTGTTCCAAACCCCTGATCATTTTAGTTGCCCTCCCCTCTCCCAGCCTCTCTCTTCCCCTCTCCCACCTCCTTTTCCCAGTCTCCCTGAGTTTTGTTCAATAAAGAGAGATTCTATTTTTGACCACACGTTTTCTTTAATTTGTACATCAGGTAGGGGGGCTAGGGAAGGGTAAGTGGAAGGAAGTGAGGGAGGAATGGGGTATGAGCCCCCTGATGGGGAGGACTGAGCTGGCTCTGTGGGCTTCTGGGGGTGGAACCTCTCCTGCAGCCCCCCAATTGCCCCCTCTCCCCAGATGGCAGCCTGCGGCAAGTGCAGCCGGTCTGATGGCCGAGTGCTGTGATGTGCCCAGTGTGGGCACTCCGGGCAATCCAAGCCAGGACTGCTTTACAAGGAGGGCACCCCTGAGAACTGTCTGTCCGGGGTGGGGGTCGGGTCCCTTTAAGCACAGCCCTCGGCTAGCCTGAGGCAGGAGCTCCACGCTCTAAGTCCTCATCTGATGCCCTGCTGGTACTGCTTCCGGCCATCCTTAACCCCGGTTCAGGATCCACTTACTGTGGACGCGCTAGTTCAAATTAGCAAAACGCTAATTCGAACTAGTTTTTTAGTCTGGATCCATTAGTTCAAATTAACTTAGTTCGAATTAACTAATTTGAACTAAGTTAGTTCGAATTAGCGCTGTAGTGTAGACATACCCTGAGAGAACAGAAAGAAATCAAGTGACAGATCATGAATTTCTGCATCACAATCTGCTGCCTGGTCTGCTCCTGGGCAGTGCAATTCTGTGCTGCCCTATATGTAAAGCTCATGGCAAAGGCACATTAGAATGATTAACTGTGCACAAGCCTCAAAATGTTTGGCAGTTTAATGGAAAAAGACCATTAGGTCATTCTGTTCTTCCCCCTGCCAATGCAGGAATGCTACCTATTGCACATTTGTTTTAGGATTTCATTCAGTATATTTTCAATTTCCCAGGACTGCACTTGAAATCTTTGAACAGACTGTTCAAAGTCATTTTCGGTTGTCTCTGCATGCGGTCTCCCTATAGCAATTCAATATTTTTACTTCTAGGTGGAAGAAGGAAGTGAAAAAGAAGTGAACCATCATGTACAGAAATCCAGAAAAGGATCAAAGAGAGGGTTTTTTTAAAAGCTGATACTTTCCACAGACCCCACTGGCCACGTTCATACATCATGCAGAACCACCAATATGTCAGCAACCTGTCTGAAAGGGTACTCCTGAACTATATGCAGAGCACTGGGTTTGTGTTTGCCAGACTTTAATTAAGTTTTTGGTTGGCTTAATCTCATGCCAGCCATTCTCCCTGTAGATAACATAGGTTGTGTCTACACTACAAAGAACATTTGTGTATCTTTTTCCGCTTTTCTTCTGAAAGAGGCTTTTCTGACATTTGCCTCATCTACATGGGGCCAAATGTCAGAAAAAAACCCTCTTTCGGAACATTCCTTCTTTCTCATGAAATGAAGTTAACAGGAAAGTTTTACAGACTTGAAAGAGAAACCTCTGAACTGTCATTCATGCTTAAATTTGACACTTTACGCCGGGGTCTTAACAAAGATGCTAATTACCTTACCCATTACAAAGATAGCTTCCCCAATTATCTCCTCTAATATCATTAGCTCACCGATATTTACCTCTCCCCCCCCCCACCCGCCACCCCCTCTGTTCTGAAATTTGATTTGTCTTTTTTATGTGTGTTCACCTTTTTTTATTGTATCCCTTTGGTATATATGGTCATGCCTATTTTCTTCCACAATTTGATCTGAGGAAGTGGGTCTGGCCCATGAAAGCTCATCACCTAATAAACCATCTTGCTAGTCTAGTCTAGCTGAAATAAAAAACAGGACTATCTAGCACTTCAAAGACTAACACGGCTACATCTCTATTACAATTATGAGAATGGGTTGGATGGGGAGTGAATGTAACAGTGATAGAAACATATGTTTACTTAGATCAGCTAAGCACGCACTAGCAAGTCTTAATATATCAAAAATGAAAAAAAAAGAAAATAGCTATAGATAGATAGATAGATAGATAGATAGATAGATAGATAGATAGATAGATAAGCAGAGTCTGAACCACTGCTTCCAATACAGCCAAGTGGAAGGGCAGAGGAGTCCTGGGTGTGATTATGCTCCTTCAGTTGTTTAGCCCTGCAAGGTATTCAATTGTTGATATGTAAATACAACTCATGCTGGGCTGGGAAAGGAATCCAGAGTATGGTTATGTAAATCCAGTTCAGTCATTGCTATAGGCCTAATAGATGGTCAATTGGTAGAATGGAATTTTCTATATTGCAACTAATTTAGCTGCTGTGGAGTCATAGCCATGTTGACCCTAGATACAGGAGTTGTAACTGTGTCCACCAGTGGTTGCAGAAGGGACATTGTCATTGCAAAGAGTCTTGGATGGACAAGCCTTCCCCTTCCAGACTCAAGTGGATTGGATTGGGGGGAAGAGCTTGAACCAGCAGGTTACATGCTTTCCAGGCGTGAGCTGTAAGACTGGTTCAACCTGACTCTCCCCCGCCCCAACTCCCACTATTCTAAGGATAGACCTAAAACAGACTCCGTAAGGAGTCTCTTTGTTATTGTGAAATATTATTCTGGTGGGAACTGAAAGCTTTTGGCCAGCCTAGGTAGTGGGCCAAGAGCTGAAATCATTAAGGGTATGTCTACACTACCCCGCTAGTTCGAACTAGCGGGGTAATGTATGCATACCGCACTTGCTAATGAAGCCCGGGATTTGAATTTCCCGGGCTTCATTAGCATAAGCGGGGAGCCGCCATTTTTAAATCCCCGCTGCTTCGAACCCCGTGTAGCGCGGCTACACGGGGCTCGAACTAGGTAGTTCGGACTAGGGTCCTATTCCGAACTACCGGTACTCCTCGTGAAACGAGGTGTACCGGTAGTTCGGAATAGGCACCCTAGTCCGAACTACCTAGTTCGAGCCCCGTGTAGCCGCGCTACACGGGGTTCGAAGCAGCGGGGATTTAAAAATGGCGGCTCCCCGCTTATGCTAATGAAGCCCGGGAAATTCAAATCCCGGGCTTCATTAGCAAGTGCGGTATGCATACATTACCCCGCTAGTTCGAACTAGCGGGGTAGTGTAGACATACCCTAAGAGACTGACAAAGAGCTGAAATAACTAGGTTTGGCTCAGAGCCAGACCCATCATGGAAGCAGCAGCTGACAGGACCAAGCAGCCAGCAGGGCAGCTGGCGGGAGCGACTGGTGGGCAGCTGGTAGGAATAGTGGCAGGCAGCCAGCAGGGTGATTGGCAGGAATAGGCGGCAAGTGGCACAGCTGGCAGCATCAGGCAGCCAGTGGGGTGGCTGGCAGGAGCAGGTGGCCAGCAGGGTGGCTGGTGGGAGTGGCCAGCAGGTATCTGGTAGGAGCAGCAGCAGGCAGCCAGCGGGGCAGCTGGCAGGAGCAGGTGGCCAGCAGTTTGGCTGGTGGGAGCGGCTGGCAGGCATAGTGGTGAGTGGCCAATGGATTGGGTGAGATGCCTCCTATCCTCCCCACCCCAAGGATGAAAGGTGAGCTCTGAAAATCACCTCTGAGCTCTGAACTGCCCTGACCAAGGGCAGCAACTGTGAATAGGGTACAGAGAGAGTTTGGGCATGTGAATAGGACACTTAAATTGCTAGACTTGTGAGCCTGAGAGGCAAAGGATATTGCTCAGTCCATTTGAACTGGGATGTTTACTCGTGGTTTGGTTATGAACTCTGTTTGCAGTGTTTTACCAAGCTAAAATCACTTCTCTCCCTCTTTCATTAAAATTTTCTGTTCTATGCTAAAACTTCATGCTTACGAGTGGGGAAGCATTGCCTCTCAGAGGTGCCCAGGGGTGTGTGAATTTCCCAGGCTACTGGGTAGGGGCTTGAGTCAGTTCTGCATGAGATGGATGAAAAGGAACCCCTAGATACTGAACCCGGCCCTGGCTGCTGCCGGCACTACCTGGCAGAAGGATGATAGATAGATAGATAGATAGATAGATAGATAGATAGATAGATAGATAGATAGATAGATAGATAGATAGATAGATAGATAGATAGATAGATAGATAGATAGATAGATAGATAGATATCAGTGGTCTGATTGGCCAGCTGCCTAGCTATTAGTGTTTGGCAGTTTACCATAGACCTCATAGGGCTGGCTGAAGGATTTGGAAGAAGACAGCTTGTCTTTACATATTAGTTTGGAAAGAGTGTTACATGCATAACAATCACCTTGGGAGAAAGTCTGAGATGTTCATGGGATATATGTTCAAATGGAAAAGAAACTCTTTGAATTATTGGCAAAGGGAAGCGAGTAATCCAGTGAGAAATGCACTGGTGTTGCTGAGCCATTGTAATGATACCCAACTCAGTAAACACAAATCAGACAATCAGAGACTTATTCATGATAAACTGATTTACTACAAAAGGTTTCAGGCTCAACTAGGGGATTCTAATGCCTTAAATAGAAACAGAAGCTCTAAGAACACCAGGAATGAATACGGAATACAATCACTCTCCCTCTTTCTCTTTGAATAGGGGAACTCAAAAAGAAAAAAGAAAACTTTCCTTTAAAGCCCATTTATATAATCTTTGTTTAGCAGTGTGTTAAATTCCCAAACTCTGCAACATGGAAAACATTCCCCTGAAAAAGGCTAAAACGGGCCTTTCCAGATTCCTGCATTTCATAGGCAATGGCACTGGTGTTCCTGCCCTTAAGATATATAGTTTTATGGAATCGGTTTACTTCAAACTATTCTGTTTCAAAACTCATTTTTAAAAGTAATATTAAATATCAGGTTAAAAGCAACAGGTGAAGCCATAAAGCATTCTCATTTGTTCTCTGAAAAGATTAAAAAGGCGGCAGTTTTCTTAATATTGCCTATGCGGGAGTGGGGACAAAGGAATTTATTTTTAAACTTGGAATGAAATCACTTGATTGACACATAAAATACAGTCCAACATAAAAAGAACTTAATAGGCTAAAGCTGTAAGCAGGAATTAAATCAAGTTCTGTGTTCTGTCGCATCTACAGCAAAATTCTAACGTTCGTTCAAAGCCTACAGCCCAAGAAAGCACTTGTTTAATAAAGCTGGGAAAAATTGTTCCAGTTGTTTTATTATTAATAATCATAATGTTTAAAATGGTAAGAAGAAACAATCCATCACTTCACTGTGCCAAAGTATCACAATTCATAAATAGTATGGGAGTGTGTCATGGTTCGTTAGGAGTTTCTGAGGTGTCCATCTTGCTTGAAATCCTGCGGTTATTATTCTGGTTTGATTTCTACTGATTTGTGTATTATTTCCTCCAATAAAAGGCAATGGCAGGTTAACCCAAGCACTGCAGAATGTGTTTCTTACTATGTAAGAAAACATAGTTTTCTCATATTTTTGCCATTATGATGTAAACACTGTTGTGTCCCTGTTCGCCTACAGAGAAGAATCAGAAAGCTACTACAGAGAAGAATCAGAAAGGTACTACAGAGGAGAATGGAGACTCCCACACTTTAAGGCAGAAGAGACATTACGGTTGCCTAGAACCTGAGATACAGCTGTATGGGGGAGGGGTGTCCCTTTAAGTTCAAGCCTCAGATAGCCTCAAACAGCAGCTCCAGGAAGTAACTGCTGTCCTGAGGCTCTGCCTGAAGTGCTTCTGGGTGGCCTTAAATGTGATTCAGTATCTAATGAGTGTGGATGTTCTCTTTTGAAATAGCTCAGTGCTATTTTGATGGGAATTTGCTCTATAGAAGCTCTATTTCAAAATAAGCTACAGTGCTTTGGAATATTTCTTACAGAATAGCTTTATCTGAAATAAGTGTGCAGTGTAGACATACCCTCAGAGATTTAGGCACATGATATAATCTTTAATTAAATATTAATCTTTAATTCCTGGAGTATCCAGGCTAATCCTGGTGGTTTGGCAACCCTAATCTGGAGGTGCAGAAAAGAAAAAAATAATTCAAATAAAAACTATCTAAAAATTTCAGAACCTTAAGCATGATTTAGCTCAGATTTTGTGTTTGTATTTTAAGCAAATATTTAGGTTCTTGTTTCACCAGTAGTTTACCCATCTCTTGTTGGGGGTCATGTTAAACAATGAAAATGTGATATCACAGTTGTGCAACCTTAGAAAAACCCACCCCATAAGGTCTTGTCTGAGGAGCATGAGGAGGGGTTCAGATTTGAACTTAGGAACTTCCATGTCATTCATTTAATTATAGGAGACAAAACACTAAATAGCAAATAAGGGATGGATGTTTGTTTTTTATCATCATCACTTAAGGTAAGATGTCCCTTCATTCTGTTCTGTCAGTGCACATTGCCTTTTGGCAGACCCTGCTATTCCATCTTGTGATCGAATTGATGGCAATGTTCTTCCATTCAAATAGATGAACTGGAAAGGTTTGGGTGAGGAGAGGAAGCTTTGACATCGCCGTCACTGTATCTGGCTGTGTATAGACCTGCCTCAGCAGACTCCCCAGAAAATTGGGGAGACCAAGATGGAGATTGTGATGTCTGGTTGTGACACGAGGTGTCACAAATTCTTGTCACTACTGTTCATAATGATTATTCTCTTCATCCTTTTACTTAATACAGTGTCTTTTTCAGTTGAGCTGCTTGAACCATTGAATCATAGAGCACTAGAACTAGAAGTGACCTCAAGAGGTCATCGAGTCCAGTCCCCTGCCCTCACAGCAGGATCAAGCCCTGTCTAGATCATCCTCAATAGATCTCTACCCAACCTTCTTTTAAATATCTCCAGTGATGGAGATTCCACACACACCCTAGACAATTTATTCCAGTGCTTAACCACCCTGACAGGAAGTTTTTTCTAATATCCAACTTAAACTTCCCCTTCTGCAATTTAAGCCCATGGCTTCTTGTCCTATTATCAGAGACCAAGGAGAGTAATTTTTTTCCCTCCTTCAGGTAACACCCTTTTAGACACTTGAAAACTTCTTTCATGTTATGAAGACTTATACCTACGTGTTTTAATGTCAGCCGGGTCCAAAGACAACAAATCAAAGTGTCAGTCACATTTTTAAACATATTTTATATCTAATTTTGGTCAAAACTATTTTCCGTTGCAAAGACACCAATGTTCCCACTGTTGAGTGCTGTTGGGGTCCATTCTTCTTCAGCTAACAAAGCCAGAGAAGATTTGAGTTCATGGTGTGTTTGTTTTTTTCCAGGGCAATGAATCCAAATTCTTCAATTTGTTTGTTCAGCTGGTGTTTCCTGTATGCTTTATACAGTTTAAAGGCTATTTTATTAACTGAGGGAACAGAAGGTAACATTCAAAAGAGCATCATTTGCTCCTTAAAACCATCCTTTTAACAATTATTGGGTTGTTTTCCTCAGTGTTGTTTCATATCAAGGAACCAAGTTAAAACTGAAGTCTTGAAGAGGTAACAGAATAGGGGAGGGAGTGAAGAGGTTTTGTTTGTAGCATAGGAACAAAATGTACAGCACAATCCCCAGAATGCATTTAGCATGAATTAGTTGTCCTGTCAATGTTAGTTCTAAGCCTGGTAGAAGAGTGGGATATCAGAGATATGATCCACTGTTTGGATATTAGAGGAGAATTTTTGCTCTGGATGATGAATATTTGTCTGTGGTTTCAGTCAGAGACGATACAAGAATACCCTAAATGAACTTTTCCATTATTAAACTAAATAAAAATACTGGGTGCATCAAACTGCCCTGTAATTATGTTCAATTTAATAGCTGCACACAAACATGAACTAAGTAGCCAGACATTTTATTGCTTCTTTTTATTTTTCACAATAGCACAGGAAACAGCAGATGTTAAATAAAAAAGACACATGAATTTAAAACCAAAGGCTCTATTGTCCCCTACATGGACTGCTACTGCTGCATGATTTTTCTCTCACTGACTTTCCCTGCTATCTAATTTACCCATTTGTAAATTGTTTTTATTGGCCAAGCAAAGTGTGTTCTTATACTCAACATGATAGTGTTTGTCAGTGTGATTGGTAAAGGTGGAGGAAGGTGAACTCTGATATGTGGGAAAGAGGAGAAGGGGGGAGCATTGTGGGAGACTTGGTGACATTAGTATAGGAGAGGGGGCCATTGGAGTAAAAAAGAGTTCCTAGTATGTGGCAGAAGGTAGAAAGAGGAGGCTACAGGAGCCACTGTGAGTGTGTGAGGGAGAAGTGGGAACCCCTGGTATGGAGTTTAAAGAGAATAAGGATCACAAAGATCCCATGGCACGAGGGAGAGAATGAAGGATTGCAGTGAATCCCTGAAACAGAAAGGGATGCCAGTCTGGCACACAAGAAGCTTGTGGGGAGGAACAAATAGGGTTTGCAATATGCTCAGCCTAGAGGAGCACTTATAACTGTTGTAACCAATCCTTATCCATATTTGTTCATATATGAATTCCATGGGGGGGGGGGTAGATAATCAGCTGACCATGAGTTCTCAGAATGATACAATGGCCCAAAGGGTTAAAGTGATCTTGGGATGCATAAACAGGGGAATCTGAAGCATGAGCCAAGAGGTTAATTGCTGCAGCAGTACCGTGTCCAATTCTGGTGTTCACAATTTAAGAAGGATATTGCTAAATTGGAGAGTTTGGAGAAGAGCCATGAGAATGATTAAAGGACTCAACAATATGCCTGATAGTGATAGATTCAAGGAGCTCAGTTTAACGAAGAAAGGGCTAAAGGGTGACTTGATTATTGCTTGTTCTTAACTAAAGGTGGACAAATATTTATGGATAGACTCTTCAGTGTAGCAAAGAAAAGTATAATGTGAGCCAGTGGCTGGAAGTTGAAGCTATACAGATTCAGAGAGAAAATAAGCAGTAATTGTTACGAGTGAGGCTAATTAATCATTGGCACAATTTACCAAGATTCATTGTGATTTCTCCATCACTGACACTTTTAAAATGAAGACTGGATGTTTCTTGAAAAGATCTGCTCTGGGAATTGTTTTGGGGAAATTCTGTGGTCTGTGTTCTACAAGACATCGGACTAGATGGTCGTGGTGGACATTCTGCTTTTGGAATCACTGGACAGAAGTTGCTCCAATCTGTCCCTCATAACTTCTGGCTTTCTGGGCTGGTCCTCAAGGCAATTTGGTCTTTCTACTTCAGACTGGAGCTGTATCATTGCTGCACACTCTTGTCCCATCAAGCTTTTGCACATGAACATTACACTGAACCTGTTCTGTGGATAAACGAGACTGTTCTCCAAGGCTGATACTATCAGACCCTTTATCAACATTAATTTCAATTGGCAAAATAATTTGCAAAATTGATCTTTCCTGGGGGAAGTGATTTCATATTGGTTGGAAAGAATTTTGTCCAAATGAGGCATCCATACATTCAAACGGTTCCCATTTTGCCAGAGCAAAAGCAACATTCATTAGTAGCCAGAAGCAATGAGCTGAATTGATTTTTACTTTCCAATGCCCAGTGGTGAAAATCTAGTCTCCATTCCTGCATGCAGATTTTGCCCATCAGCGCTTGATGGAGCAATGCAGATTTTGCTTGTTATTAAATTGGACCCTTAATTCTATAATTGTGTGTGTTAATGGTGCCAATCTAGAATGGTTCAGTACATAGTAAAGCTCCTGTCTTTCTAGTATAAGCACACTTTAACTGCTATTTAAACGTGTCAACATGGCTTTAATGATACTGAGCTGTTGGGAGGACAGTTTTTGTGATGTGATGAAATCCTGCATCCTTATGGCCAGCCAGCATCCTATAGCACTGGTTTTTATAAGTGTAGGTGTATTTTTCCTGTTGTTCTGGACAAATTCCAGTAACTGTAACTGTGGTACAGTGTATTCTGCCGACCACAAAATCTGCCTCAAGTTCCATCTGGATATGATATTCTTCTTTGGATTGAACTGTTGTATTATGCACTTCTGAATAGTTGAGCTGCTACAGTGTTCCATGCCAGAAAACAGAGAAAAATTCAAGCACAGTAAATAGCTTTATTTCAGTAGAGGGTGGCTTAATTCCATGTGGTCCAAATCCTGAGATGTTCTATGTAGTAGGCACTCTTAAAGTAGTAAACACAGTTTTCCTGAGTAAGAATTAAATAAAAAAAAAGAAAGCAAGATCCTCAGGATTTTGCCTAATATTTCTCTGTCAGGAAACCCTTGCCATTCGAGATGGATGTGTTCATCTTACATGAGATATGAGTCTGAACCATCCACCATGAATGGCAAAATTCATGGATACTGGTATCTGCAGCTCCTGGCCCCTGCAGCTAGCTGTCTGTGTCTCCTACACTAGCCATGGGAGCCGGGAGCCATGAAGAACTCACTGCAGCTGCCGGGAGCTGCAGGGAAATCACCACTGGGGCCAGGAGCCGCAGCTCCCAGTATTCATGATTTTTTTCATTCTCAATGGATGCAGGATTGCATCTGCCATGAATAGCAAGGGTATCCTGTACAGAGAATTATTCCATGTATTGCGAGGGTCTCTTGTATTATCAAATCACATGGGGATGAAAGGTGTTACAGATTTAAGGTATTATTAATGAGGTACATCTGAGAGTCGTTACTCAGTAAAGTATCAGAGGGTATGTCTACACTACAGCACTAATTCGAACTAAATTCGAATTAGTTAATTCGAACTAAGCTAATTCGAACTAGTGCATCTAGACCTAAAAACTAGTTTGAATTAGCATTTTGCTAATTAGAACTAGCATGTCCACATTGAGTGGACCCTGAACCAAGGTTAAAGCTGGCTGGAAGCAGTGTCGGCAGGGTATCAGATTAGGACTTAGAGGGTGGAGCTGCTGTCTCAGGCTAGCCGAGGGCTGTGCTTAAAGGGACCTGACCCTCACCCCAGACGGACAGTTCTCAGGGGTTCCCCGCTCACTTGTCAAACTCGATGAGGGACAGCAAAGCAGTCCTGGTTTGGAGTGCCCTGAATGCCCACACTGGGCACATCACAGCACTCGGCCATCAGACCGGCTGCACTTGCCGCAGGCTGCCATCCGGGGGGGATCAATCAAGGGGCTGCAGGAGAGCTTCCACCCCGAGGAGCCCGCAGAGCCACCCCAGTCCTCCCCATCAGGAGCTCGTACCCCATTCCTCCCTCACCTCCTTCCACTTACCCATCCCTAGCCCCCCTTCATGATGTACAAAATAAAGGACACGTGTTCAAAAATAGAAACTCTCTTTATTGAACAAAACTCGGGGAGACTGGGAAAAGGAGTTGGGAGAGGGGAAGAGGAAACCTGGGAGGACGGAGCTGGAGGGGGGAAACCAGGGGAAGAAGGAGGAGGGGAAGTATCAAACTATGGTACGCCATATTTTCAGTACTGTGTACAGATGTGATCTCCTCACCCCAGAAAAGATATTTTGCCCTTGGAAAAGGTTCAGAAAAGGGCAACTAAAATGATCAGGGGTTTGGAACAGGTCCCATATGAAGAGAGGCTAAGGACACTGGGACTTTTCAGCTTAGAAAAGAGGAGACTGAGCGGGGATATGATAGAGGTCTATAAAAGCATGAGTGATGTGAAGAGGGTGTATAAAGAAAAGTTCTTCATTAGTTCCCATAATAAAAGGACTATAGGACACCAGATTAAATTAGTAGGTAGCAGGCTTCAAACTAATAATAGAAAGTTCTTCTTCAGAAAGCGAATAGTCAACCTGTGGAACTCCTCGCTGCAGGAGGCTGTGAAGGCTAGAACTAGAACAGAGTTTAAAGAGAAATTAGATAAATTCATGGAGGTTGGGTCCATGGAGTGCTATTAGCCAGGGGATAGAAATGGTGTCCCTGGCCACTGTTTGTGGAAGTCTGGAGATGGATGGCATGAGACAAATGGCTTGGTCATTGTCTTCGGTCCATCCCCTCCAGGGTACCTAGTGTTGGCCGCTGTCGACAGACAGGCAACTGGGCTAGATGGACCTTTGCTCTGACCCAGTACGGCAATTCTTATGTTCTAAGCTCAGGGCTCAGGGTCGGAGGTCTCACTGGACCACCTTGATTTTCATGCAAACTTGCTCCTGGGTGGCCAGGCTGGCAGCTATCCTGCCCTAGACGGCCACTTTCCTGTGCCTAGTGCAGACGTCGTGGATGAGGTCCACGATCTCCGCACTAGACCAGGCAGGCGCCTGCCTCTTGCGGCCCTGGGCAGGCTCTTGGAGCCACCAGCCTGCTTCCGGGAAGATGCAGAGGGCTGGGTGGCAGAGGGTGGCTGGCTCGTGCCGTGCCAGGTGCAGGGTCTGCTGGCTGGGTGCTGGCAGGCTTGCACCTGGCATGGGCACTGTAGCCAGACTGTGCCCCTTTAAGGGCTCCGGGACCGGGAGGGGGGCAGAAGAGTTTTCTCTGGTGGTGCACAGAGTGGCCACCAGGGAAAGCTGGGGAGGGCTAGCCTCTCACTAGTTCGAATTAAGTGGCCACACAGCCCTTAATTCAAACTACTTAATTCAAACTAGGTGTTAGTCCTCTTAGAATGAGGTTTACCTAGTTCGAATTAAGCGCTCCGCTAGTTCGAATTAAGTTCGAACTAGCGGTTTCTATGTGTAGCGCCTATTAAAGTTAATTCGAACTAACGTCTGTTAGTTCGAATTAACTTTGTAGTGTAGACATACCCAGAGTAACTTGCCTGCATGGTTCCTCCTCTATCACCAGATCTAGCACCTTCTTACAAGAGTGGAATGAAAGAGGTTTTCTGTCAAGGAGATCATCCATAGCTAGAGATGTGTAGACTGGATTTTCTTGCAAAACCATCTTACATTAGCGATTGAGCTGAACTCAAGCCATGGTTCCCAACCTGTTTTATACCACGGATTGGAAACCCATTCACAAACTTTTGGAGGACTGGAAATATTTTATGTGTATATTTTCAGATAATGAATATGCAAATAAAATGCCCCAGCCCACAGAGCCACCACGAACAGCCACCTTTGGCTCCAGCGGTCACCATGTGGCAGGCGGCTGCCACTGCTGAAGCTGACTGTTCGCAGCAGCTCTGGGAGCTGGGGCTGGAGTACACTCCAGCCCCTGGGCCTTCCAGTGCTAGCCCTTACCCCTAGAGCCTTCCCACCCCGGCACTACTCCCCAGTACCAACCACTGACCCCAGAATCCTCTGTACCCGACAGCCCCCAGTGCCAGCCTGATCCCTAACACCTCAGTGCCAGCCCCTCAGCTCTTAGAGCCCCCCCCACCAGACCCCACATGCCAGTCTCCTGTTTCCAAAGCCCCACTGCACCCAACTCCCTAGAACACCCTAGAGTGCCAACCCCCAGTTCCCAATATTAGACCAGAGCCGCCCAGTACCAGACCTGCCCCTGGAGCCCTCACACTATTAGCCCAGCCCCCAGAGCCAGCTCCCCAACCTGAATGCCCCAGTGCCCCCCAGCATCAGTCCCTCTCTTTATAGCCCCTTCCCCTTAGCACTCTCCATTATTAGCCCTGCCCCCAGAGCCGCACCCTCACTGCCCAGATCTTCTGTGTCTGGGAGGAGACCCTGCACCTGCTTGGCACTGGATGGTTGAGAGGCACAGCAGGACACACCTCTCCCAACTGCTGTGGGGGGAGGGAAGGCACTGGGCAGTCTACCCTATCCCCAGCTCCCAGAGTTGCTGCAGCCCAGCAGACAGCAGTTCGCGGCCCTGAATTTTGGTTGAAGCTTGGATTTGGACCTAAACTGGGGAGGTTTGGCCCTTCTCTCTTCTCTTGTTAGTTCAGGGCTTTTAAATGGCGGACCCAATGAATGTTTGCTAAGCCATTTGAGTTCTCCATATGAAAGACTGAAGTACCCTTTCTATAATCTCTCTGCCTTTTCATCTCAAGTTTTTTCCATAGCAGCCCCTTGTGCACAGCTCATACTCTGCGAATGCAGCTCAGTTGAAACAAACAATTGACACCCTTTTTTTCAGGGGTATTCTCAGTATTACTCATTGCTGGTTGTTCTGCAGCTCTACATCTCTGCCCCCTTTAAGGAAGGAAAGGATGCTGCCATGTTTGATTTGTTAAATGTTTTACCTAGCTAGTATATTGTTTGCTTGATGATGGCTCTAAAGTGTCTAGAGTGTTTGATCAGTACCTTGAGTGTTGTGTTGAGGATAAATTCATGACTGCAGATGTAATAAAAGGATCCTCCCACAGGAAAGGGACAGGAGAGCATCACACCTTACAGAGTTTCCTTCTGGGGGACATGCGGGGGGGAGGGGGGTGTCTAGACTACAGGGTTTTGTCGACAAAAGTGGACTTTTGTCGACAAAACTATACGTGCGTCTACACAACTGCTGAGTTCTGTTGCCAGTAAGTCGACAGAACACGGCAGTTTTGTCGACAGCTGTAAACCTCATTCTACGAGGAATAACGTTTTTTTCGACAGAGTTATGTCGAATAAAGGCGCTATTGCATCCACACTGTGCTTTTTCAAAAGAGAGCGTCTAGACTCTCTGTAGAAAAAGCAGCTTGCTTTGTCGACAGAACTGGCTGTAGTCTAGACGCTCTTTTTTGACAGAGGCTTTGTCGACAGTATATGTTGACAAAGCCTCCGTTGACAAAAGCCTATAGTCTAGTCGTACCCAGGAGGTCCAGCCCTGGAACCTCATAGAGAGTCAGTAAGATCCACACAGATCCCATGTGATACAGCTGCTTCCATACTGACTCTGGGATTCTCTTCTTGGCTGAAGTACTAGGGACTGTAGAGGATCACCCCCTCAAATCAGGATTGCAGGGCACAGATTATGGAGTGATAGAAAACATAATACATTTTTAAGGCATATACATTTTCTTGAGATGGGTTAGTCAGGGCAAACAGGTATCCCACAGCTGGTCTAGGCCATTATTATTCACAGATACCTAGCTTCTGAGTGAAAACAGAGGGCTAGACTGTGATCCCTTCTCTGCACCTAAGGTGGTGCAACTATATGTTGTCTCTTGACTGGGGCTTGTAGTAAAATCACAAAGTCACAGGGTAATTCCAGAGCACTGGCCAGCCTTGCTGCATAGTGAGGGAAGCTGTTCTCCTTCTTGCTCTGTGACCCACAATATGGCTACGTCTACACTGGCATGAATTTCTGGAACTGCTTAAAACAGAATACTATTCCGTTTTCAGTTTTTCCGGAAAAGGAGCGTCTACATTGGCAGGCTGCTTTTCCGGAAAAGCCCTTTTTCCGGAAAAGCGTCTGTGGCCAATGTAGACGCGCTTTTCCGGAAAAGAGCCCCGATCGCCATTTTTGCGATCGGGGCTTTTTTCCGGAAAAGACTACTGGGCTGTCTACACTGGCCCTTTTCCGGAACAGTGTTCCAGAATAAGGACTTATGCCCAAGCGGGAGCAGAATAGTTTTTCCAAAATAGCGGCAGATTTTGTACAGTAGAGCATCGTTGCTTTTCCGGAAATTCAAGGGCCAGTGTAGACAGCTCGCAGCTTATTCCGAAAAGCGGCTGATTTTCCGGAATAAGTGGCTCAGTGTAGACACAGCCTATGTGTATTCCCTATAGAGGAATACACGAGTACCCTTCCACCCCTCCCCCAGCACACACTTTTCCCTTCTCAGACATTTAATAGAGTTCATAATTGCATCTTGAGAAAGAAACACTGTAGCAGTTGGTCCTTACATGTTAATGTGTGTGAGATAGCTATAGTCATTACAGCACAAAGCCTACCCTGGCACATGTATGTAGATGTAATTTTCCCAGTCATATTTGATGGCAGGATCATATCTCCAAAAGAAAATGTTAACAAACACAAACAAAAACCATCCAAAATAGCCCTCATTTGTTTACCAAATGTTGTAAATGCCAGTTACTCTTAATGATTATTGCAATCCAGAACTGAGATAGTACTATCAGCAAGCCAGCACAAATGGAAAAGAAGATTATGCCATTCCCTTTTACCCCTGCCAATGTCTGACACTACAGAAATGCAAGCAATCTTTATAGCATATTATATGTAAGTTCAGCAACTGATAGGTGTGACGACCCCTTCAGTGTGTGAACTAAGCTAAACACAATCACTTTCAGGTCTCCCTTTAATGAATTCAAAATACTTTGGGGAACCAAATTGGCATGATACTTTATCTTTGCAAAGCCATTACTTGAAAAGTAAAAAGAAAAAGAAACAACTTTGGCACCTCACATTAAATGACAATAGCCAATTCTGCTGTTGTTGAGCTAATGGTGAATGTCTTTTGGCTGTAGGATCTTTGATTAGGTTGCTGGTGGGAAGATTTTAGTCTGTCTTGATGCAAATTTGAAATGAACACTCAGGAGTGGACTAGCCAGCTGACTATAAAGACAGACTTGTTGGTTTGCCTTTGGAAACAAAACTGAACTGCTTCAGCCCTTTGTCCTTCAAAGGGAAAGTAAAAATGAAAATGTGACTGTGATAATAAAATGATATGGCTGTCACAAATGAAATATCATCAACCCTTTCAGTAAACAGGATTATGGAAAATACTGTCGGGCAGGGGAGAAAGGGAGTAGGGGAAATAAACAATGTCTTTGCTGCAAAATATTTTGAATATGTGATCAGCAGCAATATGTCCTCAATAGATTTCCCCCCAACACACACACATAAACACACTCCTGTTTTGCATGGGACCCATCTGGCAAGTACAAAGAGCCAAGATAGCCCTAGAAAAGGTCTGAGGGAATAGGACTGGGGGGGGGGGGGAGTGAAGGGAGGCTCAGATTCAGACCTATTAAAATTGATTGTACCAGTCTTTCCATGAAAAGATGAACTAAGTCAATAAATATCTGATGTAAAAGCAACCCAAATGCTAGTATAAAAACATTTGCAAGAAGCATATCAGTGTCCAGTCAGACACGAGCAAAGCTTTGATACACAAGCTAGATTTAGTGGTACTGCTAATTGCCCTTTTCACCTCATTTCTTGCTTCTTTCCTCCTCCTCATACCCTTTTGCCAAAGCATTAATAAAGTCTCTTTGAATTAGAGCTTAGTCACTTTAAAGCTCATTTTCATCCTATTTAAGGGTTTAAAGATATGGCATTCAAACATTCAATTTATAGTAATGAGTGTGTTTCAAGCCTGTGTATCCATCAAAAGCAATCAACTTTACCATTGATATTTATGCATTTATTTTGATTTCATTTGAAGTGTCTGTCCTTGGTTATAGGTGTTTTCAGAATAATAAAAAATATGCAAATATGGAAAGGGAATTTCACAGAAAATACAGAAGCACCTTCAGGTGCCCAAAGAAAAGAAAACTATCAGCTAATCAGTGACATTTCCACACTTGACCACTCCCCCACCACGGCTCTCTTCACAGGGCCCCAACGCAAAGTCCATGGGAGTTAATGGAAAGAGACCTATTGATTTCAGTGTGTTTTGAATCAAACCTCAAATGCTGTGCGTTTTAAGGTTAACAAACATAGGCTGTGCCAGACTGGTTAAAATAAGACATATATAGAGCTGGGGACACTACAAATGTGCCCATCTACCAGTTGCTACGGGGTAAACTTATTATCTTATCTACACTCACTAATGGCAGCCAAGTAGTTATTATTTGATGGTGGTTTAAGTAACTGGGTACCAAAATTTAGGTCTTTATAGTTTGAAACCAACATCTTGGTTGCAACCAATGAAAATCATGGAGTCCTAATGTGATGTGCTTTAATGGGAAGTGTTATTTAATAAAAAGTTAATTGTATCTTGCATAGATCCAAGTCTACTGTAGCAAGCCAAATTTGAGATGGCAAACTGATCTTAAGGTAATTTCACTTCCAAGGAACAAAATCTTGCAACCTTCTCTCTAGACTGTAGACTAGGGTGAAGGGGAAGTTACATCATTTAAGGATCTAATTGACTCCAAAATTTCAAACCTATATAACCAATGGAAGATGCCTATCTTCAGTCATGGCTGTAGATGTAGGAAACAGCTTTAAAAAGTGTTTAGTATTTTAAGATACCTCAATATTTGGGTGCTCAGTTTAAGATTTTTTAAAAGACGCTGATTTTCAGAAAGTGGTGAGCCCCTACACATTGGGACACTATAATCATTGTCATTCTTGAAAGAACCAGCTGTAGCCTTCTTCAACTCTTCTGGACACTTCCCTGAGCATGGCAAAAGTTATTTTGTCTTGATAAGAATATACCTCCTTCATTCATGTTAATCTCATTCACTCAGAGGGTCATACATAAATTGTGCGAGATGGGATGGAGGCATACATGCTAACATTTTCAAAAATAGGAGTCTAAAGTTATAATGCAAAAGTGCCTAAGGCCCAGTTCTTCAAAGGCATTTAGACACTTGGCTCCCATTTCAATCAATGAGAATTAGGATGAATCTTCAAAAAAAATGTAAGCATCTAAGGGTACATCTACTATTGTATTTTGAAATAGCTTAATTTGCAATTTGGCACTGTCTACACAATGCCAAACTTTGAGATAACATGCTTTTTCGAGACTTTCCTTAACCCTCATGGAATGAGGGTTACAAGGATGCTGGAATAGCGTGCTCGTTATTTCAAAAAAGATTTCAAAATAACGCGCGCATTTCAAAGACATGGGGTAGTTATTTCAGGATACCTCTTGTATCCCAAAATAACCCCGCTGTCTAGAGGAACCCTAGACGTGACCTATGTGAGTTAAGAGCGTAAGTTTTATTTCAAGTCAGTGGGGGTATGTCTAAACTACCTGGATCCGTTGACGGAGCCATGTAGATTTGTTTGTTCGGCAAAGGGAAATGAAGCTGTGATTTAAATAATTGCGGCTTCATTTAAATTTAAATGGCTGCCCCGCTCTGCCAATCAGCTGTTTGTCGGCAGATCGGGGCAGTCTGGACACTCCTGCGCTGACCTGAAAGCCCTTTATCGACCTCCCCAGTAAACATAATCCTACGAGGCATAACGGGGAGGTCGATAAAGGGCTTTCAGGTCAGCGCGGGAGTGTCCAGACTAGCGTGCTGAGCCGACAAACAGCTGATCAGCGCGGCAGCCATTTAAATTTAAATGAAGCCGTGATTATTTAAATTGAGGCCTCATTTCCCTTTGTTGATCAGTCTAATCTACATGGCTCAATCGATGGAGCCATATAATTTAGACACACCCTGGGGTATGACTCCTCCTGAATCATTTATGCCATATCTACAGTAGGCGATTATTTCGAATGTACTAAGTTCGACTTCTGGGCACCCAGTTTTATAAATTTCAGATTCCATGTCCTCACCATGGGGAATAACCGAATGTAGTCCGAGGTAACATGTCCACATTAACAGAGCCTGCCTCGGACTCAGAGCCCCAGAAAGTACTCTGTGGAGCTGCAGGAGGCCTCCTGGAGTCCAATAAATCCAAATTAGTGGCATCAGAGCATCAACACTAACGTTATTTTGGACTTACAAGTTTGGGAATAGTGTCACTCCTTGTGAAAAGCAGAACTTTAAAGTTCAAATTCTGTGGCCACTTATTGTGGAATTATAGGTTTGGTAGTGTGGACGTATCACTTAGAAAATCAACCTTGGAAGGCTAATTTCAGACAAAGGTCCTAGTGTAGACAAGATCTTAGTTACATAAGGATGGTGTTTCCAAAAGCATCTAAATATGGATTTGGGCTAACTTTAGACTCCTTTTATTTTATTATACTAAGGAATATGGTGGGTACTTAACAGAAAGATGTGGTCCTTGCACTCCAAGGGGCTAGTGTGTAATATGTGAAGTACAGAGCAGAGGCAAAACAGTAGCAAAGCTAGAGGGCCAAGTTGTACACTATTACTCTTATGTGGTTGTCTGACAAACATTTGCACATCTGAGCACTTCAAATGAGGTCTTATTATGTATTAATATGAATGTACTTATTTACTAGTGTCTTTAATCTTATGGGGTCCATTCATCTACAAACGAATGAGCAATAATTTATAGTTCAATAGTATCAAATATGACAGAGATCTAAACAAATCAGCACGGACCTTTTATCTCCTTCAGTAATTAGGACATCACTTACCAACACCTCCAGCACAATTTCTGATTTATCCCCCATGAGTGACACTGAAAGAAAACACACAGCATTTGTCCCATTTCACATACTACCATGGAAACAGGATATTGTTTCCATGGTAGTAGAAAGCACAGTCTACATCCTGGTGATGTTATGAACAAAACTACAATTTTTTTCTCTTGCTGTGAGAAAACATGTTAAGTTTACCAGGACACCAATATTATGCCTGTTGATGGACGAATTTTTTCCTTCCAAGCCTTTTGAAAACTGATAGGGTCCATTAACCTCCCAAGACAAATTAGAACAGATAATTCTTTTTGTCTCCATTTAGAAAGTGAAGGAGCAAAGATCAACTCATAACACAAGGTGTAATCACACAAACTGCTTCATATATCTTAATAAAAAGCCCTTCTTTGTATTATTGACCATCTGTGCTAATTGCTCCTTCTATTAATTCTGTTTCATCTCATAGATGAGGTACAGTGTGGTTGCCCATGTAAGTCAAAATACACCTAGGACAGCCTAATGTTTGTCATTGCAGTTATACAGTTTTAAGTCAATATAGGATTATCAGCAGCTGTGTAGACATTGAGGATACCAAGTAAAATCAACCTTGGCAGTTATAGTACTGCCTCAGAAATTAATCTGGTCAACACAGTTAGTGCTTCTGCAAAGCAGAAAGACAATTTGTATTCCAGTATATCACTTAACCATATTTCTTTCTAGTAGTCAGACCTAATTTTGGAGAGGAACACCTAAATTTGAGGTCAGATATAAAAAACACAACAAAGCCTTATATCCCAAACTCCTCTCCTGTAGTAGTGAAACAGTGACTGAGTCAGAGCTATCAATGTGACTTTTCAGTGTCATTCATATATATATGCAAAATTAAGAGTCTTGTTGTTGATGAAATTATAATGGTGGTAATTTATTAAGCACTGAACTTGTATTACTGGACATCATTGAGTGAAGAGGCAGATCCCTGTTTGCTGACACCTTGGTGCTCTTGAGTTTCCGTAAGTAAAACGAATTGATCCAAACTTAAATTCATCACTGTTAGTTTCCAGAAAAAAAACCTGATTATGTCTTCCAACATTGTCCAACCTTGCCCAGCACCACAGGCACCGCTAGCTCAATCCACTACACAAAATTAATCCTTTTACCTCAGGGCCATCACATTTCATATACACTCAGTATTATTAAATCTCCTTGACTAGTGTAAATCTCCAAAGGGATAGAGCTTCCATATCTGAGTGCTTGACAAAGAACGAAGGAAAGCAAAAAAGTCCACATAAAAAACCAAAATCCACAGACATAAAGGGCAAATATTGCAAGCAGGGCCAAGCGCAAGCTATCATAGAACAGGCCCTCCTATAACATGAGGAGCTTCTCCCCCAGGACAATCATCTGACTCTGTAGGCAGAATCTTACCTTCTTTGTGGTTCTTAGCCTCTTCCAGCATAAGTGCTGCTATCCTAATATAGCCTATTTCAGTTGTCACCAACCAGGAGATCGGGATCTACTGGTAGATCTTTGAGCCTCTGACTGGTTTGGCCAAGAGGCTATCAAGGACCAGCAGGTCAGCTGCTCCTCACCCCACTGTTGTGCATCTCCTGCCCCTTGCCTTGGAGCTGTCCCCTCAGGAGCCTCCTGCTTGCTGTGCAGGACAGGGGAGGGATGTCAAGGTGCTGATGTCAAGGTGTCCCCTCTCTCACCCAGAATCCTATCTCCACAGAGCAGAGAAGGGACACAACAGGACTTGGGACAGAGTTTTCTGGATGATTTTGGGAGTGGTGCAGGGCCAGGGTGAACCTGCCTTAGCTCCACTGCACCACCACCCAGGAGGTACCTGAGCTAAACAGTGCCTAGCTGGAGGCCTCATCCCAAGCTCCTACCCAGTCATGAACCCCCTCCTGCCCCCAAGCCCATCCTATCCCTGAGCATCCCTGCATCCAAACACCCTCCCAGAGCCTGCACCTAGAACCCCCTTTGGCACCCCAACTGCCTGTCCCAGGCTCAGCTCAGAGCCCCTTTCCCACTCCAAATCCCTTAATCCAAGACCAGAGCCTGCACCCCAACCCTCTGCCCCAGCCTGGTGAAAGTGAGGGAGGATGGGGGAAGGAGGGAGGATGGACTGAGCAGGGATGGGGCCTCAGAGAAGGGGCACAAGGAGGCAGGGAAAGGGTATTTGGTTTTGAGGTAGATCTTGGATTTCACTTAAATTCAAAAAGTGATCTCATGCTTAAAAAGGTTGGAGACCACTGGCCTATTTGATGCATGAGCCCAGGTAAATATAATTAGGAGACAGAGGAGATTAGTTCACAACCAAGATCCATAAACTCCTTGACCTTGGCCAGAGCTGAACCTTCACACAGAAAGAGCCACTCAGTCCTACAGTGTGATTCACGTATTTAGCTAATTAACGTATGACTTGCTTCTATGGCAGTCTTACCTTTATCATCCTCCAAATCTCACCTCTGATTCTATACCACATAAAATCTTCACAGAACTTTTACATCTGCCAGTTCTCAAATTCATCGTAACTTGCTCAACCCATCTTAGTCCTTCCATCCCAAAATTTTCCTCCAACTTGAGATGCTCACTACCAACCTCCTAGCCTGCTTTCCTCTCCCTTTTTCACTATTACTCCTAGTCCCTGTCAAAGGCAATTTAATAAAATATTTAAAAAAACTATTTCCATTCACCTTAACTCTCTGTGATGGACCCCTCCCCATGCTTTATGAAATGTACTTATGGACATGAATATACATAACTCAAAGGTGCTTTGAGCAAATTATTTCATGTAACCCATCAATCTTCATGTCATATTCTGCTGGTTCTGTTTAACTTACTTTGATTCATGTATCATTTTTGTGTGTAAAATTAGACATATAGAGTGAGGAACACTTTGAAGGTAATCCCCTACATGTCTCTCATTCAACCCCCTACATGTCTCTCAAACCCACAAAGTCTTGATGAGCAACTGTTAAACAAACTCTTTTGTCCTTAAGTCTGAGCAGTGGTTGGTAGGGGGTGGCCTCAATTCTTTAACAAAAAGAATAGGAAATCAGAGGCCTAGGACTTTTGGCTGGGCTGCACCTGAAGGAAAGTTGCTGAAGAGCCCAGAGTGTGGGGAGACAGCCCTGGTTTGGAGGGGCAGCTGGAAAAGAGGTTTTAGGGTGAGTTTGAGTAGGTTTGTACTGAGGTTGCAGTGTTGAATTAGCCAAGCATTTTTGTTTCTTTTGATTTGGAACCTGCTTTGCTCTGCCTGTTCTCACTTATTATCACTTAAATCCTGCTACTTCAACTTAATATAATCATTTTTATTTTCTATCAAACCTAGTGTAAATAATTGTTATGGGGGGAGAGGGACAGGGGGCAACCAGTGTGTACATTCACCCTTTCATTGTTAAAGATGGCTTACCCTTATCTAATTCTTTGGAATCTGATCCCATTTGGGGAGTGGTATCTCAGGAAGCTGGGCCCTAAGCTGCACTTTCCTCAGACCTGAAGAGGTGCAGTGTCTGTACTGCTTCTCAGTGGTGGTAGGGATCTCAGCCCAGGGCCTTGGCTGGGGGAGAACAGTGGAGCTGCCTAACAGGACTGGGTGGTGAGGAGCCCCAGAGAGCGGGAAGGCGAGTGGCAGTGGACATGTCAGCACCCTAGGAGCCACCCCCAACCCACACATTATCTGTGATCACACCTTGTCACACCCTCCCCCAACCCACACATACTAGAAAAAAATATCTCCACTCTGGTCAATGCTAGTACTTGGTTGTATGGTCTGGATAGATTACACTTATTTGGGAAGCTCAAAACACCAGTCCTAGGGTCTCTGGTGGTCCAATGTATGTATATGTCTCAGGTAAAGATTAAAAGGGGTCATGACTAGCTGGGTAAAAGTATCTATTAGCATAGGTGGGCTACAGATTTTAAGATTGTATCACCCATTCAGTTTTACCATTGATTCAATGGAATCAGGATTACCCTGTATTACTATGGGATTACTGGGGTAGTTGCAAATCAGGAGTAGCATGGAAATGAAAGTGGTCTCAGCCTAGCACAAAAGGCAGTATAGTAAGTAAAGACTCCAGTGTATTTTGAGATTTACTTGATGTTTGGGTGTGGGTGAGCATTATTGGGACACCCGAGTGAGATGTAGTTCACAAATGAGGTGCAATGACCTATTGGTGATAGCAATCTTGGACTAAGGATTTTGCAGATCAGGACTGTTGTACATCAATAGCATTGTGTGATGATTTCCACTTTGCACACAGTATGCCTTTCCTAATTGCTCAGTTGTAGTCAGTGTTAATTCATCTGTCACTTTCCTGAGCCCAAGTACATCACATACTAATATTAAAATGAACATTCCGACACATTGGAAGCTAGTTTTGCTTTTAGGGCTAATTCTGATAAATTTACTGTGAAACATACATATAGTGATGCACAGTACAGTATGTTTCCTAACTTCCAAAGGCCTGGCTAATGGGGAAGGGTATCCTATGTTCCATTTTATGTTCAACACCCAGCTGTATAGATGCAGAAATTTAAAATTAAAAATAACCTTGCAGCTGATTCCTTGCATAATTGCTATCTTGTTTTGTTAACACTGTGGTTGAATTATAACTTGCTGAAGCCCTGGAGATTTGCATGCTGGTTTAACTGCCTGAATTTGCATTGACATGCTTTTCAGTCATGTGAGTAACTAAATTCTGTGGCCATGAGCGAGCCTGGCAGTATTTGCATTGAAAATCAGTTGGAGATATGGGGAGAATGCTATATGGTCTCTCCATAAATAAATTCAATGATGAAAACTTTGTGTAGCTCAAAACGATGTTCAGTTTCATTTAATGGCTGCAGCTGACATACCAGTAATGGCTTAAAAATAATAATAAATTGAAAGGTAACAAGTCACCCAAGCCACCACCACAGTGACATGCAATGCAGCTTCCTGTCAGTGTTGTGCAAAATGACCAGTTCTTACTTGAGTTTAAACCTTAGGTTTGTGCTCAGATTTATGAACATGGGCCATTTTGGTGATGGACAAAACTTTTAATTTATGATTAAGGTACAGCTATAATAAGAAACCGTTCTATCATTGGCTCAAATCTCAATCTAAATTCTAACTGAGCTTCTGAAATTCCAAAAAATCGCATTTATTCCATTCCTCTTTCCTTCTTGGATACCTTTAAGCATGTTAACACTAGAAATTATTTTGAAATAATTTATTTCCAAAAAATAACTCCCAAAATAACATTTTCAAAATAAGCTTACTTCCCCAGGAAATCAGGAGTACAGATTTTGAACTAACAAGTCTGTTATTTCGAAATAACAGACTTTGTACTGTGGACTCTGCTTACTATTTTGAAATAAGGGGGTTATTTGGAAATACAGGCAGTCCCCGGGTTACGTACAAGATAGGGACTGTAGGTTTGTTCTTAAGTTGAATTTGTATGTAAGTCGGAACTGGCGTCCAGATTCAGCCACTGTTGAAACTGACCAGCAGCGGCTGAATCGGACACGCCTGGGCACTCCTCGGCGCTACTGGACCAACTGGCAGCACCCCAGCTGCTCTGCCCCAGGTGTTCCCAAGTCAGCCGCTGCTGAAACTGACCAGTGGTTGACTACAGGAAGCCCGAGGCAGAGCTGCTCTGCCCCGGGCTTCCTGGAATCAGCCGCTGATTAGTTTCAACAGCAGCTGAATCTGGACGCCTGGGACAGAGCAGCTGGGGCACTGCTAGGTAGGTCCCCGCAGTGCCGCACCTCGGCGCTGCGGGGACCAACCCGGCAGTACCCCAGCTGCTCTGCCCCAGGTGTCCCCAAGTCAGCCGCTGCTGAAACTGATCAGTGGCTGATTCCAGGAAGCCCGGGGCAGAGCAGTCAGTGCAAGAGTGCTCTACTTTGGACTTTTTTCTGTGTCGACAGCATCAAATGCCGAAATAAGCTATTTCGACTAAAGCTACGCAATTGATGTATTTCAAGTTGCGAAGCTTATTTTGACTTTAGACCTGTTGCGTAGATGGGCCCATAGTTTGATATGTGGGGATTTATACCTTTTTTTATGTTTGTCTAATGTAACAGTGGATATTATGGATACTGTAGCAGGAAACAAAGCAGCTATATCTGTAAAACTGGAACTATCAAATGAGCAGAAGTGTTATATTATATGAAATGCAGTTTCTTTATCTGAATTTTATTATTTAGATTTTATTCCTAATTAAAACAACTGTCTTTGTTTGCTGAACTTCTGAATTTACAGTGGAGAACTAGTGCAGATGGGTATCATTAAACTGGCCCAGCCTTTTCTCTTTTAATCACCTAACTCATCCAATCTGAGAGAGAAGAGGAGCAGGGAAATTTCTCTTTTTTTCCTCTCTCTTTTTCTTCAAGGCATCTGCGGAGATCTCATTCATCACCATGAAAGCTATGAATGGATAGCTGTGTGATACCCCAAGGTCTTGTCTGCTTTGGTGGCATAGTGCCTAACCTCTCCTCTGTTCAAGGACGGTTACATGTACCTTTGTCAACCTGTCAGCATACACTTCTCTCTTGATACTATTTGCTCAGTTCCCCTGACAATGTCAACGTTTGGTAAATGTTTCATTTTGAAGGGAGCTCTGGAAGTGGTTCCCATGATCATGTATTTTTGTTTTGTTCCAAGATGCACATTAGTGTGTGTATATATTTGAGAGTGAGTGAGAGACAGACAGACAAATAGAACAGGTGAGAAGTGGATCTTTTGTCTCCTTTGGGTCTTCAGCCTTAAGAAAAAAATCCCAGTGCCAACTCCAAGTCTACATCCACTCTTCCATTTTGGCTCTTAACAGGAGAACTAGTCCAATGAATCATTAAGGACCTAAGAATAACTAATTCTCTTCAGGTGCTGCTGAAGACCGATGGGTTCATTCTTTTAGAAAAAAATCCTCCTTTTTTTTATTATAGCCTCATTCTGTATGTTTTTTTCCCCATATCCACAGCCTATAATCACACTGAACTTTAGTCATGGGTACCAGCATGTTTCAGCCTAAAGACATCATGACTGATGGCTAGCTACAATGGGAACTGTTTTAGTAATGTTTGGCCAAATCTTGAATGATTTACTCACTTCTGAGTTACTCTTTCAGCAAACCCACAATGGAGTACTCTGTTTTTCCTTCTTCCTCATTCAGGCATCAGGGACATTGTCATCAGGATTTGGTGCAATAATGAGAGAATAAAATCATTGGTAGTGTTGAAAGTTTGTCTGTCAGAAGTATTTCCCAGACACTTTCAAATCATTTAAAAATCTGCAAATATATTAGTTTGTGGACATTTTCATGAAATAAAACAGCCCTAAGCTTGAGAAGTAAACTGTTCAGAGTATAATTATTCAAGCTCTAAGAACCCTGAGGTAACTTTAGTAGAATCTGAATCAGCCCTTATGCAGAAGTGTTCTCTCCTTTTAAAAGATAATTAGAAATGAGAGAGAAATCCAAAATGGAACTTCATCCAAGTGTCTCTGAATGTTGTGGAAAGATGTGGATTCAAACGTTGGAACCAAACTTCAGAACATGTTGAAGTCAGAGTATTTTTCTATAATGCTTTGATCCAGAACTTTGAGTGTGAACATTCCTGGAGGTTGATGGTGGAGGATCTGAAATTATGATATGAATCCAGATCAAAATATTGCACTCTTGGATCATTTCTAAGCCCCGGTATTTAGATTGATATAATCCCTCCAAGGTCAAAATAACAGGCTACATAATTTGAAATCTGTACTCATGCTTTTCATCAGGAGTAACACTAATTCTGAAATAATTATTTTGAAATAACGGTAGTATGGGCTCTTTGGGGTCGCTATTTTGAAATAATTACTCCTCAAAGTAATTCGAACTAATTACTCTCCAGTGCTTATGAGGGCTCTGAGTCTGAGGCAGCATGTCTACATATACAGAGCCTACCTTGGACTAATTTTGAGGCTTCCCCATAGTGTGGACACATTAATTCAAATTTGTTAAATCCGGAGTTAAGCCAAATTTAGCAATTTCAAAATACTTTTCTCATATAGACATGATGTAATAGGAGCAAAACAGTGCAACAGAAAAGAAAATGACTTATTATAACTTATTGGACTTCTTGTTTTCAATATCCAGTTCATAATGTAAAGAAGACTGCCTGCCTTGAAGACACAGAGGCTGTGTCTACACTGGCTTGAATTTCCGGAACTGCTTAAAACGGAATACTATTCCATTTTCAGTTTTTCCGGAAAAGGAGCGTCTACATTGGCAGGCTGCTTTTCCGGAAAAGCCCTTTTTCCAGAAAAGCTTCTGTGGCCAATGTAGACGCGCTTTTCTAGAAAAGAGCCCCGATCGCCATTTTTGCGATCGGGGCTTTTTTCCGGAAAAGACTACTGGGCTGTCTACACTGGCCCTTTTCCGGAACAGTGTTCCGGAATAAGGACTTATGCCCGAGTGGGAGCAGAATAGTTTTTCTGGAATAGCGGCTGATTTTGTACAGTAGAGCGTCGTTGCTTTTCCGGAAATTCAAGGGCCAGTGTAGACAGCTCGCAGCTTATTCCGGAAAAGCGGCTGATTTTCCGGACACAGCCAGAATGTCTATGAATGACCTGTCTTTTGTGAGATGGTTGCCAGAACATCTCAGTTTCACATTCTCTCTGTGGTACCTCTCACAAGATGACATTCTCATACCCTAAGGGAATCCTTGGCAGTATACATTAATGTAAAGTAGAGATCAGGACTTTCCGTGAAGAATCTGAGCTGAATGTTCATAGCATCAACTGAAACTGTTGTGTTACCTTGACAGCCAGATGTGGACCAGAGATCTGTGAGGCCGGTGTAGAAAGTGAAGAGATTAAAGAAGAAGCAGGTTCAGTAGTGCTATAAAATTAAACCACTCAAAATATTTTTAATATACAGTAATTTAGTTTCTTATACAGCCATTGCAAACTGTGAAGGTATTTGATACAATTTAGCTAAAGCAGTAACACTTCAAATTAAGTGTCATTGATAGGCATTTAATTTCTGTATAATAAGACTGTAATTGCATGTTAAATAAATACTAGCAGATTATTTAAAAACAACAGAAATAACAGTTATATGCAGACTAGCTAATAGATCTCCCACAGAGTGAAACCTCATTAAATATATTTTCATTAGACTGTGGGCATTGTATTACCAGTGAAAAAATACCAAAGCAACTTAATTCTTTACATATATTAAGATAGGTATCATAAATAGAAACCAATTGATTGACATAACATTTATTTTCTCTCATTAAAGCATGCATCTTAAGTAAAGGGAATTCCACAGTAATGTGAAAATACTAAAGTACAGTGAATACTTGATTTATAAAAAACATTTCTCTGACACTCAGGTCATCTGAAGAAGAGGGCTGTGCCCACGAAAGCTCATGATACCATCTACAGCTGTGTCTAGATTGCACCCCTTTTCCGTAAAAGGGATACAAATTAGACATGCGCAATTGCAAATGAAGCGGGGATTTAAATCTTCCCTGCTTTATTTGCATAAACATGGCTGCCGCTTTTTTCCGGCTCGAGGCTTTGCCGGCAAAAAGCGCAAGTCTAGAAGTGGATCTTTCGAAAAATAAAGCCTTTTCGGAAAGATCCCTTATTCCTGATTTTAAGAGGAATAAGGGATCTTTCAGAAAAGGCTTTATTTTCCGAAAGATCCCCGTCTAGGCTGGCGCTTTTTGCCGGCAAAGCCCCGAGCCGGAAAAAAGCGGCAGCCATGTTTATGCAAATAAAGCGGGGACGATTTAAATCCCTGCTTCATTTGCAATTGTGTTGTGTCTAATTTGCATCCCTTTTACGGAAAAGGGGTGCAATCTAGACACATTCTACATGTTTTGTTAGTCTATAAAGTGCTACCAGACCATTTGGTGTTATTTCTCTGACAGTCTGCTTATCTTATATGCAGTTTGATACCCATGTAATAAATGGCACAGGCATGCTATGTTGCAGTTGTTATGCTCTCTAAGCCCCATGATCATCCATCTGCTCCATAGTCTGTCTTTTGTGGGAGTTTTTCTAACATTACAAAGATCAGAGCATATTCAATAGAGCTGGTTGGGAAATCATTTTTTCCCGGTGAAAATGTAGACAAAGATTACTTCATTTATTTCAAAGTCAAGCTGATTTCTTTTTTTCACATATTATTGAAGCTCAAGAAGTTTGGTTCAGGTTGGAGGCAAATTTTGAGCAAAAGTTCAGATTGTTTTTGTCCCAAACAGCAGAAATTATCCAGTTAGAGTTAAATCAGCAAAGCAGCAATGCTGCACTATTTCCATCAGCCATTTTGACCCAGTATCTACTTGGGTGATTAGCTTATTTTAAGAAATATATCTGGTAACTATGTGGATAAAGTTTATTTGGCAAAAAGTAGAAAAGCAGAAATGAAGAAACTGCAGCACAAGAGTTCTTGGGTCACAGCTGCACCTGTTGTGTTCTCTCCATGCTTATCACAACAGGTGCATAGTGTACTTACCTTTCTAGGAACTACAAGGATAAAGACTCCCAAGAGAAACAGACAACAAAATATTCTCCAACAAAGCAGAATCACTGCCTATATTTCCTTCTCTTAGAAGATATTGAACTTAGAAATTGATTAAAAACCATTTTACTCTTCCATTGAAAACACCACCTATGTGCTCCCTGTTCTATCCTTAGAGCACTTATGTCTCTATAATGATTTTGGCTTTACAAAATTGGATTCCTGAAACATGGTGCTAGCCAAGCATTTTGATGTAAGTCACTATGTTTGCCTATGAGTATGTTGCACTCTATATTCATATAGCTATCAACAGCCAGTACTATTGAGGAGACAGATGAGCCTATCATTCTGGGTAAAATGGAAAAACCCCACAGAACAGAACCTTTGGCAGAAACTTGAAATGAACTCTTTTCCATTTCTGAAGTTCAAAGAGTTAAGTTATATTTGGAAAGTGAACATGGCCTAGTGGCTAGAACATTGGAAAGAGACTCGGCAGACTTGACTTCTATGTCTAGTTTTGTTACTGGCCTTCTGGGTATGTCACCTCAATGTCCCTCAGTTTCCCCCATCTGTCAAATATGTATATGATAGTGCTCTCCTCTGTAAAGTCCTTGAAGATCAACAGATTTAAAAAAAACCAACACTATATAAGAACTGGTTATTTTTCATAGTTTTTTTTTTATACATTGGGCTTCTCCATCCAGGTGCTATTGGCTGGACAATCTAGCAAAAACTGGCAATCTTATGACAAAGTCAATGCTCATGATGTATTCATCCTAACTTACTTTCCAACATATTTGGACATAAGCAGAGATTTCTGGATGTTTACTAGGCATATAGAAAGCCCACTGTGACCTCTTACTGGGCAATAATGATATTGAGAGCAGGAGCTGATCTGATCTGTCAAGGAGGAATGCCTTTCAGATGCCCATTTTTACAATGTTATACTGAAATTTATCTTGTTATCCCTTCCATTCCTCCCGGCCAAGGGAGTTGTATCTCTCCCTTCAACACCAATTTCAGGCTGTACTTCATGTCCTCACCTCTGCCATACTTGGCATTCATGTGCTGCTCATTACCCTAGTTTTCTGAGTACCTTTCAAAAGACCAGAATAACTCTCATCGCTGGTACCTCACTCTGTGAGCTTACCTATTTTCTTCAGTTGGGCTTGTCATGAAGTAAGGGTTTGTCTACACTGAGGGTGGGGAAAGGGAGTTAACCTGAAGATTTTTAATACCATTTGACAGGGGGAAGGATGGCAGAATCCCAGTGGTACTCAGTCAGTGCTTTTTTTCTTCTTCTTCTTTTCCCACAGACCTCCAATCACTGATACATTGTTTTTGCTCACTGGGGAAAATCTGGTACCTGTGTTTTTCCAAAGCAATAGGAAATAAACAGTGCTGTATGTCTAAAGGAAAACTCCTGCCTAATTTATATCATTTCCAATTTGTGGTAGTACCAGCAGTGCTGAAGATGACAGTACATATGTTATGACTGTTTGAATTTTCAAAAGGCTTTGGTTAAATTCTGTATAAATAGGTTCCTGCTTAAGATAGAAACTTGGAAAGATCCGTAATAAGACATGGAAACAGATAAAAAGCTAGTGAAAAAACAGAAAACAGATACTTCTAGTAAGAGAAACCATGTCCACTCTGGGGGGAAGTATTAAGTGGGTCCCACATGGATTAAGACTCAGATCTCTGCTGCCTTTTATCTGTATAACTGATCCAGACAGCAGGATCAAGTTTAAGTGGGTACGTTTGCTGATGCTGCTTAGAGAGCAGTAAACACAAAGATTATTGCTTGAGAAATTCAGGTGGCATAGACACATTTTCTAGCTGGGCTGAAAACCAAGAGCCTGACATTTTATGGAGGTCTTTGAGAAGATTACTCCTTTAAATATACCAGCACAAGAGATTCCACAGGCTGTAATCATAGTTAGTGAGAAATTCTGCATCTCAGATGTGATTGATCAATGTTAATGGTAATGACTTTAAAAAATGAGGCATCCTTTAGCACCATAAAGACTAATACTTTTATCTGAGCATTAGCTGAAATCCACTTAGTCACCATGGGTATGTACTACTATGTGAAGGTACTCCAGTCAGAGACATTAACCTGGTTCATATGTGGCCACAGTATTTTGTCCATATGGAGATATGGTTAAGCATTATTATTCCCAAAGCTCTGCAGTGAGCCTGCAGTGCAAAGTCTATCCTTGGCAGTTGTCATCTTGTGGTTGGTGATCTCCCACCAGCTGTACTTTAGGGAGAGTTTTACAATATGGAATCTTCAGAGTTAATTTTGCCATATGGTAAAAGTATCAAATAACTTCTTTTATGGTTATTCAAATTGAGGTACGTTTGGATTCATCCAACTTTGTGGCTAAAAGTTGGATCAGAATGTGTTCCTTTTTTCCAAGTCAACCTCTTGAGAGATTCCTACTGAAGAAAATGCTGACAAGTGAAAAGCAAAATTATAACTAGACAGGTAAATAAGAAAGAATTATTTACTGCTACACACAACACAAGATCCAGGAATATAGTAGATGGTAGATTTAAAACAAATGTAAGGCCTGGTCTACACTAGTATCTTAATCTGAAATTAGACTCATGGGCTGCATCTAGACTGGCAATTGCTTTTGCGGAAAAACTTGCCAGCTGTCTACACCGGCCGCTTGAATTTGCGCAAGAACACTGACGATCTAATGTAAGATTGTCAGTGTTCTTGCACAAATACTATGCTGCTCCCATTCGGGAAAAAGCCCTCTTGCACAAATGTATTTGTGCAAAAGGGCCAGTGTAGACAGCTAAAAACTGTTTTGCGTAAAAAAGCTCCGAAATGGCGATCAGGGCTTTCTTGTGCAAAACCGCGTCTAGATTGGCATGGATGCTTTTCTGCAAAAAGTGCTTTTGCACAAAAACATCCATGCCAATCGAGACGCTCTTTTCCACAAATGCTTTTAATGGAAAAACTTTTCCGTTAAAAGCATTTGCAGAAAATCATGCCAGTCTAGACGTAGCCATGAAGTTTGATTTTCTAAGGGTATGTCTACACCTAGTTCGAACTAGCGGGGTAATGTATGCATACCGCACTTGCTAATGAAGCCCGGGATTTGAATTTCCCGGGCTTCATTAGCATAAGCGGGGAGCCGCCATTTTTAAATCCCCGCTGCTTCGAACCCCGTGTAGCGCGGCTACACGGGGCTCGAACTAGGTAGTTCGGACTAGGGTCCTATTCCGAACTACCGTTACTCCTCGTGAAACGAGGTGTAACGGTAGTTCGGAATAGGCACCCTAGTCCGAACTACCTAGTTCGAGCCCCGTGTAGCCGCGCTACACGGGGTTCGAAGCAGCGGGGATTTAAAAATGGCGGCTCCCCGCTTATGCTAATGAAGCCCGGGAAATTCAAATCCCGGGCTTCATTAGCAAGTCGGTATGCATACATTACCCTCCTAGTTCGAACTAGGAGGGTAGTGTAGACATACCCTAAGTGATGAGTACACACTATCAAGCCCGTTATTCTGGAATAAGGGGCTCAGAATTCAAGCTCTGTAGTCCTGCTTTTTACGAGAAGTAATACTATTCCTGAACTTGTAAGTCCAAAGTAATATTAGTGTAGATATGCTGGTGATGCTAATTTGAATGAATTGGCTTCCAGGAGGCCTCCTTAAGCTCCCCTGAGTGCTTCCTGGCACTCTGAGTCCAAGGCAGGCTCCATTAATGAGGAGGTGTCTCCTCGGACCACATTCAATTTTTCCCCATAGTGAGGACACAGAACTTTGAATTTGTAAAATCTGGCGCTCAAATATCAAACTTAGTAAATTTGAAATAATCTCCTACTGTAGACATGGCCTAAGGGAATACTTGTTCATACATTCAGATTCAACCTGTGGAACCTGTAACCAGAGGATGTCGTGAAAGCCAAAAGTAATAACTGCTTTTAAAAGAAAATAATTAGTTAAGTTAATGGAGGATTGCTTCATTAATGGCTATTAACTAAGATGGTCAGGTACACAATCCCATGCTCTACCTGTCATTAACCCTCTGATTGCCAAGAGCTGGGAGTGGATGACGTGTGATAGATCACTCAATAATTCTTTTTTCATTCCCTGCAAAGTAATTAGAATTTGCTGCTCTTAGAAGGTAGGATACTGGTCTAGATGAATCATTAGTATGACCCAGTATGGGCCATTCTTGTATTCTTATGCTCTTTTCACTCTGGACCTATTCACTGCAGAAGATAACAAGTGCTGACATTTTTGCATTTTAGAGTCTACAAATGAACTCCCTAACCTATAAATCAATCATTAAGATCTTGATAAATGTGATTTCTGTGGACATGCTCCAATTTTAGTCTAGGAAGAAAAAAGAATACATAAATAAGTATTGTCCTGGAGTAGCTATTTAAATTCAAAAGGAATTGGGAACATCAGCCAAACAACTTTTTTTCTGTGTTCTTACTGTTGATTGTTCTGTTCTGATTTAATAAATCATGCCTCAGAACACCTGGTAGTTAAACCCTGAATAAGCTCCCTCTGAGTAGCTGGAGCTCTTGAATGGTGACTCTTTTTCCAGTTTTCTTAAGTGCCCTACTACTTTGTTTATTGGTTTGATTGTTTGTTAGTTTTCTGATCACAGGAAAGGTCTTTTCTTTTAAGTCAATATTTATTTGTCATCTGAAAATATTTCTCTGACTTTCTCACACATACTCTTCTGATGTAATAAATGATAAATCAAGTTGTAAGCTCTTAGGAAAACTCATTCCTTTTAAAACTATCCAAATATACTACTTTGGTTTACTCTGCATTCCATATCTTTCCATTTAAATTTCATACAGATGAGATCCTGATGTTTTCCACCCGGTTTTCAATTTAATTTTCCTGTCATACCTATCAAATGGTATGTGAATGTATATGTCTTACACTTG